>NC_086453.1:340126072-340735314 GCF_028390025.1 Pseudophryne corroboree
CTGGACATGTAAGTAACATGAATAATAACTGCCCGAAGGCGTGACCACGACAACTTGGATAAAAGTCAATGATGTTTATTATGACAACTCCGCAACACAGCAGCAGTAAAAGAAAACGTAAAAAAGTCAGCAAAGAATAAATACAGTTCCTGGGTACTACAGGATGGCAGGAGCCACAGAGCACTGGTAGTGTGAGATAGTTCTTATGATCTTCTAGATGGAAAGTCCTTACCAGGCCCGACTGTAGCAATGGAGATAACCCAGGATTGTGCCAGCTGGTGTTCCAGGAAAAGCTGGGTTGCTGAAGATAAAACAGCTGCTGTGGATACTGGCTGGAACCAGACTGTTGTTAGCACGGAGTGGATACTGGCTGGAACCAGTTAAATAATAAATGAACTTGGGAGCGATGAAATATGAACTGAAATGTAGAACTTGAGAGCGGAGAAATAATAATACCGGTGGAGAGTGGTAAAGTGTAGAAAGGACACCGGCCCTTTAAGGGAAGCTGTACTCTGCTGGAAGCTGAGCTGGAAGCAGGTAATGCTGTAGCTGGAAACAGATGAATCCACAATGGGTTGGAGAGTCAGGCTACACCGCAGGTGGAATGCTGGTGCGGGTCTCTATGGTGGAAGTCTTGAGACAGGAGCTGGAACCTGGAAGACAATCACAGGAGAGAGACAAACAGGAACTAGGTTTGACAACCAAAGCACTGACGCCTTCCTTGCTCAGGCACAGTGTATTTATACCTGCAGAAAGGAAGGGATTGGCTAGGCAATTATGCAGATTAACAATACTGACAACAGATTGGAGGAAATGATCAGCTGACAGAATCCAAGATGGCTGCGCCCATGCAGACACTTGGAGGGAAGTTTGGTTTGTAATCCATGTGGTAATGAAAACAGTAATGGCGGCGCCGGCCACTGGAGACAGGAGACGCCAGGCTGACAAGTGCACATCCAACCACGCGGACACAGCGGAGGCCGCGGCTGACGTAATCGCCACTCTGACACTCTGCATGCAGAAGCTCAGGGACGGCGGCGGAGGCCGCGGGAGACGCCATGCCAGATGTAATAAGGCGTTACTGTGACAGCGTCTCAGAGAGACAGGAGAGGATGCAGGAATGTGAACATTAGGATAACAGATGGGATCCGGTCCTGGAGCGCTGAGCCAGCCTTAGGAGGCATCTGATGGGTAAGAAATGGCGTCCAGATACCCGGATCGTGACAGAACCCCCCCCTTTAGGAGTGGCCCCAGGACACTTCTTTGGCTTTTGAGGAAACTTGGAATGGAATCTCCGGACCAAGGCAGGAGCATGGACATCAGAAGCATTGGTCCATGAACGTTCCTCAGGGCCGTAACCCTTCCAGTCAATAAGATACTGTAGTTGACCGTAACGGTGACGTGAGTCCAGGATCTTGGCCACTTCATACTCAACGCCTCGTTGAGTTTGGACTTTCGGAGTTGGAGGAAGTGAGGAATGAAACCGATTCAAGATCAGCGGTTTCAACAGGGAAACATGGAATGTCCTGGGTATTTTTAAGAAGGGAGGCAACTGGAGTCTGTAAGCAACAGGATTGATGACTTGTTCAATCTTGAAAGGACCGATATAGCGAGGTGCAAACTTCATACTGGGAACTCTTAACCTCAAATTCTTCGTGGATAACCACACCCGATCACCCACCTTGAGAGCAGGAACTGCTCGACGCTTCTTATCCGCAAACTTCTTGTACCTGAACGATGCCTTGAGCAGAGCTGATCGTACGCTCTTCCAGATATTGGCAAACTGATGCAAGGTGATATCCACTGCGGGAACAGAAGTTGCTGGAAGCGGTTGGAACTCAGGGACTTTAGGGTGGAATCCAAAGTTAGTGAAGAATGGTGTTGAAGCAGATGAAGAATGATACTGGTTGTTATGACAGAACTCGGCCCAGGGAAGTAATTGAACCCAGTCATCTTGAGAGGAGGACACATAGATGCGGAGGAAGGCCTCCAAGTCCTGATTCACCCTCTCGGTTTGACCATTGGTCTGAGGATGGTAAGCCGTGGAAAACTTTAGCTTGACTTGGAGGACTTGACATAAACTTCGCCAGAATTTGGCTGTGAATTGAACTCCTCGATCTGAGATAATTTCTTCAGGAAGACCGTGGAGTCGGAAGATCTCTTGTATGAATACTTGAGCCAACTTGGAAGCTGACGGAAGACCGGTGAGAGGAATGAAGTGTGCCATCTTGGTGAACCGGTCAACTACCACCCAGATGGTATTGAACTTGTTGCACATGGGTAAGTCTGTAATGAAATCCATCGACAAGTGGGTCCATGGTCGACGGGGAACGGATAGTGGAACCAGTTGCCCCGCAGGCGACTGGCGGGATACTTTATGTTGGGCACACTTTGGGCAAGATGCAATAAACTCCAAGACGTCCTTTTTCAGAGTTGGCCACCAATAGGACCTAGAGATAAACTCCAGGGTTTTTTGGATACCTGTATGTCCGGCAAAACGGGAAGCATGGGCCCAATGCATGAGTTTCTTCCTTAGCATCGGCTTCACAAAACTTTTCCCTGATGGGGGCGTAGAGTCCATCCCTACCGTGGAGAATGCCAACGGATTTATAATAGGATGCTTGTCTGAAGACTCTGACTCATTTTCTTGCTCCCATGAGCGGGAAAGGGCATCGGCCTTGCGATTCTGAGAGCCCGGACAGAACTGGAGTTTAAAGTCGAACCTGGAAAAGAAAAGTGCCCATCTGGCCTGACGAGGGTTGAGACATTGTGCGCCCTTCAGGTATAAAAGGTTCTTGTGGTCTGTAAGTATGGTGATTGAATGAGAAGCTCCCTCCAACAGATACCTCCACTCTTCTAGAGCGAGCTTGATGGCTAGCAACTCCTGGTCGCCAATGGCATAGTTGCGCTCAGCTGGGGAGAACTTCCGGGAGAAGAAACTGCAAGGGTGTAAATGGCCATCTTTAGCCCTCTGAGATAACACCGCTCCTACTCCAACGGAGGAGGCATCCACCTCTAAGATGAAAGGAGAGTCGATGTCAGGCTGTTTCAGAACAGGCGCAGAGATGAACCTTTGTTTTAAAAGATGAAATGCTTGCATGGCTTCTTCAGACCACTTGGACGGGTTAGCACCCTTCTTAGTGAAAGCAGTAATAGGCGCCACAATGGTGGAAAAGTCTCGTATAAACTTTCGGTAATAGTTGGCGAACCCTAAGAACCTCTGGACCCCTTTGAGGGTTAAGGGAACCGGCCAATTTTGGATTGCTTGTAGTTTCTCAGGATCCATCTCTAGTCCGGAACCGGACACAATGTACCCTAGAAACGAAATGGACTTGACTTCAAAGACGCATTTTTCTAATTTGCAATAGAGATGATTGACACGGAGACGGGACAGAACCTCTTTAACCCAAAAACGATGTTCCTCTAAATCGTTGGCAAAAATGAGGATATCGTCTAGATAGACCACGACATGACGGTATAGAATGTCTCTGAAGATCTCATTGACAAAATGCTGGAAGACAGCTGGAGCATTGCTCAATCCGAAGGGCATGACGAGGTACTCATAATGTCCGTCATGGGTGTTAAAGGCGGTCTTCCACTCGTCACCCTCACGGATCCGGATGAGATTGTATGCACCTCGCAAGTCCAGCTTTGTAAAGATGGTAGCTCCGCTAACTCTGTCAAAGAGCTCAGTAATCAGGGGTAAAGGATAACGGTTCTTGATGGTAATGTCGTTCAAACCTCTGTAGTCGATGCACGGCCGCAGACCACCATCTTTCTTTTTTACAAAAAAGAAGCCTGCGCCGGCTGGAGAAGAAGAAGGTCGAATGAACCCTTTTGCTAGGTTCTCTTTAATATATTCCTCCATAGAATGCGTCTCAGGCAGAGACAACGGATAAGTTCGGCCTCGAGGTGGAACCTTCCCTGGAACGAGATCAATCGGACAGTCCCATTCTCTATGAGGAGGAAGGATATCAGCAGAAGCTTTACTGAACACATCCGTGAAATCTTGATATGGAGGAGGTGGAACATCAGACGACCTGGAGGAGGAAGAACAGACAGGCAATACTTTAAACAAACATGTCTCAGCACAGGAGGAACCCCATGCCAGGATTTGCGTAGTCGTCCAATCAATTGTAGGATTGTGAAGACGGAGCCATGGAAGGCCCAGGACCACAGGATGTGTGGCTCTTGGAATCACTAAAAAATAAATAAGTTCGGAATGAAGAACTCCCACTCTCAGACGAACTGGTAGAGTCCTTAAAGAAATAACTGCATCAAAAATTTTGCTGCCATCCACGGCAGTTAAAGAAATGGACGAAGGAAGTCTCTCGGTGGGTAGGGACCACCGTTTAACATAGGCTTCGGTAATAAAGTTCCCAGCTGCTCCGGAATCAAGGAGGGCAATGACGTTCCGATAACGTTGAGCAACTTGAAGCGAGACTGGGAGATTACAATCTTGAGGAGATGGAGAGGAGATCATTACTCCTAGCCGGCCCTCTCCTTGGCGAGCTAGGATTTGGAGTTTCCCGGACGTTTGGGACAGGCATTAATGGTGTGAGACGGAGCTGCACAATAGAGACAGAGAAACTCGGAGAGACGTCTTCGGCGCTCAGCAGGAGTTAAACGGGAATGGCCAAGTTGCATGGGCTCATCTTTAGATGGTGACAGTTGACGAGGAGGAGGAGCAGAAGATTTTGGAGCAGATGATCTTCCACGCTCAGTTGCTCTCTCTCTGAAACGTAAATCAACTTTCGTGCAGAGTGAGATTAGCTCATCTAACTTAGAAGGTAAGTCTCTGGTAGCTAACTCATCTTTAATACGCTCAGATAAGCCATGCCAGAATGCAGCATACAGGGCCTCGTCGTTCCATGCCAGTTCGGATGCCAGGATCTGGAACTGTATCAGATATTGTCCTACAGTACGTGACCCCTGGCGTAAACGGAGAATCTCGGATGAAGCTGAGGTTACCCGGCCTGGCTCGTCGAAGATGCGCCTGAATGTTGACACGAAGGCAGTGTAGGAAGATAGCAGGGTGTCGGACCTCTCCCATAACGGTGATGCCCAATCAAGGGCTGAGCCACTGAGAAGAGAAATAATGTAGGCAATTTTTGTACGGTCACTGGGAAAATTGCCAGGTTGTAGCTCAAACTGAATCTCACACTGGTTGAGAAATCCCCTGCAGAATCTTGGAGATCCGTCAAATTTTGCTGGCGTTGGAAGATGAAGACGTGGAGCAGAAATGGGTAAGGTGGGTGGGGTTATAGCTGGAGTCACTGTGGTTGACGCACCAGACGCGCCTGATCCACGGAGAGTTGTCTGAATCCCATCCAGCCGAGTAGAGAGATCCTGGAGACAGCGGATGATGTGGCCCTGTGCAGCCTCCTGATGTTCTAGTCGGGCTGCCAGTTCTTGCATCGGCCTGGCCGCTTGATCCTGGTCTCCGGCTGGATTCATTAGGTCAGTGCTTACTGTCACAACTGAGGGCCTGAGCTGACGGGAGGCAGCCTCAGTTGTAGGGGCTGAGATGTACCGGAACCTGGGAGGTTGTATCAGACCCCTGGACATGTAAGTAACATGAATAATAACTGCCCGAAGGCGTGACCACGACAACTTGGATAAAAGTCAATGATGTTTATTATGACAACTCCGCAACACAGCAGCAGTAAAAGAAAACGTAAAAGTCAGCAAAGAATAAATACAGTTCCTGGGTACTACAGGATGGCAGGAGCCACAGAGCACTGGTAGTGTGAGATAGTTCTTATGATCTTCTAGATGGAAAGTCCTTACCAGGCCCGACTGTAGCAATGGAGATAACCCAGGATTGTGCCAGCTGGTGTTCCAGGAAAAGCTGGGTTGCTGAAGATAAAACAGCTGCTGTGGATACTGGCTGGAACCAGACTGTTGTTAGCACGGAGTGGATACTGGCTGGAACCAGTTAAATAATAAATGAACTTGGGAGCGATGAAATATGAACTGAAATGTAGAACTTGAGAGCGGAGAAATAATAATACCGGTGGAGAGTGGTAAAGTGTAGAAAGGACACCGGCCCTTTAAGGGAAGCTGTACTCTGCTGGAAGCTGAGCTGGAAGCAGGTAATGCTGTAGCTGGAAACAGATGAATCCACAATGGGTTGGAGAGTCAGGCTACACCGCAGGTGGAATGCTGGTGCGGGTCTCTATGGTGGAAGTCTTGAGACAGGAGCTGGAACCTGGAAGACAATCACAGGAGAGAGACAAACAGGAACTAGGTTTGACAACCAAAGCACTGACGCCTTCCTTGCTCAGGCACAGTGTATTTATACCTGCAGCAAGGAAGGGATTGGCTAGGCAATTATGCAGATTAACAATACTGACAACAGATTGGAGGAAATGATCAGCTGACAGAATCCAAGATGGCTGCGCCCATGCAGACACTTGGAGGGAAGTTTGGTTTGTAATCCATGTGGTAATGAAAACAGTAATGGCGGCGCCGGCCACTGGAGACAGGAGACGCCAGGCTGACAAGTGCACATCCAACCACGCGGACACAGCGGAGGCCGCGGCTGACGTAATCGCCACTCTGACACTCTGCATGCAGAAGCTCAGGGACGGCGGCGGAGGCCGCGGGAGACGCCATGCCAGATGTAATAAGGCGTTACTGTGACAGCGTCTCAGAGAGACAGGAGAGGATGCAGGAATGTGAACATTAGGATAACAGATGGGATCCGGTCCTGGAGCGCTGAGCCAGCCTTAGGAGGCATCTGATGGGTAAGAAATGGCGTCCAGATACCCGGATCGTGACACAATAAGACTTTCCTCTAGTCTCCAAACCTTGAAGCGTCCCCCTTTAAACTCACCTATTCAGGAAACCCTATCAAATTCCAGAATGGCCCACATAACTTTCATAAACGTTCCTACCTAAATACATTCCCTCTGTACAGTCCACTCATAACCTCACATACTGTATTTTCTCTTTCTTCACTCTCCGATCCTCCAGACCCCGTTGCTGTGTGACCATATCAAACAGCCCACCAAGAACCTTTGCAATCTGGTGGACCATTGTGCAGTGGTACCAATGCCTATTGCCCTATTGCAGAGGTTCTCAAACTCGGTCCTCGGGAGCCCACACAGTGCATGTTTTGCAGGTAACCCAGCAGGTGCACAGGTGTATTAATTACTCACTGACACATTTTAAAATGTCCACAGGTGGAGCTAATTATTTCACTTGCGATTCTGTGAGGAGACCTGCAAAACATGCACTGTGTGGGCCCCCGAGGACCGAGTTTGAGAACCTCTGCCCTATAGAGTGTAAGCTTGTGAGCAGGGCCTTCATACCTCTGTGTCTGTCAGTTATTACCTAGTTTTGTTTTATCATTATTATTTCCAGTTGTAAAGCGCAACAGAATTTTGTGCGCTATATAAGAAACTGTTAATAAATAATGAATTTAAAAAATATGCGTTTGCCTGACATTTCCCCTGTTCCTTCCTTCCCAGGTTGGAACAGTCAGTCATGTTGGAAGATACTACGTGATCGGACGCGGCCACACTATGCAATTATCAGCCTGATCCGCCGGGCCTAATTTAGAAATGCACAGAGACGTACCAATGCTGTGATTCTGTACTCGGCGGCTGTTCGAAAATATGCAAATGTTGCGGCAGCCTGGATCTGTACTGAGACGCCCACCAGTGGTGTTGCAAATCCCAGCGGCTGCGTACAAAGATGCAGCATCTGTTGCAGAACAGTTGATCATCGAAGTCTGGAGTAACCCTATGGTCGCACAGCATGGCGCAGTAAGACGACTGAGCCATTAGAGCGGCATACGGGATTGCAGTCGCAGCCTCAAGTCCCCAAAACGGTCGCACCACGTCTGCTTTTTCTGTGCCACTCCCTGTCCCCTCCCACAAACAGTCCCTGACAATCACTTTGCGAATAAATCAGATGATCAGTGCGACTTATGCGCAGACCGCAGCGAAAAAACTGGTTTGTGTAAATCTGTGAATCAGGCGCAATGTGCGGATCTGCATTATGTGTGACTTAGCTGAGGGGACATCTATGCCCTCCCTCTCGGTATGGCAGCCTGCCAGGGCTCTATTTAGGATTTTTCTGCCTTTGGTAACCATTAATTCTTATCCCCAAATTAGTAATTGTGCACGGCATATGCCCACTGTTCCGTGTTCTCTTCTTCCTGGGTGTGACAGGATAAATAGGTTACTGACACAGATCCTCTAGCAATGCAGCACGGATGCGCCGTAGCCAGTAAAGCAGAACAGCTATTACAGGCCCTTAAAATAGCATTTAACGCCAACCTTCATGCTGCTATAATGCATTCAAAAAGAATTCCAGTCCTGACAGTGTAAGAGCCAGTAATTCAGAGAGTCATCACTGGTGCAGTGTTCACACATGTACTGACCACAGAACATGCTATATCCTGTGCTGGGTGCTCTGCTGAGGGGTAGTCACTGACTAATAACATGAGGGCTGGCACACACACAGCTCTGCTGAGGGGTAGTCACTGACTAATAATAACATGAGGGCTGGCACACACACAGCTCTGCTGACGGGTAGTCACTGACTAATAACATGAGGGCTGGCACACACACAGCTCTGCTGAAGGGTAGTCACTGATTAATAACATGAGGGCTGGCACACACACAGCTCTGCTGACGGGTAGTCACTGACTAATAACATGAGGGCTGGCACACACAGCTCTGCTGACGGGTAGTCACTGACTAATAACATGAGCGCTGGCACACACAGCTCTGCTGACGGGTAGTCACTGACTAATAACATGAGGGCTGGCACACACAGCTCTGCTGAGGGGTAGTCACTGACTAATAACATGAGGGCTGGCACACACAGCTCTGCTGATGGGTAGTCACTGACTAATAACATGAGGGCTGGCACACACAGCTCTGCTGAGGGGTAGTCACTGACTAATAACATGAGGGCTGGCACACACACAGCTCTGCTGAGGGGTAGTCACTGACTAATAACATGAGGACTGGCACACACACAGCTCTGCTGAAGGGTAGTCACTGACTAATAACATGAGGGCTGGCACACACACATCTCTGCTGACGGGTAGTCACTGATTAATAACATGAGGGCTGGCACACACACAGCTCTGCTGACGGGTAGTCACTGACTAATAACATGAGGGCTGGCACACACACAGCTCTGCTGAGGGGTAGTCACTGACTAATAACATGAGGGCTGGCACACACACAGCTCTGCTGAGGGGTAGTCACTGACTAATAACATGAGGGCTGGCACACACACAGCTCTGCTGAGGGGTAGTCACTGACTAATAACATGAGGGCTGGCATACACACAGCTCTGCTGAGGGGTAGTCACTGACTAATAACATGAGGACTGGCACACACACAGCTCTGCTGAAGGGTAGTCACTGACTAATAACATGAGGGCTGGCACACACACAGCTCTGCTGAAGGGTAGTCACTGACTAATAACATGAGGGCTGGCACACACACAGCTCTGCTGACGGGTAGTCACTGACTAATAACATGAGGACTGGCACACACACAGCTCTGCTGAGGGGTAGTCACTGACTAATAACATGAGGTCTGGCACACACACACAGCTCTGCTGAGGGGTAGTCACTGACTAATAACATGAGGGCTGGCACACACAGCTCTGCTGAGGGGTAGTCACTGACTAATAACATGAGGGCTGGCACACACACATCTCTGCTGAGGGGTAGTCACTGACTAATAACATGAGGTCTGGCACACACACAGCTCTGCTGAAGGGTAGTCACTGACTAATAACATGAGGGCTGGCACACACACAGCTCTGCTGATGGGTAGTCACTGACTAATAACATGAGGGCTGGCACACACACAGCTCTGCTGAGGGGTAGTCACTGACTAATAACATGAGGTCTGGCACACACAAAGCTCTGCTGACGGGTAGTCACTGACTAATAACATGAGGGCTGGCACACACAGCTCTGTTGAGGGGTAGTCACTGACTAATAACATGAGGTCTGGCACACACACAGCTCTGCTGACGGGTAGTCACTGACTAATAATAACTAGAGATGAGCGGGTTCGGTTTCTCTGAATCCGAACCCGCCAGAACTTCATGTTTTTTTTCACGGGTCCGAGCGACTCGGATCTTCCCGCCTTGCTCGGTTAACCCGAGCGCGCCCGAACGTCATCATGACGCTGTCGGATTCTCGCGAGGCTCGGATTCTATCGCGAGACTCGGATTCTATATAAGGAGCCGCGCGTCGCCGCCATTTTCACACGTGCATTGAGATTGATAGGGAGAGGACGTGGCTGGCGTCCTCTCCGTTTAGAATAGATTAGAGAGACACTTGATTTACTAATTTTGGGGAGCATTAGGAGTACTCAGTACAGTGCAGAGTTTTGCTGATAGTGACCACCAGTTTTATTTATAATCCGTTCTCTGCCTGAAAAAAGCGATACACAGCACACAGTGACTCAGTCACATACCATATCTGTGTGCACTGCTCAGGCTCAGGCCAGTGTGCTGCATCATCTATTATCATAATATCTATATATAATATTATATATATCTGTCTGACTGCTCAGCTCACACAGCTTATAATTGTGGGGGAGACTGGGGAGCACTACTGCAGTGCCAGTTATAGGTTATAGCAGGAGCCAGGAGTACATAATATATTATATAGTGAGTGACCACCAGACACACAGTGCAGTTTATTTAATATATCCGTTCTCTGCCTGAAAAAAGCGATACACACAGTGACTCAGTCAGTCACATACCATATCTGTGTGCACTGCTCAGGCTCAGGCCAGTGTGCTGCATCATCTATATATATTATATATCTGTCTGACTGCTCAGCTCACACAGCTTATAATTGTGGGGGAGACTGGGGAGCACTACTGCAGTGCCAGTTATAGGTTATAGCAGGAGCCAGGAGTACATAATATTATATTAAAATTAAACAGTGCACACTTTTGCTGCAGGAGTGCCACTGCCAGTGTGACTAGTGACCAGTGACCTGACCACCAGTATATATAATATTAGTAGTATACTATCTCTTTATCAACCAGTCTATATTAGCAGCAGACACAGTACAGTGCGGTAGTTCACGGCTGTGGCTACCTCTGTGTCGGCACTCGGCAGCCCGTCCATAATTGTATATACCACCTAACCGTGGTTTTTTTTTCTTTCTTTATACATACATACTAGTTACGAGTATACTATCTCTTTATCAACCAGTCTATATATTAGCAGCAGACACAGTACAGTGCGGTAGTTCACGGCTGTGGCTACCTCTGTGTCGGCACTCGGCAGCCCGTCCATAATTGTATATACCACCTAACCGTGGTTTTTTTTTCTTTCTTTATACATACATACTAGTTACGAGTATACTATCTCTTTATCAACCAGTCTATATATTAGCAGCAGACACAGTACAGTGCGGTAGTTCACGGCTGTGGCTACCTCTGTGTCGGCACTCGGCAGCCCGTCCATAATTGTATATACCACCTAACCGTGGTTTTTTTTTCTTTCTTTATACATACATACTAGTTACGAGTATACTATCTCTTTATCAACCAGTCTATATATTAGCAGCAGACACAGTACAGTGCGGTAGTTCACGGCTGTGGCTACCTCTGTGTCGGCACTCGGCAGCCCGTCCATAATTGTATACTAGTATCCAATCCATCCATCTCCATTGTTTACCTGAGGTGCCTTTTAGTTGTGCCTATTAAAATATGGAGAACAAAAATGTTGAGGTTCCAAAATTAGGGAAAGATCAAGATCCACTTCCACCTCGTGCTGAAGCTGCTGCCACTAGTCATGGCCGAGACGATGAAATGCCAGCAACGTCGTCTGCCAAGGCCGATGCCCAATGTCATAGTACAGAGCATGTCAAATCCAAAACACCAAATATCAGTAAAAAAAGGACTCCAAAACCTAAAATAAAATTGTCGGAGGAGAAGCGTAAACTTGCCAATATGCCATTTACCACACGGAGTGGCAAGGAACGGCTGAGGCCCTGGCCTATGTTCATGGCTAGTGGTTCAGCTTCACATGAGGATGGAAGCACTCAGCCTCTCGCTAGAAAAATGAAAAGACTCAAGCTGGCAAAAGCAGCACAGCAAAGAACTGTGCATTCTTCGAAATCCCAAATCCACAAGGAGAGTCCAATTGTGTCGGTTGCGATGCCTGACCTTCCCAACACTGGACGTGAAGAGCATGCGCCTTCCACCATTTGCACGCCCCCTGCAAGTGCTGGAAGGAGCACCCGCAGTCCAGTTCCTGATAGTCAGATTGAAGATGTCAGTGTTGAAGTACACCAGGATGAGGAGGATATGGGTGTTGCTGGCGCTGGGGAGGAAATTGACCAGGAGGATTCTGATGGTGAGGTGGTTTGTTTAAGTCAGGCACCCGGGGAGACACCTGTTGTCCGTGGGAGGAATATGGCCGTTGACATGCCAGGTGAAAATACCAAAAAAATCAGCTCTTCGGTGTGGAGGTATTTCACCAGAAATGCGGACAACAGGTGTCAAGCCGTGTGTTCCCTTTGTCAAGCTGTAATAAGTAGGGGTAAGGACGTTAACCACCTCGGAACATCCTCCCTTATACGTCACCTGCAGCGCATTCATAATAAGTCAGTGACAAGTTCAAAAACTTTGGGTGACAGCGGAAGCAGTCCACTGACCAGTAAATCCCTTCCTCTTGTAACCAAGCTCACGCAAACCACCCCACCAACTCCCTCAGTGTCAATTTCCTCCTTCCCCAGGAATGCCAATAGTCCTGCAGGCCATGTCACTGGCAATTCTGACGAGTCCTCTCCTGCCTGGGATTCCTCCGATGCATCCTTGCGTGTAACGCCTACTGCTGCTGGCGCTGCTGTTGTTGCCGCTGGGAGTCGATGGTCATCCCAGAGGGGAAGTCGTAAGCCCACTTGTACTACTTCCAGTAAGCAATTGACTGTTCAACAGTCCTTTGCGAGGAAGATGAAATATCACAGCAGTCATCCTACTGCAAAGCGGATAACTGAGTCCTTGACAACTATGTTGGTGTTAGACGTGCGTCCGGTATCCGCCGTTAGTTCACAGGGAACTAGACAATTTATTGAGGCAGTGTGCCCCCGTTACCAAATACCATCTAGGTTCCACTTCTCTAGGCAGGCGATACCGAGAATGTACACGGACGTCAGAAAAAGACTCACCAGTGTCCTAAAAAATGCAGTTGTACCCAATGTCCACTTTACCACGGACATGTGGACAAGTGGAGCAGGGCAGGGTCAGGACTATATGACTGTGACAGCCCACTGGGTAGATGTATGGACTCCCGCCGCAAGAACAGCAGCGGCGGCACCAGTAGCAGCATCTCGCAAACGCCAACTCTTTCCTAGGCAGGCTACGCTTTGTATCACCGCTTTCCAGAATACGCACACAGCTGAAAACCTCTTACGGCAACTGAGGAAGATCATCGCGGAATGGCTTACCCCAATTGGACTCTCCTGTGGATTTGTGGCATCGGACAACGCCAGCAATATTGTGTGTGCATTAAATATGGGCAAATTCCAGCACGTCCCATGTTTTGCACATACCTTGAATTTGGTGGTGCAGAATTTTTTAAAAAACGACAGGGGCGTGCAAGAGATGCTGTCGGTGGCCAGAAAAATTGCGGGACACTTTCGGCGTACAGGCACCACGTACAGAAGACTGGAGCACCACCAAAAACTACTGAACCTGCCCTGCCATCATCTGAAGCAAGAAGTGGTAACGAGGTGGAATTCAACCCTCTATATGCTTCAGAGGTTGGAGGAGCAGCAAAAGGCCATTCAAGCCTATACAATTGAGCACGATATAGGAGGTGGAATGCACCTGTCTCAAGTGCAGTGGAGAATGATTTCAACGTTGTGCAAGGTTCTGATGCCCTTTGAACTTGCCACACGTGAAGTCAGTTCAGACACTGCCAGCCTGAGTCAGGTCATTCCCCTCATCAGGCTTTTGCAGAAGAAGCTGGAGGCATTGAAGAAGGAGCTAAAAGGGAGCGATTCCGCTAGGCATGTGGGACTTGTGGATGCAGCCCTTAATTCGCTTAACAAGGATTCACGGGTGGTCAATCTGTTGAAATCAGAGCACTACATTTTGGCCACCGTGCTCGATCCTAGATTTAAAGCCTACCTTGGATCTCTCTTTCCGGCAGACACAGGTCTGCTGGGGTTGAAAGACCTGCTGGTGACAAAATTGTCAAGTCAAGCGGAACGCGACCTGTCAACATCTCCTCCTTCACATTCTCCCGCAACTGGGGGTGCGAGGAAAAGGCTCAGAATTCCGAGCCCACCCGCTGGCAGTGATGCAGGGCAGTCTGGAGCGACTGCTGATGCTGACATCTGGTCCGGACTGAAGGACCTGACAACGATTACGGACATGTCGTCTACTGTCACTGCATATGATTCTCTCAACATTGATAGAATGGTGGAGGATTATATGAGTGACCGCATCCAAGTAGGCACGTCACACAGTCCGTACTTATACTGGCAGGAAAAAGAGGCAATTTGGAGGCCCTTGCACAAACTGGCTTTATTCTACCTAAGTTGCCCTCCCACAAGTGTGTACTCCGAAAGAGTGTTTAGTGCCGCCGCTCACCTTGTCAGCAATCGGCGTACGAGGTTACATCCAGAAAATGTGGAGAAGATGATGTTCATTAAAATGAATTATAATCAATTCCTCCGCGGAGACATTGACCAGCAGCAATTGCCTCCACAAAGTACACAGGGAGCTGAGATGGTGGAATTCAGTGGGGACGAATTGATAATCTGTGAGGAGGGGGATGTACACGGTGATATATCGGAGGGTGAAGATGAGGTGGACATCTTGCCTCTGTAGAGCCAGTTTGTGCAAGGAGAGATTAATTGCTTCTTTTTTGGGGGGGGTCCAAACCAACCCGTCATATCAGTCACAGTCGTGTGGCAGACCCTGTCACTGAAATGATGGGTTGGTTAAAGTGTGCATGTCCTGTTTTGTTTATACAACATAAGGGTGGGTGGGAGGGCCCAAGGACAATTCCATCTTGCACCTCTTTTTTCTTTTCTTTTTCTTTGCATCATGTGCTGATTGGGGAGGGTTTTTTGGAAGGGACATCCTGCGTGACACTGCAGTGCCACTCCTAGATGGGCCCGGTGTTTGTGTCGGCCACTAGGGTCGCTAATCTTACTCACACAGCTACCTCATTGCGCCTCTTTTTTTCTTTGCGTCATGTGCTGTTTGGGGAGGGTTTTTTGGAAGGGACATCCTGCGTGACACTGCAGTGCCACTCCTAGATGGGCCCGGTGTTTGTGTCGGCCACTAGGGTCGCTAATCTTACTCACACAGCTACCTCATTGCGCCTCTTTTTTTCTTTGCGTCATGTGCTGTTTGGGGAGGGTTTTTTGGAAGGGCCATCCTGCGTGACACTGCAGTGCCACTCCTAGATGGGCCCGGTGTTTGTGTCGGCCACTAGGGTCGCTAATCTTACTCACACAGCTACCTCATTGCGCCTCTTTTTTTCTTTGCGTCATGTGCTGTTTGGGGAGGGTTTTTTGGAAGGGACATCCTGCGTGACACTGCAGTGCCACTCCTAGATGGGCCCGGTGTTTGTGTCGGCCACTAGGGTCGCTAATCTTACTCACACAGCTACCTCATTGCGCCTCTTTTTTTCTTTGCGTCATGTGCTGTTTGGGGAGGGTTTTTTGGAAGGGACATCCTGCGTGACACTGCAGTGCCACTCCTAGATGGGCCCGGTGTTTGTGTCGGCCACTAGGGTCGCTTATCTTACTCACACAGCGACCTCGGTGCAAATTTTAGGACTAAAAATAATATTGTGAGGTGTGAGGTATTCAGAATAGACTGAAAATGAGTGTAAATTATGGTTTTTGAGGTTAATAATACTTTGGGATCAAAATGACCCCCAAATTCTATGATTTAAGCTGTTTTTTAGTGTTTTTTGAAAAAAACACCCGAATCCAAAACACACCCGAATCCGACAAAAAAAATTCGGTGAGGTTTTGCCAAAACGCGTTCGAACCCAAAACACGGCCGCGGAACCGAACCCAAAACCAAAACACAAAACCCGAAAAATTTCAGGCGCTTATCTCTAATAATAACACGATTTATGGCACACGCAGAAGATTGGAAGAAATAGAGAGAGTAAGAGCTTTGCTTATAATTACTTGGCAGGGTTGTACTGGCCTGCAAGGGCTCAGGGGGAACCTCCGATGGGCCCTCCCCCTCCCCTGGGATCAGGTTCTAGGCTGTACACTTGAATTATACATGTTACATTATACTGCACAGGACTATGGTGTATTGCTGTTATCAATCTGGTACGTTATCATATACGGAATATATTTATATAGGGGCCCGGACCATCCGGGCTCAGATGATTAGCCCAACCTCTGGGGCTGGCCATACCCCTTCTGGAGGCTTGTCACACCCCTAAGCATGGGCCCATATCATTCTCCATTCCACTTGTGGGCCCTATTACCCCAGTCCAACACTGTAACTAGGGATAGTTTAAAACAAATTTCCATGCATAGATGTACTGTATGTTATTAGGAAGAACACATCCCCGCAGACCAGGCCAGCAACCGCCTAATGCCCAGGACTTGCGCACAGCCCTGGTGGGTGGTGAATGTAGACGTGTTGCTCCTTTGTGAGACCTGTCAGGTAACAATGTGACAGAGGAGTGGAACTGGCAGCAGGACAATGAAGCATTATATGACTGCAGGCGGGGGGGATCTCCGGAGGAGGTTATTAATAAAGTGATTCTATGGCTAAATAACTCTTTTCTAACTGTAAAAATATTATTGTAGATCATTTCACATGTGAAAATTTGGGAATAAGAAGCAGAATTTCAAGAGGGGGAAATATCGAAGGGAGTCATACCTCCCAGCGCTGATGTAGTCCGCTGCTATATCACTTGTAGGTGCAGGGGGCATGATCATTATAACACCCATAGGTGCAGGGCACATAACCTCTATGTCACCCATAGGTGGGGGCACATGACCTCCCTATCCCCCATAAGTGCAGGGCACATGACCTCCATATCACCCATAGGTGGGGGCACATGACCTTTATATCACCCATAGGTGCAGGGCGCATGACCTATATCATCCGTAGCAGGGTCATAACTAGAACTGTGAGGGCGTCATAGCAAAATCTAGAAAGGGGCTCCCTTCCCCCACACCACTGTCACTACAATGCCCCTTAGGGGAGCAGGAGGTAGAGAGTGAGGGAAGTGAGAGAGAAACAAGGAGGGTGTCAGGGGGAGAGAAAGAGAGAGGAGTAAGAAAGAGAGGGAGCGAAAAAGGAGTGAGAGGAGAAGAGAGAGAGGGCATCAGGGAGAGAGAGAGAGGGTGTCAGAGGGAGAGAGAGAAAGAGAGGAGCAAGAAAGAGGGGGAGAGAGAGGGGTCAGGGAGAGAGATGGTGTCAGAGGGAGAGAGAGTGTCAGGTAGAGATGAGCGGGTTCGGTTTCTCTGAATCCGAACCCGCCAGAACTTAATGTTTTTTTTCACGGGTCCGAGCGACTCGGATCTTCCCGCCTTGCTCGGTTAACCCGAGCGCGCCCGAACGTCATCATGACGCTGTCGGATTCTCGCGAGGCTCGGATTCTATCGCGAGACTCGGATTCTATATAAGGAGCCGCGCGTCGCCGCCATTTTCACACGTGCATTGAGATTGATAGGGAGAGGACGTGGCTGGCGTCCTCTCCGTTTAGAATAGATTAGAGAGACACTTGATTTACTAATTTTGGGGAGCATTAGGAGTACTCAGTACAGTGCAGAGTTTTGCTGATAGTGACCAGTGACCACCAGTTTTATTTATAATCCGTTCTCTGCCTGAAAAAAGCGATACACAGCACACAGTGACTCAGTCACATACCATATCTGTGTGCACTGCTCAGGCTCAGGCCAGTGTGCTGCATCATCTATTATCTATATATAATATTATATATATCTGTCTGACTGCTCAGCTCACACAGCTTATAATTGTGGGGGAGACTGGGGAGCACTACTGCAGTGCCAGTTATAGGTTATAGCAGGAGCCAGGAGTACATAATATATTATATAGTGAGTGACCACCAGACACACAGTGCAGTTTATTTAATATATCCGTTCTCTGCCTGAAAAAAGCGATACACACAGTGACTCAGTCAGTCACATACCATATCTGTGTGCACTGCTCAGGCTCAGGCCAGTGTGCTGCATCATCTATATATATTATATATCTGTCTGACTGCTCAGCTCACACAGCTTATAATTGTGGGGGAGACTGGGGAGCACTACTGCAGTGCCAGTTATAGGTTATAGCAGGAGCCAGGAGTACATAATATTATATTAAAATTAAACAGTGCACACTTTTGCTGCAGGAGTGCCACTGCCAGTGTGACTAGTGACCAGTGACCTGACCACCAGTATATATAATATTAGTAGTATACTATCTCTTTATCAACCAGTCACATACCATATCTGTGTGCACTGCTCAGGCTCAGGCCAGTGTGCTGCATCATCTATTATCTATATATAATATTATATATATCTGTCTGACTGCTCAGCTCACACAGCTTATAATTGTGGGGGAGACTGGGGAGCACTACTGCAGTGCCAGTTATAGGTTATAGCAGGAGCCAGGAGTACATAATATATTATATAGTGAGTGACCACCAGACACACAGTGCAGTTTATTTAATATATCCGTTCTCTGCCTGAAAAAAGCGATACACACAGTGACTCAGTCAGTCACATACCATATCTGTGTGCACTGCTCAGGCTCAGGCCAGTGTGCTGCATCATCTATATATATTATATATCTGTCTGACTGCTCAGCTCACACAGCTTATAATTGTGGGGGAGACTGGGGAGCACTACTGCAGTGCCAGTTATAGGTTATAGCAGGAGCCAGGAGTACATAATATTATATTAAAATTAAACAGTGCACACTTTTGCTGCAGGAGTGCCACTGCCAGTGTGACTAGTGACCAGTGACCTGACCACCAGTATATATAATATTAGTAGTATACTATCTCTTTATCAACCAATCTATATTAGCAGCAGACACAGTACAGTGCGGTAGTTCACGGCTGTGGCTACCTCTGTGTCGGCACTCGGCAGCCCGTCCATAATTGTATATACCACCTAACCGTGGTTTTTTTTTCTTTCTTTATACATACATACTAGTTACGAGTATACTATCTCTTTATCAACCAGTCTATATATTAGCAGCAGACACAGTACAGTGCGGTAGTTCACGGCTGTGGCTACCTCTGTGTCGGCACTCGGCAGCCCGTCCATAATTGTATATACCACCTAACCGTGGTTTTTTTTTCTTTCTTTATACATACATACTAGTTACGAGTATACTATCTCTTTATCAACCAGTCTATATATTAGCAGCAGACACAGTACAGTGCGGTAGTTCACGGCTGTGGCTACCTCTGTGTCGGCACTCGGCAGCCCGTCCATAATTGTATATACCACCTAACCGTGGTTTTTTTTTCTTTCTTTATACATACATACTAGTTACGAGTATACTATCTCTTTATCAACCAGTCTATATATTAGCAGCAGACACAGTACAGTGCGGTAGTTCACGGCTGTGGCTACCTCTGTGTCGGCACTCGGCAGCCCGTCCATAATTGTATATACCACCTAACCGTGGTTTTTTTTTCTTTCTTTATACATACATACTAGTTACGAGTATACTATCTCTTTATCAACCAGTCTATATATTAGCAGCAGACACAGTACAGTGCGGTAGTTCACGGCTGTGGCTACCTCTGTGTCGGCACTCGGCAGCCCGTCCATAATTGTATACTAGTATCCAATCCATCCATCTCCATTGTTTACCTGAGGTGCCTTTTAGTTGTGCCTATTAAAATATGGAGAACAAAAATGTTGAGGTTCCAAAATTAGGGAAAGATCAAGATCCACTTCCACCTCGTGCTGAAGCTGCTGCCACTAGTCATGGCCGAGACGATGAAATGCCAGCAACGTCGTCTGCCAAGGCCGATGCCCAATGGCATAGTACAGAGCATGTCAAAACCAAAACACCAAATATCAGTAAAAAAAGGACTCCAAAACCTAAAATAAAATTGTCGGAGGAGAAGCGTAAACTTGCCAATATGCCATTTACCACACGGAGTGGCAAGGAACGGCTGAGGCCCTGGCCTATGTTCATGGCTAGTGGTTCAGCTTCACATGAGGATGGAAGCACTCAGCCTCTCGCTAGAAAACTGAAAAGACTCAAGCTGGCAAAAGCACCGCAAAGAACTGTGCGTTCTTTGAAATCCCAAATCCACAAGGAGAGTCCAATTGTGTCGGTTGCGATGCCTGACCTTCCCAACACTGGACGTGAAGAGCATGCGCCTTCCACCATTTGCACGCCCCCTGCAAGTGCTGGAAGGAGCACCCGCAGTCCAGTTCCTGATAGTCAGATTGAAGATGTCAGTGTTGAAGTACACCAGGATGAGGAGGATATGGGTGTTGCTGGCGCTGGGGAGGAAATTGACCAGGAGGATTCTGATGGTGAGGTGGTTTGTTTAAGTCAGGCACCCGGGGAGACACCTGTTGTCCGTGGGAGGAATATGGCCGTTGACATGCCAGGTGAAAATACCAAAAAAATCAGCTCTTCGGTGTGGAGGTATTTCACCAGAAATGCGGACAACAGGTGTCAAGCCGTGTGTTCCCTTTGTCAAGCTGTAATAAGTAGGGGTAAGGACGTTAACCACCTCGGAACATCCTCCCTTATACGTCACCTGCAGCGCATTCATAATAAGTCAGTGACAAGTTCAAAAACTTTGGGTGACAGCGGAAGCAGTCCACTGACCAGTAAATCCCTTCCTCTTGTAACCAAGCTCACGCAAACCACCCCACCAACTCCCTCAGTGTCAATTTCCTCCTTCCCCAGGAATGCCAATAGTCCTGCAGGCCATGTCACTGGCAATTCTGACGAGTCCTCTCCTGCCTGGGATTCCTCCGATGCATCCTTGCGTGTAACGCCTACTGCTGCTGGCGCTGCTGTTGTTGCCGCTGGGAGTCGATGGTCATCCCAGAGGGGAAGTCGTAAGCCCACTTGTACTACTTCCAGTAAGCAATTGACTGTTCAACAGTCCTTTGCGAGGAAGATGAAATATCACAGCAGTCATCCTACTGCAAAGCGGATAACTGAGTCCTTGACAACTATGTTGGTGTTAGACGTGCGTCCGGTATCCGCCGTTAGTTCACAGGGAACTAGACAATTTATTGAGGCAGTGTGCCCCCGTTACCAAATACCATCTAGGTTCCACTTCTCTAGGCAGGCGATACCGAGAATGTACACGGACGTCAGAAAAAGACTCACCAGTGTCCTAAAAAATGCAGTTGTACCCAATGTCCACTTAACCACGGACATGTGGACAAGTGGAGCAGGGCAGGGTCAGGACTATATGACTGTGACAGCCCACTGGGTAGATGTATGGACTCCCGCCGCAAGAACAGCAGCGGCGGCACCAGTAGCAGCATCTCGCAAACGCCAACTCTTTCCTAGGCAGGCTACGCTTTGTATCACCGCTTTCCAGAATACGCACACAGCTGAAAACCTCTTACGGCAACTGAGGAAGATCATCGCGGAATGGCTTACCCCAATTGGACTCTCCTGTGGATTTGTGGCATCGGACAACGCCAGCAATATTGTGTGTGCATTAAATATGGGCAAATTCCAGCACGTCCCATGTTTTGCACATACCTTGAATTTGGTGGTGCAGAATTTTTTAAAAAACGACAGGGGCGTGCAAGAGATGCTGTCGGTGGCCAGAAAAATTGCGGGACACTTTCGGCGTACAGGCACCACGTACAGAAGACTGGAGCACCACCAAAAACTACTGAACCTGCCCTGCCATCATCTGAAGCAAGAAGTGGTAACGAGGTGGAATTCAACCCTCTATATGCTTCAGAGGTTGGAGGAGCAGCAAAAGGCCATTCAAGCCTATACAATTGAGCACGATATAGGAGGTGGAATGCACCTGTCTCAAGTGCAGTGGAGAATGATTTCAACGTTGTGCAAGGTTCTGATGCCCTTTGAACTTGCCACACGTGAAGTCAGTTCAGACACTGCCAGCCTGAGTCAGGTCATTCCCCTCATCAGGCTTTTGCAGAAGAAGCTGGAGGCATTGAAGAAGGAGCTAAAAGGGAGCGATTCCGCTAGGCATGTGGGACTTGTGGATGCAGCCCTTAATTCGCTTAACAAGGATTCACGGGTGGTCAATCTGTTGAAATCAGAGCACTACATTTTGGCCACCGTGCTCGATCCTAGATTTAAAGCCTACCTTGGATCTCTCTTTCCGGCAGACACAGGTCTGCTGGGGTTGAAAGACCTGCTGGTGACAAAATTGTCAAGTCAAGCGGAACGCGACCTGTCAACATCTCCTCCTTCACATTCTCCCGCAACTGGGGGTGCGAGGAAAAGGCTCAGAATTCCGAGCCCACCCGCTGGCGGTGATGCAGGGCAGTCTGGAGCGACTGCTGATGCTGACATCTGGTCCGGACTGAAGGACCTGACAACGATTACGGACATGTCGTCTACTGTCACTGCATATGATTCTCTCAACATTGATAGAATGGTGGAGGATTATATGAGTGACCGCATCCAAGTAGGCACGTCACACAGTCCGTACTTATACTGGCAGGAAAAAGAGGCAATTTGGAGGCCCTTGCACAAACTGGCTTTATTCTACCTAAGTTGCCCTCCCACAAGTGTGTACTCCGAAAGAGTGTTTAGTGCCGCCGCTCACCTTGTCAGCAATCGGCGTACGAGGTTACATCCAGAAAATGTGGAGAAGATGATGTTCATTAAAATGAATTATAATCAATTCCTCCGCGGAGACATTGACCAGCAGCAATTGCCTCCACAAAGTACACAGGGAGCTGAGATGGTGGATTCCAGTGGGGACGAATTGATAATCTGTGAGGAGGGGGATGTACACGGTGATATATCGGAGGGTGAAGATGAGGTGGACATCTTGCCTCTGTAGAGCCAGTTTGTGCAAGGAGAGATTAATTGCTTCTTTTTTGGGGGGGGTGCAAACCAACCCGTCATATCAGTCACAGTCGTGTGGCAGACCCTGTCACTGAAATGATGGGTTGGTTAAAGTGTGCATGTCCTGTTTTGTTTATACAACATAAGGGTGGGTGGGAGGGCCCAAGGACAATTCCATCTTGCACCTCTTTTTTCTTTTCTTTTTCTTTGCATCATGTGCTGATTGGGGAGGGTTTTTTGGAAGGGACATCCTGCGTGACACTGCAGTGCCACTCCTAGATGGGCCCGGTGTTTGTGTCGGCCACTAGGGTCGCTAATCTTACTCACACAGTCAGCTACCTCATTGCGCCTCTTTTTTTCTTTGCGTCATGTGCTGTTTGGGGAGGGTTTTTTGGAAGGGACATCCTGCGTGACACTGCAGTGCCACTCCTAGATGGGCCCGGTGTTTGTGTCGGCCACTAGGGTCGCTAATCTTACTCACACAGCTACCTCATTGCGCCTCTTTTTTTCTTTGCGTCATGTGCTGTTTGGGGAGGGTTTTTTGGAAGGGACATCCTGCGTGACACTGCAGTGCCACTCCTAGATGGGCCCGGTGTTTGTGTCGGCCACTAGGGTCGCTAATCTTACTCACACAGCTACCTCATTGCGCCTCTTTTTTTCTTTGCGTCATGTGCTGTTTGGGGAGGGTTTTTTGGAAGGGACATCCTGCGTGACACTGCAGTGCCACTCCTAGATGGGCCCGGTGTTTGTGTCGGCCACTAGGGTCGCTAATCTTACTCACACAGCTACCTCATTGCGCCTCTTTTTTTCTTTGCGTCATGTGCTGTTTGGGGAGGGTTTTTTGGAAGGGACATCCTGCGTGACACTGCAGTGCCACTCCTAGATGGGCCCGGTGTTTGTGTCGGCCACTAGGGTCGCTTATCTTACTCACACAGCGACCTCGGTGCAAATTTTAGGACTAAAAATAATATTGTGAGGTGTGAGGTATTCAGAATAGACTGAAAATGAGTGTAAATTATGGTTTTTGAGGTTAATAATACTTTGGGATCAAAATGACCCCCAAATTCTATGATTTAAGCTGTTTTTTAGTGTTTTTTGAAAAAAACACCCGAATCCAAAACACACCCGAATCCGACAAAAAAAATTCGGTGAGGTTTTGCCAAAACGCGTTCGAACCCAAAACACGGCCGCGGAACCGAACCCAAAACCAAAACACAAAACCCGAAAAATTTCAGGCGCTCATCTCTAGTGTCAGGGAGGGAGGGAGAGCAAAAGAGAAGGGAAGCAAGAAAGAGTGAGAGTGTCAGGAAGAGACAGACAGGGAGAGAGAGAGAGAGAGAGACGAACACACACACACACACACACACACACACACACACACACACAGACACACACAAACACACACACACACACACACACACACACACACACACACACACACACACACACACACACACACACACACACACACACTATCAGGGAGGGAGAAAGAGACAGTGCCAGGCAGAGAGAGATGGAGGGAGAGACAGTGCTAGGGAGAGAGACAGTATCAGGGAGTGAGGGAGAGAGAGACAGTGCCAGGGAGGGCGAGAGAGAGAGAGACAGTGTCAGGGAGAAGTAGAGGTGTAGACAGACAGTTTCAGCGGGAGAGAGAGAGATGGTGTCAGAAAGACAGGGGGAGAGACAGTTTCACGGAGAGAGAGTGTCAGGGGGAGAGAGGGAGAGGGAGATAGTGTCAGGGATAAAGAGAGTGAGGGAGAGAGACAGTGTAAGGGCATGAGAGATGGAGAGACAGTGTCAGAGGGAGAGAGATAGACAGTGTGTGAGAGAGATTGTCAGGGAGAGTGTCAGGAAGGGGGTGAGGGAGATAGAGACAGTGTCAGAGAGAGAGAGTGTAGCAAGAGAGAGTGTCAGGGAGAGATTGGGGTAGAGATTGAGGGGGGAACGAGCAGGAGATACAGTACCTGCTACCAGAGCCGGCTCCATGCCTACTAGTGCCTCGAGCGAGAAAGTGCCAAAATGTCCCCCCCCCTCCCCCCCCACCCTGCGCGTGCTCCTGGAAAAGTGGGCATGGCCTCGCAATTTTGTATTATCAAACTGTAAATAAATATATTTTCACTCCCCCTCTACACACACAATTAGCAGCCTTACACATAATGACCCCAGTAGTACAGTGCCAGATACACATTATATGCCCCCAGCAGTGCCAAATACACATACACCCCCAGCAGTGCCAGATACACATTACATGCCCCCAGTAGTGCAGTGCCAGATACATGTGCCCCCCACAGTGCCAGATACATGTGCCCCCCAGTGTCAGATACACATTCCCACCACAGTGTCAGATACACGTGCCCCCCACAGTGTCAGATACACATGCCCACCAGTGTCAGATACACATGCCCACCACAGTGGCAGATACACATGCCCCCCGCCAGATACATGTGCCCGCCACAGTGTCAAATACACATGCCCACCACAGTGTCAGATACACGTGCCCCCACAGTGTCAGATACACATGCCCACCACAGTGTCAGATACACGTGCCCACCACAGTGTCAGATACACGTGCCCCCACAGTGTCAGATACACATGCCCACCACAGTGTCAGATACACGTGCCCCCCACAGTGCCAGATACATGTACCCCCCACAGTGCCAGATATACGTGCCCCCTGTAGTGCTGCTCACCACTGCCGGCCTCGTCCTGCTGCTCCTGCGATGCCACACCCTCTGTCGCTGCTCTCTTTGTGAGGGGAGGAGAGCGCAGTGTGTGCCTCTCCTACCCCTCACTCCCGTCTCTGCTGCCAGTCCGCGAGCTCTGATTGGCTGACGGACCGGCGGCTAATTTAAAATTGCGGCCGGCCACTGACCGGCCTTAGGAGTCGGTGCCCAGTGCGACCGCTCCAAAGGAACGTGCCTGGAGCCTGCCCTGCCTGCTACAGCTGACTTGCAGAAGTCTCTGATACTGGCGGGGCTTCACAGCATTAAGCCATGCCCCCGAAATCCCCGCAAATCACGGCACTGCTGATCTGCTGCTGGTGCTCAGAGGCTGCCGGATAAGGCTCCCCCACCCCCTGCCACATCCTGCATGTGGCTTCAGGGGGTGTTATCGGCGGCGGATATTCATAAAGGGGGAGTGGTGGGCCTCAGAGGCAGCCCGTGACTAGGTGTAGGGGAAGCTGCGGGCCCTGGAAGCAGCCGGGGCCCCAAAGCAGATGCACCCCTCCCCTGCACCCACTGTTGCTACGCCACTGAATCCCATAGGTTTAAGGTACATATCCTATAAATCACCCATAGGTGCACGGCACATATCCACTATGGTACTGGTGCACAGTTAGTACTGCATCAGTTTGTTTTTTGTCTTTTACATGATTAATCACTATATTACCCATAGGTGCAGGGTGTATAATTACTATATCACCCACGGGTGCAGGGTGTATAATCACTACTGTATATCACCCACGGGTGCAGGGTGTATAATCACTACTGATAATGTCAAATATTAACTTTAAACATAAGATATATACTATTTACGGACTAAGTACGCTATTGGCGCACAGAGTACCGTAAGGATACGCACTTAGCGTAGCAGGCGCTAGGCCGTGGGCGCGACGCACGAGCGATATGTACGCTCACAGACTCACGCTTAGTATCGAACACGCTATAGGCGTACCGAGTACCGTACTGCTACGCTATTGGCGTAGCGGACGCTGCGCCGTGAGAGTGAGACACGAGCGGCTCAGACGCTCACAGAATGACACACAGTAAACCTTGTTAACAACACACAGTAAGGGTATGCTTATACTCAAAACCTTAGCAATGTAATACTACAATGATGTAACGCTTATTAACCTTGATAATATGAAAGCTGTTTGAGCGATTAAGACGCTAAGAAAACCCTTTACAGTAACTAGTGAAAACACAAGACCTGGTTAGGATATTAAAAACTAGAGATGAGCGGGTTCGGTTTCTCTGAATCCGAACCCGCCAGAACTTCATGTTTTTTTTCACGGGTCCGAGCGACTCGGATCTTCCCGCCTTGCTCGGTTAACCCGAGCGCGCCCGAACGTCATCATGACGCTGTCGGATTCTCGCGAGGCTCGGATTCTATCGCGAGACTCGGATTCTATATAAGGAGCCGCGCGTCGCCGCCATTTTCACACGTGCATTGAGATTGATAGGGAGAGGACGTGGCTGGCGTCCTCTCCGTTTAGAATTAGAATAGATTAGAGAGACACTTGATTTACTAATTTTGGGGAGCATTAGGAGTACTCAGTAGTGTACAGTGCAGAGTTTTGCTGATAGTGACCAGTGACCACCACTTTTATTTATAATCCGTTCTCTGCCTGAAAAAAGCGATACACAGCACACAGTGACTCAGTCACATACCATATCTGTGTGCACTGCTCAGGCTCAGGCCAGTGTGCTGCATCATCTATTATCTATATATAATATTATATATATCTGTCTGACTGCTCAGCTCACACAGCTTATAATTGTGGGGGAGACTGGGGAGCACTACTGCAGTGCCAGTTATAGGTTATAGCAGGAGCCAGGAGTACATAATATAATCCGTTCTCTGCCTGAAAAAAGCGATACACAGCACACAGTGACTCAGTCACATACCATATCTGTGTGCACTGCTCAGGCTCAGGCCAGTGTGCTGCATTATCTATTATCTATATATAATATTATATATATCTGTCTGACTGCTCAGCTCACACAGCTTATAATTGTGGGGGAGACTGGGGAGCACTACTGCAGTGCCAGTTATAGGTTATAGCAGGAGCCAGGAGTACATAATATTATATTAAAATTAAACAGTGCACACTTTTGCTGCAGGAGTGCCACTGCCAGTGTGACTAGTGACCAGTGACCTGACCACCAGTATATAATATTAGTAGTATACTATCTCTTTATCAACCAGTCTATATTAGCAGCAGACACAGTACAGTGCGGTAGTTCACGGCTGTGGCTACCTCTGTGTCGGCACTCGGCAGCCCGTCCATAATTGTATATACCACCTAACCGTGGTTTTTTTTTCTTTCTTTATACATACATACTAGTTACGAGTATACTATCTCTTTATCAACCAGTCTATATATTAGCAGCAGACACAGTACAGTGCGGTAGTTCACGGCTGTGGCTACCTCTGTGTCGGCACTCGGCAGCCCGTCCATAATTGTATATACCACCTAACCGTGGTTTTTTTTTCTTTCTTTATACATACATACTAGTTACGAGTATACTATCTCTTTATCAACCAGTCTATATATTAGCAGCAGACACAGTACAGTGCGGTAGTTCACGGCTGTGGCTACCTCTGTGTCGGCACTCGGCAGCCCGTCCATAATTGTATATACCACCTAACCGTGGTTTTTTTTTCTTTCTTTATACATACATACTAGTTACGAGTATACTATCTCTTTATCAACCAGTCTATATATTAGCAGCAGACACAGTACAGTGCGGTAGTTCACGGCTGTGGCTACCTCTGTGTCGGCACTCGGCAGCCCGTCCATAATTGTATATACCACCTAACCGTGGTTTTTTTTTCTTTCTTTATACATACATACTAGTTACGAGTATACTATCTCTTTATCAACCAGTCTATATATTAGCAGCAGACACAGTACAGTGCGGTAGTTCACGGCTGTGGCTACCTCTGTGTCGGCACTCGGCAGCCCGTCCATAATTGTATATACCACCTAACCGTGGTTTTTTTTTCTTTCTTTATACATACATACTAGTTACGAGTATATCTCTTTATCAACCAGTCTATATATTAGCAGCAGACACAGTACAGTGCGGTAGTTCACGGCTGTGGCTACCTCTGTGTCGGCACTCGGCAGCCCGTCCATAATTGTATATACCACCTAACCGTGGTTTTTTTTTCTTTCTTTATACATACATACTAGTTACGAGTATACTATCTCTTTATCAACCAGTCTATATATTAGCAGCAGACACAGTACAGTGCGGTAGTTCACGGCTGTGGCTACCTCTGTGTCGGCACTCGGCAGCCCGTCCATAATTGTATATACCACCTAACCGTGTTTTTTTTTTCTTTCTTTATACATACATACTAGTTACGAGTATACTATCTCTTTATCAACCAGTCTATATTAGCAGCAGACACAGTACAGTGCGGTAGTTCACGGCTGTGGCTACCTCTGTGTCGGCACTCGGCAGCCCGTCCATAATTGTATATACCACCTAACCGTGGTTTTTTTTTCTTTCTTTATACATACATACTAGTTACGAGTATACTATCTCTTTATCAACCAGTCTATATATTAGCAGCAGACACAGTACAGTGCGGTAGTTCACGGCTGTGGCTACCTCTGTGTCGGCACTCGGCAGCCCGTCCATAATTGTATATACCACCTAACCGTGGTTTTTTTTTCTTTCTTTATACATACATACTAGTTACGAGTATACTATCTCTTTATCAACCAGTCTATATATTAGCAGCAGACACAGTACAGTGCGGTAGTTCACGGCTGTGGCTACCTCTGTGTCGGCACTCGGCAGCCCGTCCATAATTGTATATACCACCTAACCGTGGTTTTTTTTTCTTTCTTTATACATACATACTAGTTACGAGTATACTATCTCTTTATCAACCAGTCTATATATTAGCAGCAGACACAGTACAGTGCGGTAGTTCACGGCTGTGGCTACCTCTGTGTCGGCACTCGGCAGCCCGTCCATAATTGTATATACCACCTAACCGTGGTTTTTTTTTCTTTCTTTATACATACATACTAGTTACGAGTATACTATCTCTTTATCAACCAGTCTATATATTAGCAGCAGACACAGTACAGTGCGGTAGTTCACGGCTGTGGCTACCTCTGTGTCGGCACTCGGCAGCCCGTCCATAATTGTATATACCACCTAACCGTGGTTTTTTTTTCTTTCTTTATACATACATACTAGTTACGAGTATACTATCTCTTTATCAACCAGTCTATATTAGCAGCAGACACAGTACAGTGCGGTAGTTCACGGCTGTGGCTACCTCTGTGTCGGCACTCGGCAGCCCGTCCATAATTGTATACTAGTATCCAATCCATCCATCTCCATTGTTTACCTGAGGTGCCTTTTAGTTGTGCCTATTAAAATATGGAGAACAAAAATGTTGAGGTTCCAAAATTAGGGAAAGATCAAGATCCACTTCCACCTCGTGCTGAAGCTGCTGCCACTAGTCATGGCCGAGACGATGAAATGCCAGCAACGTCGTCTGCCAAGGCCGATGCCCAATGGCATAGTACAGAGCATGTCAAAACCAAAACACCAAATATCAGTAAAAAAAGGACTCCAAAACCTAAAATAAAATTGTCGGAGGAGAAGCGTAAACTTGCCAATATGCCATTTACCACACGGAGTGGCAAGGAACGGCTGAGGCCCTGGCCTATGTTCATGGCTAGTGGTTCAGCTTCACATGAGGATGGAAGCACTCAGCCTCTCGCTAGAAAACTGAAAAGACTCAAGCTGGCAAAAGCACCGCAAAGAACTGTGCGTTCTTTGAAATCCCAAATCCACAAGGAGAGTCCAATTGTGTCGGTTGCGATGCCTGACCTTCCCAACACTGGACGTGAAGAGCATGCGCCTTCCACCATTTGCACGCCCCCTGCAAGTGCTGGAAGGAGCACCCGCAGTCCAGTTCCTGATAGTCAGATTGAAGATGTCAGTGTTGAAGTACACCAGGATGAGGAGGATATGGGTGTTGCTGGCGCTGGGGAGGAAATTGACCAGGAGGATTCTGATGGTGAGGTGGTTTGTTTAAGTCAGGCACCCGGGGAGACACCTGTTGTCCGTGGGAGGAATATGGCCGTTGACATGCCAGGTGAAAATACCAAAAAAATCAGCTCTTCGGTGTGGAGGTATTTCACCAGAAATGCGGACAACAGGTGTCAAGCCGTGTGTTCCCTTTGTCAAGCTGTAATAAGTAGGGGTAAGGACGTTAACCACCTCGGAACATCCTCCCTTATACGTCACCTGCAGCGCATTCATAATAAGTCAGTGACAAGTTCAAAAACTTTGGGTGACAGCGGAAGCAGTCCACTGACCAGTAAATCCCTTCCTCTTGTAACCAAGCTCACGCAAACCACCCCACCAACTCCCTCAGTGTCAATTTCCTCCTTCCCCAGGAATGCCAATAGTCCTGCAGGCCATGTCACTGGCAATTCTGACGAGTCCTCTCCTGCCTGGGATTCCTCCGATGCATCCTTGCGTGTAACGCCTACTGCTGCTGGCGCTGCTGTTGTTGCCGCTGGGAGTCGATGGTCATCCCAGAGGGGAAGTCGTAAGCCCACTTGTACTACTTCCAGTAAGCAATTGACTGTTCAACAGTCCTTTGCGAGGAAGATGAAATATCACAGCAGTCATCCTACTGCAAAGCGGATAACTGAGTCCTTGACAACTATGTTGGTGTTAGACGTGCGTCCGGTATCCGCCGTTAGTTCACAGGGAACTAGACAATTTATTGAGGCAGTGTGCCCCCGTTACCAAATACCATCTAGGTTCCACTTCTCTAGGCAGGCGATACCGAGAATGTACACGGACGTCAGAAAAAGACTCACCAGTGTCCTAAAAAATGCAGTTGTACCCAATGTCCACTTAACCACGGACATGTGGACAAGTGGAGCAGGGCAGGGTCAGGACTATATGACTGTGACAGCCCACTGGGTAGATGTATGGACTCCCGCCGCAAGAACAGCAGCGGCGGCACCAGTAGCAGCATCTCGCAAACGCCAACTCTTTCCTAGGCAGGCTACGCTTTGTATCACCGCTTTCCAGAATACGCACACAGCTGAAAACCTCTTACGGCAACTGAGGAAGATCATCGCGGAATGGCTTACCCCAATTGGACTCTCCTGTGGATTTGTGGCATCGGACAACGCCAGCAATATTGTGTGTGCATTAAATATGGGCAAATTCCAGCACGTCCCATGTTTTGCACATACCTTGAATTTGGTGGTGCAGAATTTTTTAAAAAACGACAGGGGCGTGCAAGAGATGCTGTCGGTGGCCAGAAAAATTGCGGGACACTTTCGGCGTACAGGCACCACGTACAGAAGACTGGAGCACCACCAAAAACTACTGAACCTGCCCTGCCATCATCTGAAGCAAGAAGTGGTAACGAGGTGGAATTCAACCCTCTATATGCTTCAGAGGTTGGAGGAGCAGCAAAAGGCCATTCAAGCCTATACAATTGAGCACGATATAGTAGGTGGAATGCACCTGTCTCAAGTGCAGTGGAGAATGATTTCAACGTTGTGCAAGGTTCTGATGCCCTTTGAACTTGCCACACGTGAAGTCAGTTCAGACACTGCCAGCCTGAGTCAGGTCATTCCCCTCATCAGGCTTTTGCAGAAGAAGCTGGAGGCATTGAAGAAGGAGCTAAAAGGGAGCGATTCCGCTAGGCATGTGGGACTTGTGGATGCAGCCCTTAATTCGCTTAACAAGGATTCACGGGTGGTCAATCTGTTGAAATCAGAGCACTACATTTTGGCCACCGTGCTCGATCCTAGATTTAAAGCCTACCTTGGATCTCTCTTTCCGGCAGACACAGGTCTGCTGGGGTTGAAAGACCTGCTGGTGACAAAATTGTCAAGTCAAGCGGAACGCGACCTGTCAACATCTCCTCCTTCACATTCTCCCGCAACTGGGGGTGCGAGGAAAAGGCTCAGAATTCCGAGCCCACCCGCTGGCGGTGATGCAGGGCAGTCTGGAGCGACTGCTGATGCTGACATCTGGTCCGGACTGAAGGACCTGACAACGATTACGGACATGTCGTCTACTGTCACTGCATATGATTCTCTCAACATTGATAGAATGGTGGAGGATTATATGAGTGACCGCATCCAAGTAGGCACGTCACACAGTCCGTACTTATACTGGCAGGAAAAAGAGGCAATTTGGAGGCCCTTGCACAAACTGGCTTTATTCTACCTAAGTTGCCCTCCCACAAGTGTGTACTCCGAAAGAGTGTTTAGTGCCGCCGCTCACCTTGTCAGCAATCGGCGTACGAGGTTACATCCAGAAAATGTGGAGAAGATGATGTTCATTAAAATGAATTATAATCAATTCCTCCGCGGAGACATTGACCAGCAGCAATTGCCTCCACAAAGTACACAGGGAGCTGAGATGGTGGATTCCAGTGGGGACGAATTGATAATCTGTGAGGAGGGGGATGTACACGGTGATATATCGGAGGGTGAAGATGAGGTGGACATCTTGCCTCTGTAGAGCCAGTTTGTGCAAGGAGAGATTAATTGCTTCTTTTTTGGGGGGGGTGCAAACCAACCCGTCATATCAGTCACAGTCGTGTGGCAGACCCTGTCACTGAAATGATGGGTTGGTTAAAGTGTGCATGTCCTGTTTTGTTTATACAACATAAGGGTGGGTGGGAGGGCCCAAGGACAATTCCATCTTGCACCTCTTTTTTCTTTTCTTTTTCTTTGCATCATGTGCTGATTGGGGAGGGTTTTTTGGAAGGGACATCCTGCGTGACACTGCAGTGCCACTCCTAGATGGGCCCGGTGTTTGTGTCGGCCACTAGGGTCGCTAATCTTACTCACACAGCTACCTCATTGCGCCTCTTTTTTTCTTTGCGTCATGTGCTGTTTGGGGAGGGTTTTTTGGAAGGGCCATCCTGCGTGACACTGCAGTGCCACTCCTAGATGGGCCCGGTGTTTGTGTCGGCCACTAGGGTCGCTAATCTTACTCACACAGCTACCTCATTGCGCCTCTTTTTTTCTTTGCGTCATGTGCTGTTTGGGGAGGGTTTTTTGGAAGGGACATCCTGCGTGACACTGCAGTGCCACTCCTAGATGGGCCCGGTGTTTGTGTCGGCCACTAGGGTCGCTTATCTTACTCACACAGCGACCTCGGTGCAAATTTTAGGACTAAAAATAATATTGTGAGGTGTGAGGTATTCAGAATAGACTGAAAATGAGTGTAAATTATGGTTTTTGAGGTTAATAATACTTTGGGATCAAAATGACCCCCAAATTCTATGATTTAAGCTGTTTTTTAGTGTTTTTGGAAAAAAACACCCGAATCCAAAACACACCCGAATCCGACAAAAAAAATTCGGTGAGGTTTTGCCAAAACGCGTTCGAACCCAAAACACGGCCGCGGAACCGAACCCAAAACCAAAACACAAAACCCGAAAAATTTCAGGCGCTCATCTCTATTAAAAACCACTCAGGCTCTAACACCCTCGTGGATAATTCTTTTAGTATAAAAAGGGGAAAAACAGTACAGCTTATACACTACAAAACTAACATCAAAATCTAAACAAAATAACGAGGAATAATATGAACAATAGCGAACGATCGCAAATACAAGAAAACAGAATGAGTACACAATGAGAACAAATGGCAAACACAGAGGAAAACAAAATGGCTACAGAGAACTTACACACGTGGGAATGATTCGCAGGCGCGTCCTGAATCCAGCCCTCAGCCTTCAATGTGAAAACCTTGCAGAGAGAGTGAGTGACTGGACAGGCAATGGTGGTCTTTATATACACAACATACAGTAACAATACAATGGTCCCTATAATCTCATGGTTCATTGGACACACGAATGTGTCTCTGCATTATAACAAAAGGTCATAGATGGGTTCGAACAGGTGGGCTGTGCCTTTCTCCAACTGCTCAGGTGGGAGGTATCCTTAGGATTCCCGCCGCATGGGTAATGAACAGCAAATACAGTAAATATCTATAAACTACTTTTGTACATAACTATGCGCAGGAGCGAGCATTCTCTTCCTAACCAACACTGAAATGTCACTATTAAAATACTCTACAGCTGGATACTAGACACCACCGTTCTACCTTTATCTGACCCTTCCTATCATGCAAAGAGGAATTTCTCTGTCCAGGAACCGTTTAAATTAAACATACTTTCTCTAACGTCCTAAGTGGATGCTGGGGACTCCGTAAGGACCATGGGGAATAGCGGCTCCGCAGGAGACTGGGCACATCTAAAGAAAGCTTTAGGACTATCTGGTGTGCACTGGCTCCTCCCCCTATGACCCTCCTCCAAGCCTCAGTTAGATCTCTGTGCCCGAACGAGAAGGGTGCACACTAGGGGCTCTCCTGAGCTTCTTAGTGAAAGTTTTAGATTAGGTTTTTCATTTTCAGTGAGACCTGCTGGCAACAGGCTCACTGCATCGAGGGACTAAGGGGAGAAGAAGCGAACTCACCTGCGTGCAGAGTGGATTGGGCTTCTTAGGCTACTGGACATTAGCTCCAGAGGGACGATCACAGGCCCAGCTTGGATGGGTCCCAGAGCCGCGCCGCCGGCCCCCTTACAGAGCCAGAAGGCAGAAGAGGTCCGGAAAATCGGCAGCAGAAGACGTCCTGTCTTCAACAAGGTAGCGCACAGCACTGCAGCTGTGCGCCATTGCTCTCAGCACACTTCACACTTCGGTCACTGAGGGTGCAGGGCGCTGGGGGGGGCGCCCTGAGACGCAATAAAAACACCTTGGATGGCAAAAAAAATGCATCACATATAGCTCCTGGGCTATATGGATGCATTTAACCCCTGCCAGAATCCATAAAAAAGCAGGAGAAAAGTCTGCGAAAAAGGGGCGGAGCCTATCTCCTCAGCACACTGGCGCCATTTTCCCTCACAGCTCCGTTGGAGGGAAGCTCCCTGTCTCTCCCCTGCAGTCACTACACTACAGAAAGGGTTAAAAAAAAGAGAGGGGGGCACTAATTAGGCGCAGTATTAACTATACAGCAGCTATAAGGGGAAAAACACTTATATAAGATTATCCCTGTATATATATATAGCGCTCTGGTGTGTGCTGGCAAACTCTCCCTCTGTCTCCCCAATGGGCTAGTGGGGTCCTGTCCTCTATCAGAGCATTCCCTGTGTGTGTGCTGTATGTCGGTACTTTTGTGTCGACATGTATGAGGAGAAAAATGATGTGGAGACGGAGCAGATTGCCTGTAATAGTGATGTCACCCCCTAGGGGGTCGACACCTGAGTGGATGAACTGTTGGAAGGAATTACGTGACAGTGTCAGCTCTGTATAAAAGACAGTGGTTGACATAAGACAGCCGGCTACTCAGCTTGTGCCTGTCCAGACGTCTCATAGGCCGTCAGGGGCTCTAAAGCGCCCGTTACCTCAGATGGCAGATATAGACGCCGACACGGATACTGACTCCAGTGTCGACGGTGAAGAGACGAATGTGATTTCCAGTAGGGCCACACGTTACATGATTGAGGCAATGAAAAATGTTTTACACATTTCTGATAATACGAGTACCACCAAAAAAAGGGGTATTATGTTCGGTGAGGAAAAACTACCTGTAGTTTTCCTGAATCTGAGAAATTAAATGAGGTGTGTGATGATGCGTGGGTTTCCCCCGATAACAACGGATAATTTCTAAAATGTTATTGGCATTATATCCTTTCCCGCCAGAGGTTAGGGTGCGTTGGGAAACACCCCCTAGGGGGATAAAGCGCTCACACGCTTGTAAGGGCTCTACCTTCGCCTGAGATGGCCGCCCTTAAGGATCCTGCTGATAGAAAGCAGGAGGGTATCCTAAAAGGTATTTACACACATACTGGTGTTATACTGCGACCAGCAATCGCCTCAGCCTGGATGTGCAGTGCTGGGTTGGCGTGGTCGGATTCCCTGACTGAAAATATTGATACCCTAGATAGGGACAGTATATTTTTGCCTATAGAGCATTTAAAAGATGCTTTTTTATATATGCGTGATGCACAGCGGAATATTTGCCGACTGGCATCAAGTCTAAGCGCGTTGTCCATTTCTACCAGTAGAGGGTTATGGACACGTCAGTGGTCAGGTGATGCGCATTCCAAACGGCATTTGGAAGTATTGCTTTATTAAGGGAGGAGTTATTTGGGGTCGGTCTTTCAGACCTGGTGGCCACGGCAACAGCTGGGAATTCCACGTTTGTACCCCAGGTCGCCTCTCAACATGAGAAGACGCCGTATTATCAGGCGCAGTCTTTTCGTGGACAAGCGGGCAAAAGGTTCCTCATTTCTGCCCCGTGACAGAGGGAGAGGAAAAAGACTGCAGAAATCAGCCAGTTCCCAGGAACAGAAACCCTCTCCCGCCTCTGCCAAGCCCTCAGTATACGCTGGGGCTTTACAAGCAGAATCAGGCACGGTGGGGGGCCCGTCTCAATGAATTTCAGCGCGCAGTGGGCTCACTCGCAAGTAGACCCCTGGATCCTTCAGGTGATATCTCAGGGGTACAAATTAGAATTCGAGACGTCTCCCCCTCGCCGTTTCCTAAAGTCGGCTTTACCGATGTCTCCTTCTGACAGGGAGACAGTTTTGGAAGCCATTCACAAGCTGTATTTCACAGCAGGTGATAATCAAGATACCCCTCCTGCAACAGGGAACGGGGTATTATTCCACACTGTTGTGGTACCGAAGCCGGACGGCTCGGTGAGACCGATTCTAAATCTAAAATCTTTGAACACTTACGTACAGAGGTTCAAATTCAAGATTGAGTCACTCAGAGCAGTGATTGCGAACCTGGAAGAAGGGGACTACATGTTGTCTCGGGACATCAAGGATGCTTACCTTCATGTCAAAATTTACCCTTCTCACCAAGGGTACCTCAGGTTTATGGTACAGAACTGTCACTATCAGTTCAGACGCTGCCGTATGGAACACGGCACCCCGGGTCTTTACCAAGGTAATGGCCGAAATGATGATATTCCTTCGAAGGAAGTGAATTTTAGTTATCCCTTCCTTGGACAATTCCCTGATAAGGGTAAGATCCAGGGAACAGTTGGAGGTCGGTGTAGCACTATCTCAGGTAGTGTTGCGGCAGCACGATTGGATTCTCAATATTCCAAAATCGCACCTGGTTCCGACGACGTGTCTTCTGTTCCTAGGGATGATCCTGGACACAGTCCAGAAAAAGGTGTTTCTCCCGGAGGAGAAAGCCAGGGAGTTATCCGAGCTAGTCAGGAACCTCCTAAAACCGAGCCAAGTCTCAGTGCATCAATGCACAAGGGTTCTGGGTAAAATGGTGGCTTCCTACGAAGCAATCCCATTCGGCAGATTCCACGCAAGAACTTTCCAGTGGGACCTGCTGGACAAATGGTCCGGATCGCATCTTCAGATGCATCAGCGGATAACCCTGTCACCAAGGACAAGGGTGTCCTTCCTGTGGTGGTTGCAGAGTGCTCATCTTCTAGAGGGCCGCAGATTAGGCCTTCAGGACTGGGTCCTGGTGACCACGGATGCCAGCCTGCGAGGCTGGGGAGCAGTCACACAGGGAAGGAATATCCAGGGCTTATGGTCAAGCCTGGAGACATCACTTCACATAAATATCCTGAAGCTAAGGGACATTTACAATGCTCTAAGCTTAGCAAGACCTCTGCTTCAAGGTCAGCCGGTGTTGATCCAGTCAGACAACATCACGGCAGTCACCCACGTAAACAGACAGGGTGGCACAAGAAGCAGGATGGCAATGGCAGAAGCTGCAAGGATTCTTCGCTGGGCGGAAAATCATGTGATAGCACTGTCAGCAGTATTCATTCCGGGAGTGGACAACTGGGAAGCAGACTTCCTCAGCACGACCTCCACCCGGGAGAGTGGGGACTTCACCCAGAAGTCTTCCACATGATTAAAAACTCGACAGGTATTGCGCCAGGTCCAGGGACCCTCAGGCAATAAGCTGTAGACGCTCTGGTAACACCGTGGGTGTACCAGTCAGGGTATGTGTTCCCTCCTCTGCCTCTCATACCCAAGGTACTGAGATTGATAAGATGGAGAGGAGTAAGCACTATATTCGTGGTTCCGGATTGGCCAAGAAGGACTTGGTAACCGGAACTTCAAGAGATGCTCACGGAGGATCCGTGGCCTCTACCTCTAAGAAGGGACCTGCTCCAGCAAGGACCCTGTCTGTTCCAAGACTTACCGCGGCTGCGTTTGATGGCATGGCGGTTGAACGCCGGATCCTGAAGGAAAAAAGGCATTCCGGATGAAGTCATCCCTATCCTGATCAAAGCCAGGAAGGATGTAACCGCAAAAACATTATCACCGCAATTGGCGAAAATATGTTGCGTGGTGCGAGGCCAGTAAGGCCCGACGGAGGAAATTCAACTGGGTCGATTCCTACATTTCCTGCAAACAGGAGTGTCTATGGGCCTGAAATTGGGGTCCATTAAGGTTCAAATTTCGGCCCTGTCAATTTTCTTCCAAAAAGAACTAGCTTCAGTCCCTGAAGTTCAGACGTTTGTAAAAGGGGTACTGCATATACAGCCTCCTTTTGTGCCTCCAGTGGCACTTTGGGATCTCAATGTAGTTTTGGGTTCCAAAAGTCACATTGGTTTGAACCACTTAAATCTGTGGAGTTAAAATATCTCACATGGAAAGTGGTCATGCTGTTGGCCCTGGCCTGGGCCAGGCGCGTGTCAGAATTGGCGGCTTTATCCTGAAAAAGCCCTTATCTGATTTTCCATTCGGACAGGGCGGAATTGAGGACTCGTCCTCAGTTTCTCCCCAAGGTAGTTTCAGCGTCTCACCTGAACCAACCTATTGGTGGTGCCTGCGGCTACTAGGGACTTGGAGGCCTCCAAGTTGCTAGACGTTGTCAGTGCCCTGAAAATATATGTTTCCAGGACGGCTGGAGTCAGGAAATCTGACTCGCTGTTTATCCTGTGTGCACCCAACAAGCTGGGTGCTCCTGCTTCTAAGCAGACTATTGCTCGTTGGATTTGTAGTACAATTCAGCTTGCACATTCTGTGGCAGGCCTGCCACAGCCAAAAATCTGTAAATGCCCACTCCACAAGGAAGGTGGGCTCATCTTGGGCGGCTGCCCGAGGGGTCTCGACTTTACAACTTTGCCGAGCAGCTACTTGGTCAGGAGCAAATACGTTTGTAAAATTCTACAAAATTGATATCCTGGCTGAGGAGGACCTGGAGTTCTCTCATTTGGTGTTGCAGAGTCATCCGCACTCTCCCGCCCGTTTGGGAGCTTTGGTATAATCCCCATGGTCCTTACGGAGTCCCCAGCATCCACTTAGGACGTTAGAGAAAATAAGAATTTACTTACCGATAATTCTATTTCTCATAGTCCGTAGTGGATGCTGGGCGCCCATCCCAAGTGCGGATTGTCTGCAATACTTGTACATAGTTTTGTTACAAAAATCGGGTTATTATTATTGTGAGCCATCTTTCAGAGGCTCCTCTGTTATCATGCTGTTAACTGGGTTCAGATCACAGGTTATACGGTGTGATTGGTGTGGCTGGTATGAGTCTTACCCGGGATTCAAAATCCTTCCTTATTGTGTACGCTCGTCCGGGCACAGTATCCTAACTGAGGCTTGGAGGAGGGTCATAGGGGGAGGAGCCAGTGCACACCAGATAGTCCTAAAGCTTTCTTTAGATGTGCCCAGTCTCCTGCGGAGCCGCTATTCCCCATGGTCCTTACGGAGTCCCCAGCATCCACTACGGACTATGAGAAATAGAATTATCGGTAAGTAAATTCTTATTTTCTGACATTGTTAAGGGGAATATTCACTATAAAACACACTATGTGGGTTAAATATGTTACGATCGAGTCGCACGCTACACGCTTACAAACTCCGCCGTAAATACACATCTCATGCGCACGAGACGCTGTTGCGTCCCTTACGCAACTTGCGGGTATGTGCACGTACGGGGGAGTGGGTGCACAAGCAGCGCGCGTCTGCATGAGGGGTTAGTACAAGGCATATGCATCATATTTTTCGACTTTGACAGTCCACCCTTTGGCAGTCAACAATAACTGCCACTATCTAAACAATTAAGCAGAAAAATATATATTACCATGAAATACCTTATTATGATTGGGAGTAGGGAGAAGAGGAGAAGGTGGGAAATGTATGACCTAGTGAGATAGTAAAAGTATGTATGTATGAAATCCATGTCTGAGGGGTCATGTATCATCGTGCCGTACATGTTCTAAAAATAAGCTTCGAGGTATTGCGAAGTATACATTGAATCCTTCTTATCCCGTATTAAGGGTCTGTAAGTGGGCTAACAATCTCTACCGAGCTCTTTTCGGCTTTTAGTTCCAACAAATGGGGTGCACATTAGTTGATGATACATGAAGGGGGAAAATATGTGAGTGCTAATATATGTGTCTATATCACCTGTCGACTATGTGTACCACTACCTGAAGATAGAAGAGATGAAGATAAGAAACATGCGTTAGAAATGCATTCGTATGTATATATATGTGGTCGTCCTTGGGCGTCTGTTGGAGTCTTGTTGATGTCTTGTTGAAGTCTTGTCCGGATTGCTGTATCTTTGCTGAGTGGCAAGCAAAGCTCTTCAAGTGTCCATAAAAATTAAAGTCTCTAACAGTTCATCAAATGGCTGTGACAAAGTTCATCAATGGTCTGTATAATGGGTCATCAAATTCTTCTTCCGAGTCGGTGTCTTTTTTACCTTGGAGGAAAACAAAGGAGAAACAGGTGAAAGAAACGGACCGTGGAATCACGTTTTATCACAACATTGTCTCGATTGATGGGTCATAAATTAAACTAGTTGTTGTTACAATGCCCTCGCTCCTCAAACTCATCAATTTGGTACTTCGCTTGCAATTCATTAAAATTCGAACACATCTGAATATCAAACCAATCATTATGACAACTCCTAGGATACATAAGAGGAATTTCCCTACAGCAACAATAACATTTTGGGCCCATTCTCCTAACCCTGAGAACCAATTTCGTGGGTTCAACCATGATACCCAGCCAGTCAGTTCATTACCCACAGAAGCAAGGGTAAGGTTGTGTCTCCTTCGGAACTCCCACTTCAATTGCAAGATATCGTCCATCTTTTGATCTATGACCTCGGTTGGGTCCTCAGTGCTGTTTGTGATATACGTACAACACTTCACACCATACTGAGTTGCTAGGGTGACACAATACCCTCCTGTCACTGCTGTGATGTAATTGAGAACCATCCTGTGCTGGATCAGTTCCGTTTTGTAAGCTTGCAATTCTCTCCCAGTATACCTAAAGGTGTCATCATACATCTCGGTGATATTGTCTATCAGGTTCGCTAGCGCGGTAATATACCTAAAATTTATAACTCCTCTGGCGGTACGGGTGATATCTAGCGCGAGCAGGAGTTGAATCCCGGTGGATTCGTGGATCAAATCAGAGGCTGCATGCTCTGTCCTATCTATAAGGTGTCTCTTTACAATGTGTTCGTAATGGGTGTGAGTGTAATGAGCTTGAGCATTGCGGTGAACGTCTTTCATTCTATCATGGGTAATGGTCATTACTTCCGGTAACACTCTTCCAATGTAACACAATCCCTCTGAGTTTGGGGCAAGCCACTTATACGCCTTCCTCCCACATATGAAATATGCATCATCGGGGAGGACATATGGGACAGAATATGACATCACCATATTACAAACCTTCCAGGTGAAGAATCCTATCCCTAACTTTCTCATCTGCCTAGTACACGTATCAGGTTGTATGATATGCGCACAGTATCCTGGTGATACTTCTCCAACTCGCATGGGCCTACTTCCTAGAGTGTACCTATATTGGAAATATCTTCCACTGTTGGCTATTTGGCGTATAAGCTCTGAGTCTATGGGCATTCTATCGGCTCTGTGTGAGAATGTCATGGTTCGGTTGTTCCATGTCACTTCCCAATTTCCCGGCTTTCGGGGATTGGAAATGTTAAAACATATTAAGGACCTATCCACATGATATTGGTGGAGCTTCAAACTAGGAGGCCTAGAAATATTAAATTTCTTGTCCACCGGTCTCCCACCCCTTAATTCAAGTACCTCATCTATCGTTAAAGAGTATGGCACTAGTCCTGACTTTCTATGACCTTGAGGTACTTGTGAGCACACCCAGCATTCCGTTTGGTTTAAAACCTTACCCACTAATGAGTGATAGTCACTCAATGGATGACGGTCCATATTGATATTAATGCTGGACTGACATCTCTGGATGCACCCGTCCTCAACTATGTTGTCACAATTCCTACATATACAATTTTCTTCAGCTAACAATCCTTCACAATGTCTGTTAGTGTCATGGCTACCAGATCGTTTTCTGATACTCGCCTTTGCTCGGTGATTGTGTTGCTCTTGGAATTCTACGAATCCATCCTGGTCATCAGAACCCATTCCAGATCCTTTCTCGACCTCACTGGTACTCTCACCGAAACAGACTGCTCTGGTCAACAACAGGGTCAACAGGAAAACATGGACTGCAGTCTCTTGGGGCGAGTCCATCTTACAGGAGGAGAAAAGAGAAAGTTGTAATGGGGGTACCGAAACTAATTGAAGGGAAAGAAAAATGTTACGATAATTGTCCTATAGTCTTGTTGTTCTTCTTGCTCAGATGTCGTCTCAACAGTGCTGTCTCTCAGTCTTCCCAAAACGAACACTCCAGTGATACGATATTCTTTCCGACTCAGCGATCTTTCTGTAAGGAGCATAAATCTTGCATTACCATTTGTCTAACTGTTGTGTGACATACCATCCGTAAAACATGAAAGAACAAAGAGAGAGAGAACAATAGAAAAAAAAAACATTGTCAGATTTCCGTTCACCATCAGGCTGTCACACCAACATGTCCATCGGTATCTCTGCACAGTCTCCCCCACCAGTATTTCCACTTTCCACCCTTTGTGTTTGGCCAGACACAACGATGCTGGTAAGATACACTGGGGTTGGGTAGACCTCTGAAAAGACCAAGTAGACATGTGACGTTTGAGCTGTCTGGTGAACGTCAGAGATGAAAAGGAAATATTTAAAGATAAATCACAGAGTTTACCTGGCCGCCCTTGTGTCTACAAGGAATGACCTACCAATTACATCGACTGTAACCTCAGGCTTACTATCAAGGCTAATAATCAACTTCACTGGCTGCAAATTACAAGTGCGGCCCAAAATTTTTCCTATATGATCCCTGATTACAATTACGTGCGTTATGTCGTTGTCTAGGGGGTTTATATACCTTATATGGGTCGTTAAACATACAATTCCGTGCATAATGCCCTTCCCTCTGGCAGGTATAACATTTTATCACATTTGACTTACCCACAGGGGTCTGGGGTTTAAGCTGATGTGGCTTCGTTGTCAGGGCCTGTCTACTTATTGTCATTTGCTTACCGCCCTGTGACTCCCTGTGTCTTATGATGTTCTGATCATGCTCAATAGCGGTCTCTCTCAAAGCAGCCATCGACATACCTTTTCAATTAGGTTGAGTGGACTGTACCTTTGTTCTCAACACTTCCTTTAAACCATCCATTAATACAGAAACCGCTACCTCTCTATACTCTACAATGTGAGGTGCAATTGTCTGTGCATAACATACAATACCATACTTACCTGTGGATACGACCTCACCTGACCCTCCGTAAGTGGGCTTGACTACTGCCTTTACCGATTGGGCCGTGCCCACCTGGGTGTCTCGTATGATGGCTGCTGGAAAAAGTGCCGACATCGTGCTGGGCTCACTTTCTTGCTTGTGATCCTGAGGGAAGTTTAACATGCACTTGCACGGGTTAGAATTTGTACATTTATCAGTTTTACTTCTATCATTATTACATTTATTATGCTTACTATTAACATCATTAATACATTTATTAAGTGCTCTATTATCATCATATCCCAGTATGCCATTCTCTGTAGCCATTGTTTCTCCAGTTGCCATCAGTTTCCTGCTAAGATGGGAACTAGCTGCTTGAGCTAATCCCCTTTGTATCTCAACTTCCTGTTGCCATAAATGTAAACAGATTGAGTGTCTGATCCTCTGTTTTTGAGATTTTATCAGACATATCCTTCTCCTTAAATTTTGCAAAACCTCAGGATTAAAACTGCCTACCCTGGGAAACTTCTCCCCATCGTTCACAGTCATACGTTCCCACTCATTGCATAAAACCTCTGCGGGTGATCCATATTTTTCACACATTATGTACCTCGCCGACCCGGCTGGCCGCGGAATAATATCAACCTGAACCTTGGTTGATCGTCCCTTACTTGAGCAACTGGCCCCCATTCTTTGCAGGTATTGTCTTCTCAGCGAATTCCTACAAAAACCACGTTCCCAGAGGTAAGGCGACGGTGAAAGTCCATCGAGTGCCTTCACCCACTCTCGCCCACGTCGACCAATATGCCCACACACTGCTTCACTGCTTGTAATTTACGCCACGTTTGTAGGCCTTTGCGTTGCGTACGCTGTCTCGCACTGGGTCAGAGACACGTGTACACAGGCCGGATTCGTCCGCAGTAACACAAATAACACGCTTCTATAAATGCAAACGATATTTAACTATAATCGTTTACCAAGCACCACACAGTATCTCCTGTATAACCTTTATAACTGGGTCAGGCTGCGTGCGTGTTTTACAATTACTCCCTTAAGTATTACTTTTACTTTTAACTAAATAGCAACAAATTTTCTCAGCACGTGATCAATGCTAATGGCAAACAGAAAGGTAGATATGTGAAAATACACAAATGGAAATACAAGTGTGTGCGTGTGTTGTGTGCGCAATTTTCACCAATACAGAAATTTAAACAGATTTAAAAGACAATAGCTTAACGTTCTTACCTTTCGGTTCCGGATCCTACCAACATCCCTACAAACCAAGCGGAGCAGACGCTTATCTAATCAGCACTTACCGTATCCCCAACCACCAAACGGCTAACAGGGGATACTACCTTCCCGCCCTTTGCTGATGGATAAAGTCTGCCTGGTTCCGCTTGGCTGCGGATATGAGGAGGCCCGGACGATGCCCCTAATTGATAATGTCAAATATTAACTTTAAACATAAGCTATACACTATTTACGGACTAAGGAGGTCATTCCGAGTTGTTCGCTTGGTAAAAATCTTCGCATCGCAGCGATTTTCCGCTTAATGCGCATGCGCAATGTCCGCACTGCGACTGCGCCAAGTAAATTTGCTATGCACTTAGGAATTTTACTCACGGCATTTTCATCGTTCTGGCGATCGTAATGTGATTGACAGGAAATGGGTGTTACTGGGCGGAAACAGGCCGTTTTATGGGCGTGTGGGAAAAAACGCTACCGTTTCCGGAAAAAACACAGGAGTGGCCGGAGAAACGGGGGAGTGTCTGGGCGAACGCTGGGTGTGTTTGTGACGTCAAACCAGGAACGACAAGCACTGAAATGATCGCAGATGCCGAGTAAGTCTGGAGCTACTCAGAAACTGCTACGAGGTGTGTAATCGCAATATTGCGAATACTTCGTTCGCAATTTTAAGATGCTAAGATTCACTCCCAGTAGGCGGCGGCTTAGCATGAGCAAATCTGCTAAAATCCGCTTGCGAGCGAACAACTCGGAATGACCCCCTAAGTACGCTATTGGCGCACAGAGTACCGTAAGGGTACGCACTTAGCGTAGCAGACGCTAGGCCGTGGGCGCGACGCACGAGCGACACGTACGCTCACAGACTCACGCTTAGTATCGAACACGCTATAGGCGTACCGAGTACCGTACTGCTACGCTATTGGCATAGCGGACGCTGCGCCGTGAGAGTGAGACATGAGCGGCGCAGACGCTCACAGAATGACACACAGTAAACCTTGTTAACAACACACAGTAAGGGTATGCTTATACTCAAAACCTTAGCAATGTAATACTACAATGATGTAACGCTTATTAACCTTGATAATATGAAAGCTGTTTGAGCGATTGAGACGCTAAGAAAACCCTTTACAGTAACTAGTGAAAACACAAGACCTGGTTAGGATATTAAAAACCACTCAGGCTCTAACACCCTCGTGGATAATTCTTTTAGTATAAAAAGGGGAAAAACAGTACAGCTTATACACTACAAAACTAACATCAAAATCTAAACAAAATAACGAGGAATAATATGAACAATAGCGAACGATCGCAAATACAAGAAAACAGAATGAGTACACAATGAGAACAAATGGCAAACACAGAGGAAAACAAAATGGCTACAGAGAACTTACACACGTGGGAATGATTCGCAACCGCGTCCTGAATCCAGCCCTCAGCCTTCAATGTGAAAACCTTGCAGAGAGAGTGAGTGACTGGACAGGCAATGGTGGTCTTTATATACACAACATACAGTAACAATACAATGGTCCCTATAATCTCATGGTTCATTGGACACAGGAATGTGTCTCTGCATTATAACAAAAGGTCATAGGTGGGTTCGAACAGGTGGGCTGTGCCTTTCTCCAACTGCTCAGGTGGGAGGTATCCTTAGGATTCCCGCCGCATGGGTAATGAACAGCAAATACAGTAAATATCTATAAACTACTTTTGTACATAACTATGCGCAGGAGCGAGCATTCTCTTCCTAACCAACACCGAAATGTTACTATTAAAATACTCTACAGCTGGATACTAGACACCACCGTTCTACCTTTATCTGACCCTTCCTATCATGCAAAGAGGAATTTCTCTGTCCAGGAACCATTTAAACTAAACATACTTTCTGACATTGTTAAGGGGAATATTCACTATAAAACACACTATGTGGGTTAAATATGTTACGATCGAGTCGCACGCTACACGCTTACAAACTCCGCTGTAAATACACATCTCATGCGCACGAGACGCTGTTGCGTCCCTTACGCAACTTGCGGGTATGTGCACGTACGTGGGAGTGGGTGCACGAGCAGCGCGCGTCTGCATGAGGGGTTAGTACAAGGCATATGCATCATGATATTTTTCGACTTTGACACTACTGTATATCACCCACAGGTGCAGGGTGTATAATCACTATATCACCCACAGGTGCAGGGCACTCGACCTCTAGATCACACATAGGTGCAGGGCGCATGACCTCTAGATCACACATAGGTGCAGGGCACGTGACCTCTAGATCACCCATAGGTGCAGGGCATATTCCCACTATGGTGCTGGTGAACAGTTAGAACGGTACCAGTTTGTGTATTGTCTATTGCGTGACGGAGCTCTGCAGATGCTTAGAGAGCATAACACGCATATGCAACTATGCAGGCCTGCATGCAGTTAGCATGCATCAAACCATACGATCAGAGGGGCGGAATGGGAGGAGGGGGGTGGAAAGATCGTTCTCCTTAGGCAGTTCTCCGCAAGTTCTTGCAGATGCAGGTGAGCAGGTAACTGCGTATCCGCCTGCATCACTAATGGCGATGACTTGTGGAAGTATAAGCACAATGCTGAGGCGTAAGTACATGGACATACCGTATACTGTATGTATTGTACAGCTCTGACTATGTGCAGAAATAGCCACATTTTCTTTCGGTCTTTATTTTTTTTAAAATAGAAATTACACTCATTTTGCTGCCAATTCTACATCAGACCCGGGGTGCCCAAATTGTTCCTACTGCAACATACTGAGCTGTGCCATCACTTACAAGCCAATAAATACCTCTCTCTGCAGTCATGTAGGAGACGGGCCACACTGGGCATTGTGCCGTGGAGCCCAGGAACCTGCTGTGTTAGCCGCAGACGGAAACAAGCAGTGCGGTCTCCGTTTGCTGTCATGTTGTGACACTGGCATGAGACACGAGGAGCCGGCTATAGCTCAGGAGGAAGCGTGCAGTTCCAGAGCTCAGCTGGCAGCACCTCCTAACACCAGCAATCTGTATGGCCTGCCAGTGCTGCCTAAACAATGGCCCACTGTGCCTGCTGGGGGGAGAATGAGGCCACAAAACCGCAGTTCTCTACTTGGATCATATCGCCATAGCAACCGCTCCAGCATCTGCCAGTTCTAAGAAACACAACTTTGAGACATCCTGATCCAGGGACAGGTCCCCTGACCTCTATTGTCCCTCTGTCCCAAACGTCTCCTCGCCTTCTATATCCCTGCTGTCCCAGAGGGGTTAATGGATTATGTGCACCCGCCGCCAGTTAGGAAGAGTCACCCCTAGCAGTATGACACACACATCCTGCTTCGTCTTACTTGGTCACAAGATGTGAGAGTGTGTTTCTGAACGTGGGCAGCCGTCTTCTGGCTCTTCCATAAAAGTCTCACGTACTGGGTTTCATCGCTGCGGTGGCGAGGGTAATTTAATGGAAGCAATGTAAAGGTTTTCCACTAAAAAACAAAATGCATCCACCCTGGGGGTCCTTCCGGGGATTCTGTTTGGGTCACAACATTCCTACAGGGTACAGGCGTATTGTCAAGGGAGATTCCGAATGATCCCTCCTTTCCTCTTCAATTGCTTTTCTTCTGCGTCTGAGTAATGGTTGGTTGTATAGCTGCGTTGTTACATGGGGGCAGATGTACTAAAATTTGGAGAGCGATCAAATGGAGAGAGTTAAAGTACCAACCAATCAGCTCCTGCTAAATATAAAATACAGATATTTCCACATAAATATGTTCACAAACATTCACAGTTCTAGGCTACGATTTCTACAATGTGTACAATGTAAATGTAAGTACGATGGAGTTTTGCGACAGTTTCCAGATGAAAGAAACTTTCTGTCCTGAAAACGTGCAATGTCACAGAAATATCATACTATTGCTATAGTAATATCGGAAGCTTTTCCCTATAAAATTGAACCTGCATCTATTCTAATCCTATGCGGTTTGGGATGCCAAATGTGCAAAAATGGACATAAAGCAGGGGCAAATGCAGAATTTCTAGAGGGGGGTTTCCAAATGCAATCTGCAATTTCCCACTGTGCCGAACATTGGGCAACTGGAAATTCCCCCTGCGTTTACCTATGCTTGTCCCCATATATCATCTGCAGATACATTCATTATGTGTATCTTATCACTCTAGATCCTGCGCACAGGATACTCCCCTCAGGGGTAAAAGCAGGATTAATGGGGAAGAGGGGGGTGTTACTTTTATGTGCGCACACGTGTGTTCGTGCGCACGCACACACACACACACACACACACACACACACACACACACACACACGTAGATATATATAATACATATATTACATAGAACACAAACGCACACATAGAACACACAATGGGGGTAATTCCGAGTTGATTGCAGCATCAAATTTGTTAGCAGTTGAGCAAAACCATGGCCCTCATTCCGAGTTGTTCGCTCGCAAGCTGCTTTTAGCAGTATTGCACACGCTAAGTCGCCGCCTACTGGGAGTGAATCTTAGCTTATCAAAATTGCGAACGAAAGATTCGCAATATTGCGAAAAGACTTCTCTGTGCAGTTTCTGAGTAGCTCGAGACTTACTCTTCCAGTGCGATCAGTTCAGTGCTTGTCGTTCCTGGTTTGACATCACAAACATACCCAGCGTTCGCCCAGACTCTCCTCCGTTTCTCCAGCCACTCCCGCGTTTTTCCCAGAAACGGTAGCGTTTTTTCACACACTCCCATAAAACGTCCAGTTTCCGCCCAGAAACACCCACTTCCTGTCAATCACACTCCGATCTCCAGAACGAAGAAAAAACCTCGTAATGCCGTGAGTAAAATACCAATCTTCATAGCAAATTTACTTGGCGCAGTCGCAGTGCGAACATTGCGCATGCGCAATTAGCGGAAAATCGCTGCGATGCGAAGAAAATTACAGAGCGAACAACTCGGAATGACCACCCATGTGCACTGCGGGGGGGCAGATATAACATGTACAGAGAGAGTTAGATTTGGGTGGGTTATTTTATTTCTGTGCAGGGTAAATACTGGCTGCTTTATTTTTACACTGTAATTTAGATTGCAGATTGAACACACCCCACCCAAATCTAACTCTCTCTGCACATGTTATATCTGCCTCCCCTGCAGTGCACATGGTTTTGTCCAACTGCTAACAAATTTGGTGCTGCGATCAACTCGGAATTACCCCCAATATACAGTACACACACTCATAGAACACATTAATACATATATATATATATATATATATATATATGTAATATCTCTATAAAAGGGTTCGTACCTGAAACTCTGTCGGTCTCGTAATCGGCCGTATCCACTCTTCAACGATGTCTTGGCCAGCGTCTATTCTTCTCCTCACCTGTAAGGCTGGGGCAGAAGGACCAGGAGAACCCCGGAAGGGCAACCCAAACCCAATGTGCTCAAGGATCACGACACATGGAGACGGTGACAACCATTTATTGCACTGACGATATCAGTCACCGCTGTAACTCAATTTTCATTCAACACAGTTGCATAGGTTGAACATTATTACAATATCCTGAGTCTTTCCCTGTCTTATAACAGCATTCACAGTTTTAACACCTCGAAGGTATAACTTTGACCAAATCAAACAATCAAATACTTCACCCGTACTACCAATCATTTGGAGAATAATGTCTTATTAGGGTAAAGTATGTCCTGGCAGTAACGCGGGAGCCCTCCATAAACTGTCCACGAGGGGGGCGTTTGCAGCCAATGTCTCTCTAATAGACTGCTTATACTGAAACAGAGGACTTCTAAGGAGGCGTCAGTGGACGCAAGGTTAACAGTTGTAAACAGGCATGCAAAACCACTTTCTCCATAATACAGAACAGCAGTAATGTCTCACGGTACCAACCGCATTTGTATCCACAGAAAGGTAAGTCAGTTATCATCCAGTGATATAAACTAGTAAACAGACCAGTTCTGGCTTTTTTTTAGTAAGAACAGGGGTTTGCACAGTCCTGTTACCTTTTGTTGAACTGTGTTGTAACAACCGGGTGCAGTATAAGTGTGAAGGTCATAACATGGACCCGTTAGGAGGCGCTATTACATAGGGCGAGTCTTTGACGGAGCTGTTTAGGGTTAGAGGCGTCCCCCTTTCTGACAGGCGTCAGTTAATGATAACCCTCTACTTTACGTGGAAACATCTATGAAGACCCAGGTACAGTGCTTCTGTACTTGGGGTTCCTGTAACCCAGATAGCTGGGATATTGGGGATAAGTGAGAGTACCTGCAGTATATTCGTTGCTCCTGCTGTCTGCAGCCGTGCTCCCAATCACTGCAGCCTCTCCCGTATGACTGTTGTTAGTGGAATCCTCTTCCCACGCGATCTCCCCCCTTCCGGATCTCGAGCCCTTGTGCCGCGGCGTCTTTGATGTTGGGCAGGTGTCAGGAAGCCTCCGTGACCTGAGCCACCTCCCTCTCTTGTCCACGCGGCGGTGTTGTTCCTTCTCTCCGGCCGTTGCAGGCAGCAGCGATTCCAGCGGGTGGGCGCGCTCTCTTCGTTCCCCTCACACCGCGGTCCTCTCTCTCTCCGTCTTCCCGCCTCTGCCCCGATCTCCTCAGCTCAATGTTCTCTCAGTCTCCTCACTGCCTGCTCACTCTCCTCAGCTCACTGTTCTGCAGGCTGCTGCAGGACAACCCTTTTATAACTTTGCATTCCCAGGAACACATTCTATCTGGGATTTCCCGCTCTTAGTCTGCAAATGGGTGAGTCATGCACTTTGCATTTTGCAGACTGATCTGTATTGCTATGAGCTGTGCTGTTAACTCCTTCTGTGCTGCAAGCTGTAGGCTGCTGGCACAGTGCTATGCAACTCCAGCAAACATTTTATTTTTGTTAAAGTCATGCTGGCACCTGTAGTGCCACAGTTGATTTGGGCTGCAGTTTCAGGGTATCACATGCACCCCAGCTAAAATCTTGCGTGTCCTCACGCCTATGGCAGCAGGCCAAAGTCTCTAATATAAATCTCAATTTAAGCATAACAATAAACAGGTGTAAACAAATCGGATATAAGTATACAGTGGAAACGGTTAACAGTTTACTCCCTATACCTTAAAGGCGGGACGCCCTGGGTGCTGCGTCCCGACCTTCTGGTCTCAACCCCAGGGATGTCGCTCTCGTCAGGAGCGGTAATTAGGCTAGGCTGATCCTGGTCTTCAACAGGCCCATTGAACACCGGGTTTGGCGTTATGGGTGGGGCTGAATGCGGTGGTGGTAGTCCACCCATAAACACTAAGAGCTCCATGGGATCGTGTAAGGGTATGCCCCCTAGGGTCTCCCGTCCCTCTGCCACAGGTGGATCTGCGCTTCTCATTGGTAACTCTACGGTGCAGAGCTTGAGTTGGTCCCTTGGTACCACGCTGACTGGACCTTCCGGGCCCTTACGGATCTTGTAGGTGTGTCGGTCGCCCTCAGGAACACTGATCACGACGTACGGGCAACTTTCCCACATAGCGTCAAGCTTGCTGGTACGGTGATTCCGTTTCTTCCAGACAAGGTCCCCAGTCTTCAGTGCCTCCGGTCGGATGTGGGCATTGTAGTTTATCTCTTGGCGCTGCTGGGCATGCTCAATTCTTTTTATTACAATTTCTCGGGCAGCTTCTATCCTCCGCTGGTGCTCACGGACCCAGTCGGTCTTTGGGTCGATGGGAGGGACCACAGCAGGGGCCAATTCCAGGTCCTGGGGTAATTTGCCTCGTCGGCCGAACATGAGGTAGTACGGTGTGAAGCCGGTAGAGCAATGTTCAGTGTTGTTGTAAAGATAGGTTAATTCGGGGAGTACGGTCGGCCACTTGGTGCGATCTTCTGCCACCAGGCTCCGGAGCATCCCGATGAGGGTCTGGTTAGCTCTTTCGCACAATCCATTCCCCTGTGGGTGATAGGCTGTGGTCCGAGCTTTCCGACAGCCGTAGTAGGAACACAGTTCGTGAAACAACTGCGACTCAAAGGCAGGGCCTTGGTCGGTCAAGATGCAGTCTGGATACCCATAGGGCCTGGCAAAGTGCTTCAAAAACAGTTCAGCAGTGGTTTTTGCAGTGAGGTCTTTAGCCGGGACGGCTACTAGGAATTTACTGTAATGGTCCGTTATTGTAAGGGCATACAGATATCCATTGGTGCTCGGCTCCAATTTCACGTGGTCCAGGGCAACAATTTGCAGTGGATGTTGACTCTTAATGGGATGCAGAGGATCCTTTTGGGTAATGTCGGCCTGCCTTTTCCTTGTGCATGGAACACAGTCGCGGCACCATCTTTCTACATCTTCTCGCATGCCCACCCAGAAATACCGTGTGCGTAGGATAGCTTCAGTCTTTTGTATGCCGAAGTGCCCGGACTTGTCATGGTAGGCCGTGAGCAGAAGAGCAGCTTGATCTTTGGATACAACCACCTGAGTGACTGGTTGGTGGGTACTTGGATCTATGCTGGTACGCACTAGGATCCCCTCCTCCAAGTGAATGCGGTCCCTATGCCGTAGTAACTTTATCAATTCCGGGTCGGCTTTATCCCGTTGGGCCCGGGTCAATGGGCGCCGCTGGTGCAACAAGGCCACAAGTTCCCTCAGCACTGGATTCTTCCGCTGCTTCTCGCGCCAGTCGACTGTGGGAGCATCCAGTAGGGCATTCTTCACTCGTGGAGGTCCAGTGACGGATAGGGGGTCTGACGTGATCGTTCGTCCCTTTCGAGAGACTTTAAACACCGGGGTTTCGACATCCTCATCCACATCTCTATCTTCCTCTGTAATGTCCACAGTGGGTAATCGGGAGAGGGCATCGGCGTTCCCGTTGGACTTCCCACTTCGGCAGGATACGGTGTACTGGAAATTTGCTAATCGGAATACCCATCTCTGTTCCAGGGCTCCGAGCTTAGCAGTAGACAGATGTGCTAGCGGGTTATTGTCCGTCATGATGACGAACGGCGTGGCGGCCAGATAGTGTTTAAACTTCTCGGTGACGGCCCAGATGAGGGCGAGTAACTCTAGCTTAAATGCGCTGTAATTCTCACAGTTACGCTCGGTCTTGCGGAGGCCCCGGCTGGCGTATGCAATCACTCTTTCCCGCCCGTCCTGCACCTGGGAGAGTATGGCCCCTAAACCCCGGTGACTAGCGTCTGTGTAAACTTGAAATGGTTGTTCATAATCGGGATAGGCCAACAACGGGGCTTCGATTAAGGACGTCTTCAATCGATGAAAGGCTCGCTGCTGTTCCTCTCCCCAACATACCAGGGACGACCCTCTTCGCTCATGACCCGATTGGCCTCTGAGTAATTCGTGCAACGGGGCTGCCACTGCGGCAAATTGTTCAATGAAGCGTCGATAGTACCCCACAAATCCCAAATAGCTTCGGACATCTCTGATGGTCTTGGGGACTGGCCAGTCCTGAACGACTCTGATCTTCTCCGGATCAGGCATCACGCCCTCAGCGCTGACGACATGCCCCAGATACTGGACCTTGGGCTTGAGCAGGTGACATTTGCTCGGTTTAAGCTTCAGGCCGCAGTGGATCAACTGTTGGAACACTTCTTCCAAATGTCGCAGATGGTCCTCGTAGTTTCTGGAGAAGATTATCACATCGTCGAGGTACAGCAGGACCATCTCGAAGTTGCGGTGTCCGAGACAATGCTCCATGACACGTTGGAAGGTGGCCGGGGCGTTGCAGAGTCCAAATGGCATCCTTAAGAATTCGAATAAGCCCATTGGTGTAGTGAAGGCCGTCTTCTCAATGTCTTCAGGGGCCATTTGGACCTGCCAGTAGCCGCTGGTGAGGTCCAGTGTGGAGAAATACGCCGCCGTCTTCAAGGCTGTCAGAGATTCTTCGATTCGGGGAAGCGGATAGGCGTCCTTGTGAGTTGCAGCATTGAGCCTGCGATAATCTACGCAGAGGCGCAGGCTACCGTCCTTCTTCTTCACTATCACCAGTGGAGCGGCCCATGGGCTGTGGCTTTCGCGGATGACTCCAGCCTCTTTCATTTCCGCAATCATGTTCCTCACTGGCTGGTACATAGTTGGGGGGAGGGGCCGGTGGCGTTCCTTGATAGGAGGGGTTGTCCCGGTTGGAATGTGATGATACACTTCATCCGCTTGACCAAAATCCGAAGGGTGTTGGCTGAATGCAGCAACGTTGCGTCGCACCAGCTGTAATATTCCATCTCTTTGGTCAGTGGGGGTGTCAACATCGCCAATCTGGATCTCGGCCCACCATGGGGGTTCTTCCTCAGCCGCCGACTTTTCGCCGTCTGCCGCTCCTGATTGAGCCATGGTTACCCCCTGTCTCACGATGTCTTGGAAGTCGATCCAACTGACCTTCGCCACCGGACAATACTTGTAGAGTCTGATGGCATACGAGTGTGGGTTCAGAAGACGGACTGGTACCCTCCCGTGTACCACCTTGGCTAGTGTCCTCGCCACAGCGAACGGCTGTTGTCCGTCCCGGTCACAGGGTTCCACCAGAGCCTCGTAGTTTCTTCCCCCGGACCAATTCTCGTTTTGCACCACACCACTTGCTCCGAATTCGGTTTCAACAGAACAGGTTGGCGGTCAGTGATTCGGGCTTTTCCAATCTCACCCTGACCATTAATGAATTTCCTTCGGCCCTCTAGTACTTTGACGGTCTGTTGCAGGGCCTTTCGCTCCTTAGGGGTCGCGGTCTTCATCTCGTGTCGCAGGGCTTCTACTAGTTCCTCTGGACAGTTTCGCAGAATGTTCATGCCTAGGATCACGGGTGGCAAGTGTGCGTTGGGCGCAGTGGTGATGAGGTATCCTTGGTGGGTCAAGGCGGCGTTTCCTACTTCCACGTCGGCTTCCCAGTAGCCTTGGAAGGCGATGGGTTGTCCATTGCTGGCTAGCAAGTGGAGCCATGTAGTGGGTGGGGACACAATGGTAGTTTCGTCCCAGTGTTGGAGGAACTCCGTGAATCGGATTGTAGAGACTTGTGAGCCCGTATCTAAGAGAGCTGGTATTTCGATCCCATTGATGCGGATGTTCAGGTGAGGGCACTCTCCTACATACTGGGGCCACCAATCCCGCGATGGCGGACCTGTCAGTGGTTCTCCTCCCGAGGGTCGGTCCCTCGCCTCGGGGTCCCCCCGTTTAAAGGGTCAAGTGGGCAGTTCCGTTCGATGTGTCCGCTCTGGTGACATCCCCTACAAATCGGTCGACCCTGTGGGTCAAACCGATCGGTAGGCCTTCGGCCTGACTCCCTCGTGACCTCCCATCGAGGGTGGCGTCTTCCACCGCGTTCTTGACTCCCTTCTCTGCGTCGGCTTCCACTTGGTTCTTTGCTGAGTTCTTCCAGCTTCTGGCTCATCCGAGACAGGCTGAGCGTCACTTCTGACATCTGTCGGTTAAGGGTTTTGATAGGGTCTGGCCCTGTTGGGGCCTGTGCCTGCTGAAGGACTGCCCCCGCTCGGGTAGTGGTGTCTACATTCTTGTACGAAGGGATGCTCTGGAGGCTTTCTTCGTCCACTTTCCTTGGTGTCTCGTCGTCTTCAGCCTCGTTGCCCTGATTCATTCCTAAGATCTGTAGAACATCTTCTTTAAATGCAGAGAAGGAACTGTCCGGTTTTTGGCGTTTCCACATTCGTAATTGTGACCGAATCGCTTCACCTTGTGCTCCTTCCATAAATAAATTAATTATGGTGTCATCGGTCAGTCCGGCATCCAGTGGATCTAGTGTTCGTACAGCCCTCAAGGCTTCCTGTAGGCCTAGTGCAAACTCCCGTAGAGATTCGCCTGGTCGTTGCTTTCTTGCGTACAGACGGCTCTTTAGTTCTGCTACCGTTCTGCATTCAAATATGTTCCTCAATTTCTGGAGTATACAATCTGCACTCTTCTTCTCCGTATCCTCCCATGCTTCTACCTCACTCAGTGCTGGGCCGGTTAATTGCCCCTTCAGGATCTCTACTTTTTGTTCTTCCGTGAGCGTATATAGGCGGAACATGGAGAGCATTTTGTCTTTGAATGCCTTGAAAGTACTTGAGCCAGGGACTTGTTTTCCTGCATATGTCGGCAACCATGAGGCCCCAAAGTAATATGGCATGGTGATCGGTGATGCTGTTGTCCCTGTCGGATTTCCGGGTGCCGCTGGTGGTTGTCCCTGTGCCGAGGACGACTCCGGAACATCTGGGTTCGACATCTTGAAACGATCCTGTTCGCGGACGCCAAGTGTAATATCTCTATAAAAGGGTTCGTACCTGAAACTCTGTCGGTCTCGTAATCGGCCGTATCCACTCTTCAACGATGTCTTGGCCAGCGTCTATTCTTCTCCTCACCTGTAAGGCTGGGGAAGAAGGACCAAGAGAACCCCGGAAGGGCAACCCAAACCCAATGTGCTCAAGGATCACGACACATGGAGACGGTGACAACCATTTATTGCACTGACGATATCAGTCACCGCTGTAACTCAATTTTCATTCAACACAGTTGCATAGGTTGAACATTATTACAATATCCTGAGTCTTTCCCTGTCTTATAACAGCATTCACAGTTTTAACACCTCGAAGGTATAACTTTGACCAAATCAAACAATCAAATACTTCACCCGTACTACCAATCATTTGGAGAATAATGTCCTATTAGGGTAAAGTATGTCCTGGCAGTAACGCGGGAGCCCTCCATAAACTGTCCACGAGGGGGGCGTTTGCAGCCAATGTCTCTCTAATAGACTGCTTATACTGAAACAGAGGACTTCTAAGGAGGCGTCAGTGGACGCAAGGTAAACAGTTGTAAACAGGCATGCAAAACCACTTTCTCCATAATACAGAACAGCAGTAATGTCTCACGGTACCAACCGCATTTGTATCCACAGAAAGGTAAGTCAGTTATCATCCAGTGATATAAACTAGTAAACAGACCAGTTCTGGCTTTTTTTTAGTAAGAACAGGGGTTTGCACAGTCCTGTTACCTTTTGTTGAACTGTGTTGTAACAACCGGGTGCAGTATAAGTGTGAAGGTCATAACATGGACCCGTTAGGAGGCGCTATTACATAGGGCGAGTCTTTGACGGAGCTGTTTAGGGTTAGAGGCGTCCCCCTTTCTGACAGGCGTCAGTTAATGATAACCCTCTACTTTACGTGGAAACATCTATGAAGACCCAGGTACAGTGCTTCTGTACTTGGGGTTCCTGTAACCCGGATAGCTGGGATATTGGGGATAAGTGAGAGTACCTGCAGTATATTCGTTGCTCCTGCTGTCTGCAGCCGTGCTCCCAATCACTGCAGCCTCTCCCGTATGACTGTTGTTAGTGGAATCCTCTTCCCACGCGATCTCCCCCCTTCCGGATTTCGAGCCCTTGTGCCGCGGCGTCTTTGATGTTGGGCAGGTGTCAGGAAGCCTCCGTGACCTGAGCCACCTCCCTCTCTTGTCCACGCGGCGGTGTTGTTCCTTCTCTCCGGCCGTTGCAGGCAGCAGCGATTCCAGCGGGTGGGCGCGCTCTCTTCGTTCCCCTCACACCGCGGTCCTCTCTCTCTCCGTCTTCCCGCCTCTGCCCCGATCTCCTCAGCTCACTGTTCTCTCAGTCTCCTCACTGCCTGCTCACTCTCCTCAGCTCACTGTTCTGCAGGCTGCTGCAGGACAACCCTTTTATAACTTTGCATTCCCAGGAACACATTCTATCTGGGATTTCCCGCTCTTAGTCTGCAAATGGGTGAGTCATGCACTTTGCATTTTGCAGACTGATCTGTATTGCTATGAGCTGTGCTGTTAACTCCTTCTGTGCTGCAAGCTGTAGGCTGCTGGCACAGTGCTATGCAACTCCAGCAAACATTTTATTTTTGTTAAAGTCATGCTGGCACCTGTAGTGCCACAGTTGATTTGGGCTGCAGTTTCAGGGTATCACATGCACCCCAGCTAAAATCTTGCGTGTCCTCACGCCTATGGCAGCAGGCCAAAGTCTCTAATATAAATCTCAATTTAAGCATAACAATAAACAGGTGTAAACAAATCGGATATAAGTATACAGTGGAAACGGTTAACAGTTTACTCCCTATACCTTAAAGGCGGGACGCCCTGGGTGCTGCGTCCCGACCTTCTGGTCTCAACCCCAGGGATGTCGCTCTCGTCAGGAGCGGTAATTAGGCTAGGCTGATCCTGGTCTTCAACAGGCCCATTGAACACCGGGTTTGGCGTTATGGGTGGGGCTGAATGCGGTGGTGGTAGTCCACCCATAAACACTAAGAGCTCCATGGGATCGTGTAAGGGTATGCCCCCTAGGGTCTCCCGTCCCTCTGCCACAGGTGGATCTGCGCTTCTCATTGGTAACTCTACGGTGCAGAGCTTGAGTTGGTCCCTTGGTACCACGCTGACTGGACCTTCCGGGCCCTTACGGATCTTGTAGGTGTGTCGGTCGCCCTCAGGAACACTGATCACGACGTACGGGCAACTTTCCCACATAGCGTCAAGCTTGCTGGTACGGTGATTCCGTTTCTTCCAGACAAGGTCCCCAGTCTTCAGTGCCTCCGGTCGGATGTGGGCATTGTAGTTTATCTCTTGGCGCTGCTGGGCATGCTCAATTCTTTTTATTACAATTTCTCGGGCAGCTTCTATCCTCCGCTGGTGCTCACGGACCCAGTCGGTCTTTGGGTCGATGGGAGGGACCACAGCAGGGGCCAATTCCAGGTCCTGGGGTAATTTGCCTCGTCGGCCGAACATGAGGTAGTACGGTGTGAAGCCGGTAGAGCAATGTTCAGTGTTGTTGTAAAGATAGGTTAATTCGGGGAGTACGGTCGGCCACTTGGTGCGATCTTCTGCCACCAGGCTCCGGAGCATCCCGATGAGGGTCTGGTTAGCTCTTTCGCACAATCCATTCCCCTGTGGGTGATAGGCTGTGGTCCGAGCTTTCCGACAGCCGTAGTAGGAACACAGTTCGTGAAACAACTGCGACTCAAAGGCAGGGCCTTGGTCGGTCAAGATGCAGTCTGGATACCCATAGGGCCTGGCAAAGTGCTTCAAAAACAGTTCAGCAGTGGTTTTTGCAGTGAGGTCTTTAGCCGGGACGGCTACTAGGAATTTACTGTAATGGTCCGTTATTGTAAGGGCATACAGATATCCATTGGTGCTCGGCTCCAATTTCACGTGGTCCAGGGCAACAATTTGCAGTGGATGTTGACTCTTAATGGGATGCAGAGGATCCTTTTGGGTAATGTCGGCCTGCCTTTTCCTTGTGCATGGAACACAGTCGCGGCACCATCTTTCTACATCTTCTCGCATGCCCACCCAGAAATACCGTGTGCGTAGGATAGCTTCAGTCTTTTGTATGCCGAAGTGCCCGGACTTGTCATGGTAGGCCGTGAGCAGAAGAGCAGCTTGATCTTTGGATACAACCACCTGAGTGACTGGTTGGTGGGTACTTGGATCTATGCTGGTACGCACTAGGATCCCCTCCTCCAAGTGAATGCGGTCCCTATGCCGTAGTAACTTTATCAATTCCGGGTCGGCTTTATCCCGTTGGGCCCGGGTCAATGGGCGCCGCTGGTGCAACAAGGCCACAAGTTCCCTCAGCACTGGATTCTTCCGCTGCTTCTCGCGCCAGTCGACTGTGGGAGCATCCAGTAGGGCATTCTTCACTCGTGGAGGTCCGGTGACGGATAGGGGGTCTGACGTGATCGTTCGTCCCTTTCGAGAGACTTTAAACACCGGGGTTTCGACATCCTCATCCACATCTCTATCTTCCTCTGTAATGTCCACAGTGGGTAATCGGGAGAGGGCATCGGCGTTCCCGTTGGACTTCCCACTTCGGCAGGATACGGTGTACTGGAAATTTGCTAATCGGGATACCCATCTCTGTTCCAGGGCTCCGAGCTTAGCAGTAGACAGATGTGCCAGCGGGTTATTGTCCGTCATGATGACGAACGGCGTGGCGGCCAGATAGTGTTTAAACTTCTCGGTGACGGCCCAGATGAGGGCGAGTAACTCTAGCTTAAATGCGCTGTAATTCTCACAGTTACGCTCGGTCTTGCGGAGGCCCCGGCTGGCGTATGCAATCACTCTTTCCCGCCCGTCCTGCACCTGGGAGAGTACGGCCCCTAAACCCCGGTGACTAGCGTCTGTGTAAACTTGAAATGGTTGTTCATAATCGGGATAGGCCAACAACGGGGCTTCGATTAAGGACGTCTTCAATCGATGAAAGGCTCGCTGCTGTTCCTCTCCCCAACATACCAGGGACGACCCTCTTCGCTCATGACCCGATTGGCCTCTGAGTAATTCGTGCAACGGGGCTGCCACTGCGGCAAATTGTTCAATGAAGCGTCGATAGTACCCCACAAATCCCAAATAGCTTCGGACATCTCTGATGGTCTTGGGGACTGGCCAGTCCTGAACGACTCTGATCTTCTCCGGATCAGGCATCACGCCCTCAGCGCTGACGACATGCCCCAGATACTGGACCTTGGGCTTGAGCAGGTGACATTTGCTCGGTTTAAGCTTCAGGCCGCAGTGGATCAACTGTTGGAACACTTCTTCCAAATGTCGCAGATGGTCCTCGTAGTTTCTGGAGAAGATTATCACATCGTCGAGGTACAGCAGGACCATCTCGAAGTTGCGGTGTCCGAGACAATGCTCCATGACACGTTGGAAGGTGGCCGGGGCGTTGCAGAGTCCAAATGGCATCCTTAAGAATTCGAATAAGCCCATTGGTGTAGTGAAGGCCGTCTTCTCAATGTCTTCAGGGGCCATTTGGACCTGCCAGTAGCCGCTGGTGAGGTCCAGTGTGGAGAAATACGCCGCCGTCTTCAAGGCTGTCAGAGATTCTTCGATTCGGGGAAGCGGATAGGCGTCCTTGTGAGTTGCAGCATTGAGCCTGCGATAATCTACGCAGAAGCGCAGGCTACCGTCCTTCTTCTTCACTATCACCAGTGGAGCGGCCCATGGGCTGTGGCTTTCGCGGATGACTCCAGCCTCTTTCATTTCCGCAATCATGTTCCTCACTGGCTGGTACATAGTTGGAGGGAGGGGCCGGTGGCGTTCCTTGATAGGAGGGGTTGTCCCGGTTGGAATGTGATGATACACTTCATCCGCTTGACCAAAATCCGAAGGGTGTTGGCTGAATGCAGCAACGTTGCGTCGCACCAGCTGTAATATTCCATCTCTTTGGTCAGTGGGGGTGTCAACATCGCCAATCTGGATCTCGGCCCACCATGGGGGTTCTTCCTCAGCCGCCGACTTTTCGCCGTCTGCCGCTCCTGATTGAGCCATGGTTACCCCCTGTCTCACGATGTCTTGGAAGTCGATCCAACTGACCTTCGCCACCGGACAATACTTGTAGAGTCTGATGGCATACGAGTGTGGGTTCAGAAGACGGACTGGTACCCTCCCGTGTACCACCTTGGCTAGTGTCCTCGCCACAGCGAACGGCTGTTGTCCGTCCCGGTCACAGGGTTCCACCAGAGCCTCGTAGTTTCTTCCCCCCGGACCAATTCTCGTTTTGCACCACACCACTTGCTCCGAATTCGGTTTCAACAGAACAGGTTGGCGGTCAGTGATTCGGGCTTTTCCAATCTCACCCTGACCATTAATGAATTTCCTTCGGCCCTCTAGTACTTTGACGGTCTGTTGCAGGGCCTTTCGCTCCTTAGGGGTCGCGGTCTTCATCTCGTGTCGCAGGGCTTCTACTAGTTCCTCTGGACAGTTTCGCAGAATGTTCATGCCTAGGATCACGGGTGGCAAGTGTGCGTTGGGCGCAGTGGTGATGAGGTATCCTTGGCGGGTCAAGGCGGCGTTTCCTACTTCCACGTCGGCTTCCCAGTAGCCTTGGAAGGCGATGGGTTGTCCATTGCTGGCTAGCAAGTGGAGCCATGTAGTGGGTGGGGACACAATGGTAGTTTCGTCCCAGTGTTGGAGGAACTCCGTGAATCGGATTGTAGAGACTTGTGAGCCCGTATCTAAGAGAGCTGGTATTTCGATCCCATTGATGCGGATGTTCAGGTGAGGGCACTCTCCTACATACTGGGGCCACCAATCCCGCGATGGCGGACCTGTCAGTGGTTCTCCTCCCGAGGGTCGGTCCCTCGCCTCGGGGTCCCCCCGTTTAAAGGGTCAAGTGGGCAGTTCCGTTCGATGTGTCCGCTCTGGTGACATCCCCTACAAATCGGTCGACCCTGTGGGTCAAACCGATCGGTAGGCCTTCGGCCTGACTCCCTCGTGACCTCCCATCGAGGGTGGCGTCTTCCACCGCGTTCTTGACTCCCTTCTCTGCGTCGGCTTCCACTTGGTTCTTTGCCGAGTTCTTCCAGCTTCTGGCTCATCCGAGACAGGCTGAGCGTCACTTCTGACATCTGTCGGTTAAGGGTTTTGATAGGGTCTGGCCCTGTTGGGGCCTGTGCCTGCTGAAGGACTGCCCCCGCTCGGGTAGTGGTGTCTACATTCTTGTACGAAGGGATGCTCTGGAGGCTTTCTTCGTCCACTTTCCTTGGTGTCTCGTCGTCTTCAGCCTCGTTGCCCTGATTCATTCCTAAGATCTGTAGAACATCTTCTTTAAATGCAGAGAAGGAACTGTCCGGTTTTTGGCGTTTCCACATTCGTAATTGTGACCGAATCGCTTCACCTTGTGCTCCTTCCATAAATAAATTAATTATGGTGTCATCGGTCAGTCCGGCATCCAGTGGATCTAGTGTTCGTACAGCCCTCAAGGCTTCCTGTAGGCCTAGTGCAAACTCCCGTAGAGATTCGCCTGGTCGTTGCTTTCTTGCGTACAGACGGCTCTTTAGTTCTGCTACCGTTCTGCATTCAAATATGTTCCTCAATTTCTGGAGTATACAATCTGCACTCTTCTTCTCCGTATCCTCCCATGCTTCTACCTCACTCAGTGCTGGGCCGGTTAATTGCCCCTTCAGGATCTCTACTTTTTGTTCTTCCGTGAGCGTATATAGGCGGAACATGGAGAGCATTTTGTCTTTGAATGCCTTGAAAGTACTTGAGCCAGGGACTTGTTTTCCTGCATATGTCGGCAACCATGAGGCCCCAAAGTAATATGGCATGGTGATCGGTGATGCTGTTGTCCCTGTCGGATTTCCGGGTGCCGCTGGTGGTTGTCCCTGTGCCGAGGACGACTCCGGAACATCTGGGTTCGACATCTTGAAACGATCCTGTTCGCGGACGCCAAGTGTAATATCTCTATAAAAGGGTTCGTACCTGAAACTCTGTCGGTCTCGTAATCGGCCGTATCCACTCTTCAACGATGTCTTGGCCAGCGTCTATTCTTCTCCTCACCTGTAAGGCTGGGGCAGAAGGACCAAGAGAACCCCGGAAGGGCAACCCAAACCCAATGTGCTCAAGGATCACGACACATGGAGACGGTGACAACCATTTATTGCACTGACGATATCAGTCACCGCTGTAACTCAATTTTCATTCAACACAGTTGCATAGGTTGAACATTATTACAATATCCTGAGTCTTTCCCTGTCTTATAACAGCATTCACAGTTTTAACACCTCGAAGGTATAACTTTGACCAAATCAAACAATCAAATACTTCACCCGTACTACCAATCATTTGGAGAATAATGTCCTATTAGGGTAAAGTATGTCCTGGCAGTAACGCGGGAGCCCTCCATAAACTGTCCACGAGGGGGGCGTTTGCAGCCAATGTCTCTCTAATAGACTGCTTATACTGAAACAGAGGACTTCTAAGGAGGCGTCAGTGGACGCAAGGTAAACAGTTGTAAACAGGCATGCAAAACCACTTTCTCCATAATACAGAACAGCAGTAATGTCTCACGGTACCAACCGCATTTGTATCCACAGAAAGGTAAGTCAGTTATCATCCAGTGATATAAACTAGTAAACAGACCAGTTCTGGCTTTTTTTAGTAAGAACAGGGGTTTGCACAGTCCTGTTACCTTTTGTTGAACTGTGTTGTAACAACCGGGTGCAGTATAAGTGTGAAGGTCATAACATGGACCCGTTAGGAGGCGCTATTACATAGGGCGAGTCTTTGACGGAGCTGTTTAGGGTTAGGGGTGTCCCCCTTTCTGACAGGCGGCAGTTAATAATAACCCTCTACTTTACGTGGAAACATCTATGAAGACCCAGGTACAGTGCTTCTGTACTTGGGGTTCCTGTAACCCGGATAGCTGGGATATTGGGGATAAGTGAGAGTACCTGCAGTATATTCGTTGCTCCTGCTGTCTGCAGCCGTGCTCCCAATCACTGCAGCCTCTCCCGTATGACTGTTGTTAGTGGAATCCTCTTCCCACGCGATCTCCCCCCTTCCGGATCTCGAGTCCTTGTGCCGCGGCGTCTTTGATGTTGGGCAGGTGTCAGGAAGCCTCCGTGACCTGAGCCACCTCCCTCTCTTGTCCACGCGGCGGTGTTGTTCCTTCTCTCCGGCCGTTGCAGGCAGCAGCGATTCCAGCGGGTGGGCGCGCTCTCTTCGTTCCCCTCACACCGCGGTCCTCTCTCTCTCCGTCTTCCCGCCTCTGCCCCGATCTCCTCAGCTCACTGTTCTCTCAGTCTCCTCACTGCCTGCTCACTCTAGGGATGGACATCGATGGTCGATGTTTCCGAACCATCGATGTTTTCGTTTCGATGGTAGTGTTTTAAGCATTTAATGGTGGCCTCCCGATGTTTTTCACCATCGAATGATAGTCATTCGATGGTCTTCCGATGGTGGCTTGTTTTTTTCTAATTCCAAATAGCTATGCCTCCCCTTGCTGCTCTGTCTATCAGGGAAACTTCCTAAGTCCGTTGGAGGCTGTCAGTTTCACACATGAGCCAGCTCAGCCAGTCCCCTCACCCCCTCCCCTCTCTAGGCTGCTGCTAGGCAACAGGGCCCACTGCAAGCTCTGATTGGCTCTCACTGACTCATAGAGCCAATCAGATCCCAGACCTTACCCTGCAGCAGCAGCAGAAGCCACAGACACTCGGAGCTCAGGAGGATTCAGAGGAGACAGAGTGACGTCACTGATCTTTATATCACTCCAGCTATACACAACCATTATATCACCCCAGCTATACACCACCATTATATCACCCCAGCTATACACCACCATTATATCACTCCAGCTATACACCACCATTATATCACTCCAGCTATACCTCACCATTATATCACTCCAGCTATACACCACCACTGATCAGGGGGAATAATTTAGGAGGGCTATGGACAAAGTCTTTGCTTGAGTATGTTTTGGACTGTGGGAAAAACCCAAGAGAAAACACAAAAACCATGGAAAGAACATACAAACTCCACACCATAATCATCGGAATTGGTCCCATGTGAGACAGCAAAGCAAACCGCGCACTGAGCAAGATGCCATCCACATTATTGTAAGAAATTCCCAGCCGGTACGCCGTACCGCCGGGCCGTTCACAATACTGCATTCCACTGGCTTCGTTCTGTGTGAGGGGAGGAGAGCGCAGCGCAGCGCCTCTCCTGCCCCTCAATTATCTTGGATGCCCAGTCTAACTCTCCATCGGTGGCAGCGCGGTCAATCTGAATAAGGCACCGGTTTACTAGCCAATCAGAGCTCATGGACCAGCAGCCGCGGCTCGTGATTGGCTGCCGGTCCGCGAGCTCTGATTGGCTAACGAACCGGCGCATCATTTCAGATTGACCCCGTCGCCGTTGTTGAGTGAGACCGGGCATCAAAGAGAATTGAGGGGCAAGAGAGACGCTATGCTGCGCTCTCCGTCCCTCACATAGAAGAAACAGAGCCAGCGGTAAGGGGTGGGGGGCAATGAGCGCACAGTGGGACAATGTATATCTGGCACAGGGGGGCATTGTATATCTGGCACTGTGGGGGAGTTGTATATCTGGCACAGTGGGGGCATTGTATATCTGACACAGTGGGGGCATTGTATATCTGGCACTGTGGGGGCAATGTATATCTGGCACAGTGGGGGCATTGTATATCTGACACAGTGGGGGCATTGCATATCTGGCACTGTGGGGGCATTGCATATCTGGCACTGTGGGGGCATTGCGTATCTGGCACTGTGGGGGCATTGCGTATCTGGCACTGTGGGGGCATTGTATATCTGGCACTGTGGGGGCAATGTATCTCTGGCACTGTGGGGGCATTGTATATCTGACACAGTGGGGGCATTGTATATCTGGCACTGTGGGGGCATTGCATATCTGGCACTGTGGGGGCATTGCATATCTGGCACAGTGGGGGCAATGTATCTGGCACTGTGTGGGCATTGTATATCTGGCACTGTGGGGGAATTGCATATCTGGCACTGTGGGGGAATTGCATATCTGGCACTGTGGGGGCATTGCATATCTGGCACAGTGGGGGCAATGTATCTCTGGCACTGTGGGGGCATTGTATATCTGGCACAGTGGGGGCATTGTATATCTGGCACTGTGGGGGCATTGTATATCTGGCACAGTGGGGGCATTGTATATTTGGCACTGAGGGGGCAATGTTACTTCATCATTGGGCATTGTGTGTGTATATTATATATGTATATTATACACACAATGTCCAGTGATAAAGTAATATGTTGCTCAGAGTCTGGCCCTGCCCCCGATCCCAATTCCCACATTGTAAACGAAAATGCAGGCTTTTGCGCATGAACTAGTCATATAAATAGTTTTCACCATCGAATACTTTTGATGTGATGGTTAGTAACCATTGCATCGAAAGTTTCAATGGTGGAGCATTGCCATCATATGATGTTTTGCTTTCGATGTCCATCCCTAGCTCACTCTCCTCAGCTCACTGTTCTGCAGGCTGCTGCAGGACAACCCTTTTATAACTTTGCATTCCCAGGAACACATTCTATCTGGGATTTCCCGCTCTTAGTCTGCAAATGGGTGAGTCATGCACTTTGCATTTTGCAGACTGATCTGTATTGCTATGAGCTGTGCTGTTAACTCCTTCTGTGCTGCAAGCTGTAGGCTGCTGGCACAGTGCTATGCAACTCCAGCAAACATTTTATTTTTGTTAAAGTCATGCTGGCACCTGTAGTGCCACAGTTGATTTGGGCTGCAGTTTCAGGGTATCACATATATATAGCATGGGAGTGGGCCGGCACTCATTCCAACGGCTGTAGTTTACCCTGGTGCCCTCTGGAAAAACTTTTGCAGAATCCCAAGATTCACACCTTGACAAAGGGGCGGGTGAGCCCCGAAACGTCGGCTCTTTTGTATTTTTTGAATACACTTTATTGATTCGTAAATTCCCTGAGTGCCGCTGTCTTCTATTTTGGGATTCTATATATATATATATATATATATATATATATATATATATATATACACACACAGAACACGTACACATAAATACACACATGGAACACATACATATAAACAGCACACACATACACAATTACACACCACATACAGTATACACTTACATTTGGAAACTGCCTTGTCCTGAAGGAAGAGGATGCTGCAGTTGTCATTAACGCAGGGCTGGACTGGAGCACGTTTCATCAATAAGCCCCCATGGCATAATTGGTCCGGCAACTGTAGCCCCGCCCCCTTGTGGCTAAATTCCACGATTCGCGGGTCGACGTTGAGGGGGAGGAGCCAATATGACTCAATTACATGACAATCCCGTCATATTGGCCCCGCCCCCTCCCGACAGACCCATGAATCGCGGCATATAGCGGCAAGGGGGCGGGGCTACAATTGCTGGCCGGCCGGACCACAGCCGAAAAAAAAATGTTTGGTCCATCAGGGGGGGTCTCTGGGTACTCAGAAACCCCCTCTGCGTGCGCCCCTGCAAAGGACTTTCCTCTGATGTGGTGGGGAGAGAATCTTCTTATGTCACTTTATACAATGCTCCTGACCCCTTTCCTCACCTCCTCTAACACTATTGTCCATGGCTGCTCTATAATATAATTAATTGGAGAAATGCCGTGTAATAGAAGTCTAGTTTCCTTCTCCCTGCAAATACTGTAGTGTCATAACTGAGGGGCATACAATCCGCATCTCCGATGCGAATGGGATGTGATAAATTCGCCCAAATTCCATTGCGATATTTGAATAAATGATAAGACTGTGAGATAGCTCTGTGTCAGCGAATCCCACAGTTGCCTACCTTGCCGTCCACTCCTCTGGGTGGCGGCAGTGTGGTAGGCACATGGGGGCGTGGCTGACAGGGGGCATGACCGACGGGGAGATGGGCAGTCTAGGCGCATGGCGTCACAATTGCGTGAACTGCGTCATTGGATCCCCTTGGACCGCCCACTTGTTATCCGCTGTGGGTGGCTGAGGGGGGTTGAGGTGGGCTGCTAGGAAAAGCTCTCCGAGCGTCCGGGAGGGCCACCTGATTTTCTGGAGTCTCCCGACCATTCCGGTAGGGTAGGCAAGTTTGGCAAATCCTCTCACTGTACTTAATAGGGTATTATCTGGAAACCCACCCAGCTCAATCTCCCCTCCCCCTCTAAGCTAACACTTACCTCAGGTGATCTGGTGAACTGCTCTGTCATCCGGTCAGCTGAAGGCAGTGCTCCTGCTCTGTGACCTCGGCCATCTGATCGGTGCAGTAAAATTAGTTGCCAGCTGGAAGTTTTGCAGCATCTCAGTTCACCGGCACAGATCAGATGATGAGGTCACAGAGAGAAGACACCCGTTCAACACCGGTCCCTGGTCGCAGCAGCGTGCAGGCACTGTAAGTTTTTGTTGTTTTTTGAAAATATATTTTATTGAGTTTTTGTAAACATTATATATAAAACAAGAGCAAAACGGGGAGATAAATTAGTGTGTTCACAAAACGTCAGTGATACAAAGATGTATAAAGAAATTGAACAGTCACAGTGAGATAGCGGATTGAGCTTGTAACATTTGGCAATCAATAAAAGAGATCCAACAGTGAAAAATAAAGTCCATCTGTTTCTTATACATGGTATAACAACTATGTCTGACTAAACAAATGTAGTGTACATCCTGTGTTCAGTAACCAGCACAACTAATATCAATGAAAATCAGTTAGAACATAACAGAAGAAATAGGAAAGGAAAATAGCGCGGAGGGGAGGGGGACCCAAATGGGTGTGATATGGAAGGTAGATAGTAACTAGGTCCACAGGTCGACAATTATTGGTTGACAGTACCTAGGTCGACAGGGTCTCTAGGTCGACAGGGTCTTTAGGTTGATATGGTCTAGGGTGACAGGTCAAAAGGTTGACATGAGTTTTTTATGGGGTTTTTGTGTCGTTTTTCTTCGTAGAGTGACCGGGAACCCCAGTTAGTGCACCGTGTCCCCTCGCATAGCTCGCTTTGCTCGCCATGCTTCGGGCAAGGTGCCTCGTTCCGCTACCGCTGCGCTCGGTACAGGTTACCGTTCCCAATTGTAGTCCACGTGGATCGTTAAGTATGAGAAGGTTCCAAAAAAAGAATAAAATTGTGAAAAATCTAATGTCGACCTTTTGACCTGTCGACCTAGAACATGTCGACCTAGAGACCCTGTCGACCTAGTTACTGTCAACCAATAGTGGTCGACCTAGTTTTACTGTTGACCTAGAGACCGGTTCCCGACCCAAATAGCTGGTAAAGAATCATAGCACACTTTAGCATCTGTTCATCAACAGAGGTGAGACATCATTATGGAGACAGCTGTGATTTCCGCTTTGTACTATAACTGGTTTTATGGAGATGTAGGCACCCCATTTACTGAGAAAACCATTCACTCCTTGATGTGAAGCGTTGAAAAAGGAAAAGCGGTCAAAATGCATAGACTTCCATGTACTGCATTTAAGGAGGGAGAAAATTTAGAGATCCGTGCTTTGGGAAGCAATTTCTTTGCCACCGTCACTAAAATAGTAAAAAAAGGAGTGCCTTTTGGGAGGACGATTGGTCCCAGCTATCAAAGTTGGCAAAGAGAAACTGAATGGGGTCATGAGGAAATCTCGCAGAAAAAGAGACGTTCAAACTAAAGAATTTTGTTCCAAAAACGCTTGACATGTCCACATTCCCATAAATTGTGGAACAGCATTGCGGAGGCGTGGGAGCATTTTGGACACACACCCTGTTCTCCGTCAACATAAAAACTCCTGTTTCTGCGAGATGTAGGCACGATATATTGTTCTGACATGTACCTCTTGGAGCGATGAGGATTGAAGTATATTCATCAACTTGCGATAATATTTAAAGAGGGCATCACCCCCGCAACAGTGAGGGAATATTGTTTCGACAAAGAGAGGCTGTAGCTTCCCAAATACCAGGGGTAGGAGGATCCATCAAGACAGTGTACACATGTCTGATTTTATAATGAGACTTAGTGGGGGAGATTCAAAATGTTTGAAAAGTCAGTTGGGAGTCTGTTTTTTCCTATCTAATAGACAGACACCCAACCGACTTTTCAAACATTTGAATCTCCCCCAGTAAGTCTGGCAATCAGAGGAAGGAGGGGATCTGCCAAAGTTGGATCAGACGTAGGTCGAGGAAGAGAGGTAGCATAATGTGTAATCTGCATATATGCAAATATGTAATGTGACGAGATCCCATACTGTTTCTGAACGTCTGAAAATTAGTAAATTCCGCCACCTGGATCATAAACTTGGAAAGTAGATCTAAGGCCCTTTAGTCTCAACCTATGAAGAAGCGAGCTATCCAAGACTGGTAAGAACGTAGGATTTCCCCATAAGGGAATCCACTGTGAATTGCCAGGGTCTCTATCCATAATTGTATTAACCTGTCTCCAGGCATCATATGTGTCTTTAAAGAAAATATGTGCATATATGTTAGCCGGTATTAAAGCTTCCTTGATGTGTAAAAGTGCGCCTGGAGCATAAGGAGCAAAAAGTGTGTCAAAGTCGAAAAATATTATGCTACACACTGCCATATATTCACCCCATGCGCTTGCCCGCTGCACGTGCACATTCTCTCCCGTGCGTGCGCATATTCGCAGCTGCGTAATGTAGTTTCTACGGCCGTGCGCATTGATGCGTGGTATGTGCATTTACGGTAGAGTTTGTGTGCGTCTAGCGGGCGATTCAAATGTTACATAGTAAATCCAAATAGTATGTTTTATAGGTAATGTTCCCCTTAATAATAACAACTGTAAGTTTGTTTATTGTAACTGGTCGCTGGACAGAGGAATTCCTCTTTGCATGATACGAAGGGTCAGACAGGGTTTGAGCAGTTGTGTTTGGTACCTGACTAAAGAACATTTTATTAGAAACAATCCGGTGCTGGTTAGGTAGAGATTAATCGCTCCTGCGTATAGTTATGTCTATTAGTAGTTTCTGGACATTTACTATATTTGCGGTTCATTATCCATGCGGCGGGAATTCTCAGATTCCCTCCCACCTGAGCAGTTTGATATAGTCACAGCCCACCTGTTCAAACTAGTATACCAAAAAGAAGAAAGAATTGGTCTCAAGTGGCGCACAAAAACAATTAAACAATTGCCTAAAATATAACTTTTATTCCAGTTTATCTAAAAAGACCTGTAACTGTGAAATATTAAAACCAACATGTAATGACAAGACAAAATGTGATAATTAAAAACACACGCTGCACTCTGAGTGTCATGCACTGCTATTTTATTTACTTATTGGATACAATGACCTCTATGTATTTTATGTGTATTTTCTGATATTGTGTGAATAAAAATTTTATCAACTCGGAGCTGGTACCAGGACTGCGCAGCGAATCATTCCCCAGTGTGTGTAAGTAATTCTCTGTAGCCAACTTGTTCCCTGTTTGTATTTGCCATATTCTCTCTCTCTCTGTTATTGTATAGGATTAAGACGCTATTGTATATTTATGTGTAGTTATTCTGCTTAGATATTGATGTTAGCCTGTAGTGTATGAACTGTTAACTGTTTACTTTTTTTCACATAGCTAGATATTGTTAGTAAAGGTGTTGGAACCTTAGCAAGGTATTGTGTGTTTATTACATTACTGAGAGTATTCGGAGCGTCTCAATCGCTCAAACAGCTTTTGTATTAACAAGGTTAAGCAGCGTTATATCGCTACGGTATTTCAGTAGTAAGATTTACAGTACAAATTCAATCTTTCATTTTGTTGCATACAAGGTTTACTGAGTGTCATCCCGTGAGCGTCTGCGCCGCTCGTGTTCCCCTCGTGGTCACGAGCGTATGCTACGCTGTTTGCGTAGCATTACGGTAGTCGGCTGCCTATAGCGTGCTCGACACCAAGCGTTAAGCTGTGAGCGAGCGTGCCGCATGTGCATCTCGACCACGGCTAAGCGTCTGCTACACTAAGTGCGTACCCTTACGGTACCCCATACGCCAATAGCGTACTGAGTTTCTTGCCCACATATAGTGAATGTTATAAGATAAATATTTAGCTTTATCAATTGGCAGCTCGTCCGTCCTCCACATATCCGCACTAGCGAACGCAGACTTTATCTGTCAGCAAGGGCGGGAAGGCAGTATCCCTTCGTATCCGTATTGGTGGTGAGGGATACAGTAGTGCTGACTAGATAAGCGTCTGCATCGCTACGCTGTAGGAGTGCTGGTGGAATCCGGAACCGGAAGGTAAGAACAAAACGCTATTGTCTTTTAAAACTGTTTATCTCTGTTTTGCGTACGCAACACACGCACACACCATCATTTCTTTTATTTGTGTATTTTCACGTCTCACCTTCCTGCTTGCCATTTATCATTGATAATGTGCTGAGAAAGATTTGTTGCTATTGGTAGTTAAAAGTAATATTAATACGTTAAGGAGTAATTTGTAAAACACGTGCACGGCTTGCCTAAGATACAAGGAAGTTCTGTGTGGTGCTCGGTAGATGATTACAGTTAAAGATCATTTACATTGATATAAACGTGTTAGTTGTATTTCTGTGGATATACCTGGCTTGCGTACATGTGTCTCTAACAAAGGGTGGGACTAGCGTATGCGACGCAAGGGCTGATGCACGGAGCGTATATTACGCAACGGAGCGTCTGGGTACGCCCACATAATACAAATCACACGATAGTATTGTTTTAGTAGGCGATACGGAGGCAACGCGATAATAGCGCAAATCAATCTCAGTGTCCTAAATTTTAAGCTAATAGATCCTTCTCTAGTTGCAACTTCTCGGGATTAGCCTGCGATACTGAATGAAAGGGATTTCTGCGCAGAAACGAAAGTAAAGAGTATATGAGGTGAAAGAGTGTGTATACATATATATAAGTTTCTAATTTTTGGGTAGAATCACAGGAAATCATCGAGTTCTCGTGAGGTACATACGTGTAAGTGACGGCACGGTGGCTTGGGAGGCATCCCTTGTTAAACATATTAAAAGAAGAGCATTAGAGTATAGCAGACCAAGAGGTCTACTGTAGTACAGACCAGGAGGTCACGGACCAGGAGGTCCAGGTACAGCAGACTAGGAAGTCCGCTATATAAAAGTCAAGAAGCAAAACACCAGGAAGGGTTGGTGCGGAACCCATATAGGCCATTAAGCTCCGGCTGAAGGAATTCACAGCCACAATTTTCGATTCCACTGGTCGCTCCGCACATAAGATTAGTTGCTTATGTGCAGAACGATTGTACCGCACGTAATTGTGTGCATTAGTTAGTAACTTGACCCAGTACCATTTGCGTACGCTAGAGGGGTCATAAACGCTATTTGTACATTCTAACGTGATTTGTGTAATTTTTTTTATTTTAAGGGAGGTTCGCTGGTCACTCGGGAATTCTCTAACAACCAATAGTTACTGGAAAGGGTTAAGTGCTCTGCGGATCACACCCACATGTTCCAGAAAATAGAGGTTCAGGTCGCAGGGGCCCTAGGTTGAGTACGCCAGCGCTAAGGCAGTGTGTGGGCGTATTGGTGGACGTGGGCGAGTGAGTGGAGGTACTCGGTAAACTTCCGCCGCCGGCCTACCCCGGACATCTTGGTTTTTGTAAGGGTTCGCTGAAGACCCTGATTTGAAGGTCAGAGGTAGTGAAAGCAACACCTGCAAAGATGGGGGCCACTTGTTCAGGTAGGGGGCGATCAACCTCGGTTCAGGTTGACTTAGTAAACCGACCAATCGGGTCGGCAAGGTATGTCATGTGTGAGAAATACGGTTCACACACAGAGGTTTTGTGTGATGAATGGGAAACAATGACTGTGCATGACGGGGAAAAGTTCCCACGAATAGGCAGTTTTAGTCCCGAGGTGTTACAAAATCTAAGGAGAAGGATATGTCTCATTAAATCTGCAAAGAGACGGATCAAACGTTATGATTATTTACAGTTATGGCAACAGGAAGGTGAAATACAGAGAGGATTGGCTCAAGCGGCTGGATCTAACCCTATCAGAAAACTGATAGCCACCGCTCCACCACCACCATACATAACGGGAGAGAAGGTGGTTACAGAGAATGGCACACTGGTGTATGATAAACATGCACTTAGTAACTGTATAAATGTTAAGAATAATGTAACTAAGATTGTTGATGCTAATACTAACTCGTGCAAGCTGTACCCTGTTTTAAACTTTCCCCAGGATTGTGACCAAGAGGATGAACCCACAACAATATCGGCACTCTCTCTAGCAGCCACCATAGCAGAAACAACAGTGGGCACGTCCCAACCAGTAAGAGCAGTATCAAAGGCCCCTAGTGGAGGGACAGGTGAGGTCGTATCAACTGGTAAGTACGGCACTGTACACTATGCTGAAACCATTGCACCACATGCTGTAGAATCTACTCAGAATGATGTTATTGAGCTTAATCCCGTTAGGGTAATTGCAGTACCAAATGGGAAAACTGACACTTCAGGAGTCACTCCTGTCAGACACATCGCCATGCACTGCCCCTTTTCCCGAATGGAATTAAGATCAATGGTGTCTGAATTCCCTGATCCTAGGAAAGATCTAGTTGCAAGCCAGAAGTACATTAGAGATCTGGGAAATACTGTGGAGCCTAATAACAAAGACTGGCAGATGTTGCTGAGGGCATGTTTACCCTCCAATATAGACTCAGCGAGATTTATAGCTGACTGTAAATTAGACGAAGAGGTACCCCTTACACAACCAAGATAATGTAAAGAGAATAAATTTACAGTTAAGAGAGTATTTCCCACCTGTTGCTAAATGGAACAAGATTTTCTCCATCAAACAAAAAGAGGGAGAAACAGCTGCTGAGTATTTTCATCGGGCACTACAGGAAATGGCTAAGTATACAGGAATAGAAGACATTAAGACAAATGTGAATCATAGAGAAGTAGCAGTATCTGTGTTAATGGATGGTTTAAAGGAAGTATTGAGGACGAGGGTACAGACCACCCAACCATGTTGGCGAGGTTTGTCGGTGGCTACTTTGAGAGAGGCCGCTATTGATCATGATCGAGACATTACCAGACACAGGGAGTCACAGAGTGATAAGTTAATGGCCGTAAGTATACAGGCCCTGACCACAAGGCCACCTCAGTATAAGTCCCCGACCCCTGTTGGTAAGTCAAATGTGGTAACTTGTTATTACTGTCATAAAGAGGGACATTTTGCTCGAGACTGTAGATCGAAAAATGCACAAAAATCATATCAACCCCCTAGACAACGACATGACACACGAAATTGGGATCAAGGACTGCAGAGACGGAGTTATGAGCCACACGCAGGGGAAACAAAAAGGTATCCCCCAAGAAGAGACTGGCAAGTCTCTGATAGTTCCCATTTACCCCCTTCACAGGTAATAGCTGCCAGCGCAATGCAGGGAGGCCACCACACACAATAGGGGTGGGGCCACACCTGTAGTCTGCAGCCAGTGAAATTAATTGCGAGCCTTGGAAATGAACCCGAAGTCACAATTGATGTAGCTGGTAAATCTCTAAATTTCCTTGTAGATACGGGGGTGGCCAAGTCAGTGATAAATTCGACCGTGGGCATGAGAACCACTGGTAAAACAATTCCAGCCATGGGAGTAACAGGAGTAGTACAGCACTACCCTTTAAGCAAACCTGCAGAGATTACGATAGGGCCTTTGCATACCAAGCATTCTTTTCTGCTGGCTGCATCGGCTCCGACTAATCTCCTAGGGAGAGATTTACTGTGCAAAATGGGATGTGTCATATATTGTACTCCTGAAGGTGTGTTCTTGGACATACCCGAAAACCACGCTCAGGAAGTACAGGATATGCTAGACTCCCCAACAAGATTAATGTCCCACACTGTTGTTGTAAATAGGTGTCCCTCCAAGGTAGAGGAAATGATTTCCCAGATACCGGAATCACTTTGGACCAAGGATGGACAAGACACTGGATTAATGGCAAACGTAGCCCCAGTAGTTGTACAAGTAAAAGATGGTAGGATAGCTCCAAAAATCCCACAATACCCTCTGAAGCCAGAGGTGGAGTTAGGAGTTTACCCTGTAATAGAGCGCTTGCTACAACAGGGCATTCTGGTAAGGACGTCCAGCACTGCCAATAGTCTCATCTTCCCTGTTAAAAAGAGTGGGGGGAGGGGTTACAGATTAGTGCAGGATCTAAGGGGGATCAACAAAATAGTTGAGAGTCAATTCCCCGTAGTGCCAAATCCAGCTGTCATCCTTATGCAAATCCCTCCCACTGCCAAATTTTTCACTGTGATTGACCTCTGCTCCGCCTTCTTCTCGGTACCTCTGCACCCTGACAGTCAATACTTATTCGCATTCACATACAGAGGAGTTCAGTACACTTGGACTCGCTTACCACAAGGTTTCATAGATAGTCCAAGTATTTTCTCACAGGCCCTGCATGATTGTTTACAGTCTTTCCAACCAGAGAGTGGATCAATATTGATACAGTATGTAGATGATTTACTGCTGTGTTCAGATTCACTGGAAGCGTCCCTGAGAGATACGAAACAACTCCTGTTTCATCTTTCAGACACAGGACACAAGGTTTCCAAGGACAAGTTACAATTATGCCAGACCCGTGTGAAGTATTTGGGACACTGTCTAACACAAGGACTGAGACACCTTACCGCTGATAGAATTCAAGCAATTCGTGACATGACCCTGCCACAAACCCAGCAACAAATTAGAACGTTTTTAGGAATGTGTGGGTATTGCCGTAACTGGATCCCAGGTTTTTCCATACTGGACCTACCTTTACAGGAGATGGTCTCGAGCAAATCTGATCGGATTTCGCACACAGACGAGTCTGAGATGGCATTTGAGAGACTTAAACAGTGCCTAACGCAGGCACCAGCATTAGGTATGCCAGATTATGGAAAACCCTTTGAACTGTACGGAACAGAGAGTGCTGGGTGCGCAGCAGGTGTCTTAACCCAGAAGCATGGTGATGCCAGCAGGCCGGTAGCCTACTATAGCGCTCAGCTAGATACGGTAGCGCGATCCCTCCCCACATGCTTGCGAAGTGTTGCAGCGATAGCATTGCTAGTAAGTAAAAGTGAAGATGTAGTGCTAGGACACAACCTCACAATTCATACACCACATGCAGTGTCAGCCTTACTGAATTCGGCCCAAACCAGACACGTCTCATCAGCACGGTTTACAAGATGGGAATTGGCATTGATGGCCCCCGTAAACATCACCATAAGGAGATGCAGCGCATTAAATCCTGCAACGTATCTCCCAGGTGTGCCTGGACAGGCACAAAGGGTGGAGGATGAGAGTGATGGTGAAGGAGGATTTAATACAGGGGATGACACGCATGATTGTATGGAATATTTGGCCCAAAATTTTACGGCAAGGCCTGACATCAGTGACAACCCACTGGAAGATGTAGATTTTACTTTCTACACTGACGGTAGTTGTCACAGACAGACGGACTCGGGAGACTTGTGTACTGGATACGCAGTCGTAGATGACCAAGGTACCATAGAAGCGGAACCGTTAGACCCACCACACTCAGCACAAGTTGCTGAACTGGTTGCCCTAACCAGAGCATGCGAATTGGCTAAGGGCAAGTCAGCCAATATTTACACAGATGCTAGGTACGCCTTCGGAGTAGTCCATGATTTCGGGGCCCTATGGCGCCTCAGAAATTTCATGACGGCAGCCGGCACACCCGTAGCGCATGCAGCCCACATCAAAAGACTTCTAACAGCGATACAGGAACCCGACAGAGTGGCTGTTATCAAGTGTAAAGCTCACACGTATAGCCAAGACCCGGTATCACTTGGTAACAGCCGAGCAGACGAAGCTGCTAAATCAGCAGCAAGTACCCCCATACAGACAGACACCACACAACTGATGGTATTTGATACTGTAAACACACAGAAATTGTGTGAAATGCAAAACTTGTGTTCCCCACAGGAAAAGGCAGTTTGGAGGTCAAAAGGATATGGCCAGGGGTCCTCAGGACTCTGGACAGATGGACAGGGTAAGCCAGTGGCACCCAGAGCATACCTTCCAAGTCTAGCGGAAGCGGCACATGGGCTGACTCATCTAGGCAAAGAAGGAATGTGTAAGTTGGTAAGAGCTTATTGGTGCGCCCCAGGATTTTCTTCCCATGCGGGTAAAAGAGCGATGACATGTCTCACCTGCTTGAGGAAGAATATCGGAAAGGCAATACCGACAGAGCCATCCCATATCCCCCCGACAGATGGCCCTTTTCAGGTAATACAAATTGATTTCATACAATTGCCACCTTGTAGAAATTTAAAATATGTATTGGTTTGTATTGATGTATTCTCAAATTGGGTTGAAGCATTTCCCGCGGCCACAAATACTGCTGTGTTTACTGCAAAGAAAATTGTGCAGGAATTTGTGTGTAGGTATGGTATCCCTAGAATCATTGAGAGTGATAGGGGTACCCATTTTACAGGTGAAGTTTTTCAAGCAATGTGTAAGTTGATGGGAATTAATAGTAAGCTGCACACTCCGTACCGCCCCCAGGCGAGTGCGAAGGTGGAAAGAGTAAACAGCACTATTAAAAATAAATTAAGCAAGGTAATGGCTGAAACAGGATTGTTGTGGCCCGAAGCTTTGCCAATCGTATTATACAGCATCAGAACCACTCCCAGGTCCCCTCTTAATCTGTCTCCTTTTGAAATTCTGTTTGGTCGACAACCCCATGTTATGATAAACCCCCAGGATGATTTGAAGTGTAACAATGAAGTAACCGTAAAGTACTTGGTTAAGATGAGTAAGCAATTGAGGAATCAGAATGATAATCTAAAGTTGGTGATTCCTGATTTGCCAGACAGTAATTGTCATGACATTGAACCTGGGGATTATGTAATGATACGGAATTTTCTACGCTCAGGTTGCCTTATTGACAGATGGGAAGGACCATATCAAGTCTTATTGACCAGTACAACAGCATTGAAGGTTGCCGAGAGAGAGACTTGGGTCCATTCGTCTCATTGTAAAAAGGTCACTGACCCCGAGAGGTCCCGTGATAAAGAACAGACGGTAGAGGTTGTATCACTAGAGTGTCTGTTCCGGGAAGATTGAGAGGACACCTGAGCGCTGAGAATAATAAGATCGGAGGCGTTTGTCGAGCCAGATTTCTTTTTCCCATTTGTTATTTTCTCCAGTTCCCATCTCCCTCCTATTTCCCTTCCCCCTTCTTATCTTTCTCCTTTTACTCCTCTAAGATGGACTTGCCCCAAGAGACTGTGATCCGGATTTTCCTGTTGACCATGATGTTGACCAGAGCAGTCTGTTTCGGTGAGAGTACCATGGAGGTCGAGAAAGGATCGGGAATGGGTTCCGATGACCAGGACGGAGGCGTAGATTTCCAAGAGCAACACAATCACCGAGTAAAGGCAAGTATCAGAAAACGATCTGTTAGCATTGACAATAGAAGGAATTGTGAAGGATTAATAGCTGAAGAGAACTGCATCTGTAGGCATTGTGACAATATAGTTGAGGATGGGTGCATCAAGAAATGTCAGTCCAGTTTTAATGTCCACATGGACCGGCATCCATTGAGTGACTATCACTCCTTAGTGGGTAAAGTGTTAAATCAGACAGACTGTTGGGTATGCTCTCAAGTACCTCAAGGTCATAGCAAATCAGGACTAGTACCATTCCCTTTAACTGTAGGAGAGGTACTTGAGATAAGTGGTGGGAGGCCGGTGGACAAGAGGTTTAATATCTCTAGTCCTCCTAGTTTGAAGCTCCACCAGTATCATGTGGATAGGTCTTTAGTATGCTTTAACATTTCCAATCCCCGAAAGCCGGGAAATTGGGAAGTGTCATGGAGTAATCAAACCATGACATTTTCATATAGAGCCGATAGAATGCCCATAGACACAGAACTTATACGCCAGATAGCCGACCATGGAAAATATTTCCGGTATAGGTACACTCTAGGAAGTAGGACCATGCGAGTTGGAGAAGTATCACCAGGATACTGTGCACATATCGTACAACCTGATACGTGTACTAGACAGATGGGAGAGTTAGGGTTAGGAGATTTCACATGGAAAATTTGTAACATGGTAATGTCATACTCCGTCCCATATGTTCTCCCCGATGATGCATATTTCATATGTGGGAGAAAGGCGTATAAGTGGCTTGCCCCAAACTCAGAGGGATTGTGTTATATTGGAAAAGTACTGCCTGAAGTAATGACTGTATCCCATAACAAAATGAAAGACATTCACCGCGGTGCCCAAGCTCCTTATACTCACACTCATTACGAGCACATCGTTAAAAGGCACCTGATAGAGAGGACAGAGCATCCGGCCTCTGATCTGATCCATGAATCCACCGGGATTCAAGTCCTACTCGCGTTAGATATCACTCGTACCGCCAGAGGAGTGATAAATTATAAGTATATATCTGCGCTTGCAAATTTGTTAGACAATATCACCGAAATGTATGACGACACATTCAGGTATACTGGGAGAGAGTTACAAGCCTACAAAACAGAACTGGTTCAGCATAGGATGATTCTCAATTATCTCACAGCAGTGACAGGCGGGTATTGTGTTACCTTAGCAACTCAATATGGAATAAAGTGCTGCACGTACATTACAAACAGCACGGAGGACCCAGCCGAGGTCATAGACCAAAAGATGGATGACATTTTACAATTAAAGTGGGAGTTTCGAAGGAAACACAATCTCTCATTTGCTGCTGTGGGTAATGAGCTGACCAGTTGGGTGTCATGGTTGAACCCACGAAATTGGTTCTCGGGCTTAGGAGAATGGGCCCAAGGTATTATTATGGATGTAGGGAAATTTCTCTTGTGTATATTGGGAGTCGTCATATTTGTTGGTCTGATATTTAGATGCGTTCGGGCTTTAACGAAGTGTAAAGGTAGTACCAGAGTGATGAGTTTAAGGAGCGAAGACACTATAATAACAACAACTAATTTGATGTATGACCCAACGTTAGAGACAATGTTGTGATGGAAATGTGATTCCACGGTCCGTTTCTTTCACCCGTTTCTCCTTTGTTTTCCTCCAAGGTACAAAGACATCCGCTTGGAAGAAGAATTTGACAACCTCTTTTATACAGACCATTGATGAACTATGCTACAAGCCCCAATATCCCTAGTGACTTTAACTTTTACGGTAGCCCAAATACTTTAGAGACTGTAACTTTATGGACAATGGAACAACTTTTGCTCGATATTTATAGCAAAAGCACCGAGAGACATCAGACAACATGTACATCAAGACAAGACAAGACAAGACAAGACCTCAATCAACAACTGTTTATTTAAATTCACATAGTTTACAACTGCATTTATAACGATTGTTTATCTTCATCTCTACAACCTCCAGGTAATGACACACATAGTCGACAGGGAATATAGACACATATATCAGCATTCACATGTCCCCCCCTTCATGTATCATCAACTAAATGTGCTCCCCATTTGTTGCAACCAAAAGCCGAAAAGAGCTCGGTAGAGTTTGACAGCCCATCCACAGATCCCTGACACGGGATAAGAAGGATTCAAATGTATACTTCGCAATACCTCGAAGCTTGATTTAAAACACGTACGGCACGATGATACATGACCCCTCAAACATGGATTCATACACACATGCTTCTACTATCTCACTAGGTCATATCTTTTTCCCACCTTCTCCTCTCCTCCCTGTACCCAATCATAAAAAGGTATTTACATGATGACATATATATATATTTTTTTTAACTGTTTTAGGAAGTGGCAGTTATTGATGGTGGACTGTCAAAGTCGAAAAATATTATGCTACACACTGCCATATATTCACCCCATGCGCTTGCCCGCTGCACGTGCACATTCTCTCCCGTGCGTGCGCATATTCGCAGCTGCGTAATGTAGTTTCTACGGTCGTGCGCATTGACGCGTGGTATGTGCATTTACGGTAGAGTTTGTGTGCGTCTAGCGGGCGATTCAAATGTTACATAGTAAATCCAAATAGTATGTTTTATAGGTAATGTTCCCCTTAATAATAACTGTAAGTTTGTTTATTGTAACTGGTCGCTGGACAGAGGAATTCCTCTTTGCATGATACGAAGGGTCAGACAGGGTTTGAGCAGTTGTGTTTGGTACCTGACTAAAGAACATTTTATTAGAAACAATCCGGTGCTGGTTAGGTAGAGATTAATCGCTCCTGCGTATAGTTATGTCTATTAGTAGTTTCTGGACATTTACTATATTTGCGGTTCATTATCCATGCGGCGGGAATTCTCAGATTCCCTCCCACCTGAGCAGTTTGATATAGTCACAGCCCACCTGTTCAAACTAACCTATGACCTTTTGTTATGATGCGGGGAGACATTCCTGTGTCCAATGAACAATGAGATTATAGGTCCCTTTGTAGTATACTGTACGCAGTGTATAAAAGAACAGCCAGCCTGGCCAGCTCAGTCTCTCACTCCACAAACGGTTTTCATCTTGACTAACTCGGAGCTGGTACCAGGACTGCGCAGCGAATCATTCCCCAGTGTGTGTAAGTAATTCTCTGTAGCCAACTTGTTCCCTGTTTGTATTTGCCATATTCTCTCTCTCTCTGTTATTGTATAGGATTAAGACGCTATTGTATATTTATGTGTAGTTATTCTGCTTAGATATTGATGTTAGCCTGTAGTGTATGAACTGTTAACTGTTTACTTTTTTTCACATAGCTAGATATTGTTAGTAAAGGTGTTGGAACCTTAGCAAGGTATTGTGTGTTTATTACATTACTGAGAGTATTCGGAGCGTCTCAATCGCTCAAACAGCTTTTGTATTAACAAGGTTAAGCAGCGTTATATCGCTACGGTATTTCAGTAGTAAGATTTACAGTACAAATTCAATCTCTCGTTGTGTTGCATACAAGGTTTACTGAGTGTCATCCCGTGAGTGTCTGCGCCGCTCGTGTTCCCCTCGTGGTCACGAGCGCATGCTACGCTGTTTGCGTAGCATTACGGTAGTCGGCTGCCTATAGCGTGCTCGACACCAAGCGTTAAGCTGTGAGCGAGCGTGCCGCATGTGCGTCTCGACCACGGCTAAGCGTCTGCTACACTAAGTGCGTACCCTTACGGTACCCCATACGCCAATAGCGTACTGAGTTTCTTACCCACATATAGTGAATGTTATAAGATAAATATTTAGCTTTATCAAGTGCATGGGTTACGGTCGTTAGGTTGACACAACTTAGATCAACCACTGAAGGTCGACAGTGCCATTAGGTCCACATGTACTAGGTCGACAGGTCAAAAGGTCGACATGAGTTTTTCACTTTTTTTTTCATTTTTTGAATTTTTTCATACTTAACGATCCACGTGGACTACGATTGGAACGGTAATCTGTGCCGAGTGAAGCGAGCAATGCAAGGGGACACGGTGCACTAATTTGGGTTCCCCGTCACTTTACGGCGAAAACTACACCAAAACCAGTCAAAAACCTCATGTCAACCTTTTGAACTGTCGACCTAGTACATGTCGACCTAACGCCCATGTCGACCTAATGCATGTCGCCCTAATGGCAATGTCGACCTTCAGTGGTCAACCTAAGTTGGGTCGACCCAACAACCCATACCCGGTTTCCCGGATCTCTTACGATATTCGAAGGCTTTGTCTTTCAGATATGCGGTGGATTGGTTGTTTGAGACTAGTAACCAGGGCCGTAACTAGGTGTGTGCGGAGGGGGCACCGCACATAGCGATGCAGTGTAGGGGGCGCTGTTGGCAGCACTTGTCAAATATCTGTATTAATTACTTTCACTTGCAGCATCCCCACTTTTTAAAGCTCAGCATCTCCTGTCCACCATGGTCTCCTACCCTGACCCCTTCTGTCACTAATACCGATACAACATTCATGAACTGAACTTGAGATACCTTTGTTATTCAGTCACACTGTCCTTTATTATATTTTGAGATGCTGACATACCTGGGATTCTAGCCCATTGCCTGTGGCATTTCAGTAAGACAATCTATTCATTGAGCTATCTGCCGTTGTATGGAAAGGTGGATAATTCTAAGCTAGATAATTCTAACTATTTGAATCTTACCTTGTACTTTGTGAAAAAATAAATCTGCTCAATTGCAATGCTGATAAATAGTTTTTTTTTTTACAAAGTACCATACAGTGTTCATAGTTTTTATGCAGGATCAAATAGCTCAAAGAGTAGGGTGTTTAATTAGAATTCAACAGGTTATAAGTTTGAATCCTGGGTGTGACAGTATATTGAAACTAGGTGATTCATCGCGCCCTACGGGCGCTCTTCACACCGTCGTTAGGGGCTACGCCCCGTTATCCTCTGCACGCCTTTGAACATACGCAGGGCGGTAGATAACAGAATCAGAAACGCAGGGCAGTATAGAGGGCATACAGAAATGGGTTCCGGTTGAGATAAGATAGAGAGGCGTAGGGGGAGAGAAAGGGAATGTACAGAAACGCTGTGCGATCGGTAAAGGATAGGGAGAGGCAGGGTGGTAGGGAGAGGATAAAGAGAGGGTAGGTGTTAGACAGAAAATACCGTTGCAAGGGGCTACGATCCATTATCCCCTGCACGGGCTTCAGCTGTGCTATAATTGTTATTATATGGAGTATTACCTGTTTTTTTTTTATGGCAGTGGGTAAATATTGTAAGGGGGGAGGGCGTGCGATTGTCAAGGGGGCGTAGGCCTTTGTGAGGGCGTGCAGAGTGGCCGCAGGGCACAATGAATAACATAGTGTAGAGCAGAGGTGTCAAACTCAAATTCATCGGGGGCCGCATCAGCAGTTTGGTCCCCATCAAAGGGCCGGTTGTATCTGTAGGTCTATGTGTCCAGAGAGAGCGCGAGGGGGGAGATGCAGAGAGAGAGCGCGAGGGGGGAGACGCAGAGAGAGAGCGCGAGGGGGGAGACGCAGAGAGAGAGCGCGAGGGGGGAGACGCAGAGGGGGGAGAGACGGAGAGAGGAGCAGAGAGAGGGGGAGACAGAGAGGGGAAATGGATAGTGAGGAGATAGGGATAGAGAGGGGGGAGAGACGGAGAGAGAAAGGGGGGAGACAGACAGAGAGCGAGAAAGGAGGAGAGACGGAGAGTGGGGGGAGACAGAGAGGAAGGAGATGCATAGAGGGGGATACATGAAGAGAGAGGGGGGGCAGAGGAGCGAGAGAGAGGAGGAGCAGCACTTTCCACTTGTACAACAATAGTATTGCATTTTCCTGCCTGGCATCAGTAGTGCTTACAATCAGGGGCTGTCACTGTGCATGGAGATGGCTGCCAGTGACTCTATGCATCCCTCCCATGAACTTTTGGCGCTGGTGACAATCAGGACCGGGGTGTAACAGCCAGGTGTCCGTGTGAACAGCAATAGAGAGAGGGACTTGGAATAGTTAAACAAGTCGGGCACATGCAGCATTTGAGTCTATGGTGGAGGAGCTGAAAGCAGAGCATCTCCTTCTCCCCCTCCGGCCGGGAGTCGGGACCCGAGTCACTGACTGTGCAGTGACTGTCTTAATGCACAGGGCTCCGGGGCACTGGTGGTGGGCAGACAGGCGCAGCGTTGGTGGCGGCATTAAATGAGTCAGTGAGACTCATTGTAATGCCGGAAGCTCGGGGACCTGAACCAGCCCCCACCGCGGGAACAGTCAGCCCCCCTGTCACCGCTGATTGTAACAGCTCAGAGCTAAAGCAGCATCACCACCCGGAGCTGGCCGCGGGATCACGGAGTACCCAGCCCCGATCCCCGGCTGCGGAACACTGGCAGCTCTCAGACCCCAACACCCTCCTCCAGCCGCAGGTTATCCACTGTCCGAAGCACAACTCACCAAATCGAGGAGAGCTGCGCCATCAAGTCCGCACTGGCAAGGCTCCACCTCCTATTTTTAAAGTTTGCAGCCGGGCCACAGAGCCATCAATCAATCTGGCAGGCTAGGGATTGGCTGCAGCGAAGCGCGTCCCACGGACCCACCCATGTTTGAAATGTGAGTCCGCGGGCCATCAGACGAGGTCTGGCGGGCCGGATTTGGCCCGCGGGCCTTGTGTTTGACACCCCTGGTGTAGAGTGTAGTATATATTGCTAGTGTCTGCATTATGAAGTACCAGATGAGTAACAGCAATGCACTGTAGATAAGATACGAAGGTGCTGTGGCCACAGGTAGCAGAGCCGCTTATACACACAATGGCCACAGGTAGCAGAGCCGCTTATACACACAGTGCCCACAGGTAGCAGAGCCGCTTATACACACAATACCCAAAGGGGGCAGAGGCGCTTATACACACAGTGCCCACAGGTAGCAGAGGGCTTATACACACAGTGCCCACAGGTAGCAGAGGCGCTTATACACACAATACCCACAGGTAGCAGAGGCGCTTATACACACAGTGGCCACAGGTAGCAGAGCCGCTTATACACACAATGCCCACAGGTAGCAGAGCCGCTTATACACACAATACCCACAGGTAGCAGAACCGCTTATACACACAATACCCACAGGTAGCAGAGCCACTTATACACACATTACCCACAGGTAGCAGAACCGCTTATACACACAATACCCACAGGGGCAGAGGCGCTTATACACACCGTGACCACAGGTAGCAGAGGGGCTTATACACACAATGGGCACAGGTAGCAGAGCCACATGTACACACATTACCCACAGGTAGCAGAACCGCTTATACACACAATACCCACAGGGGGCAGAGACGCTTATACACACAGTGCCCACAGCTAGCTGAGCCGCTTATACACACAATACCCCCAGGTAGCAGAGGCGCTTATACACAGTGCCCACAGGTAGCAGAGGTGCTTATACACACAATGGGCACAGGTAGCAGAGCCACGTGTACACACAATACCCATAGGTAGCAGAGCGGCATGTACACACAATACCCACAGGTAGCAAAGCCGCTTATACACACAGTGACCACAGGTAGCAGAGCCGCTTATACACACAGTGTGCACAGGTAGCAGTGCCACTTATACACAATGGGCACAGGTAGCAGTGTTGCTTATACACATAATGGCCACAGTATTAGTGTTTCTAATTAATCCAATGTCCATTGGTAGCAACTATACTCACAAAAGTTTGGGGGGTTTGGAAAGGGGGTGGGTTCAGTGAGGTTCCTATCCCTGGGAATCACTTGTAGCGGCTGTGGATGGTGATTCGAGGTGCTACATGTGGTGGAGGGTTGGGTGTGGGAGGGGGTCCAGAGGTGTTGTGGGTGGCAGAGGGGTGGGTGCAGGGGCATGGATGGCGTAAAGGGTGCAGAGGTCCTGTGGGTGGGGAGGTGTAGAGGGGGCGCGGATGGGGAGTGTAGTTGCTGTTGGTGGGGGAGGGGTGGGGGAGGGGGACTGTGGATGAAGGAGGGGGTATGGAGGTGATGTGTGTGTGGGAGGGGCGATGTAGGGGTGTGCGTTTGGAGGTGCAGGGGGGGTGAGCTTAGGTGATGGGTTTCAGAAGTGCTGTGGGTGGGGGAGGTGTGGGATGGCACGGATGGGGGATGTAGATGTTGTGGATGGGGGAGGGGTGGATGCGGGGGAGCTGTGGATGGGGGAGGGAGTCCGGAGGTGGTTCGGGTAGTGGTCCAGAGGTGTTGCGGGTGGGGGAGGGGCAGGTGTGGGAGGTCCGCAGATGTGGAGGGTGCCTGTAGATAATGCGGGCGGGTAGGTGCTGTGGTTGTGGGAGTGGCGGGGGTGTTGCGGGTGGGGTACGTGATCTGGATGGGGTAGGTGATGTGGATGTGCGGTAGCTAGGGGAGGGGCGGGTGCGGGGATGGCACGGATGGAGGAGGGGGTCCGTGGGCGCTGTGGATGAGTGAGTGGTGGGTGTGGGGTTACGGCGGTTGTAGTGGGTGGGGGAGGGTGCCGGTGCAGGGATACCGCAGTTGGGGTAGGGCGGTTGGTGCAGCTGCGGCGGGTAGGGGAGGGGCAGGGGAGGGGGTGCGGCGGTGGGGAAGGGGCGGGTGTGAGAATGCTGCGGGTGGGTTGGGGGGGGCGGGAGGGGGTGTGGATGGGGTCTGTAGATGCTGGTGGTGGAGGGGCAGGTGCAGGAGGCTGTGGATGAAGGAGGGGGTCTGGAGGTGCTGTGTGTGGGGGAGGGGCGATGTAGGGGGAGTTGGGGTTGCAGAGGGGGAGGTTGGGTGATGGTTTGTAGAAGTGCTGGGGGTGGGGGAGGTGTCTGTAGATGATGGGGGTGGGGGACAGGTGCGGAGGGGGGGCAGGGGCTGGAGCAGTGGTGGTGCAGTTGGGTGGTGGGAGGCAGCTGCTGGGGTTCCGAGGGTTGGGGAGGTGGTGCGGGTGGGGGAGGGGTGGGTGCAGGAGGGGTGGGTGCAGGATGGGGCAGTTGCGGTGGTGGTGCGGGTTGGGTGAAGGGTGCAGCAGGGGGGAGAGGTGGGTATGGGGGAGGGGCAGGGTTGCAGCGGGTGGGGGAGGGGCGGGTGGTGCTGCAGGTGTGGGAGCTACGGGTGGGGGCGTGAGTGCCGCGGGTGGGAGCGGATGTGGGGGATGCGTTGGGTGCCGCAGGGGGGGCCAGCGGGTGTTGGTGCTGTGGGTGGGGGAGGGGGCAGAGTGCCACAAGTGGTGCGGGTGTTGGTGCTGCGGGTGGGGGAGGGGGTGGAGTGCCACGGGTGGTGGGTGGATGCGGTGGGTGTCACGGGTGTTGGTGCTGCGGGTGGGAGTGCCGCGGGTGGGGGGGCGAATGCGATTGGTTTGCCTCGGGTGTTGGTGCTACCGGTGGGGGAGGGGGCGGGAGTTCCGCGGGTGGGTGGCGCGGGTGTTTGTGCTCTGGGTGGGGGAGGGGACGGGAGTGCCGCGGGTGGTGGGTGGATGCGGTGGGTGTTTGTGCTACGGGTGGGGGCGGGAGCAGTGGCGCCACAACGTGGGTGCGGCCCGCACCCGGGTGTTACCCTCTGAGGGGTGACACCAAAGTGCCGGCTCCTGTCACAGTGCAGAAGCCAGCACTGCAGATTCAGCAGTGTCCGGGTGAAGGCCGTATGCCCCGACCCACAATGTGCCGAAAACGGGGGGGTCGGGACGCGAAGCCACGCCCCCTCCACGAAGCCACGCCCCCTTTTCACCCGCGACCGCGGGTAAGTGACGGGTGGATGCCGCTGGTGGGAGACAGATGCGGGTGGTTGCCGCGGGTGGGAGGGTGGGGCGAGTTGTGCCGAAAACGGGGGTCGGGACGCGAAGTCACGCCCCCTTCCGCGAAGCCACGCCCCCTTTTCACCCGCGACCGCGGGTAAGTGACGGGTGGATGCCGCGGGTGGGGGGCAGATGCGGGTGGTTGCCGCGGGTGGGAGGGGGGGCGAGTTGTGCCGAAAACGGGGGTCGGGACGCGAAGCCACGCCCCCTTCAGCGAAGGCACGCCCCCTTTTCACCCGCGACCGCGGGTAAGTGACGGGTGGATGCCGCGGGTGGGAGAGGGAGCGAGAGCAGCTGCCAGTGCTCAGCATGTCCCCCTGAACTCTGCAGCAGCCGCTAGTCTGTGAGGCGGGTAGTGTGAGTTCCGCTCACAGTCAGCGGCTGCGGTGTCACCAGAGAGAGTGTACGGGGAGAAGGGAGACAGGGGACTGGGCGGAGAGAGGGAGGGGACTGTTCCTGGCCAGATCTGTGCCTGTGACTCCGCCCAGCGTTACGGGCACAGAGTCACAGACTTGGGCAAATATATAGGAGATGTGTTATTTAATAAAAGGTATTGTAACAGAATAACAATGAGCTTGCAATTTAAGTGCATGAATGTGGTATAAAGATGATTTGTGTCCAAATCCATGTTCTTGCAGTGGTCTATAAATGTGTGTGTGTGTGTGTGTGTATATATAATATATATATAATATATACACAGTATATAAATAATGTGGGAAGGGGCATGATAGCATAGCATGACTCTGGGATCAATCTTGTCATGCCCCTTTTCCACAAGGCATGCACCTTCTGTTCCTATTGGAAAAGGGGGGGAGGGGAGGGGAGCCAATTATTTCTCTGGCACAGGGCACCAAAAGGTCTAGTTTCGGCTCTGCTAGTAACTACACAATTTACGACTTAGTTTGTGCACTTGGGTATGGGTCGTTGGGTCGACCCAACTTAAGTCGACACTCATTAAATCGACCACTGAAGGTCGACATTTCCATTAGGTTGACATGCACGAATATCGTAAGAGATCTGGGAAACCTAAACCTCCATCCCGCTTAGCCACCTGTAATTTAGAACGGGATATTCTGGATTTTCTAAACTTCCATACAAATCTCTGGAACATTGTCGTAGCTGCCTTAATATCAGTATTGGAGAGACGGATTGGCAGCATTTGCATTACATATATAAGTTTGGGGAAAATCATAGATTTAACCACTTCAATTCTTCCCAGGAAGGAAAGGGGCAGATTCTTCCAATTGTCTAAGGACTTAGCTGCTTGTGATAAAGCTGGAGTAAAATTACGTTTGTAGACATGTTTAGGGTTACTGGGGACGTTTATACCTAGATATTTAATATGGGAAGGCATGATTTTAATCGTGTTCAAGTGATCTTGCACTGGGAGGGTAGGACTAGGAGGTGGGCCTTTTAAAACCAGTAGTTCCAATTTATTAACATTTATTCTATAACCTGAGAAACTACTAAATTTGCATATTATATCAAAAGCCGTAGGGATAGATTGTTCCGGGTAATAGAGGAACAGAAGCATGTCATCAGCGTATAACACTAAACGTAGATCTATATTTCCTATTTGTATACCTTGGAAAAGAGGCAGGGCCGGATCTAGACCTTGTGGCGCCCAGGGCGAAAAAACAGGGGCGTGGCTTCATGGAGAAGGGACGTGGCCAGTTATGCCCCCTGTAGCTGTGCCCTCAGTAGTTGTGCCCTGTAGAGTTGTGCCCCAGTGGTATTGCCCCAGTATTGTGCCCTCCAGTTGCGCCGCTTACAAAAAAAATAAAAAAATACTCACAATCCCCGCTCCTGCTTCCCGACCGCTGCTGCCCTCCGTCTCTGGCCGCCGGCGCCGCTCCTCGGATCATGACGTCTCTCCCATAGCGCCGTATAGACACTAGAGGTCAATTATGACCTCTAGCGTCTATGTGCCGCTCCCACAATGCAGTGCGGTGCGCGATGACTTCATTGCGTACCGCACAGCACCGGGCATCTACACAGCACCGGGCAGCACCAGTAGCGGATCTTGCCGCGGCGGCGGCACCCTCCGGTAGGCGGCGCCCCGGGCAAAAATCCTGCTTGCCCGTAGCAAGAACCGCTACTGAAAAGAGGTGACTGTCTCAATTAAATCGCCATGGGTTCTAGTGCCAGGGCGAAAAAGAGTGGGGATAAAGGACATCCCTGTCCGGTGCCTCTCAAAATGGGGAAATGTTTAGATGACATTCCATTACAAATTATCTGGGAGGTCGAATTGGAGTAGAGTGTATGTAGGAAGGATATAAAGAGTGGGGGGAAGCCAAACCTGAGAAGGGAGTCATAAAGATGATCCCAGTGCACCAAGGGGGTAATTCTGAGTTGATCGCAGCAGCAAGTTTGTTAGCAATTGGGCAAAACCATGTGCACTGCAGGGGGGGGCAGATATAACATGTGCAGAGAGAGTTAGATTTGGGTGGGTTATATTGTTTCTGTGCAGGGTAAATACTGTCTGCTTTATTTTTACACTGCAATTTAGATTTCAGTTTGAACACACCCCACCCAAATCTAACTCTCTCTGCACATGTTTCACCTGACCCCCCTGCAGCGCACATGGTTTTGCCCAACTGCTAACAAAATTGCTGCTGCGATCAACTCAGAATTAGGCCCCATGTCAAAGGCCTTTTCGGCATCCAAGGAGAGAATAGCTTTCGGGGCATTTGACATGGCGCACCGGGAATCACATATCACCACCAAAACCCTCCTAATATTCACTACCGGGTTTCTTCCCATAATAAAACCCATCTGATCTGATTGTATCACCCTGGGTAATATTAGTTTTAGGCGTTCTGATAAAATTTTTGTCAATAATTTATAGTCAATATTTAATAAAGAAATCGGGCGGTAAAAACCCGGGTTAGATAAGTCTCGTCCCGGTTTAGGGAGTACTCTTAAAACCGCTGAATTATAATAAGCCGGCATTTTGTTTTAAAGAATGGCATTAAAAACTTTAGTAAGGGTTGGGATTATCTTTGGGGCTAGAAGTTTATAATAATCCGGCGTAAAGCCGTCAGGGCCAGGTACTTTTCCCAATTTGAGACCCGAAATGGCCGAGAGGTTATCTGTGGGACCGGCAAGTCAGACCAAAAATCTGCATCAGTGTCAGGGGAAGGAGAAGGTGCAGCACAGAGGGTGGTATAGAAGTCAGACAAAACCGCAGCTGTTTGAGCATTATTAGATGGAAGGCCACCGTTCGACAATTTCAACGGGTGAATGAATGAAAGAGGACGTTGACCGTTCAGGAGATTAGTTAGAATCTTACTCAACTTGTTTCTATATTTGTGAAATTTGTAGTTTCTACGAAAAGTGTATGAGGATTCCATTTTAACAAATAGACCATCGAAAAGAGTCTTAGCATTAGTATACGCCAGTTTGGCGGATCTACTCTGAGAAGTCTTAAAGGCCGTAAAAGTAATAGTAAACCTGTCTTGAGCCTGGAGATACTCCCGCATTATCCCCTTTTTAAGAGCAGCAAACTTAGAAATAATTCTGTCCTCTGATTGTCGCCATAGAGGTGGTTTGTCAGTGAGGGATTCAACATTATGACATGCAAAGTCATCCCAGGAGCTGAGAACCACTTTGCGTAATGTGTCAGACGTAGCCAGCGATGGGGGGCATCGCCAAGAAATAAAATCTGATTTGTCATGGGATAACTGTAATTCTATCCAAACCACAGCGTGGTCGGAGAGAAAAAACGGTTTAGTGTTCGCCTTGGATATTACGGAAATAAGTATGTAATTTATACGTGACATAGTGCCTTTGGAGGAGGAAATGCAGGAATATGCCTTGTCAATAGGATGTAGGACTCTCCATATATCTAAAAGTTGCAATTTCTTAGCGAGTAATGGGACACCAAATTTAGGGGGTTTAGAGCAGCGGCCTTTCCGGGACTGTCTATCTAAGTGAAAGTGACCAATGTTTATATTAATGTCAAGGGTCAGTACTAGGTTCTTCTGTCGCTCCCCCAGACTCCACTTGCTCAAACATTCTGCAAAGTGGAAGATTGATATTTGGAAACCCCCCCTCTAGAAATCCTGCGTTTGCCACTGAGGGGCGTAGACATTACAACATATAAAGGTATGTTTTTCCAAAGCAATTTTGCATAGGACGTAACGACCCTCAGGATCCGCAATTATCTGGAGAATGTCAATAGTGAGATGACGTTTAGCCAATATAACTACGTGCTTTAGAAAAGGAGGATGACCCTATGACCTTCCATTGTAATATATTAAGTTTAATAACTTCCCTCTGCATGAAATGTGATTCCTGCAAGAACGCAAGATCTATACATAGTTTAGAGAGATACATCAAGAGCTTTTTACGTTTTTGTGGGGAATTGATCCCCCCAACGTTCCAACTTCCAAATCTAATAGAGGCCATTTACATATCGAGAGAATACAGAGCACAATGTGGCGGAAACACTCTTTGTGAGGAGACAGTTATGCAGCCACCAGTATGGCAATGATAATTTGGGTCCATCAAAGGAGGGGGAGGGCAATTGGGAACAACTAAAATAATCAGTAACAATAATATGAAAAAGAAACAAAAACATGAAGAAAGACACCAAGAAAAACAATAAAGAGTTATGCATATTGCATACACATATCGTGCATAGTGACTTCTCGGGATAACCAGTAGGGTAATAAAAAACATTAAAGGGGGACAGTACAACTCAACTTCGAGCCATCCTGCAATAATGGGTCAGCAACGTGCCGGCATAAAATAGAAGACATGAATACCAACTAAACGAGAGTCCGCCAGTTTGAGTACAGTCTCGAAATTGTGGAAAGAAACGGTGTCTAGCAACAAGCTAAAGCGTAGATCAAAACTTAAGAATACACATTGACACTCAGGGTAGTACGGCAGTATGAAACTCTAGTGGCTATGACGAGCAGACATCTAGGAAACCTTAGGGGAAAAATTCGGAAGGAATAGCCGGCTAGAAGCTAGTTGTGTGGGGCAGCACAATCTGAGACTTCGTGTAGGTATGCCTCAGGTATGCCTGTACCGATAAAAGTCTTTAAAGGAGTTCCCAGAATATAAGCGCAGACGAGCAGGATACAGCAAAGCAAATTTCTGGCCAGTTTGTATAAGCTTAGAGCACAAAGGCAAGAAAGCCTTCCTCGCCCTTGTGAGCTCTGCGGAGTAGTCCTGGAACAACAGAATTTTGTGGCCTTCCCAGGAGATGTTGTGGTGTGTACAGGAGGCTAGCCACAGCCCCTCTTCTAGGTCTGTTTCCGTCTGTAGAACGCAGGGGGCCTATCCTGTGCTCCCTCTCTATAATAAGATCCGAGCAGGAACCTTGTACGTGTAAGAGGGTAGGTAACGTGATTCTGATAAAATCATATAGCTCCTGACCTTTAATAGACTCTGGCAAACCAATTATACGTAGGTTATTGCTATTTTCAAGGTCGTCGAGTTTATTATGCAGCTGGTAGCAAGATGTAGAAGTTAGAGAAACAGCCTGTTTCAAGTCAGAGACATCAACAAAAACTTCTCCTATTCTCTGCTCTGACTCCAACACTCTGCGAGTCAGTTGAGACAGCTGTCTATTAATGTCGGCTGTCTGAGCTTTGAGGAGTGATCCTATAGCATGTCTTATGGCATTCACCATGTCACTGTATGTGACTGGGGTATCTGGAAGGGGAAGTACCTTGCTGCCGAGATCTGGAGAGGCAGGGGGTGAGACACTGCTAAAAGTGTCCTGGGGCATCGCAGGAGAGGGCGCATCCAGGTCACTATGCTGAGAGAGAGCAAAAGGAGAGCCGCTGGAGCCAGCGCCCGCCGCCATCTTGGCCTTGGTGCTGCGCTTCTCCTTGGTGTTACGGTTCTTCACGGACAGCATCAGAAATTTTTCCATGCAGTGGACAGAAGGTATGGCTCGCTGGGAAATTGGCAATGAGCTGCGGGAGGTTAAGTAGCCTTGTTAAGGGTGTGTAGCGGGCAGGTGGTAGCGGAGTTCCCCTTTAATGCTGCCGTCCATGCAGCAGCCTGACATGGAAGTCCTGGAAGTTTTATTTATTATTTTATAATCCAGCTACTTATTTCCTTCAGTGATTAGCCTGTGGTCTTTGTAGACACACAAGGCTAATCACAGGCAATGGCTCTGAGCCCTACCTGTCAGAGCAGGGGTAGTAGAACTGGAGGGTAGCCTGTATTATGCCATCTGAAGATGGCATTATTATCACAGGGCTCCTCTCCAGTAATTTTTTTTACAATTCTATTTTAGTACATTTGAACAGATCACATTTTCCATTACAAGTATGGGAAATGCAATCTGATTAAAAAGAATGCAAATTTAAAGGTTTGGAGGAGATTTTTGCAAAGTAAGATTGATAAGTATGCCCTTGAGAGTGAGAGTGGAAGGTACGGGAGAGGAAGTATTCTTCTCCTTTCATCTTGTTAGTATCTGCGCTCCTTCCTGAAATCACTGTAATGAGGTGCCGGAGTGTGAGAGAAGCAGGGACAGGGACAGGAAATATTCTCCTCTGCTCCCTGTGTCAGTCCCCTGCACTCCTTCCTGCAAACAGGGCCGGCCCTAGGCATAAGCGACCTAGCCATTTGCCTAGGGCAACCACCACTTAGCCTCCAAGGGGGCATATGTGGGTACGAGGTCTGTCCAGCCTTTAGCTGCTTTGCAGCTGTTGTAGCTTTATTGCATTAGAGGTGGCAGGTGCAATAAAGTTTTTTTGTTCATTGTAATGCAGCATGCATGACGCCATGCAACACCACTGAGACAGACAGAGCAGTGGACCCGTGGCGGTGGGCGGCCAGAAAACATCAAATAAGATAAGTGTGGTGGCTGGAGAGACATTTGTGTGGAATGTGGCTGGAGATTATTTTTTATTATTATCATCATTATAATTATTATGATATTTTATTTATAAGGCTCCACAATGGGTTCAGTAGCGCTGTATAATGGGAACAAACTGACCACAAGACACATACAGTAAGTACAGGCTATTACAGATACATAATGGCAATAATCAGTTAGCATAATTATACAGGCTTGGTCTCCTAGTAGCCAAGCCTGCAAACGCTTCAGGCGGGTACACAGATCCACAAAACCTAAGGAATTCTGGAAGAAGGCTTGTATATATTCACAGTTCTTAAATAGCAATTCCATTCACCTGGGCCCATTCATGATGCCTTATAGGCCCGTTATACATGCAGAAACGCTAGCTTCTGCATGATTATTTGGAACAGGCCCATTAATCATTAGGGGTCTGCTAGGGTTGCCCATTACAAAGCAAAGTTCGAAAAACTGAAAGTTTTTGGGATTTGCCAGCAAGAACCAACAGGGGTTGATCGATCGCTAGCTACTTTTAGCAGCCGTGCAAACGCATAGTCGCCGCCAACGGGGGAGTGTATTTTCGCTTTGCAAGTGTGCGAAAGCCTGTGCAGCCGAGCTGTGCATAAACATTTTGTGCAGTTTCTGAGTAGGTTTGGACTTACTCAGCCCTTGCGATCACTTCAGTCTTTTTGGTCCCGGAAATTGACGTTAGACACCCGCCCTGCAAACGCCCGGACGCGCCTGCGTTTTTCCAAACACTCCCAGGAAACGGTCAGTTGCCACCCACAAACGCCCTCTTCCTGTCAATCTCCTTGCGATCGCCCGTGCAAATGGATTCTTCGTTAAATCCATAGCTCAGCAACGATCCACTGTGTACCCATACGACGCGCATGCGCATTGCGGTGCATACGCATGCGCAGTAGAGACCTCAGCGATGCGCTGTGAAAAACGTCAGCGAGCGATCAACTCGGAATGACCCCCAGCCCTGCTCCTTCCTATGGGAAAGGTAAGGGATTGCAGGGACGACTGTTTTTTGGAAAGCAGATGTGTTCTTGTATATTCTTGCTGCGGAAGTCAGGGTGTCCCAGTGCTACCATGATGCAGCCTCCTGCAGCCGTCGACTCCTTCATTCTAAGCTATGGTGAGCGGAAGTGTACGTACGCACACTCCCTGCTACCGTGCGCTATGCTGCAGCCCGTAGCTCGCTTCGTGGGCAAATATATAATAGGACATCTATAACTGTTCCCGCACCAAAGCAATACTGAATTGCACCTGTAGTTAAGTATCCACCACAACTTGCAGCGAGTTGGATGCTTGATTATATTACAATGAATGGCCCCTCAATGAGTACAGCAGTAGCCATAAATGATCACCAGTCAGTATCATCAGTAATGGACACAGACGCCCTCCGGTCTCCACAGGCGGTTCCTAAGTGGTCGTCACATCTCGGCCTTAAGGTCCATGCTTCAGTCCATTCCAGGCTCAATGATTGGCAGTGGTTACAGTTCAGGCCTGGATCCTGCCTTCCCCAGTTACCATATTTACTGACTCTATCTTCCAGGGGCTGGATTATGACTCTGGGTCAGATCTTCTGCCTGGAGCGGCTCCAAGCTTTCTGAAGATGATAGGCTCACACAAGAGATCATCCTGATTGAAGCCTAATCACTGACCGATGAGATTAGTGATGTATTCCTCCAGTGTTAACCCCTTTGCTGCTGCTATGCAGAGGATTTCTCTATGGATGGCCAGCATTTCCTAGAGTCCAGTGATCGCAAAAACGCGCTATGGCGCGTATTTTACCCAGAAACAGCCGCCCGGGACTCACATTTAGAAGATGAGCGGGTCCCACAGGACGCGCTCATCTGAATATGTGTTTGCATGTCTTAAGCCAGTCAGCGGAACGCAGGAGGTGACTGGCTGTTTCCTCAGCCAATCACCTCCTGTAGTCTCCATCCAATCACAGCCTGCAGCATCTCCCGCTTTGAATCCTGCTCCCCGCCAGCACATGAATCTGTGCTGCAGGGCTGACAGACTGGCCCCGCTCATCCGGCTCCAGCTCCGCTCTGCCGCCAGCACCCTCCTCTGCGACTGTGAGTACAGCTCCGGATCTGCCCACCGCCACCCCCCTACCCGGGACCCGCTCAACGCCCCACCGAGACCCGACAACTACCTTCCAGCTCCCTGAGAGGGCAGTGTAAGCAGCAGGACCCGCCCGGGCTACGCAGCTCCCGCTGTAGGTAAGCAGTAGACAGTGCTGCGTCGCCCCGCTTCACCTGGAGTAGCTGGTGCAGATGCGGGATGTCCGGGGGCTGCAAGCTCCGTGTGTGCAATGTGAGGCCGCCCAGAGTGTCAGGGTCTGACCTCGGGCGGCGGGAGCCGGGCACGCAGGGAGATAGAATGTAAGGTTCGGGGGTCTGACCTCGGGTGGCAGATGTAAATGACCGGTATGCAGGGCCAGGAGGCAGACTGCACGAAGGGGCTGTTTGACACATGTGGCACCGCCCCCAGCAGCGACTCACTGACACCATTTTTCTGACAGCACAGTGCATCCTGAAGGAGCTATCTGTGAAATCGCAAGCAGAGGCTGGCAAGAAGGAGCTCCTCCAATCACTTCCCCTGGCGGGCTGGCCACTGCTAAATATACCAGTAATCAGTACAACTGTGCAGTGACACTGACTTTCCCATTGCACCTGGGGCTCCACTACTATTACAGTTGTAACTGATTGTCGGTATATTTAGCAGTGGCCAGCCCGCCAGGGGAAGCGATTGGAGGAGCTCCTTCTTGCCAGAGAACAGCCTCTGCTTGCGATTTCACATAGAGCTCCTCCAGGCTGCGGCCACTACAGGCACCGGCTGGCTACTTGTACCAGTGCACTCACTGCACTGTGCTGTCAGAAAAAATGGTGTCAGTGAGTCGCTGCTGGGGGCGGAGCCACATGTGTCAAACGGCCCCTTCGTGCAACTGGAAGTCATAAGTGGTTACTGCAATGTGCCTCAGTGCTCTACCTGGTGCAATGTGTATAATAACGTGCTCTACCGGGCGCAATTGTGTATAATAACGTGCTCTACCAGGCGCATTGTGTATAATGTGTTCTACCTGGCGCAATGTGTATAATAACGTGCTGTACCGGGCGCATTGTGTATAACGTGTTCTACCTGGCGCAATGTGTATGATAACGTGCTCTATCTGGCGCAATGTGTATAATAACATGCTCTACCTGGCACAATGTGTATAATAACATGCTCTACCTGGCGCAATGTGTATAATAACGTGTTCTACCTGGCGCAATGTGTATGATAACTTGCTCTACCTAGCGGCAATGTGTATGATAACGTGCTCTACCTGGCGCAATGTGTATAATAACATGCTGTACTGGGCGCATTGTGTATAACGTGTTCTACCTGGCGCAATGTGTATAATAACGTGCTGTATCGGGCACATTGTGTATAACGTGTTCTACCTGGCGCATTGTGTATAACATGTTCTACCTGGCGCAATGTGTATGATAACGTGCTCTACCTGGCATAAAGTGTATGACGTGCTGTACCTGGTGCAATTTGTATAAGTCCTCTACTTGGAGCAAAGTGTATGACGTGCTGTACCTGGTGCAAAGTGTATATTGTGCTGTACCTGAAGCAAAGTGTATGACGTGCTGTACCTGGTGCAAAGTGTATGACGTGCTGTACCTGGCGCAAAGTGTATGACGTGCTGTACCTGGCGCAAAGTGTATGACGTGCTGTACCTGGCGCAAAGTGTATGACGTGCTGTACCTGGCGCAAAGTGTATGACGTGCTGTACCTGGTGCAAAGTGTATGACGTGCTGTACCTGGTGCAAAGTGTATGACGTGCTGTACCTGGTGCAAAGTGTATGACGTGCTGTACCTGGTGCAAAGTGTATGACGTGCTGTACCTGGTGCAAAGTGTATGACGTGCTGTACCTGGTGCAAAGTGTATGATGTGCTGTACCTGGTGCAAAGTGTATGACGTGCTGTACCTGGAGCAAAGTGTATGACGTGCTCTACCTGGCGCAGCGTGCATAGGAGGTTCTACCTGGTGCAATGTGTATAAGCGGCACTACTGTGTGGTGTAATGTGAATTGACACTATTATGTGGTCACGCCCCTTCCCTATGAAGCCACGCCCCTAAAATTTTGCGGCGCGCACTACCTATGCTTTTTGGTCTGAGTGGTGGAACACCAATTCATTTTCTGCCTAAGGGCACCAAAATGTCTAGTTACAGCTCTGGTGCAGGGTGTCCTGCATGCTACACAGCCCAGTAGCACTGTCACCCCCATCCCCCCATCTTGCAACACTTTTGTAGTGTCCAAACAAGATTAAAATTAATAAGAACCTTCATTCCAATGGGACCCAGAAAAAGACCGGTAGGACCCCAATTTTTAAAAGTGAAGGGTCCCTGGGACCCACTTTAGTTTTGGCTCAGCGCGATCACTGGAGTCTAGCCCACCTTATGTTGGTTGGTTTCCTATAGACTACTACATCATGGCAGGCGGATAGCGGTTGATAGATCTACACTGTCTAGATATACAGTCAACAGGTCAACATCATATGGTCGACATGCATTAGCATTTAAAGGTCAACAGGGTCAAAAGGTTGACAGGTAAAGTTCGACTGTGTCTAAGGTCGGCAGGTACAAAAGGTTGACAGGTTCAAAAGATCGACATGACAATAGTTGACACCCAAATGGTCGACACAATTTTTTTTTTGTACAGTTTTTTTTAAAAACTTTTGCTTCATTTACCATCTATGTGGACTACAATTGGAAATCGTAACCATTTCTGAGCGCAGCGAGGCACCTTGCCTGAAGCGTGGCAAGCGAGGCGTTACACTAATTGTGGTCAAACACAGTGAAATGGACAGATTTATGCAAAAACCCTGTTTCAGCCTTTTTACAGTATGTCGACCTTTTGATCCTGTTGGCCTATTGTATGTCAACGATAAATGGTCAACATATTGACTGTCTATGTATTTACTGTTCACAGCCATTGCAGGCTTAGTATTTCCCAGGACGGCTAAAGCTCCCTTTCACAGACTGCTTACCAGTATAACATGAAACAGAGTACTTGCACACATAATACATAATAAATGCAGATGTTAACAAGCAAGTGTCGATATCCAAAAGAAAGTGGGTCACGGTGGGCTTAACCTTTATCTTAACACGCCGGTACCTGGATCTTCTGCATTCTGATCCGGTTTAGCAAAAGCAGAAAAAAATGATCCTGACTAAAGCCCATTCCTTGTGCGAAACGCGGCACATCAATAATGCAGGAAAGGTTTTGAAAATCAATAAAATTAAAAATGAATTAAATAACAAAATGGCAAAAAGTTGTTCCTGTGTTTCATCTGCTTTATGTGCACATACATACAGTACCGGGCCAGTGGATTACAATAGCTTAACCTTCCTGTTATTTATGTTTGAATAAATTAGCTTTTTATTAATGATAATGAGTAGAATATGAAGCTAATCTTGGTGGTTCAGCATGATCTGTACAAATTGAGTCTTGAAATGAAATTTGAGCCACCTTCCTTGGTGTAAATTAAATAGGACAAAAAAAATCGTATTGATATTTGTCTTATTTTTTTCTATGGAAATAATTGATCATCATTCTCTAAATGGATACACAGCACATTAGCTGTGCAGGAGACAATATATTCTTGTTTTCTAGCTACCAGAGAACATGTTGTTTAACCCTAGAAGGTATTGGTTTGTATTCTAGAATTCCGTAGTCCTAGTAACTGACTACAGTATTTTGGTGCCGGGTATTGGTAAGAAATAGAGCAATACAGGTACTGGAAGTTGTGGTTCTGTGTCTGCCAGTATTTGGCAGTGATGTCACCAAACTGATTGTGATGTCACTAGACTGATAGTGATGTCACTGCTGTCTATAGCTAGGATGGGGATATCATTACGCACAGTGATTGAAATGGAAATAAAGACGTGAGCTCATACACCTACCATTAATACACTATATGCCATCACGTCCGGCGAGAGTAGCGTCTCAGAGCGTCTAACTTATACGCAGGCTAGGAGATGTGATTGAATCTCAGTAATGCAAACACCTCTGCCTGATTGACAGGCAGAGGTGTTCTCATGGTGGTCGGGGGTGGCGATGCGGCATTGCGTGGTATGGCATCAGAAACTGGGGTGGGTTTGGTGTGCCGGCGTGATGTCACATCCAACCGATGTGACGGGGAAAATGGCAGCGGCCCCACAGGCTGTGCAGGCAGGGGGCTTCCCTTATATAGCAATGCGGTCACAATTGAATTGCGATCGCATCGCTGGCCACCATTAGCATTCTGGGCAACCTTGCCCTGTGCTGGGCGGCCTCCTACATGTGATCGGAAGCCGGTGCAGTTTTGCTAGTAAAGCAAAACTGCAACTGATGCTGCATGAGGGCCACAGTACCAGACCCCTTGGACCACTGTTTTGTCACTTGCAAATTGGTGCTAGTACTAGAACGACATAAGTAAACCTAGTGTATCATGAGTCACTTAATACAATGAATCACTCTACCCTTGCAAACTACAACACTTTTTATAACTCAAATGCACAGGAACATGAATTGTCAAATTACGATACAGTACTGTGTATTTCATAGTATAGTATTTGTAGTGTAAATATTTATTCCTGACTTTGTATAGGTAACTAGACCACTCCCTGGATGTCGCAGCAGGTGGGCCTATATTATTGGGCAAAATTATGCTGAGAACCTCAATTTTACTCCATATTAAACTGCAGAGTTTATTATAATTGTTCTGATTAGCACTATTCCTAGTACTGAGTGTGTGCACCTGCATTTTCTCTTTTTTCTTTATTTACAAGCTGCCCAAATCAGGAGGGGGCTCTAAGAAATTGGAGAATCTAAGCACATGATCAGAAGCAACAGCTCCCAATGTATAGTAAATCACCTGTTGGGACTTTCTTTGGGATGTATAACTGGAAATCAGGAATGTGATGATGATGATGATGATGATGATGATGATGATGATATAATTATATTTACAGAAATGTCAATTTCAGGTGACAAATTCTAAATACCATGATTGTTTGTACACCATATCGCAGTACATCAGCACACAATACACTGATCTGCGCCCTCCCACTCCCAGGAAAAAACAGCGCAGCAAATGAGTATTGGCCATATTCTCAGACCTACTGTACGTGATACAGTCCAGCAGCTTTCAATTCACTGAACAGTGCCACAGGACATTTATAACCTGCTGAACTCCCACAACATCAGCTGCGCCAAGACTGAAAATGTCTGATCTGAAAGGTCATTCACGTATCGCATCCTCTTGCTCAGCCAATATTTCCCCTCATGTTGCTGGTAAGAACTCGTCGATCACTAAGTTGTATAAATCACATTGAGAAATCCATAAGACAACACCCCCTCCCCCTCCCCGCAGCGTACACCCCCTCCCCTCCCTGCTGCGTTGACTTTCACAGCGTTAGATTATGTGATCGGCACACAAGGGCTGCCATCAAGAGGGTTAGACAAAGTCACAATTTACAGAGTGTAAAGAGCAATATTGATACGTTTTTTATTTTTCTCTGTGGTTATTGATTTTCAATTATAGTCCCCGGCGACTGGGATCCTTTCCATGGCAGCACGCCGCCAAACCAAAGAGAAGTAATTTGTTGTTGTGAGATTTTATGTCACATTACAGTGAATGGTTACCAGGGCCGGATTAAGGGGTCTATTTACTAAGCCCTGGATGGAGATAAAGTTGCTGGAAATAAAAAAAAGTACCAGCCAATCGGCTCCTAACTGCTATGCCACATGCTGTGTTTAAAAAATGACAGTTAGGAGCCGATTGGCTGGTACTTTATTTTTTTTTGTCTCCAGCAACTTTGGGGTGTATTCAATAAAAGTCGGATCCATTCCGACATGCAGTTGTTGGAATGGATCCGGCAACCCCTATTCAATGGACGGCCGTTGCTGTCAGCGGCTGCGAATGCGCTGACAGCAGTGGCCAGGAGTGCAGATGGCGGCGGGCGTGAGCGGGACGGCGGCGGAAGTAAGCTGGGCCACGGGGGGAGCAGAGATCGGCGGCTGCAGACATGTCCCCCCCCCGCAGCCAGCTCCCCCCACCGGCCGCCGATCTCTGCTCCTCCCGCAGCACCGCTTGTCTCCTCACCTCAATCCGACTTGTTTTTAAGTCAGATTGAGTTTGTCGGAAGGGGGGCCAAAACCAGTCGGATTTGGCCCCATTTCCGACAGAAGCAGTGGATCGGCGGCTATTCCGCCGATCCACGTGTTTTCCGACAAGTCGGGAATTCCTGACTTGTTGGAAAAAATCAGCCCCTATTGAATAGGTCGGAACCCCTTCTGACCTATTTCTGTCGGAAGCTGCCGTCTTTCCGACAAGACGGCAGCTTCCGACAGTTATTGAATACAGCCCTTTATCTCCATCCACGGCTTGGTAAATAGACACCTAAGGGTAGTGGGGGCCCAGGGGCAAGGAAGTTGTGGGGGCCACCCCCTGCCATTGGCATGTCTATAATGGGTGCAATATGTGCATTGCACACAGGCCCCTGGGTCCACACCGCACACATTGCACCCGTGTTTTATTACTAACCTTTCCAGACTCCCGTGTCGGGCGCTGCAGCAAAACTCACATCCAAAATGTCCGCCGCCCTCGACATACACATCTGGGAGGAGCAGCCTAGGCAGCGCCGGAGCAGCAGACGCGGACCGCTCATGGTCAGTGTCTCCAGTGATTTTACTTCACTATCCCTCAAGACTGAATCTAGACGGAGAAGCACCTTTGCGGCTGCTTTTAATGAACAGCTGAGCCTCCGGAGGGAGACTGCTGCCATTCAAATAGCAATATCTGCCGGCCCCTAATGTGTGGGGGCCCCCGGGACAACTGCCCCTGTCATCCCTTCTTAATCCGGACCTGATGATTACATTCTAGTGGTAAATGTGCAAGAAACTAAGGTCCACATATCCCTTCATGGGACATCTAAGACCAGGATAGGTGACAAACCAGTCATCAGGGAACTATGTCACACTTATAACCATGACACAGCACAAAACTGGACACTTGGGGAATGCGAGTACTCCCCGTGGGATGCTTGGTAGCAGGGTTGAATTTCTGATATATAAGGTAGGTGGTACTTCATAACCATTTTTGGATACAGCTGAGTGGTTCTAGGTTTCAGGACGTTTGGACTGCAGGCAGGTCAGAACAAATGTCTTCAAAGTTGTTACTGCCAAACAGCATAGCTTAATTAGTCAGGGGGAACAAGCAAGGTCAGGGCAGATGGCTGGTTCAGAAAGCCTGGTCAAAAACCTGGAGTGTTACAGCGAGGAGTACTGCACCCAGTCTGCGGGGGAGGGAGGGTTAGGTTTAGGCATTAGGGATAAGGACTTAGGTTTAGGAGCCTCCCGGGGGTGGTTAGGGTGAGGGACTAAGGGGGGAGGTTAGGGTTAGGCTGAGCTAGAGTGTAGGAGAGGAGGGAGAACATCCCACACTCACCCCCAGAGGCGTAACTAGGGTTTTTGGAGCCCAGGGCAAGATCAATAATGGCGCCCCCCCCCCCCCCCCAAAAAAAAAAAAAATAAAATAAATTTTTTTTTCTTAATAAAAATAATAAATTAATAAAATGATAATAAAAAAAAATACAAAAGGAAAGTATGTGCAGACGCCACCGGTGTCACTGCATATAAAGATGTCAGGGTGTGTGTGTATGTATGTGTATGTAGGTGCGGTGGTCGAAGTTGAATTTTTGAAGGTGGAATGAAAGAGTGCAGATAGCAATTATGCGCGCGCCGAAGGCGCGCGCGCTCCGGAAAAGGGGTGTGGTCACTCAAAAGGGGCGTGTCCTTCAGTGTAGTAGGACCCCTTATACTATCTAGTACTGGTGCCCCTTTCACATTATAGCACACGGTATGAGCCGCAATTCACATTATAGCACACAGTATGAGCCGAAATTCACATTGCCCCACACGGCATGAGCCGAAATTCACATTATAGCACACAGTATGAGCCGAAATTCACATTACCCCACATGGTATGAGCCAAAATTCACATTATAGCACACGGTATGAGCCGAAATTCACATTATAGCACACGGTATGAGCCAAAATTCACATTACTCCACATGGTATGAGCCAAAATTCACATTTCCCCACATGGTATGAGCAGAAATTCACATTACAGCACACGGTATGAGCCGAAATTCACATTACAGCACACGGAATGAGCCAAAATTCACATTACCCCACATAGTATGAGCCGAAATTCACATTATAGCACACGGTATTAGCCAAAATTCACGTTACAGCACATGATATGAGCCAAAATTCCCATTATAGAGTTAGGGGATCCTACCCCCAGAATTAACATGGCCTGTGGGGCACTATGATGAGGGGAGCCCACCCCCTTAATAGACTAATTGCAGAGTTTAGCAGCGGAAGGGCTGCAGCGGTTTCTCACCCCAAGCTGCGGCGCTTCTGCCACCTCCGACACTCCACATCTTCGGCACCACCCGGGATGCAGAGCACCGCACCGGGTATGCACCCTTTTCAGTGTGGCCTGCTGCGCTCCGAAGGGGTTCTTGTTTCATGCTGCAGGATCCCGATGTGCGCCTTCCTCCCCGCTGTTACTGTCACGGTAAGCATTAGTATCGTTTACCGCAGAGGCCATTTTCTGAGGCATATGTGTTAAACCTCAGGAACTGAGATGCCCTTCTCACCATACAGCTGTGTGGCCGAGCCGGGCGGGGGGACAGCCAGCAGCAGCATGCCGGATATCAGCAGCAGAGGGTGCGGGCTGTACATACTTGAGGCAGCTGGATATTCAACAGTGCTGAAAGCCTCCGGAGCCCGCACCCCCGGAGCTGCAGTACACCGGCAGAGGACACCCATCCCCCGAACCCTGCGTAGCCCAAAGCCGGAGATCAGCAGCATGTTGAACGCGGAAGCAGAAGCCTCTTATTGCCGGTCAGCATGCTGCTGATCTCCGGCTTTGGGCTCCGCATGTGCATTACAGCCCCCACCCTCGGCTGCTGATATCCGGCATGCTGCCCCTGCTGCTGGCTTTCCACCCGCCCGGCTCGCCCACCCAGCTGGATGGTGAGTGAGAAGGGCATCTCAGTGCCCGTGGTTTAATACATATCTCTCTTCGGTAAATGGCCATTAGTACATCCCACACACACTGATTACACACACACAGACTGGCCACCCCCAAATCCTACACACACCCACTCAGACTACACACACACACACACACATTCTCATACTTTCCTCTCCCCCACACACACACTGGACTGCAAAAATTTACACACACTGACACTGTTCCACACACACACAATTAACACACACTCACACTGTCCCACACACACAATTAACACACACGCACACTGTCCCACACACCAGTGGCGTGCGGTGAGGTCAGTGGCGTGCGGTGAGGCACTACAGCCATAATGTCCGCCGAATCCTGTCGATGAACCCTACCGCCACCGAGCCAATGCCCACCACTGCCTCTGAGCCAATGCCCGCTGCCACCACCAATGGCTTACAAACTCGCCCACCATCAACTGACCCAGCCCTCCGCCACTAATTTGCAACTCAGTCCAAAGTCGCCAATGCCCGCTGCATGCCTGCTCATCATACTTATGATATATTGTACATTTTTATAGAAAAAAATAATAATCAGTGTTTGGGACTGGGAAGGGAGCGGGAGGAGGACATGAATGCAATTTTGTTGTCCAGGGTTTCCATTAACTTAATGGAGAAGGGTCTGAATGGGTTAAAAATGTAAAAAAAAACTGCGTGAGGTCCCCCTCCTAAGTATAACCAGCCTCGGGCTCTTTGAGCCGGTCCTGGTTGTTTAAATACTGGGAAAAAATTGGACAGGGGTTCCCCGTATTTCGACAACCAGCATCGGGCTCTTAGTCCAGTCCTGGTTCCAAAAATACGGGGGACAAAAGATGTAGGGGTCCCCCCGTATTTTTAAAACCAGCACCGGGCTCCACTAGCCAGGGACATAATGCCACAGCCAGGGGACACATTTATGTAGGTCCCTGCGGCCGTGGCATTACCCCCCCAACTAGTCACCACTGGCCGGGGTTCCCTGGAGGAGTGGGGACCCCTTAAATCAAGGGGTCACCCCCCCTCCAGGCACCCAAGGGCCAGGGGTGAAGCCCGAGGCTGTCCCCCCCATCCGTGGGCTGTGGATGGGAGGCTGATAGTCATGTTAGTAAAAAAAGAATATTGTTTTTTGTTGTGGAACTACAAGGCTCAGAAAGCCTCCCCGCTTGCTGGTACTTGGAGAACCTCAAGTACCAACATGCAGGGAAATAACGGGCCCGCCGGTACCTGTAGTTCTACAACAGAAAAAATACCCAAATAAAAACACAACTCACACACCGTGACAGTAAAAATTTATTAAAGCACACTGACACACTCACACATACTTACCTATATCCCACGCCGGTCACGTCCACTTGTCCAGTAGAATCCAATAGGGGTACCTGTAAAAATGAGAGACAGATTACTTACCTACATCCCACGCCGGTCACGTCCACTTGTCCAGTAGAATCCAATAGCGTTACCTGTAAAAATGAGAGACAGATTACTTACCTACATCCCACGCCGGTCACGTCCACTTGTCCAGTAGAATCCAGTAGGGGTACCTGTAAAAATGAGAGACAGATTACTTACCTACATCCCACGCTGGTCACGTCCACTTGTCCAGTAGAATTTAATAGGGGTACCTGTAAAAATGAGAGACAGATTACTTACCTACATCCCACGCCGGTCACGTCCACTTGTCCAGTAGAATCCAATAGGGGTACCTGTGAAAATGAGAGAGAGATTACTTACCTACATCCCACGCCGATCACGTCCACTTGTCCAGTAGAATCCAATAGGGGTACCTGTAAAAATGAGAGACAGATTACTTACCTATATCCCACGCTGGTCATGTCCACTTGTCCAGTAGAATCCAGTAGGGGAATCTGTAAAAATGAGAGACAGATTACTTACCTACATCCCACGCCGGTCACGTCCACTTGTCCAGTAGAATCCAATAGGGGTACCTGTGAAAATGAGAGAGAGATTACTTACCTACATCCCACGCAGATCACGTCCACTTGTCCAGTAGAATCCAATAGGGGTACCTGTAAAAATGAGAGACAGATTACTTACCTACATCCCACGCCGGTCACGTCCACTTGTCCAGTAGAATCCAATAGCGTTACCTGTAAAAATGAGAGACAGATTACTTACCTACATCCCACGCCGGTCACGTCCACTTGTCCAGTAGAATCCAGTAGGGGTACCTGTAAAAATGAGAGACAGATTACTTACCTACATCCCACGCTGGTCACGTCCACTTGTCCAGTAGAATTTAATAGGGGTACCTGTAAAAATGAGAGACAGATTACTTACCTACATCCCACGCCGGTCACGTCCACTTGTCCAGTAGAATCCAATAGGGGTACCTGTGAAAATGAGAGAGAGATTACTTACCTACATCCCACGCCGATCACGTCCACTTGTCCAGTAGAATCCAATAGGGGTACCTGTAAAAATGAGAGACAGATTACTTACCTATATCCCACGCTGGTCACGTCCACTTGTCCAGTAGAATCCAATAGGGGTACCTGTAAAAATGAGAGACAGATTACTTACCTACATCCCACGCCGGTCACGTCCACTTGTCCAGTAGAATCCAGTAGGGGTACCTGTAAAAATGAGAGACAGATTACTTACCTACATCCCACGCCGGTCACGTCCACTTGTCCAGTAGAATCCAGTAGGGGAATCTGTAAAAATGAGAGACAGATTACTTACCTACATCCCACGCCGGTCACGTCCACTTGTCCAGTAGAATCCAATAGGGGTACCTGTGAAAATGAGAGAGAGATTACTTACCTACATCCCACGCAGATCACGTCCACTTGTCCAGTAGAATCCAATAGGGGTACCTGTAAAAATGAGAGACAGATTACTTACCTACATCCCACGCCGGTCACGTCCACTTGTCCAGTAGAATCCAATAGGGGTACCTGTAAAAATGAGAGACAGATTACTTACCTACATCCCACGCTGGTCACGTCCACTTGTCCAGTAGAATTCAATAGGGGTACCTGTAAAAATGAGAGACAGATTACTTACCTACATCCCACGCCGGTCACGTCCACTTGTCCAGTAGAATCCAGTAGGGGTACCTGTAAAAATGAGAGACAGATTACTTACCTATATCCCACGCTGGTCACGTCCACTTGTCCAGTAGAATCCAGTAGGGGAATCTGTAAAAATGAGAGACAGATTACTTACCTACATCCCACGCCGGTCACGTCCACTTGTCCAGTAGAATCCAATAGGGGTACCTGTGAAAATGAGAGAGAGATTACTTACCTACATCCCACGCCGATCACGTCCACTTGTCCAGTAGAATCCAATAGGGGTACCTGTAAAAATGAGAGACAGATTACTTACCTATATCCCACGCTGGTCATGTCCACTTGTCCAGTAGAATCCAGTAGGGGAATCTGTAAAAATGAGAGACAGATTACTTACCTACATCCCACGCCGGTCACGTCCACTTGTCCAGTAGAATCCAATAGGGGTACCTGTGAAAATGAGAGAGAGATTACTTACCTACATCCCACGCAGATCACGTCCACTTGTCCAGTAGAATCCAATAGGGGTACCTGTAAAAATGAGAGACAGATTACTTACCTACATCCCACGCCGGTCACGTCCACTTGTCCAGTAGAATCCAATAGCGTTACCTGTAAAAATGAGAGACAGATTACTTACCTACATCCCACGCCGGTCACGTCCACTTGTCCAGCAGAATCCAGTAGGGGTACCTGTAAAAATGAGAGACAGATTACTTACCTACATCCCACGCTGGTCACGTCCACTTGTCCAGTAGAATTTAATAGGGGTACCTGTAAAAATGAGAGACAGATTACTTCCCTACATCCCACGCCGGTCACGTCCACTTGTCCAGTAGAATCCAATAGGGGTACCTGTGAAAATGAGAGAGAGATTACTTACCTACATCCCACGCCGATCACGTCCACTTGTCCAGTAGAATCCAATAGGGGTACCTGTAAAAATGAGAGACAGATTACTTACCTATATCCCACGCCGGTCACGTCCACTTGTCCAGTAGAATCCAGTAGGGGAATCTGTAAAAATGAGAGACAGATTACTTACCTACATCCCACGCCGGTCATGTCCACTTGTCCAGTAGAATCCAGTAGGGGAATCTGTAAAAATGAGAGACAGATTACTTACCTACATCCCACGCCGGTCACGTCCACTTGTCCAGTAGAATCCAATAGGGGTACCTGTGAAAATGAGAGAGAGATTACTTACCTACATCACACGCCGATCACGTCCACTTGTCCAGTAGAATCCAATAGGGGTACCTGTAAAAATAAGAGACAGATTACTTACCTATATCCCACGCCGATCACGTCCACTTGTCCAGTAGAATTCAATAGGGGTACCTGTAAAAATTAAAATGATACTTACAAACTGCAATCCACAGGAGGAGAGAGAGAGAGAGAGAGAGAGAGAGGGGGGGGGGGGGGAGAGACTAACCTGCTGCTGCTGCTGGGGAGACCGGCACACACTGCAGGGCCACGACGGGAGGACGGAGCCGGCGGAGGAGGGGGAGAGCCGCACACCGCCGCTCCTGTCAGCGGCAGCGGAGGAGGATGGGGCGCACACTGCAGACGCCAATAACCGCCGGGACAATTAACACACACACACACAATTAACACACGACACTGTCCCACACACAATTAACACGCACGCACGCACACTGTCCCACACACACAAATAACACACACGCACACTGTCCCACACACAATTAACAAACACGCACTTTCCCACACACACACAATTAACACACTCACACTGTCCCACACACACACACAATTAACACACACACACTGTCACACACACACACAATTAACAAACACGCACTGTCCCACACACACAATTAACACACTCACACTGTCACACACACACACACACAATTAACACACGCACACTGTCCCACACACACACACAAGCAGTCACACACACACAATTTACACACACTCAAACTGTCCCACACACACAATTAACACTCACACTGTCCCACACACACACAATGTCCCACACACAACACACACGCACACTGTCCGACACACACACACTTAACACACACACACACACAAAAAAAATGTCCCGCACCCCCTTCCCGCTCACCTGCACGCCACTCACTGCTGTCAGGGCTGAGGGCAGGGGCCGCACGCACGCCCCCCCCCCCCCGCGGTCGCGCACGCGATCGCGTACACACACAGTCACTTTGCAGGGGGGAGTAGGGGGAGGCTCCTGGCTGCCGCTTCCTGTCTATTGTGACAGGCACAGCAGCCAGGGAGACAGGGAAAGCGCCGCGGGTAGCGCCGGCGGAATCCCTGAAGCATGGGGCGAGTGGGCCGTGCAGGTGCCGGTGGCGCCCCCCTCTGTTGGGGCTGCCATGGCGCCCAGGGCACGTGCCCTGCTCGCCTCGTGCTAGATACGCCTCTGACGCAGTCACACACACACAATTTACACACACTCAAACTGTCCCACACACACAATTAACACTCACACTGTCCCACACACACACAATGTCCCACACACAACACACACGCACACTGTCCGACACACACACACTTAACACACACTGCAGTCACACACACACACACAATTTACACACACTCAAACTGTCCCACACACACAATTAACACTCACACTGTCCCACACACACACAATGTCCCACACACAACACACACGCACACTGTCCGACACACACACACTTAACACACACACACACACACACAAAAAAAATGTCCCGCACCCCCTTCCCGCTCACCTGCACGCCACTCACTGCTGTCAGGGCTGAGGGCAGGGGCCGCACGCACGCCCCCCCCCCCCCCCCCGAGGTCGCGCACGCGATCGCGTACACACACAGTCACTTTGCAGGGGGGAGTAGGGGGAGGCTCCTGGCTGCCGCTGCCTGTCTATTGTGACAGGCACAGCAGCCGGGGAGACAGGGAAAGCGCCGCGGGTAGCGCCGGCGGAATCCCTGAAGCATGGGGCGAGTGGGCCGTGCAGGTGCCGGTGGCGCCCCCCTCTGTTGGGGCTGCCATGGCGCCCAGGGCACGTGCCCTGCTCGCCCCGTGCTAGATACGCCTCTGCTCACCCCTATCCATCTTTCCAACATCAGGAGCCCGGCACCCTTATGATACTTATTAAACAAGCAAGCCAAAGATCGCTCTCTCGTCTATACCATCATGGGTGCTAGTGTATATAACCACAGTGCTGTCTCTTAGGGGGAGATGCATAGTTGCTGACATTTCAGCTGCCCCCTCCTGGCGGGTGTAGCCAGGTTGGCAGAGCACTGGGCAATGTGGGAGGCGTGGCTTGGCATAAGGGTTGGGAGGGGCGTGACATGGTACAAGAGGCCGTGGGTGGGGGGCGTGGCTGCATGATTGCATCATCATAGCCACACACCCTCGCTATACAGTGCCAAGATTACCAGCAATGTACAGCGGGAGGCTTGACTACGATGATGCAATTCGGCGCAAATCGTGTCATCGACCACACAGTCCACCCACCTTACTTGGTTAGTGGGTGGTGGAATGCGGGGGCATCTCCGGGAGACTTACCCACTTTCCTGGGGGGCCGGGAGCGCCAGCTAATTTTCAGGAGCCCCCCGGTTGTTCGTAGGCAAGTATGGGGAGATGTTTCAAGCAATGGCCATAATTAGGGAGGAAGGGGGGAAGGGGGGGCCCCGCCCCGGTTGCCGGATTTAAGGGGATGCAAGCTGTCCACTCTCCCCACCCCCAACACTGCCGCATCCTCTCCTCTCCTGGTCATCGGCATACATACAGCAGCTATCTCTATGTGCCTCGCTCCCAGCGTTGCTACTGCAGCCTGTGTGGATGTCGGCGCCCAGTCTCTCCCGGGCTGGGGAATCCTTGGGAAAGTTTTGCAGTGCTCCAGCCAGTCAGTGGGCTGGGACTTCTATACCGGGCTGTGCATGGCCCCGCCCCACACTGCTCTCCTCCAATCACATACCAGGACAGGAGCTGTGAGTGTACACAGAGACACAGACACCGGAGGCAGCAGCTGCTGAGTTCCAGCACTGACCACACACCCTGCTCCTCTGAGGATCATCAGAGCAGCAGCTCACACCGGCCCCAGGGCGGCCACCTCTGTGCATGGCAGATCACCGCCACTACAGTGACTGAGAGCATCTTTAGTGAGCTCATCCATAGGGATTGCAGAGTACTATACCTTTAAACAGTGTATCTACTGGGAGCATATACTGTATAGAGGGGAAAGCATGTACAGATGGGTCCATGTTTATCTTGACCTTTAATAGGATTAGCTGAGACTGGGCTGTCGGACTTAATCCCCTGCTGTAATGACTAATCCCCTGCTGTATTGTTCTCTGTATTGTATTGCAGCTGAGAACAATAGATGAAGGGTTTATGTTAATAATAATCCATGTTGTGCCTAGGTGCAGCAAAATAGCCAAGATAACCGTGGACCCATCTGTATAGGGGGCACAACTATAGGGTGCGCGGTTTCAGCCCTGTTCAACCCTTCTATTGAGACACAGAAGTTGCCCATAGCAACTGACTCAGCTTCTATCACGTTATACAATGTACTGGATAAATGCTAGCTAAATGCTTATTGAATGCAGCGAGCAACACCTCCACTTGCCACTTCTACACTCTATAGGAGGCTTGATAAATTAGAGAGGTTCTACTATAGCAGCTATTTATCACATACTGAGGTGTATTTATTAAATATCCATGTATCAGTACAGAAAAGGGGACGTTCCCATAGCAGCCAATCATGATTTCTCTAATTTTTATAAACTACTAGAAAGATGACAGCTCTAATTTGATTGGTTGCTATAGGTAGCATAACTTTTTACACAGTCCACAGGTATAGGTCGTGTAATTGTTCTCACACGTGTCCTCCAATCCCAAATCTCCCCCAATGACAGTAAGCCCAACCTAGACGAAGGCTGAATAAGTCACGCATGCTAGTGTTGTACTTTGTGCCCTAGTATGTCAGCGATATGTCTGCACCCCAGCAGGGCTGCCATCAGAAATTATGGGACCCGGGACTAACAAAATAGACAGGGCCCCTCCTTACCAAAAAAAGATTCTGCCGCACTGCTCGATGTCATACAGTACATACATATAGTGGAGAGTTGAGGACCTACAGGAACGTTTTACGCATCAGACTGCTGTTGATTCACAGGCTGGTGCAGCTCTAAAGGTATTGACGGTAGGAGCCAGGGGTGGGCCCCCCTCTCTGTAAGGGCCTGGGGCACCAGTCCCTCCCTGATGGCTGCCCTGCTCTCCAGTGAACGGATGCAGACTCTCATTAATACTTGTGCAGGCCCCATATGGCTGTCTCTGCTGCCCATAATAAAATCACAGCCTACGCTCTGCTGATAAGGTATAAGACATTACTAGGACTATGCAGTCTAATAAGTAAGTGCAAGGGCCTGATTCAGTGATTCAGTGGTGGCTGCAAAGCCCGTTGTGACTGTGATTACCTATGCAGCGGTTCTGCAGAAATATGCTGACACTGCAGTTGGATGGAAATGGTACCGACGCTCACTGATGTGTCTCTAATCTGCGGCTTGCATCCAAAGACGCACCATCTGTTGCACATCGGTTGCACCCTCGATCATCTCAGCAACTCTATGGTTGCTCAGAATATCCATCGGAACTAACACAAATACCGTCATCGCCTCGCCCACTTTTCCTCTGTGACCGGGGGATGAGCACAGGGTGGTGGTGGTGGTGGGGGTGCTGGCGTTAGTGAATAGGATGAAGGAGACATGCCGACTTTGCCTGGTTCCCCGGAGTGCCACCCAGTTTTTGGGAGCCTCCCGATCGTTCCGGGAGAGTCGGCAAAGAAGGTCCACCTCAGGCCCCAAATCACTAGTCACTAGACAGACAATATATAAAAGTGCCCTGGTAATAGATCCAGTAACCTAGAGGTAAGTTATTACTGGGCCAGTCACCCAAGCAGGCTCGACCTGGCCCATAGGGGTACAGGGGAAACCACCGGTAGGCCCCACTGCCTAGGGGGCCCTCCTCCTCTAGGGATCAGGTTCCAGACTGTGCACTTGAATTATACATTATACATATGTTACCTTATACTGCACAGGATTATAATGTATTCTCTTCAGTACACTGCTGTCATTAATCTGGCACATTATCATGCATGCACTAGCATTAATTACTATATAAATTATCAAGGAGTCCAGACCAGGTACTCTGTAATGGTTAGCCAAACCTCTGTGGTGGCTGGCCACACCCCCTTTGGAGGCTGGCCACACCTCTAATCATGGGCCCCTACCACTGCATACCCCTGGTGGGCCCTTCATGCTCCAGTCTGACACTGCACCCAAGCATAACATTCTAACACCTGAGATAGTGGTGTGAGCCTGCAATGTGCACAAGCAATTACCAGTGACGGTGACAAAGAGTCTGCTTGTTATATACACAGCTTGTTATATACTGTACAGGGGAAAAGGAGATGTACTGTACATATGCAACTGGTGCATTATAGCCGTGTCCTCTGTGCTGTATAGCACCTCTAGATCCGTACTAATGTGCTTCATTAGAGTAACAATAGGGAAATGTGCCGCATGTACTGACACTGCAGCTGAGCTCCCCCATCTATATATACGGAGAGGAAAAATATCTCATTAAACTCAGTTTCAGCATCATTACTGGCTGCACGCAGGATAGCTGCAAACAAATGGGGATAGAGATGTGTTCTTCATATGGTGTCTAGAACGTCAGTAACACTGCAGTGATAGATCGGTATCCGGACTCCAGGTCGACAGCACAAAGGTCGACATACCTTAGGTCGACGACAATTGGTCTACACACCTTAGGTCGACATGGACAAAAGGTCGACATTGACAAAAGGTCAACAGGAACAAGGTCGACATAGAAAAAGGTCGACATGAGTTTTTCACGATTTTTTTATTTTTTTGAACCTTTTCATACTTAACGATCCACGTGGACTACGATTGGAACGGTAAAGTGTGCCGAGCGAAGCGGTAGCGGAGCGAAGGCACCATGCCCGAAGCATGGCGAGCGAAGCGAGCCATGCGAGTGGACGCGGTGCACTAATTGGGGTTCCCGGTCACTCTACGAAGAAAACGACACCAAAAAAACATAAAAAACTCATGTCGACCTTTTTCCATGTTGACCTTGTTCCTGTCGACCTTTTGTCCATGTCGACATTTTGTCCATGTCGACCTAAGGTGTGTCGACCAATTGGCGTCGACCTAAGGCGTGTCGACCTTTGTGCTGTCCCAGTGTCTCAGTCCCAGACCCGATAGATCACCATGTGGATAATAAATCAGGAAAAACTCTAAACCTTAAATATTTAGCCGTAATGTGGCCACTCTACTAATCCGAGTACAATGGACCAGGGATATAAGGCAGTGGGAAACGCAGGATTTGCATGGGGGGGTGTTTCCAGAACTGGGTGGAAACAATCACGGGGGTGACCCAGTATATGCTGGGTCCATAAAACTACTGTGTGTGTGTGTGTGTGTAGATATATATATATATATCCCATGTAAAGAAGGCGGCACTCAGAGACTTGAAGGTGCAAAAGAATATTTAGTAAATCAATTGATCTGCAGTTATATCTATTAGTGTGTACCCACCTTAAGGGTGGAGGGTGGGCTGGACCCCAGGGGGGAGCTGTGATTCTGGTGCCCAATCATATCTGCCTCACTGACAGGGGGCGTGCTTTGATATGGGCTGCAAGCACGCCCCTGTCACTGTGGCACTCACACTAGTGCCGCTTACAGCGCTTTTTAAATGGGCTTTTTTTACTGCCCATCTCTTAGCCCCGCCCCCTGCCCGCCCCCCGCTTCCAGTCCTTTATAATTGTCCGCAAGAGGCACCGCTCTCGGTGCCGCCTACACTAATTTAAACCTGTTTTTACAATTAATACAATAATATAAAGCATTTACTTATGACACAGAATGTGTCATAATTATCTCTTTGTATTATTGTAATCATTAATGACAGGGGAGGCACTGCCTCCCCTGACTGCACGTCCCTGACAGGTCCTTTCCCTGACCCTCGGAGCTGCAGCCTAATGATCTGCACCGAGCCCTGTGGTTTGTCAGTAACCTGACACCACGTATGGTGGAAAGAGGTTACTATACAGACAGGGCCGGCCCGACGCATACGCGGGCTACGCAGCCGCGTTGAGCGCCGGGCCGTAGAGGGCGCTGCTGCAGAGAGTGAGTCACACTGACTCACTCTCTACAGCAGCGGTGGCTAGCAAGCGGCTCGATCCGCTCCCGGCCACCGCTGCCCGGCGCGCACTGACGTCTCCAGCAGCGGTGTGTATCTGAAATTCGGCGCTGGGCCGTGAGCCAATCAGAGCTCGCGGACCGGCAGCTGAGACTCCTGATTGGCTGCCGGACCGCGAGCTCTGATTGGCTCACGGGCCGGCGCAGAGTTTCAGATACATACCGCGGCTGGAGACGGAGGGGTAGGAGAGGCGCGCGCTGCCCTCTCCTCCCCTCACAGCAGCAGCAGCAGTAGCAGGTGAGCAGCAATTTTTCTTTTTTTTTTTCAGGGGAGGAGGCACTGTGGGGACATGTATCAACACTGGGGGCATATTTGGCGCTGTGGGGGCATATCTGGCACTGTGGGAGGCACGGTGGGGGCATGTGTATCAACAGTGGGGGCATATCTGGCGCTGTGGGAGGCACTGTGGGGGCATGTATCAGCACTGGGGCATATCTGGCGCTGTGGCGGCATATCTGGCACTGTGGGGGCATGTATCAGCACTGGGGGCATATCTGGCGCTGTGGGAGGCACTGTGGGGACGTGTATCAGCACTGTGGGCATATCTGGCATTGTGGGGGCATGTGTATCTGCACTGGGGGCATATCTGGCACTGTGGGGGCATGTGTAGCAGCACTGGGGGCATATCTGGCGCTGTGGGAGGTACTGTGGGGACATGTATCAGCACTGGGGGCATATCTGGTGCTGTGGGAGGCACTGTGGGGACGTGTATCAGCACTGTGGGCATATCTGGCACTGTGGGGGTCACTGTGGGGACAAGTATCAGCACTGGGGGCATATCTGGTGCTGTGGGAGGCACTGTGGGGACGTGTATCAGCACTGTGGGCATATCTGGCACTGTGGGGGCATGTGTAGCAGCACTAGGGGCATATCTGGCACTGTGGGGGCATGTGTAGCAGCACTGGGGGCATATCTGGCACTGTGGGAGGCACTGTGGGGGCATATGTATCTGCACTGGAGGCATATCTGGCACTATGGGAGGCACTGTGGTGGCATATCTGGCACTGTGGGGGCATGTGTATCCGCACTGCACTGGGGGGCATATCTGGCACAGTGGGGGCATGTGTATCTGCACTGGGGGCATATCTGGCACTGTGGGGATATGTGTATCTGCACTGGGGGCATAGCTGGCACTGTTGGAATATGTGTATCTGCACTAGGGGCATAGCTGGCACTGTGGGGATATGTGTATCTGCACTGGGGGCATATCTGGCACTGTGGGGATATATGTATCTGCACTGGGGGCATAGCTGGCACTGTGGGGATATATGTATCTGCACTGGGGGCATAGCTGGCACTGTGGGGATATGTGTATCTGGCACTGGAGGCATAGCTAGCACTGTGGGGATATGTGTATCTGCACTGGGGGCATAGCTGGCACTGTGGGGATATGTGTATCTGCACTGGAGGCATAGCTGGCACTGTGGGAATATGTGTATCTGCACTGGAGGCATAGCTGGCACTGTGGGGATATGTGTATCTGCACTGGGGGCATAGCTGGCACTGTGGGGATATGTGTATCTGCACTGGGGGCATAGCTGGCACTGTGGGGATATGTGTATCTGCACTGGGGGCATATCTGGCACTGGAGGGACATGTGTATCTGCACTGGGGGCATAGCTGGCACTGTGGGGATATGTGTATCTGCACTGGGGGTATATCTGGCACTGTGGGGGCATGTGTATCTAGCACTGGGACAACAGCCATCCACTATCTCAATGTTACCCTGCCTCAGTCACCCATTATCTCCCTGTCACCCCTGCCTCACCAGTAATCTATTATCTCCCTGTCACCCACTATCACCTTGTACCACGGGGAGTACAATTCACTTCACTTCAGTATGCCCCAGAAATCCATGTGCATACCTGTAGGAAAGGGACAAAGAGTAGGCAGGGCCGGCTCCAGGCCTACTACTACTAGCACCCTGAGTGAGAAAATTTCAAAGCACCCTCCCCATGCACGCGCTCCTGGAAAAGTGGGCGTGACCTCGCAACTTCATATTATCAAAATATAAATAAACATATTTTCACACCCCCAGTATAGTGCCAGATAGACATGATATGCCTCCCAGTATAGAGCCAGATACACATGATATGCCCCCCAGTATAGTGTCAGATACACATGATATGCCCCCCAGTATAGTGTCAGATACACATGATATGCCTCCCAGTATAGAGCCAGATACACATGATATGCCCCCCAGTATAGTGCCAGATACACATGATATGCCCCCCAGTATAGTGTCAGATACACATGATATGCCTCCCAGTATAGTGCCAGATACACATGATATGCCCCCCAGTATAGTGCCAGATACACATGATATGCCCCCCAGTATAGTGTCAGATACACATGATATGCCTCCCAGTATAGTGTCAGATACACATGATATGCCTCCCAGTATAGAGCCAGATACACATGATATGCCCCCCAGTATAGTGCCAGATACACATGATATGCCCCCCAGTATAGTGTCAGATACACATGATATGCCTCCCAGTATAGAGCCAGATACACATGATATGCCCCCCAGTATAGTGCCAGATACACATGATATGCCCCCCAGCAGTGCCAGATACACATGTCTCCCAGTATAGTGTCAGATACACATGATATGTCCCCCAGTATAGAGCCAGATACACATGATATGCCCCCCAGTATAGTGCCAGATACACATGATATGCCCCACAGTATAGTGTCAGATACACATGATATGCCCCCCAGCAGTGCCAGATACACATGATATGCCCCCCAGTATAGTGCCAGGTACACATGATATGCCCCCCAGCAGTGCCAGATACACATGATATGCCCCCCAGTATAGTGCCAGATACACATGATATGCCCCCCAGTATGGTGTCAGATACACATGATATGCCCCCCAGTATAGTGCCTGATACACATGATATGTCCCCCAGTATAGTGTCAGATACACATGATATGCCCTCCAGTGTAGTGTCAGATACACATGATATGCCTCCTAGTATAGTGCCAGATACACATGATATGTCCCCCAGTATAGTGCCAGATACACATGATATATCCCCAAGTATAGTGCCAGATACACATGATATGCCCCCCAGAAGTGCCAGATACACATGATATGACCCCCAGTATAGTGCCAGATACACATAATATGCCCCCCAGTATAGTGCCAGATAGACATGATATGCCTCCCAGTATAGTGCCAGATACATATGATAGGTCACCCAGTATAGAGCCAGATAGACATAATTTGCCCCCCAGCAGTGCCGGATACACATGATATGCCCCCCAGCAGTGCCAGATACACATTACATGCCCCCCAGTATAGTGCCAGATACAGATGGGTCCACGTTTATCTTGACCTTTAATAGGATTAACTGAGACTGGCCAGTCGGACTTAATCCCCTGCTGTAATGACTTAATCCCCTGCTTTATTGATCTCTGTATTGTATTGCATCTGAGAACAATAGATGAAGGGTTTATGCTAATAAGTCATGTTGTGCCTAGGCGCAGAAAACTAGTCAAGATAACCATGGACCCATCTGTACACATGATATGCCCCCCAGTATAGAGCCAGATAGACATGATTTGCCCCCAGCTGTGCCAGAAAGACATGATATGCCCCTCAGCAGTGCCAGATAGACATGATATGCCCCTCAGCAGTGCCAGATACACATGATATACCCCCAAGCAGTGCCAGATACACATGATATGCTCCCAGCAGTGCCAGATAGACATTATATGCCCCCCAGCAGTGCCAGATAGACATTATATGCCCCCCAGCAGTGCCAGATAGACATGATATGCCCCCCAGCAGTGCCAGATAGACATGATATGCCCCTCAGCAGTGCCAGATAGACATGATATGCCCCTCAGCAGTGCCAGATACACATGATATACCCCCAAGCAGTGCCAGATACACATGATATGCTCCCAGCAGTGCCAGATAGACATTATATGCCCCCCAGCAGTGCCAGATAGACATGATATGCCCCCCAGCAGTGCCAGATAGACATGATATGCCCCCAGCAGTGCCAGATAGACATGATATGCCCCCCAGCAGTGTCAGATACACATGATATGCCCCCCAGCAGTGCCAGATAGACATGATATGCCCCCAGCAGTGCCAGATAGACATGATATGCCCCTCAGCAGTGCCAGATAGACATGATATGCCCCCAGCAGTGCCAGATAGACATGATATGCCCCTCAGCAGTGCCAGATAGACATGATATGCCCCTCAGCAGTGCCAGATAGACATGATATGCCCCCAGCAGTGCCAGATAGACATTACATGCCCCCCAGCAGTGCCAGATACATGTGATATGCCCCCAGCAGTGCCAGATACACATGTCCCCACAGTGCCAGATATGCCCCCAGTGCCAGATAAACATGTCCCCACAGTGCCTCCTCCCCTCCCAAAGTGCTGCTCACCGGTCACCGCGCTGCTGCTGACTCTTCTTGAGGGCAGGGAGGAGAGCGCAGCGTGCGCCTCTCCTGCCCCTCAGTCTCCGGCGGGCGGCGTCCAGCTCCAATTAGGTGTCGGTCCACGAGCCAATCAAAGCTTGCGGTTTGGCAGCCAATCAGGAGCCTTAGCTGTCGGTCCACGAGCTCTGATTGGCTCACGGTCCGGCGCCGCGTTACATGGGGGCTGTGGGATACAGTGGGAGGCGGGACGGATGCTGCTGCAGGGACCTGGCCCCAAGGCAGGCTCCAATATGGTGGCGAGTGCTAGCGGCGCCCATTAAGTGTGGCGCCCTGTTCGGCCGCTCTATTGGAACGTGTCTGGAGCCGGCCCTGAGAGTAGGCACCTGATGTCACAAATGTATTAAAGGGCATTTGGAGCTGTTTTCATGAAAAACTGCTCCAAACTGTCAATTTTTTTAGCAATCCACATCGCATTCCCCATACTTACAGTATAATGGGAAATGCGATGTGGATGAATTTACTAAAAAAAATGTAAAAAAATTACTGCAGTGATCCCTGTAATTTCACCAGCTCAGGCTGGTGAGATCACAGGGCAGAGAAAGCTGTGCGGGACCCGGCTTCAGTGATCAGCTTTGTGTGTCCGATGGACACACAAGCTGATCACAGTGTATAAAAAATAAAAAGTTAACCCCCCCCCCCAAATATACTTACCAGTCCAGGGAGCCGGTGTCCGCTGCTCCGGTGAGTGCTGACAGGCACTGGGTCCCCCATATGCTGCACTGTGACTCTAGTGCAGTAAAGTGACGCTGCAAAGCGTCAGCGCACTTTACAGCACCGGGGGTCACAGCACAGATGAAGGACCCGGCTCCCGGCAGCCTCCTGAAGCAGCAGACACCGGCACCTGGACTGGAAAGTATAAAATCCAGGGAGCTGCGGAGAGGCATCGCAGGGACAGAGTTGCCCGCAAGCTTTATCCCTGCATGCGATAATTAATACATCCATGCGATTTTCTCAATTATCACAGTGCGAGTCTGGTCATCTGCATCATTAGATGCGGATGGTGATAAATAGACCTCTTAGACCCAGATTTATCAAGCCTTGGAGAGTGATAAATAGCACGGTGATAAAGTACCAGCCAACCAGGTCCTAGCTGCCATATTACAGGCTGTGTTTGAAAAAATGACAGCTAGGAGCTGATTGGTTGGTACTTTATCATAGTGCAATTTATCACTCTCCAAGGCTTGATAAATCTGGGCCTTACTGTAGTATCTTTGCAAAGTGTCTCTGATACATTACACTGTTCCGGTCAGCACTATATTGTGGCCAGAGATTTCAAGCAGTTGACGAAGCATTGTACGTGCGACGGAAGGCTCCTACTGGCGGTGGCTTAGCAACAGCTGGGGTCCGGGAGCTCTGCTGTCACCCCCGTTACTGCACACAGGCTCTTTTCCTCTCTATATAGCAGTTATAAGACCAATGATGGGCAACTAGCAGCCCTGAGGCCATATGCAGCCTTCCAAGCATTTACTTGCAGCCCAAAGCTTCCTGCGTTGTTTGTTTGTTTGTTATAGCGTGTAACACTTGTTTCAAGGGACCGCTGATTACAGACATGTAGGCCCCTCTTTCATAGATAAAATGTATTAATGTAACTTGTCACTGGTAATGGCTGGGATGCATCAAGCATCAGGCAACCCGCCACTCATCGCAAACATAGCGGCGTTTAGTAATGCCGTATGGCAAAGGACAGCTCTCCCTAATTACAGAAACGCCTCGGCCTGTGCCCATCCTCTTAGTAAAAAAGATAACTCTATTTCCAGAGGTGTCCTTTTCAGGGTGCGCGAACGCTTGTGTCCGCCTTTGTATCCCCCCCTCCTCCTGACATTTGGAAGCTGAGAAAACAAGGGTAGAGTTCCCAGTATAAAATATTCCACAGTTATGAAATGCAAAACACACAGTCACCATCGCTGTCTGCCGCGCCGTGTTAATTGGAAAGGTGGCCTCCGATACAGGATGTTACATGCAATTCATGTCTGCTGTATGTCTAAGCGTTGCTGCCAGCTGCTTACTGTGCTCCGGGCTGGCTGTCTTCAGACACACAGGGCTAAATAATTAACCCCTGAGTCAGAGGCGGAGGAGACAGCTCAGTATTCTTCCCACTTTGCACATCCTCTACAACATGCCCCAGGGATTGTGTGCAGCTGCGGAATAGAAACACGCTAACCCATTAACTGCTGGCAGGGTCCTGGCCCTGTAACACCCCCTATTCATAGAACAGCTGTGCCATCCGGCAAGTTTCAGCACTTAGACAGCGCTCCAGCCTCCTCCCCACTGATGGACTTCTACAGTACCTGCCGCGTTCTATACGCTACTGCGTACTTATTACCTGGCACCCGGTGGTCTACAGTGGCCCTGTTAGAGGTAGAGGCCCCTGCACCAAAACAGAGAGAGGATAATTATGGTGGAGTCATCCTTTGCTCCTCTGCTGCAGTTGGAAATCACCAAGTGCAATAATTTGCAGGTTTAAGCTGATGGCCCTCACATGTATACGCTGCCCACCGGTCACAGATAGTATGATGTCATACATGGCCACCATGACTCGAGATATTACACAAGAGAAAGGTCTGGTGATTCGTGACCTCGCAGGTCAGATAAAATGGATGCGCTGTGTGTCATTATCATACGTTCATCACAGAGAACACACTTCGTGCTTGGTTTTATTGGTGAATTTACGCTGATAGTGGGGTCTATTTACAAGGTATATTCATGAAGCAGTGAAAAGTGTGGAGAAGTGAGCCAGTGGAGAAGAACCAATCAGCATTTAAGTATCATTTATAATGTGCATACTTTAAAAGAGACCTCTCAATGTTTCCCCCTCCCCCAGTAGGACACTGCAACCAGTAGATGGCAGGACAGTGCCCAAAAAGTGAGATTTTCTCATCAAATTGGGTTGGTTGCAGCGGCGTTTTTAGAGAGGAGGGGACCTGTGTGCAGACTCCGTGTGGTGGCCCCCTCCTCTCCCGTAGCCGCCACTGCTAACGCTCTGAGCGCTGAGACTTTGGCACAGTGCCATAGTCTACAGCGCATGCGCAGGACTCCGAAAAATGGCCACCGCACCATTTTTCCGGAGTCCTGCGTGTGCGCTGTAGACTGTGGCACTGTACCAGAGTCTCTAGCGCTCAGTGTGCTAGCAGCGACGGTGACGGCTACGGGAGAGGAAGGGGCCACCACACAGTCGCCGATGGACGCCGGAAAGGTAAGTATAGAAGAAATGGGTGCAGTGTGTGCGGTGTGGGCCCCCTCTGGACCCAGGGGCCCGTGTGCACCGCACACACTGCACCCATTACAGATACACCAGTGGATGGTTGGGAGATGTGCACTCTGTATTGTATGTCAGTCACAAGGATTCTCTCTGTTTTGAATATCAGTTATAAATAAGCTCTTGTTATTGAATAGCAGTCACTAGAGCATAAATTATATATTGTCACTACTAGTATACTTAGTGTATTGTATACGAGTCACTATAATGCTCTCTGTATTGTATATCTGTCACTAGGATGTTCCCTATACTGTATATATGTCACTATAATGCTCTCTGTATTGTATATCTGTCACTAGGATGCTCCCTATACTGTATATATGTCACTATAATGCTGTTTATTGCACATCAATCACTAGGATGCTCTGTGTATTCCGAGTTGTTCGCTCGCTAGCTGCTTTTAGCAGCATTGCACACGCTAGGCCGCCGCCCTCTGGGAGTGTATCTTAGTTTAGCAGAATAGCGAACAAAAGATTAGCAGAACTGCTACGAAATAATTCCTTGCAGTTTCTGAGTAGCTCCAGACCTACTCCTAGATTGCGATTACCTCAGTCCGTTTAGTTCCTGGTTTGACGTCACAAACACGCCCTGCGTTCGGCCAGCCACTCCCCCGTTTCTCCAGCCACTCCTGCGTTTTTACCTGGCATGCCTGCGTTTTTTAGCACACTCCCTGAAAACGGTCAGTTTCCGCCCAGAAACACCCACTTCCTGTCAATCACACTACGATCACTCGAGCGATGAAAAAACGTCGCTCGAGCTTGTGTAAATCTACAACGTTTTGTGTGAAAGTACTTAGCGCATGCGCGCTGCGTACCATGCCCATGCACATTTTTGCCTTTTTTTCACTTGATCGCTGCACTGCGAAAATCGGCAGCGAGTAAACAACTCGGAATGACCACCAATGTCCCTTCATAGTGACTGTGTGCTAAGCAAGTCTCCCATCATAGAATGTGTGATAAGTAATATAACAACATAAATGTTTTTAATCCCTTTATTTACATGACATAAGCTTGTGCTACAGGGTCCCTGATTGCTCTGCGATTCCCCAATGGTTTTGTGCCTCTCTGGCCTTGCACAGCTGCAGAGGAGATCCGCAGCCAGAGACAGTATTCACTGTATATTGTTTAGTAGAACACTCTATATATTATATGTTGGTCACTAGGATGCTCTGTGTATTGTATATTGGTTGCTAGAATACTCTCTATATTGTCTACCAATCACTAGGATTCTTTCTGTATTGTATATTTATTACTAGTATGTTCTGTATATTCTTCATCAGTCACTGGGATTAGCTCTGTATTGCATTTTGGTGACTGTTATTTTCTTTCCATTGTATATCGATCACTGGAATACTTGCTATATCGTATGTTGTCAATTTGGTGGTACTGTACAGGGGCGGATTGGGAACAAAAAGCGGCCCTGGAAAAGTTTGTACTAGTGGCCCCACATGGGCAGCACCAGAGGTGTAAGGTCTAGCCATGGGCCATGGCAGCAGCACCCTCCCCCCAAAACTTTCCAGATAGTGGGCATGTCCAGCATCAAGGGGGAAGTTAAAAATAAATAAACTTAAATATTATGAGCACATTATATAATACACCTTCAGAATTTAGGAAACTATATCATTCTTTAGAAAGATATATTTTCTTGCTTATATTACACCAACCGTATCCCAATCACTATTCACTCAATCTTATATGTCAGCCAAGCAGGCAGACAGAGCATACACTAGATCATCTGCAATCACAGGCTAAGTGGCAAAGTCATTTTCATATATGCAAATTGTTTTGCATCTTATTCATTATGTCTATAAAAAGGACCACATATCCTCAAACAAAACAGGCCCCACGGGTGCGTCTGCCCACCAGGAATCTTCCCTGTAAACCCTATGGACAATCAGCCTCTGGTACTGTATATGTATTATATATCAGTCACTAGTATGTCCTCTGTATCATAAATTGGTCACAAGGATTCTCTCTGTACTGTATATATGTCAATAGAATACTATGTACACAATATATTGGTCACTAGGATGATCTCTGCCTTGTATATTGGTTACTAGAATACTCTATATATATATATGATATACAGTATTAGTCATTAGGATGATCTCTGATTTGTATATAGTCCCTAGAATACATACTGTTCTGTATATTCATCATTAGGATGCTAATATATATATATATATATACTGTATATATATATATATATATATATATATATCAATCACTAGGATGCTTTGTGTACTTATTATTGGTTACTAGAATACTGTCTATAATGTATACAATATTGGTCACTAGGATTTGCTTTATATTGTATATTGGTCACTAGGATGTTCTGTGTATTGTTTGTCAGTCACTGGGAAGATTTCTGTATTGTATGTGGGTCACTGGGATGTTCTGTCATTGGTTACTAGAATACAATCTATAGTTTATATTGGTCACTAGAATTCGCTTTATGTTGTCTATTGGTCACTAGGATGCTCTGTGTATTGTTTCTCAATTACTGGGAAGATCTCTGTATTGTATTTTGGTGACTAGGATGTTCTGTGTATTGCATATTGGTCACTAGAATACTCTCTGTATTGTATACCAATCACTAGGATTCTCTCTGTATTATTTATCAGTTACTAGGCTAATCTCTGTATTGTACTGTATCTCAGTCTCATCTTCAATCCTCCAGCAACTGTATGATGCTACTGTATCATATCATCCTGGTACTGAACCTCTAAGGAATGTTTCCAGCACCCTATTATTTACATGCCACAAATAATCCAGGTTGTGGGGCAAAGGGGGTCCTATACAGTACTACAAAAGTGTACCTAATAAAGTGGCCGGTGAGTGCATATAGCAAGAGTAAATAGCACTGTTACTGCTGTAAATCAATTAAAATAAATTCACATAATGTATTGCGAAAATAGAACATGCAGTGATCCTTAGAGAAGGGTTTCAGTCATCTGCTAGGATTCTGTTATCTACAGTGAAATGCGTCGGCAGTGGGCAGCACTCCTACTTTTGCTTTGGGGGTTACCCCACAACTCACTCCATCTTAATAGCATCACTCTCCGCCCCACTACTGGTATTCACGCCACAGCACATAGCAGGTATTGTGAGATCCGAATTACATCCCGCCATGGTCGTTCCCTTCAGCAGCACAAAAATGGCCATCTCCAATAAGGGCTACATGGAAATGCAAAAAAGAAGAGTAGAGGACTGCTGCGCCTGAGAGAGCTGCGGTCGGGAAATCAATGGGTGGTCACTCAAAAACCGTAAAACAATCGTACACGAAAAAATATGAGATCCCTTCTGCGCTCATCAACGATTCACAATGTACAATACTGTAATAATGGGGTATATTCTCAGTCAATTAGTCCATGAAACAACTTCGATTTTTGACCAGATTCTTTTCAACACAGGAAGAGTTTATAAGTGGGAGGACTGAATGCGTACCATACTCACATGGAGTCGCACTATGTCCCTCGTATAAAGGTATCTTTTATTCCTCTGTTCTTTTTCTTCCCAAATTCTCCGGAGTGAAGAGTTAAAAAAAGAAAGAAGACAGGAGAACACCTAATAGTGAAGTACGTCCGTTTAGGCAAGAAGTCACTGGATGAAGATGCGTGAAAGGATGTGGTAAATGTGGTTTAAAAATCAATAATCCAGAATTTTCATCCTCTCTACGGGTGGAGGTGCAAATGTGAAGATATTCAGAGTAAACGCGTACCGTACTCACGTCAAATCACGGTTGTTGCTGCATATAAAGGTATCTTTGATCTTTCGTTCTCCCTTCTTCCTCTCCTTAGTCCAGTAGTGATCCTGAACCGATGATTCTTATTCTCGGCGACAAGGAGAGAAAAACACGAGGACGACTGATAGTGTAGTATGTTGGTAACACGTAATCATATACAAATTTTCCTATGGTGGAGAGTGCTCTCTAAATTTATTCTGATAACTTGGTGCGTACCATACTCACATCCATAAAGGGAGGAGAGAAGTGTATAAAGGTATCTTTGCATGCACTGTTGTCTATTGAGACCTGGGGATGTTACTTGAAATCATTCATACTCCGATAGGACAGAGGCTATGCGAAAGGAATATAGGCGTACCTCACTCACACTTTATAATGTTGAGGCCTCAAGTTATCAGAATAAATTTAGAGAGCACTCTCCACCATAGGAAAATTTGTATATGATTACGTGTTACCAACATACTACACTATCAGTCGTCCTCGTGTTTTTCTCTCCTTGTCGCCGAGAATAAGAATCATCGGTTCAGGATCACTACTGGACTAAGGAGAGGAAGAAGGGAGAACGAAAGATCAAAGATACCTTTATATGCAGCAATAACCGTTATTTGACGTGAGTACGGTACGCGTTTACTCTGAATATCTTCACATTTGCACCTCCACCCGTAGAGAGGATGAAAATTCTGGATTATTGATTTTTAAACCACATTTACCACATCCTTTCACGCATCTTCATCCAGTGACTTCTTGCCTAAACGGACGTACTTCACTATTAGGTGTTCTCCTGTCTTCTTTCTTTTTTTAACTCTTCACTCCGGAGAATTTGGGAAGAAAAAGAACAGAGGAATAAAAGATACCTTTATACGAGGGACATAGTGCGACTCCATGTGAGTATGGTACGCATTCAGTCCTCCCACTTATAAACTCTTCCTGTGTTGAAAAGAATCTGGTCAAAAATCGAAGTTGTTTCATGGACTAATTGACTGAGAATATACCCCATTATTACAGTATTGTACATTGTGAATCGTTGATGAGCGCAGAAGGGATCTCATATTTTTTCGTCTACATGGAAATGCACTCATGGTGGTGGTTGTGCAATGGGACTGGACCTGCACCAGATGCTCCTCCTCCTCTCTGCGAGTCTAACTTTAACTCAAGAAGAGGCTTTGCCGCCAGCAGTCTGTTCTGTAGTGAGCAGCAGGATCTGTCAGTTATGCGTTGCAAAGGGAGACAATGTCCTCCTTAGCAGCTGACCTGAGCCCCAGCCAAGCCCCACCAACAAGCCCAAACACCAACAAGTATGGATTGTGTAATGGTTAGCATTACTGCCTCACAGCACTGAGGTCATGGGTTCGATTCCCACCATGTGTGTGGAGTTGGTATATTCTCCCCGTACTTGCGTGGGTTTCCTCCAGGTACTCCGGTTTCCTCCCACAATCCAAAAATATACTGGTAGGTTAATTGGCTCCCAACAATATTAACCCTAGCGTGACTGTGTGTGCATGTACATGTTGTAGGGAATATAGATTGTAAGGTCCACTGGGGCAGGGACTGATGTGAATAAGCAAATATATTCTCTGTAAAGCGCTGCGGAATATGTGTGCGCTATATAAATTACTGGTAATAAATAAATAATAAATAAATGGTTAATTAGTACCCGTCCTCCCTCAACCCCTTAGCACCCCTGGCTATCAGTATGCATTCCTGAGCTTGGTAAATTTGCAGCTGCTTTTGAGATCAAGGATGGGAGACTGCAGCAGATATCTCCAATATGGCCCCTGTACAGACATTCGGGCAGGGGCGGATTGGCCCACCAGGACACCATGACAGATTCCGGTGGGCCGGTCTCATATCCTCCCTCAGCCAGGCTGATTCACACTCAGGCTGGGCTGGCTCACACTGCTTCCAGTACCTGCGGTTCATTGGAACACAATCCGGAAGTTAGGCTAGCGGGCACTTCCAGGTGCCGCTAGCCGTGAAAAGTGGTGAAGCTGTTCTACCAATGGGGAACCTGGAGAAAGTTAACCAGCCCAGCAGCATCCTCTCTCTGGCCCAGGCCAAAGGTCTCTTTAATGTGCCCGACGTGGGAGCAGTAGCATAGCGATGGTCGGAGCCGGGTTCACTACACTCGCCGCCACCCCAGCTCCCGCACTTTCACTGAACTAGCTAGATCGGTTACTGAGCACTGAAGGGGACCCGGCAGAGAGGTTATTTTTAATTACATTATTTGCATAAACATGATGGTGTAAGGGTTAGGGCGTCCCCGATCACAGTGTATGGTTTGGGGACTGGACAGGAGCAGGATGTACCTTGTCCTCAGGATGCCAGCTGATCAGGCAGCACTCACAGCCAGCCCTGGGACAATCTCTAATGCAAAGTCCTTCAGCCCTATAGCTGCCCAATGTCTGTCCATGATGATGGGCCTATTTATGTAATGCGGTAGCTACATTTGAAATGCGGTGGCTACTTATGAAATGCGATGGCTACATATGAAATGCGGTGACTACGTATGTAATGCGTGGCTATGTATTTAATGCGGTGGTTACGTATGTAATGCGGTGCTATATGTGTAATGTGGTGCTATTCATGTAATGCGGTGCTATTCGTGTAATGCGGTGCTATTCGTGTAATAATGTGGTGGCTATGTATATAATCAGGGGCGGATTGGCCACTGGGACAGATTCCGGACCTCTGAGGAGTTACACCGCCCTCTTGACAGACCACTTCCCCTCAAGAGACACCGCCCCCATTAGGGCTGCTTCCATAAATTTCCCAGGCTGGTGTTCGATCCCAATCCGCCCCTGCATTCGGGGGATACTTATTATTTGCGGAACCCTACTACCGGTGTTCTTTGGGATATCCTGCATGCATATACAGTCTTTCTGCAAAATATATCTAATAAGAGCTTTCATAGGGTGTATGCCTGCATAATATTGTCCTACCATCTGCTGCTTCAGTTTGCAGATCCTCAGCCAGCAGAGGACACTGCTAAAATATTAGATACAGAACACAAAAAGTCTATGATGTTATCACAGGTGGTAACACCTTACACCCATAGGGCGAAGCCAAAACACATTATTGCAAGTAATCATTGCCAGTTTGTCAGCAATAGGATTTTCTGCCCTTTGTAAAAAATAACCTAACGTAATCTAGTAAAGGAGATAAGTCTTTAGAGTCAAAAAACCTGTCGAAGGGTTTATGCACCCAACATATTCTGCAGACTGAAGTTGGGGGTATAAAGAAGACTCATGGGAAAACTCTAGGTGTCTGAGAGTAACCGGGAATTCTTGAAAACCAGTAAGTATAGTAATAGATAGTGATTACCACTCGTCCTAAAGAAGAGGGGTAGAAATTGGAAATGATATGTGTGTAGGGCGTGAAACGGTTAACCTTGGGCACAAACACTGAATGTGTTAAGACCCTTCCTGGCCCATGGTGAGATATTCCTGCCAGTTACACACAGAACGCTTGCGCTCGACGGAGTCCAACCGAGAGAAATGGTCCTGGCAGGGAATCCGTGAACTGTTTTTCATCAACACAGGCAACACACAGACTCAATGAAAAACACGTACATATTATATTTCCCGAGGAAACAAATCTGTCCTGGAGGAAACAAATCTGTCTTTGAATTTGACAATGAAACAAGCAACTTCATTCGCCACATTGTTCCCCGTCCCGGGGGTCCAGCGCAGACTCCTCAATGGCAGTTATATGAAGGGTCCAAATTGTCCCACTAACAACTCATTTACAATGAAGCAATCTGATTGCAGAATACTTATTTCTGCAGCGGGGTACACTGGTATTCCACAGGGAATAACATCGGGTTGTAGAGTTGGATCTTGATCCGAGGCACCAACAGGCTAAAGCTTTGACTGTTCCCAGGATGCATTGCTAAGCATACCACCTTTCGTTCCTTTCGACCTCCAGGGAAAGCAAAGGGTCAAGCGTATCAGGAACAGGGTCATGCTTCCAAAGCCACTAAGCCTAAATCTAGACAATCCTGGGCCGCCCGTCAGCCTGCTTCCAAACAAGACAAGCCTGCTGCATGACAGGGCGGGCCTCCCCCTGGCGGACACCATGGTGGAAGGCCGACTTCTGCAGTTCGCCCAGGTCTGGTTAGAGACCACTTCGGACGTCTGGGTGCGGGAAGTTGTCTCTCACGGGTATGCAATCTCTTTCAAGAGACGTCCCACTCGCCAGTTTTGAACCACGCTTATCCCTGCGGATCCGTTAAAAGCGCAAGCTCTACGCTTGGTTATACAATCCCTCCTGGATACAAGAGTGGTAGTGCCGGTTCCTCTGTCTCAGAGAGTCAGGGGATACTATTTGACCCTGTTTCTAGTTCCGAAGCCAAATGGGTCCTTTTGGCCTATACTCAACTTCAAATCATTTGAACAAGTTTGTGAGAGTGTCCAGATTCCGTATGGAAACTCTGCACTCTATAGTGCCGGCCATAGAACCTAAGGATTGTATGGTTTCCCTGGACATACAGGATGCTTACCTGCTGATAGAGCTGATTATTTATCTTGAACTTAAGCTATATACTTATTAAAGACAACATACGCAATGGGCGTACGGGGTACCGTAAAGGTACGCACTTAGCGTAGCAGACGCTAGGCCGTGGTCGAGACGCACGAGCGGCACGTTCGCTCACGGCTTACGCTGGGTATCGAGCACGCTATGGGCGGTCCGAGTACCGTAATGCTACGCTACTAGTGTAGCGGATGCTGTGCCCACAAGAGGAACACGAGCGGCGCAGACGCTCACAGAATGACACACAGTAAACCTTGTATGCAACACAATGTAATGCTGATTAACCTCTATTATACAAAAGCTGCTTGAGCGGTTGAGATGCTCCGAATACCGTTAGAAATGTAATGATAAACACACAATACCTTGTAAGGTTCCAAAACCTTTACTAACGAGATTTTAGTATGTAAAAGGGGAAAACAATTACATCTTATACACTACAGCACTAACATAAACACCTAAACAGAAATAACAGAAATTATACAATATACAACAGTTTAACAATAGCAGAGAGAGAGAGTATGGCAAATACAAACAGAGAACAACTTGGTTACAGAGAAAAACTTACACACTGGGGAATGATCACTGCGTAGTCCTGGTCACCAGCTCCATAGTTAGTCAGTGATGAAAACCTTTTGTGGAGAGTAGACTGAGCTGATTCAGCCTGGCTGTTACTTATATACACAACATACAGTACACTACAAAGGGCCCTGCAATCTCATTGTTCATTGGACACAGGAATCTGTCCTCACATTATAACAAAAGGTCATAGGTTTGTTTGAACAGGTGGGCTGTGACTATTCCAAAATGCTCAGGTGGGAGGGAATCTCAGGTTTCCCCCCACATGTGTAATAAAACAGCAAATACTTTTAAAGTCCATAAACTTCGGTTAGGTACTAAACACCACTGTTCAGACCCTGTCTGACCCTTCGTATCATGCAAAGAGGAATTCCTTTGTTCATGAACCAGTTACACTAAACATACTTACAGATATTATTAAAGGGACCATAACCTATAAAATATACTATTTGGATTAACTATGTAACGATCGAGTCGCCCGCCAGACGCACACAAACTCTACCGTAAATGCACATACCACGCGCTCGAGCGCATGTCCGTGGAGGCGCCGTCACGCAACTGCGAATATGCGCACGCACGGGAGAGAAGGTGCACGTGCAGCGGGCAAGCGCATGGGGTTAGTACAAGGCATGAGAATAACGATATTTTTCGACTTTGACAGTCCACCCTTTGGCAGTCACCAATAACTGCCACTTCCTAAACAGTTCAAACAGAAAAATATATGTCATCATGTAAATACCTTTTTATGATTGGGTAAAGGGAGGAGAGGAGAAGGTGGGAAAAGTATGACCTAGTGAGACAGTAAAAGCATGTGTGTATGAAATTCATGTTTGAGGGGTCATGTATCATCGTGCCGTACGTGTTCTAAATCAAGCTTCGAGGTATTGCGAAGTATACATTTGAATCCTTCTTATCCCGTATCAAGGGTCTGTGGATGGGCTGTCAAACTCTACCGAGCTCTTTTCGGCTTCTGGTTGCAACAAATGGGGGAGCACATTTAGTTGATGATACATGAAGGGGGGAACATGTGAATGCTAATATGTGAGAATCACCTGTCGGCTATGTGAGATACTACCTGGAGGTTGTAGAGATGAAGCTAAGAAACAATCGTTATAAATGCAGTCGTAAACTATGTGAGTTTAAATAAACAGTCGCCGATTGAGGTCTTGTCTGATGTCTTGTCTGATGTACATGTTGTCTGATGTCTCTCTGTGCTTTTGCTATAAATAGCGAGCAAAAGCTGTTCTATTGTCCATAAAATTTACAGTCTCTAAAGTATTGGGCTATCGTAAAAAGTTAAAGTCACTAGGGATATTGGGGGCTTGTGGCATAGTTCATCAATGGTCTGTATAAAAGAGGTTGTCAAATTCTTCTTCCAAGCAGATGTCTTTGTACCTTGGAGGAAAACAAAGGAGAAACGGGTGAAAGAAACGGACCGTGGAATCACATTTTCATCACAACATTGTCTCTATCGTTGGGTCATAAATCAAATTAGTTGTTGTTATTACAGTGTCCTCGCTCCTCAGACTCATCACTCTGGTGCTACCTTTACACTTCGTTAAAGCCCGAACGCATCTAAATATCAGGCCAACCAATATGACGACTCCCAGAATACACAAGAGAAATTTCCCTACGTCCATTATAATACCTTGGGCCCATTCTCCTAAACCAGAGAACCAATTTCGTGGGTTCAACCATGACACCCAACTGGTCAGCTCATTACCCACAGCAGCGAGTGTGAGATTGTGTTTCCTTCGAAACTCCCACTTTAATTGCAAAATGTCATCCATCTTTTGGTCTATAACCTCGGCCGGGTCCTCAGTGCTGTTTGTAATATACGTGCAGCACTTTACACCATACTGAGTTGCTAGGGTAACACAATACCCGCCTGTCACTGCTGTGAGATAATTGAGAATCATCCTATGCTGAACCAGCTCTGTTTTGTAGGCTTGTAACTCTTTCCCAGTGTACCTGAACGTGTCGTCATACATTTCGGTGATATTGTCTAATAAGTTCGCTAGCGCAGATATATATCTATAATTTATCACTCCTCTGGCGGTACGAGTGATATCTAACGCGAGTAGGAATTGAATCCCGGTGGATTCATGGATCAGATCAGAGGCCGGATGCTCTGTCCTCTCTATCAGGTGCCGTTTAACGACGTGCTCGTAATGAGTGTGAGTATAAGGAGCTTGGGCACCGCGGTGAATGTCTTTCATTTTGGTATGGGATACAGTCATTACTTCAGGCAGTACTTTTCCAATGTAACACAATCCCTCTGAGTTTGGGGCAAGCCACTTATACGCCTTTCTCCCGCATATGAAATATGCATCATCGGGGAGAACATATGGGACAGAGTATGACATTACCATGTTACAAATTTTCCATGTGAAATCTCCTAACCCTAACTCTCCCATCTGTCTAGTACACATATCCGGTTGTACGATATGTGCACAGTATCCTGGTGATACTTCTCCAACTCGCATGGTCCTACTTCCTAGAGTGTACCTATACCGGAAATATCTTCCACTGTTGGCTATCTGGCGTATAAGCTCTGTGTCTATGGGCATTCTATCGGCTCTATATGAAAATGTCATGGTTTGATTACTCCATGACACTTCCCAATTTTCCGGTTTTCGGGGATTGGAAATGTTAAAGCATACTAAGGACCTATCCACATGATACTGGTGGAACTTCAAACTAGGAGGACTAGAGATATTAAACCTCTTGTCCACCGGCCTCCCACCACTTAACTCAAGTACCTCTCCTACAGTTAAAGGGAATGGTACTAGTCCTGATTTGCTATGACCTTGAGGTACTTGAGAGCATACCCAACAGTCTGTCTGGTTTATCAATTTACCCACTAAAGAGTGATAGTCACTCAATGGATGCCGGTCCATGTGGACATTAAAACTGGACTGACATTTCTTGATGCACCCATCCTCAACTATATTGTCACAGTGCCTACAGATGCAGTTCTCTTCAGCTAACAATCCTTCACAATTCCTTCTATTGTCAATGCTATCAGATCGTTTTCTGATACTCGCCTTTACTCGGTGATTGTGCTGCTCTTGGAAATCTACGCCTCCATCCTGGTCATCAGAACCCATTCCAGATCCTTTCTCGACCTCCATGGTACTCTCACCGAAACAGACTGCTCTGGTCAACATCATGGTCAACAGGAAAATCCGGATCACAGTCTCTTGGGGCAAGTCCATCTTATAGGAGGAAAAGGAGAAATTTGTAATGGGGGTACAAAAAAATAATTGAGGGGAAAGAAAAATGTTACGATGTCTTCTAGTCTTGTTGTTCCTCTTGCTCTGTTGTCATCTTAAAGGTGCTGTCTCTCAATCTTCCAAACGAACATTCTGGTTATACAATATTCCTTCCAAATCTGCGATCTTTCTGTAAGGAGCAAAAATCTTGCATTACCATTTGTCTAACTGATGTGTGACATACCATCTGTAAAGCATGAGAACATGAGAGAGAAGAGGGAAAAAAAAAAAAAAACGAGAGAGAGAACAATTCATATATATGTTACCTAAAACAACAAACAAAAAAACATTGTCAGATCTTCCGTTCACCATCAGGCTGTCACACCATCACATCCATCGGTATCTTTGCGCAGTCTCCCCCCACCAGTATTTCCACACTGCACCCTTTTGTGCCTGGCCAGGACACACCGATGTCGGTAGGTCACACTGGGGTTAGATAGACTTCTGCAAAGCCCAGTAGCTATGTGATGTTTGAGTTCTGCCGATGAACGTCAGAGATGGGGAGAAAGAAACATTTACAGATAAATTACAAAGTTTACCCGGCCGTTCCTGTGTCTACACGGAACTGACCTCCCAATTTCATTGACTGTAACCTCAGGCTTACTATCAGTCCTAATGATCACCTTTCCTGACTGCATATTACAGGTGCGGCCCAAACTTCTTCCTATATGATCCCTGATTACAATTTTGTGTGTCATAACTCTGCTCGTGTTTTTGTCTAGGGGGTTGATATACCTTCTGTGGATCTTTAAACCTACAACTACGTGCAAAATGACCTTCCTTCTGGCAATTATAACACCTTATCACCTTTGACTTACCCACAGGGATCTGAGGCTTCTTACCTCCCTGTGCTTCCCTGTTTCTTTGGATATCATGGTCATGTCGTTGTCTATGGGGTTGATATGACTTTTGTATATTTCTTGATCTACAATCTCTTGCATAATGTCCCTCTTTGTGACAATGATAACAAACTATCACATTTGAATTTCTCACAGGGGTTTGGGGCTTAAGCTGGTGTGGCTTCGTTGTCAGGGCTTGTCTACTGATTGTCATTTGCTTACTGCCCTGTGACTCCAGGTGTCTTTTGATGTTCCATTCAATTATAACATCATCTTGTGTTGGTTCTACAATATGAGATACATTTGTTTGTGCGTGATATATAACACTGTACGTACCTGTGGACACGACCTCACCTGACCCTCCGTAAGGGGGTTTGACTACTGCCTTTACCGATTTGGTCGCGTCCACCTGGATGTCTTGTATGATGGCTGCCGGAAATGGTGCCGACCTCGTGCTGGGCTCACTTTCTTGCTTGTAATCCTGAGGGAAGTTTAACATGGAGTGCAACTTGCACGGGTTAACAGTTGTACATTTAACAGTTTTACTTTTATCATTGTTACATTCGTTACAATTATTCTTATCATCTATACAGTTACTAAGTGCATGTTTATCATACCCCAGTGTGCCATTCTCTGTAACCACTTTCTCTCTTGTTGCCATATTTTTCTTACCAAAGTGAGAGTCAGCTGTGTAAGCTAATCCTCCTTGTATTTCACTTTCCCGTTGCCATAACTGTAAATAATCATAATGTTTGATCCGTCTCTTTGCAGATTTAATGAGACATATCCTTCTCCTTAGATTTTGTAACACCTCGGGGCTAAAACTGCCTACCCGTGGGAACTTTTCCCTGTCATGCACAGTCATTCTTTCCCATTCATTGAAAACCTTTGTATGTGATTCATCTTGGACCTCCTGGTCTGTATCACACGTTATATACCTTGCCGACCTTATGGGCCGGTTTACTAAATCAACCTGAACCAGGGTTGATCATCCCCTACCTGAACAACTGGCCCCCATCTTTGCAGGTGTTGCTTTCACTACCTCTGACCTTCAAATCAGGGTCTTCAGCGAACCCTTACAAAAACCAAGATGTCCGGGGTAGGCCGACGGTGAAAGTTTACAGAGTACCTTCACTCACTCGCCCACGTCGACCAATACACCCACACACTGCCTTAGCGCTGGCGTACTCAACCTAGGGCCCCTGCAACCTGAACCTCTATTTACTGGAACGTGTGGGTGTGATCCGAAGAGCACTTAACCCTTCCCAGTAAATATCAGTTGCTAGAGAATTCCTGAGTGACCAGCGAACCTCCCTTAAAATAAAAAAAATTACACAAATCACGTTAGAATGTACAAATAGCGTTTATGACCCCTCTAGCGTACGCAAATGGTACTGGGTCAAGTTACAAACTAATGCACACAATTACATGCGGTACAATCGTACTGCACATAAGCAACTAATCTTATGTGCGGAACGACCAGTGGAATCGAAAATTGTGGCTGCGAATTCCTTCAGCCAGAGCTTAATGGCCTATATGGGTACCGCACCAACCCTCCTGGTGTTGTGCTTCTTGACTCTATCTATAGCGGACTTCCTAGTCTGCTGTACCTAGACCTCCTGGTCTGTCTCTGGACCTCCTGGTCCGCTATACTCTAATGCTCTTATTTTAATATGTTTAACAAGGGATGCCTCCCAAGCCACCGCGCTGTCACTTTCACGTATGTACCTCACGAGAACTCGATTTCCTGTGGTTCCACCCAAAAATAAGAAACTTATATATATGTATACACACTCTTTCACCTCATATACTCTTTACTTTCGTTTCTGCGCAGAAATCACTTTCATTCAGTATCGCAGTCTAGTCCCGAAAGGAGTTACAACTAGAGAAGGATTATTTACGCTAAAATTTAGGACACTGAGAGTGACTTGCGCTATTATCGCGTTGCCTCCGTATCGCCTACTAAAACAATACTATCGTGTGATTTGTATTACGTGGGCGTACCCATACGCTCCGTTGCGTAATATACGCTACGTGCGTCGGCCCTTGCGTCGCGTACGCTTGTCCCGCCCTTTGCTAGGGACACATGTACACAGGCCAGACACGTCCACAGTAACACAAGTAACACGTTTATATCAATGTAAATGATCTTTAACTGCAATCATTTACTGAACACCACACAGATTTCTCTTGTATCTTAGGCAAAGCCGTGTGCGTGTTTTACAAATTACTCCCTTACGTATTAATTTTACTTTTAACTACCAATAGCAACAAATCTTTCTCAGCACGTTATCAATGATAAATGGCAAACAGGAGAGTGAGATGTGAAAATTACACAAATGAAACATGCAATTCTAAATTAATCTAATAACATACATTGATGTAAGCACGCGCATATAGATATTACATCTATGAGACCCTATTCAGTGCTTCTAATTTGCATATGAATGTGCTTTTTAACTATCTGTGAAGGCGATTTCTTTCACTGCTGGGAGAAAAAAACCCAAAACCCAGTTACACAGGTTCATTTGCATTTCAATGGCCCATCTCACAAGTAGCAGAGTTAAACAGGCTCTTGAAGGGAGAGAAAAAAAAAAAAAAACTTTGTTTTATTTCTGTGTGTCGTTCAAATATTTATTTTATTATTAACTTTCATTAATCCCCTTCTGAACTATTTATAATTGATTTTTGATATGGATTAGATAAATGCATTTAAAACTCATTAAATTATGATTTCTTTTTGACAATGGATGGCTGATTATTTCCCGAGTCAACTGAAAATCAGTCATTCAGAGAAAAAAAATGTGACCTTCCCAAAATGGCCGCTGCTCCTCCCCCTTCCACATCCATGAGGGTTACACAAAATGGAGGACAGACCATGCTGCTCCTTTTGTCACAAAGAAAATCACCATGCCAGCCCCTAAAGTTATTTTAGGCCTGAGTTAAAAATAAAACTATCAAGCTATGCAGAGCGATTAAAAATACTTTTAAACCTATTTAAACAGACAAGCAATCCAATCTGCGTGTGCAGTTGGCACCAAATAGAAATTAAAACCAGATTTAAAAAGACAATAACTTAATGTTCTTATCTTCTTCGGTTCCCGGATTCCACCAGCACTCCTACAACGTAGCGATGCAGACACTTATCTAGTCAGCACTGCCGTATCCCCAACCACCAACACGGATACCAAGGGATACTACCTTCCCCCTTTGCTGACAGATAAAGTCTGCTTGTGTTCGCTAGTGCGGATATGTGGAGGAAGGACGAGGCCCCAATTGATAGAGCTGATTATTTATCTTGAACTTAAGCTATATACTTATTAAAGACAACATACGCAACGGGCGTACGGGGTACCGTAAAGGTACGCACTTAGCGTAGCAGACGCTAGGCCGTGGTCGAGACGCACGAGCGGCACTTTTGCTCACGGCTTACGCTGGGTATCGAGCACGCTATAGGCGGTCCGAGTACCGTAATGCTACGCTACTAGCGTAGCGGATGCTGTGCCCACAAGAGGAACACGAGCGGCGCAGACGCTCACAGAATGACACACAGTAAACCTTGTATGCAACACAATGTAATGCTGATTAACCTCTATTATACAAAAGCCGCTTGAGCGGTTGAGATACTCCGAATACCCTTAGAAATGTAATGATAAACACACAATACCTTGTAAGGTTCCAAAACCTTTACTAACGAGATTTTAGTATGTAAAAGGGGAAAACAATTACATCTTATACACTACAGCACTAACATAAACACCTAAACAGAAATAACAGAAATTATACAATATACAACAGTTTAACAATAACAGAGAGAGAGAGTATGGCAAATACAAACAGAGAACAAGTTGGTTACAGAGAAAAACTTACACACTGGGGAATGATCGCTGCGCAGTCCTGGTCACCAGCTCCATAGTTAGTCAGTGATGAAAACCTTTTGTGGAGAGTAGACTGAGCTGATTCAGCCTGGCTGTTACTTATATACACAACATACAGTACACTACAAAGGGCCCTGCAATCTCATTGTTCATTGGACACAGGAATCTGTCCTCACATTATAACAAAAGGTCATAGGTTTGTTTGAACAGGTGGGCTGTGACTATTCCAAAATGCTCAGGTGGGAGGGAATCTCAGGTTTCCCCCCACATGTGTAATAAAACAGCAAATACTTTTAAAGTCCATAAACTTCTTTTAAACATAACTATAAGCAGGAGCGATTAATCTCTTTCAAACCAACGCCGGAATGTTACTAATAATATACTCTTCGGTTAGGTACTAAACACCACTGTTCAGACCCTGTCTGACCCTTCGTATCATGCAAAGAGGAATTCCTTTGTTCATGAACCAGTTACACTAAACATACTTACAGATATTATTAAAGGGACCATAACCTATAAAATATACTATTTGGATTAACTATGTAACGATCGAGTCACCCGCCAGACGCACACAAACTCTACCGTAAATGCACATACCACGCGCTCGAGCGCATGTCCGTGGAGGCGCCGTCACGCAACTGCGAATATGCGCACGCACGGGAGAGAATGTGCACGTGCAGCGGGCAAGCACATGGGGTTAGTACAAGGCATGAGAATAACGATATTTTTCGACTTTGACACTGCACATACCTATTGCCATGTCGCATCAGTGATATCTGTGGTTTGCTATTGGCAACCGACATTATCAATTCCAGGCGCTGCCTTTTGGATTGGCCACGGCCCCTCGGATCTTCACCAAGTTCATGACCGTTATGATGGCTCTTCTCCGCAATCAAGGAATCAGGATCCTGCTGTATCTGGACAACTTGCTGATCCTGGCGAACTCCCAAGAGGTTCTCCTCAGTCATCTGGCACTGACCGTACAATTCCTACAAGCCCACGGGTGGCTCATCAACTGGAGAAAGTCCTTGCTGGTGTACCTGGGGGCACTACTGGACACACACAACCAAATAATGTTTCTGTCTCCAGAGAAAATCATGAAACTTTAGGACAAGATCAGATATTTCATCTCTCGCTCAAGAGTGTCGATACACTCAGCGATGCAAGTACTACTCATGGTGTCAGCTTTCGACATGTTAGAGTATGCTGAATTTAATTCCCGCCCTCTGCAGAGGTTAATCCTTTCCAAGTGGGATGGCCTGCCTCACCGGATCTGGTATTAAATGATCTCATTGACTCCGGAGGTTCATCTCTCACTAATCTGGTGGCTACAGGACCAACAGTTGAGCAGGGCCCGTCTCTTCTGGATCTCCAACAGGGTCCTCCTGACAACAGATGCCAGTCTGCGGGGTTGGGGCGCGGTGTTGGAGCAACACTCTCTCCAGGGTCGGTGGACCCGGGAGGAATCTCTCCTCCAGATAAACATTCTGGAATTGCGGGCAGTGTTCAATGCGTTGTTACCGGCCCTGCCTCTAGTACAGAACAGGCCTGTTCAAGTACAATCAGACAATGCCACCACGGTGCATATATAAATCATCAAGATGGCACTCAATGCTGCACGGCAATGCTGGAAGTATCAAAAATCTTCCGTTGGGCGGAACGCCATCTGCCAGCAATATTGGCAGTGTTCATCCCCGGAGTCCTCAACTGGAAAGCGGACTTCCTCAGTCGTCAGGATATGCACGCCGGAGAGTGGAGTCTTCATCAGGAAGTCTTTCAACTCCTAGTGGACAAATGGGGCCTACCAAATGTAGACCTGATGGCCTCTCGACAATCACAAGGTTCCGGTCTTCGGATCAAGGACAAGGGATCCTCAAGCAGCGCACTGGCAATTCCATGAAACTTTCACCTTCCATACGTGTTCTCTCCAGTGTCACTCCTGCCCAGGGTTCTATGGAAGTTCAACAAGACAGAGGAATACTACTTCTAGTCGCTCCAGCGTAGCCCAGACGGCATTGGTTCTCAGACTTGCAGGGTCTCTCGATAGAGCGTCCTCTTCTACTTCCTCAATGCCCAGACCTCCTCGTTCAGGGCCCTTGTGTCTATCCGGACCTGGCCAGACTGGCTTTGACGGCGTGGCTTTTGAAGCTTCACTCCCGAGGGCCAAGGGATTCTCCGAGGTGGTTATTCAAACTATGTTGAAGGCCCGCAAACCGGCTTCTGCACGGATTTATTACAGGGTCTGGAACTCTTATTTCACTTGGTGTGCTGTTAAGAATTATGAAGCCTATTCGTTCAGAACTTCTAGGATTTTGTCCTTTCTGCATCAAGGCCTAGACTTAGGCCTTCGCCTGGCCTCCCTCAAGGTTCATATATCTGCCTTGTCGGTGTGGTTTCAGAGGAAAATTGCGTCTATTCCTGACATTTATACTTTCACTCAGGGCGTTTTATGGATTCAGCCTCCCTATGTCTCTCCTGTGGCTCCATGGGATCTGTCTGTTGTCTAAAAGGCCCTTCAAGAGTCTCCATTTTAACCTCTTGAGTCTGGATCTTAAATGTCTTACACTTAAGGTCGTGTTTTTACTGGCTATTGCCTCTGCTAGGAGGGTGTCGGACTTAAGCGCTTTGTCCTGTCGTCCATCCTTTCTGACTTTTCACCGTGACCGTGCAGTTCTTCGAACTCACCCTGGTTATCTACCTAAGGTGGTATCATCTGTTCATCTTAACCAAGAGATTGTGGTTCCAGCCTTTATCTCTTCTGGTTTGTCCTCCAAAGAGCGGCCTTTGGATGTGGTACAGGCTCTCCATATTTACGTAGAGAGGACTGCCTCCCTCAGGAAGTCAGATTCCCTTTTGTACTTTTTGGTTTTCACAAACGTGGCTGGCCTGAGAATAAGCAAACCATGGCCAGATGGATTAGAAAGGTAATTGCACAAGCTTATGCACAGGCTGGTCTTCCAGTTCCTGCTGCTATCAAAGCCCATTCTACCCGGTCTGTTGGACCTTCTTGGGTGACCCACCGAGGCGCGTCCGCTGAACAATTGTGCAAGGCGGCTATGTGGTCCTCTGTGAACACGTTCATCAGGTTCTATGCCTTTAATACTTCCACCTCCCAGGATGCTTCCTTTGGACGCCGGGTTATTGTACCCGCTACAGTGCTTCCCCTCTCATGAGGAACTGCTTTAGGACATCCGCGATGTTATTCCCTGTGGAATACCAGTGTACCCTGCTGCAGAAAAGGAGATTTATGGTAGACTTACCATAGTTTAATCTCATTCTGCGAGGTAGACTGGGTTCCACAGGGCGCCCATCCTGACGCACTTAGCTTCTTTGGGTTTGTATGGCATTAGCCGCTGGTACCTTCTCCTGTCGTGAGAATGTGGGTCTATGTGACTAACATCTGCCGTCTCTCTTACCTGCTACTGCACTGGAATGGTTAACGAAACTAAGCTCCAGTGCCTGGAGGCGGGGCTATAGAGGAGGCGGTGCAGTGTATCCTGGGAACAGTCAAAGCTTTAGCCTGTTGGTGCCTCGGATCAAGATCCAACTCTACACCCCGATGTTATTCCCTGTGGAGTCCAGTGTACCTCGCAGAAAGAGGTTTAACAATGGTAAGTCTACCATAAATCTCCTTTTTTCATTGTGTTTCTAATTTATTTCTCATTATTTCTCTCTATCTTCATAATTTTGGTATCCGGGTGATAGATCGACAATGTATTCACCGACAGTCAATAGGGCAAAACATTAGGCCAACAGGTACAAAAGGTCGGCATGGGATAGGTCAACAGTGCTTAAGCTTAACAGGTATAAAAGGTCAACAGGTTCAAAAGGTCGACATGACAAGGGTAGTCGTATAAATGGTCGACACATGTTTTTTGGGTTTTCACACGTTTTCCCAACATTTGCTTGACTTACTATCCATGAGGACATCGATTGGGAAAAGTAAGCTGGGGTGAGCGTCTACGTCTGTACTGATGGTGGTCACAAGACAGGAAATATACAAGATTTCGTCTAAAAACTTCAAAAAGATGTATTGACCATTTTTTTTATTGTTGACCGTTGTCAGGTTGACCAATACTTAGGTTGGGTAGTCTGAAGGTCAGCTATGACAATGAATACTATAGAGTGCCCTAAAGATTTTAAACATAAAGTGCATAGATTAGGGAAAGGTCCATGTCTGTGGATGCCCCAGTGGTCACTGGTTTCTTATCACAATGTGAAAGCTACATCAAACCACCTAGATGCTGCCTTAATGGCAATTTATGAAAGAAGCCACCAGTCACTGTGTAGGAGGCCTAGACTTCAGAAGCTAAAACTGGGGTAAAGGTGCCACAACTCACCCACATCTCGCACTCTGTGTAAAACTGACCGGTATGGCAGGAAGACACAAAAACAAGATATTACTCAAAACGGAGTATGGTGGATGTGCATGGAGCATAGTGGCAGTATACATATGGAGTGTATGGAATATAGTGGTGATTAATAGAGTATGGTGGAGTTGTATGGTGGCAGTGAGTGGAGCATGGTGGTGGCATATGGAGTATAGTGGTGATTAATGGAGTATGGCGGAGGTGTATGGAGCATGGTGGTAGTTTATGGAGCGTGGTGGTGTATGGAGCATTGTGGAGATGTACGAAGTAAGGTGGCATATGAGCATGGTGGCAGCGTGTGGAGCATGGTGGTGGTGGTGTATGGAGTATGGTCATGATTAGTGGAGTATGGTGGAGGTGTATGGAGCATGGTGGTGATTAATATGTTATGGTGGAGGTGTATGGTGCATGGTGGCAGTAAATACATGGTGGCAGTATATAGACTGTATGGAATATGGTGGTGATTTATGGAGTATGGTTTATTTGTATGGAGTATGGTGGAGCTGTGTGGTGGTAGTGTGTGGAGCATGGTGGTGGCATATGGAGTATAGTGATGATTAATGGATTATGGTGGAGGTGTATGGAGTATGGTGATAGTGTATGGAGCGTGGTGGTGTATGGAGCATTGTGGAGATGTACAAAGTAAGGTGGCATATTGAGCATGGTGGCAGCGTGTGGAGCATGGTGGTGGTGGTATATGGAGTATGGTGGTAATTAGTGGAGTATGGTGGAGGTGTATGGAACATGGTGGTGATTAATGTGTTATGGTGGAGGTGTATGGTGCATTTTGGCAGTATATACATGGTGGCAGTATATAGACTGTATGGAATATGGTGGTGATTTATGGAGTATGGTGTAGTTATATGGAGTATGGTTGAGCTGTATGGAGCGCAACAGTGGTGTATGGAGCATGATGGAGATGTACAAAGTATATTGAGCATGGTGGTGGTATATGGAGTATGGTGGTGTATGGAGTATGGTGGTGATAAATGGAGTGTGGCGGAGTTGTATGGAGCATGGTGGGGGTGTATAGAATATGGTGATGTTTAGTGATGCATGGTAGTTGTACGATACGATACTGTACATTTATTGTCATTATCAAACAAAAATTTGACAACAAAATTCAGTTTGTACAACACACCAGATAATGATAAAAAGTTAGGACATAGGTATAAAAAGACCACACAATACACACATATGAGAGATGACACATTATTCCCAATGAGTGTTTTATCATGCGCACGACAGTTGCAAAGAAGCTATTCTGTAGACGATTCGTGCAAGTGGTATAGAGTATGGTGGAAGTGTTTGGAGTACGGTGTGGTGTATAGAGTACGGTTGTGTATTGAGCGTGGGGACGTATGGAGCATGGTGGCGATGTATGGGCCATGGCAGTGGTGTATGGAGTATGGTGATGGTGTATGGAGCATTGTGGTGGTTTATGGAATATGGTGATGTTTAGTGGCGCATGGTAGTGGCATGTGGAATATTCATGTGTATAGAGCATGGTGGCATATTGAGCATGGTGGAGGTTTATGAAGCATGGTGGTGGTGTATGGAAAATGGTGGTGGTATATGGATTATGGTGGCGTATTAAGCATAGTGTGGTGTATGGAGCATGTTGGTGTATGGAGTATGGTGGAATATTGAGCATGGTGATGGTGTATGGAGTATGGTGGAATATTGAGCATGGTAGTGGTGTATGGAGTATGTATGGTGGTGGTATATGGTGGTGGTGTATTGAGAATGGTAGAGGTATATGGAGTAAGGTGGCATATTGAGCTGAGATAGTGTATTGTATGGTGGTGGAGGATTGAGCATGGTGGTGATTTATGGAGTGTGGTGGTTGGTGGTGTATGGAGTATGGTGCCATTGTGGGGAGAATGGTTTCTGTGTCTGAAGCATGATGGCACTGTATGCAGAATGGCAGCAGTGGAAATAGTGTGAAGAGCATGGTGGTACTGTATGGAGCTTGGGAATATATTATGTCGCATGGTGGTGGTATACTATACTGTATACCACCACCATGCACCAACACATACACCAACACCATGCTCCTTACACTGTCATTACACACTATACTGTGTGTAATGACAGTGTAAGGAGCATGGTGTTGGTGTATGGAGTATAATGGCAGTGTGAGGAGCATGGTGGTACTGTATGGAGCTTGAAGATATTTTATGAAGCATGGTGGTGGTATATGGTGTATAATGGCGGTGTAAGGAGCATGGTGGTGGTGTATGGAGTATTTTGGTGGTGCATGAAGCATGGTGGCAGTGCATGGAGTTTAGGTGCAGTGTATGGAGCATGGAGGATGGTGATAATATATATACTGTAGTATGGTGGAGGTATTTAGAGCATGGTAATAGTAACATTAATCTGTAGAACTGCTTTTAGTCATTCGAAACAGCGCATCTGCATAAGGATAAACTAATAATGGAGGAGCTGAGGAACAACAAAGTTGGTGACCTACAATGGCCCAGTCCCAACCTTGTGTGTTCTGGGTAAATAGGAAATAAACTATAACTTATAGACTCCGGAGGAACAGCGCCTATGGGGGGTAATTCCAAGTTGATCGCAGCAGGATTTTTGTTAGCAATTGGGCAAAACCATGTGCACTGCAGGGGGGGCAGATGTAACATGTGCAGAGAGAGTTAGATTTGGGTGTGGTGAGTTCAATCTGAAATCTAAATTGCAGTGTAAAAATAAAGCAGCCAGTATTTACCTTACACAGAAACAAAATAACCCACCCAAATCTAACTCTCTCTGCACATGTTACATCTGCCCCCCTGCAGTGCACATGGTTTTGCCCAATTGCTATCAAAAAACCTGCTGCAATCAACTTGGAATTACCCCCATGGTTAGATGTCCAGAGAACTTAATAGAACATTTTACTATATATACACATGGGTCATCTCCATGAAATAGAAAATCGTGTTCTTCTAGTCAGGATGAGGAGTCAGAACACAACACATATTACTGGTGATTTGTGCCTTCCTTTTATACGTCAATTATCCTCTATAGAAAGATTCCAGCATCCCATGCACTAAGGCATCCTACAGAATCTGTGCAAAATGAACATTTCTAACATTATTATTAACTGTCCACATATTAAAGTGTGAATGCATTGTATTACGATAATACAATAATATACATAACTACTGGGTTTCACTGATAACAATGAATGCATTTTTCAGTTTGTCCAAGATAGATTGTTTTTTTATAGATTTTTTTCCCCTCCTGGCAGATGAGTCTTTCATTAGATAGGTTATTGTAATACATATACGTTCCATTAGTATTCCCATCATAACTATGTAACACCGGCTCACCTGGATTTTTAGAATGGCTCGCTACTTAAGTATCTTGCCAGGGGTTCAACCAAATCTACTTTCTTGTCCGTAGAGGGTGGGGGTGGGGGTGGGGTCCGCCCGGGGACAGGATCCAGTCTGTAGGTCGACAGTAACTAAGTCTACAATGTTTAGGTCGACCACTATTGGTCAACAGTAACTGGGTCAACAGGGTTTCAAGGTCGACATGTTCTAGGTCAACAGGTCAAAGGTCGACATGAGTTTTTCAAAAATGTTTCTTTTTTTTTTACTTTTTCATACTTAACGATCCACACGGACTACGATTGAAAATAGTAACCTGTGCTAGGACACTGAGGACACTGTGCACTAATTGGGGTTCCCGGTCACTGTACAGAGAAAACGACACCAAAAAAACATTAAAAACTCATGTAGACCTTTTAACCTGTCGACCTAGACCTGTCGATCTAGAGACCCTGTCGACCTAGCATCCCTGTCGACCTAGTTACTGTCAACCAATAGTAGTCGACCTAGACACTGTCGACCCTATGAACCAACACCCCCGGGGACAATGTGTAGGTTTGGGGAACCATGTTTCCTCCTTCCCCATAAACTAACACACCAGCTACACAAGGTAAACTGGAATAACCTTTAATGGGTTGATGGAAAGATTTATTAGGAAAAGGCACAGTAAAATATTTTACCAGAATGCAATTCAAATTATTATTACAGATGAGTGGGTTCAGTTCCGAGACCAAATCCGAGTCCGGCTCAGGACTTCCCACCAGTCTCGGAAACCAGAACAAGACAAAACGTCATCATCCCGCTGTCGGAATCGCACGGGTTTTCGATCCCATATAAACAGCCGCGTGTCACCGCCATTTTCACTCCGGACTTGAAGAGTGAAGAAGACAGACCTCTGTCTCTCTCTGTGGGTGGTGGCGTCAGGTGGGGTTAGTGTGTGCTCTGTAGGGTTGCTGCTGCAGTCACTGTGGTGTACCTGTGCTGTGTTAGGGGTGCTGTCCTGGCTGTCAATGGTGTGTCATGTGCTGCAGCCATGGCCGGACTGGCCATCTGGCACTTCTGGCACATGCCAGAAGGGCCGATGGGCAGGTGGGCCGAATCGGTCACTCAGAGAGACGGGAAGGCAGCGCACAGTGCAGCCTCTGGCTCTCTGGTTCCATGGTCTCCAAGGAAATAGGGGCGTGCCACGAGTCCACACCCCCGGACTTACGGCGCATCCTGCCCCCCCCAGCAACCGTCGCCATGGTAATTGGGTTGTGCCACCAGTCCACGCCCCCATGACTCGCGGTACGCCCCATACGTCCTGCAGCACGCCCCCCATGACACACGCGCGTGCCTTCGGCACGCACGCGTTCACAAGTGCCAGGGCTGAATCAAGACCCCAGTCGGTCGCTGCCAGCTGTACATGGGTGTTGCTGTCGTGGCTGTCACTGTGTTGTACAGGCTGTCCTCCTGTATGCTGTAAAATATAGGAGTGCTGCTGGCCCTGTTTGTTGTAAAAATTCAGGGGTGCAGTTGTTAAAAAATTAAAAGCACACTGCTCCTGTATGCTTTAAAATATAGGGGTGCTGCTGGCCCTGTATGTTATAAAAATTCAGAGGTGCAGTTGTTAAAAATGAAAAGCACACTGCTCCTGTATGCTGTAAAATATTGGGGTGCTGCTGGTCCTGTATGCTATAAAAATTCAGGGGTGCAGTTGTTAAAAATTAACAGCACACTGCTGTTTGCTGTAAAATATAGGGGTGTTGCTGTTCAAATAACAATACACTGACCCTGTATGTTGTAAAAATTCAGGGGTGCGGTTGTTAAAAATTAAAAACACACTGCTGTATGCTGTAAAATGTAGGGGTATTGCTGTTCAAATAACATTACACTGTCCCTGTATGCTATAAAAATTCAGGGGTGCAGTTGTTAAAAATTAAAAGCACACTGCTCCTGTATGCTTTAAAATATAGGGGTGCAGCCGGCCTTGTATGTTGTAAAAATTCAGAGGTGCAGTTGTTAGAAATGAAAAGCACACTGCTCCTGTATGCTGTAAAATATTGGGGTGCTGATGGCCCTGTATGCTATAAAAATTCAGGGGTGCAGTTGTTAAAAATTAACAGCACACTGCTGTATGCTGTAAAATATAGGGGTGTTGCTGTTCAAATAACATTACACTGGCCCTGTATGCTATAAAAATTCAGGGGTGCAGTTGTTCAAAATTAAAGTACACTGTTGTATGCTGTAAAATATAGGGGTGTTGCTGTTCAAATAACATTACACTGGCCCTGTATGCTATAACAATTCAGGAGTGCAGTGAAAATCAATGTACACTGGCTCTGTCTCATATGCTTTAATAATTCTAGAGTGCAGTGAAAATCAATATACACTGGCTCTGTCTTGTATGCTGTAATAATTCTAGGGTGCAGTGAAAATCAAAGTACACTGGCCCTGTCTTGTATGCTGTAATAATTCTAGGGTGCAGTGAAAATCAATGTACACTAGCCCTGTCTTGTATGCTGTAATTATTCTAGGGTGTAATGAAAATCGAAGTACACTGGCCCTGTCTTGTATGCTGTAATTATTCCAGGGTGCAGTGAAAATCAATATACACTGGCCCGTTCTTGTATGCTGTAAATATTCCAGGGTGCAGTGAAAATCAATGTACACTGGCCCTGTCTTGTATGCTGTAAAATTACAGGGGTGTTGTGAAAATACAGGGGTGCTGGCACTGTCTGCGGTTGCGATGTCTAGGTCTGACCTTCACAACATTATATGGGAAGAGGAGGCTCCTACCACCATTTGCATGCCCCCTGCAAGTGCTGGGAGGAGCACCGCCAGTCCAGTTGCTGATATTGAGATTGAGGATGTCACTGTAGAAGTACACCAGGATGGGGAGGATATAGGTGTAGCTGGCGCTGCGGAGGAAGTTGACGATGAGGATTCTGATGGTGTGTGGTTTGTTTGAATAAGGCACCAGTGGAGACAGTTGTTGGCCATGGGATGAAAAGCCCATTGTCATGCCTGGGCAAAATACCAAAAAAGCCACCTCTTCGGTGTGGAATTATTTCTCCCCAAATCCGGTCAACAGGTGTCAAGCCATTTGTTCCCTTTGTCAATCCATAAGTAGGGGTAAGGACGTTAACCACCTTGGAACATCCTCCCTTATACGTCACCTGCAGCGCATTCATCATGTCATTGTCAAGTTAAAAAAACTTTGGGTAATAGAGTAAGCAGTCCGCTGACACCTAAATGATGTGGTTTTGTTTGTTTGGATATTATTTCTCTGTGAGGATGAGGATGTAAACACTGAAAGGGGGTGGGGGGGAGGGGGGGGGGATCTGAGGATGAGGACAACATCTTGCCACTGTAGAGCCAGTTTATGCAAGGAGAGATTGATTGCTTCTTTTTTGGTGAGGGCCCAAACAAACCAGTCCTTTCAGCCATAGTCGTGTGGCAGACCCTGTTGCTGAAATGTTTGGTTTGTTAAAGTGTGCATGTCCTGTTTATACAACATAAGGGTGGGTGGGAGGGCCCAAGGACAATTCCATCTGGCACCTCTTTTTCTTCTTTGCATTATGTGCTGTTTGGGGCCTAGTTTTTAAATCTGCCATCCTGTCTGACACTGCAGTGCCACTCCTAGATGGGCCAGGTGTTTGTGCCGCCAATTGTGTCGCTTAGCTTAGTCATACAGCGACCTCAGTGCAACGTTTTGGCCTCAAAACAATATTGTAAGGTGTTCAGAATAGACTGGAAATGAGTGGAAATGAATGTTATTGAGGTTAATAATACCGTAGGATCACAATTACCCCCAAATTCTGTGATTTTTAGCTGTTTTTATGGGGTTTTTTTAAAAATCATCCCGATCCAAAACCAAAACCCAAAAGGGTGATTTTGGCAAAACCAATCCAGATCCAAAACACGAGCGGGGATCCAGATCCAAGACCAAAACACAAAACCCGAAAAGTGCCCGCCGCACAACTCTAAATTATCCTTATCTATAATGTTGAATTGTGTGAAGATTAAGTAAACACCTCTCAGAACATAAAACTTTTACTGTAAGTTTCTATCACTTTATAGTCATTGTAAATTATGTCTTTAGGTAAAATGGTAAAATTGTGACAGTGCACAATGTACTTTGCAACCCAAACATCTTTGCCTCTGCCATGTGACAAGAATTTGAGTCCCTGGATTATCTACTAAGTAAAAGTGTCCCCGAATACTGTAATTGTAACTCCACCTTTATACACGTCTCAGCTCTACCATCCAGGACATAATACTCTCTTCACTTCTTTCTTCCCGTACTACCTTCCTTAAAGACTAATTACGATAACTTACTGTTCTCAATGATATCACTGTTTCATACGGTATGTATAGGCTGCATTCTCAGTGATGTCACTGCCTCCTAGTGAATGGGTAGGCTGCATTCTCAGTGATGTCACTGCCTCCTAGTGAATGGATAGAATGCATTCTCAGTGATGTCACTGGAGCCTAGTGAATGGATGAGCTGCATTCTCAGTGATGTCACTGGAGCCTAGTGAATGGATAGGCTGCATTCTCAGGAATATATGTTTTTTCCATAGAGTGGATAGGCTGCATTATTGATGATGTCACTAATTACTAGTGAGTAGATAGGACTCATTCTCTGTGATGTCACTGATTCCTAGTGAATGGATATGCTGCACTCTCAGTGATGTCACAGGCTCCTAGTGAGTAGATAAGATGCATTCTCTGCGGTGTCACTGGTTTCTAGTGAGTAGATAAGATGCATTCTCTGTGATGTCACTGGTTTCTAGTGAGTAGATAACATGCATTCTCTGTGGTGTCACTGGTTTCTAGTGAATGGATATGCTGCACTCTCAGTGATGTCACAGGCTCCTAGTGAGTAGATAAAATGCACTCTCTGCGGTGTCCCTGGTTTCTAGTGAGTAGATAAGATGCATTCTCTGTGGTGTCACTGGTTTCTAGTGAGTAGATAAGATGCATTCTCTGCAGTGTCACTGGTTTCTAGTGAGTAGATAAGAGGCATTCTCAGTGATGTCACAGGCTCCTAGTGAGTAGATAAGATGCATTCTCTGTGGTGTCACTGGTTTCTAGTGAGTAGATAAGATGCATTCTCTGCGGTGTCACTGGTTTCTAGTGAGTAGATAACATGCATTCTCTGCGGTGTCACTGGTTTCTAGTGAGTAGATAAGATGCATTCTCAGTGATGTCACAGGCTCCTAGTGAGTAGATAAGATGCATTCTCAGTGATGTCACAGGCTCCTAGTGAGTAGATAAGATGCATTCTCTGCGGTGTCACTGGTTTCTAGTGAGTAGATAACATGCATTCTCTGCGGTGTCACTGGTTTCTAGTTAGTAGATAAAATGCATTCTCAGTGATGTCACAGACTCCTAGTGAGTAGATAAGATGCATTCTCAGTGATGTCACAGGCTCCTAGTGAGTAGATAAGATGCATTCTCTGTGGTGTAACTGGTTTCTAGTGAGTAGATAAGATGCATTCTCTGCGGTGTCACTGGTTTCTAGTGAGTAGATAACATGCATTCTCTGCGGTGTCACTGGTTTCTAGTGAGTAGATAAGATGCATTCTCAGTGATGTCACAGGCTCCTAGTGAGTAGATAAGATGCATTTTCAGTGATGTCACAGGCTCCTAGTGAGTAGATAAGATGCATTCTCTGCGGTGTCACTGGTTTCTAGTGAGTAGATAAGATGCACTCTCTGTGGTGTCACTGGTTTCTAGTGAGTAGATAAGATGCATTCTCTGCGGTGTCACTGGTTTCTAGTGAGTAGATAACATGCATTCTCTGTGATGTCACTGGTTTCTACTTTCTAGTGAGTAGATAAGATGCATTCTCAGTGATGTCACAGGCTCCTAGTGAGTAGATAAGATGCATTCTCTGCGGTGTCACTGGTTTCTAGTGAGTAGATAACATGCATTCTCAGTGATGTCACAGGCTCCTAGTGAGTAGATAAGATGCATTCTCTGTGGTGTCACTGGTTTCTAGTGAGTAGATAACATGCATTCTCAGTGATGTCACAGGCTCCTAGTGAGTAGATAAGATGCATTCTCTGTGGTGTCACTGGTTTCTAGTGAGTAGATAAGATGCATTCTCTGTGATGTCACTGGTTTCTAGTGAGTAGATAAGATGCATTCTCTGTGATGTCACAGGCTCCTAGTGAGTAGATAAGATGCATTCTCTGCGGTGTCACTGGTTTCTAGTGAGTAGATAACATGCATTCTCTGTGGTGTCACTGGTTTCTAGTGAGTAGATAAGATGCATTCTCAGTGATGTCACAGGCTCCTAGTGAGTAGATAAGATGCATTCTCAGTGATGTCACAGGCTCCTAGTGAGTAGATAAGATGCATTCTCTGCGGTGTCACTGGTTTCTAGTGAGTAGATAAGATGCATTCTCTGCGGTGTCACTGGTTTCTAGTGAGTAGATAAGATGCATTCTCTGTGATGTCACTGGTTTCTAGTGAGTAGATAAGATGCATTCTCTGTGGTGTCACTGGTTTCTAGTGAGTAGATAACATTCATTCTCAGTGATGTCACAGGCTCCTAGTGAGTAGATAAGATGCATTCTCTGTGGTGTCACTGGTTTCTAGTGAGTAAATAAGATGCATTCTCTGTGGTATCACTGGTTTCTAGTGAGTAGATAACATGCATTCTCTGTGATGTCACTGGTTTCTAGTGAGTAGATAAGATGCATTCTCTGTGGTGTCACTGGTTTCTAGTGAGTAGATAACATGCATTCTCAGTGATGTCACAGGCTCCTAGTGAGTAGATAAGATGCATTCTCTGTGGTGTCACTGGTTTCTAGTGAGTAGATAAGATGCATTCTCTGTGATGTCACTGGTTTCTAGTGAGTAGATAAGATGCATTCTCTGTGATGTCACTGGTTTCTACTTTCTAGTGAGTAGATAAGATGCATTCTCAGTGATGTCACAGGCTCTTAGTGAGTAGATAAGATGCACTCTCAGTGATGTCACAGGCTCCTAGTGAGTAGATAAGATGCATTCTCTGCAGTGTCACTGGTTTCTAGTGAGTAGATAACATGCATTCTCTGCGGTGTCACTGGTTTCTAGTGAGTAGATAAGATGCATTCTCTGTGGTGTCACTGGTTTCTAGTGAGTAGATAAGATGCATTCTCTGCGGTGTCACTGGTTTCTAGTGAGTAGATAACATGCATTCTCTGTGGTGTCACTGGTTTCTAGTGAGTAGATAAGATGCATTCTCAGTGGTGTCACAGGCTCCTAGTGAGTAGATAAGATGCATTCTCAGTGATGTCACAGGCTCCTAGTGAGTAGATAAGATGCATTCGCTGTGATGTCACTGGTTTCTAGTGAGTATATAAGATGCATTCTCTGCGGTGTCACTGGTTTCTAGTGAGTAGATAAGATGCATTCTCTGCGGTGTCACTGGTTTCTAGTGAGTAGATAAGATGCATTCTCTGCGGTGTCACTGGTTTCTAGTGAGTAGATAAGATGCATTCTCTGCGGTGTCACTGGTTTCTAGTGAGTAGATAAGATGCATTCTCTGCGGTGTCACTGGTTTCTAGTGAGTAGATAAGATGCATTCTCTGAGGTGTGACTGGTTTCTAGTGAGTAGATAAGATGCATTCTCTGCGGTGTCACTGGTTTCTAGTGAGTAGATAAGATGCATTCTCTGTGGTATCACTGGTTTCTAGTGAGTAGAAAAGATGCATTCTCTGTGGTGTCACTGATTCCTAGTGAGTAGATAAGATGCATTCTCTGTGGTGTCACTGGTTTCTAGTGAGTAGATAAGATGCATTCTCTGTGGTGTCACTGGTCTCTAGTGAGTAGATTAGATGCACTCTCTGTGATGTCACTGGTTTCTAGTGAGTAGATAAGATGCATTCTCTGTGATGCCACTGGTTTCTAGTGAGTAGATAAGATGCATTCTCTGCGGTGTCACTGGTTTCTAGTGAGTAGATAAGATGCACTCTCTGCGGTGTCACTGGTTTCTAGTGAGTAGATAAGATGCATTCTCTGCGGTGTCACTGGTTTCTAGTGAGTAGATAAGATGCATTCTCTGTGATGTCACTGGTTTCTAGTGAGTAGATAAGATGCACTCTCTGCGGTGTCACTGGTCTCTAGTGAGTAGATAAGATGCACTCTCTGCGGTGTCACTGGTCTCTAGTGAGTAGATAAGATGCACTCTCTGCGGTGTCACTGGTTTCTAGTGAGTAGATAAGATGCATTCTCTGCGGTGTCACTGGTTTGTAGTGAGTAGATAAGATGCATTCTCTGCGGTGTCACTGGTTTCTAGTGAGTAGATAAGATGCATTCTCTGTGGTGTCACTGGTCTCTAGTGAGTAGATAACATGCATTCTCTGCGGTGTCACTGGTTTCTAGTGAGTAGATAACATGCACTCTCTGTGGTGTCACTGGTTTCTAGTGAGTAGATAAGATGCATTCTCTGCGGTGTCACTGGTTTCTAGTGAGTAGATAAGATGCATTCTCTGCGGTGTCACTGGTTTCTAGTGAGTAGATGAGATGCATTCTCTGCGATGTCACTGGTCTCTAGTGAGTAGATAACATGCATTCTCTGCGGTGTCACTGGTTTCTAGTGAGTAGATAAGATGCACTCTCTGCGGTGTCACTGGTCTCTAGTGAGTAGATAAGATGCATTCTCTGCGGTGTCACTGGTCTCTAGTGAGTTGATAAGATGCATTCTCTGCGGTGTCACTGGTTTCTAGTGAGTAGATAAGATGCATTCTCTGTGGTGTCACTGGTCTCTAGTGAGTAGATAAGATGCATTCTCTGCGGTGTCACTGGTTTCTAGTGAGTAGATAAGATGCATTCTCTGCGGTGTCACTGGTCTCTAGTGAGTAGATAACATGCATTCTCTGCGGTGTCACTGGTTTCTAGTGAGTAGATGAGATGCATTCTCTGCGATGTCACTAGTCTCTAGTGAGTAGATAACATGCATTCTCTGCGGTGTCACTGGTTTCTAGTGAGTAGATAAGATGCACTCTCTGCGGTGTCACTGGTCTCTAGTGAGTAGATAAGATGCATTCTCTGCGGTGTCACTGGTCTCTAGTGAGTTGATAAGATGCATTCTCTGCGGTGTCACTGGTTTCTAGTGAGTAGATAAGATGCATTCTCTGTGGTGTCACTGGTCTCTAGTGAGTAGATAAGATGCATTCTCTGCGGTGTCACTGGTTTCTAGTGAGTAGATAAGATGCATTCTCTGCGGTGTCACTGGTTTCTAGTGAGTAGATAAGATGCATTCTCTGTGGTGTCACTGGTCTCTAGTGAGTAGATTAGATGCACTCTCTGTGATGTCACTGGTTTCTAGTGAGTAGATAAGATGCATTCTCTGCGGTGTCACTGGTTTCTAGTGAGTAGATAAGATGCAATCTCTGTGGTGTCACTGGTCTCTAGTGAGTAGATAACATGCATTCTCTGCGGTGTCACTGGTTTCTAGTGAGTAGATAACATGCACTCTCTGTGGTGTCACTGGTTTCTAGTGAGTAGATAAGATGCATTCTCTGCGGTGTCACTGGTTTCTAGTGAGTAGATAAGATGCATTCTCTGCGGTGTCACTGGTTTCTAGTGAGTAGATGAGATGCATTCTCTGCGATGTCACTGGTCTCTAGTGAGTAGATAACATGCATTCTCTGCGGTGTCACTGGTTTCTAGTGAGTAGATAAGATGCACTCTCTGCGGTGTCACTGGTCTCTAGTGAGTAGATAAGATGCATTCTCTGCGGTGTCACTGGTCTCTAGTGAGTTGATAAGATGCATTCTCTGCGGTGTCACTGGTTTCTAGTGAGTAGATAAGATGCATTCTCTGTGGTGTCACTGGTCTCTAGTGAGTAGATAAGATGCATTCTCTGCGGTGTCACTGGTTTCTAGTGAGTAGATAAGATGCATTCTCTGCGGTGTCACTGGTCTCTAGTGAGTAGATAACATGCATTCTCTGCGGTGTTACTGGTTTCTAGTGAGTAGATAAGATGCATTCTCTGCGGTGTCACTGGTTTCTAGTGAGTAGATAACATGCATTCTCTGTGATGTCACTGGTTTCTAGTGAGTAGATAAGATGCATTCTCTGTGGTGTCACTGGTTTCTAGTGAGTAGATAAGATGCACTCTCTGTGGTGTCACTGGTTTCTAGTGAGTAGATAAGATGCATTCTCTGCGGTGTCACTGGTTTCTAGTGAGTAGATAAGATGCACTCTCTGTGGTGTCACTGGTTTCTAGTGAGTAGATAAGATGCATTCTCTGCGGTGTCACTGGTTTCTAGTGAGTAGATAAGATGCATTCTCTGCGGTGTCACTGGTTTCTAGTGAGTAGATAAGATGCATTCTCTGCGGTGTCACTGGTTTCTAGTGAGTAGATAAGATGCACTCTCTGCGGTGTCACTGGTCTCTAGTGAGTAGATAAGATGCACTCTCTGCGGTGTCACTGGTCTCTAGTGAGTAGATAACATGCATTCTCTGTGATGTCACTGGTTTCTAGTGAGTAGATAAGATGCACTCTCTGCGGTGTCACTGGTTTCTAGTGAGTAGATAAGATGGACTCTCTGCGGTGTCACTGGTTTCTAGTGAGTAGATAAGATGCATTCTCTGCGGTGTCACTGGTTTCTAGTGAGTAGATAAGATGCACTCTCTGCGGTGTCACTGGTCTCTAGTGAGTAGATAAGATGCACTCTCTGCGGTGTCACTGGTTTCTAGTGAGTAGATAAGATGCACTCTCTGCGGTGTCACTGGTTTCTAGTGAGTAGATAAGATGCACTCTCTGCGGTGTCACTGGTTTCTAGTGAGTAGATAAGATGCATTCTCTGCGGTGTCACTGGTTTGAAGTGAGTAGATAAGATGCATTCTCTGCGGTGTCACTGGTTTCTAGTGAGTAGATAAGATGCATTCTCTGTGGTGTCACTGGTCTCTAGTGAGTAGATAACATGCATTCTCTGCGGTGTCACTGGTTTCTAGTGAGTAGATAACATGCACTCTCTGTGGTGTCACTGGTTTCTAGTGAGTAGATAAGATGCATTCTCTGCGGTGTCACTGGTTTCTAGTGAGTAGATAAGATGCATTCTCTGCGGTGTCACTGGTTTCTAGTGAGTAGATGAGATGCATTCTCTGCGGTGTCACTGGTTTCTAGTGAGTAGATAAGATGCACTCTCTGTGGTGTCACTGGTTTCTAGTGAGTAGATAAGATGCATTCTCTGCGGTGTCACTGGTTTCTAGTGAGTAGATAAGATGCATTCTCTGCAGTGTCACTGGTTTCTAGTGAGTAGATAAGATGCACTCTCTGCTGTGTCACTGGTCTCTAGTGAGTAGATAAGATGCATTCTCTGTGATGTCACTGGTTTCTAGTGAGTATATAAGATGCATTCTCTGCAGTGTCACTGGTTTCTAGTGAGTAGATAAGATGCATTCTCTGCAGTGTCACTGGTTTCTAGTGAGTATATAAGATGCATTCTCTGTGATGTCACTGGTTTCTAGTGAGTAGATAAGATGCATTCTCTGCGGTGTCACTGGTTTCTAGTGAGTAGATAAGATGCATTCTCTGTGGTGTCACTGGTTTCTAGTGAGTAGATAAGATGCATTCTCTGTGGTGTCACTGGTTTCTAGTGAGTAGATAAGATGCATTCTCTGTGATGTCACTGGTTTCTAGTGAGTAGATAAGATGCATTCTCTGCAGTGTCACTGGTTTCTAGTGAGTAGATAAGATGCATTCTCTGTGGTGTCACTGGTTTCTAGTGAGTAGATAAGATGCACTCTCTGCGGTGTCACTGGTTTCTAGTGAGTAGATAAGATGCATTCTCTGCGGTGTCACTGGTTTCTAGTGAGTAGATAACATGCATTCTCTGCGGTGTCACTGGTTTCTAGTGAGTAGATAAGATGCACTCTCTGCGGTGTCACTGGTCTCTAGTGAGTAGATAAGATGCACTCTCTGCGGTGTCACTGGTCTCTAGTGAGTAGATAAGATGCACTCTCTGCGGTGTCACTGGTTTCTAGTGAGTAGATAAGATGCATTCTCTGCGGTGTCACTGGTTTGTAGTGAGTAGATAAGATGCATTCTCTGCGGTGTCACTGGTTTCTAGTGAGTAGATAAGATGCATTCTCTGTGGTGTCACTGGTCTCTAGTGAGTAGATAACATGCATTCTCTGCGGTGTCACTGGTTTCTAGTGAGTAGATAACATGCACTCTCTGTGGTGTCACTGGTTTCTAGTGAGTAGATAAGATGCATTCTCTGCGGTGTCACTGGTTTCTAGTGAGTAGATAAGATGCATTCTCTGCGGTGTCACTGGTTTCTAGTGAGTAGATGAAATGCATTCTCTGCGATGTCACTGGTCTCTAGTGAGTAGATAACATGCATTCTCTGCGGTGTCACTGGTTTCTAGTGAGTAGATAAGATGCACTCTCTGCGGTGTCACTGGTCTCTAGTGAGTAGATAAGATGCATTCTCTGCGGTGTCACTGGTCTCTAGTGAGTTGATAAGATGCATTCTCTGCGGTGTCACTGGTTTCTAGTGAGTAGATAAGATGCATTCTCTGTGGTGTCACTGGTCTCTAGTGAGTAGATAAGATGCATTCTCTGCGGTGTCACTGGTTTCTAGTGAGTAGATAAGATGCATTCTCTGCGGTGTCACTGGTCTCTAGTGAGTAGATAACATGCATTCTCTGCGGTGTTACTGGTTTCTAGTGAGTAGATAAGATGCATTCTCTGCGGTGTCACTGGTTTCTAGTGAGTAGATAAGATGCACTCTCTGCGGTGTCACTGGTCTCTAGTGAGTAGATAAGATGCACTCTCTGCGGTGTCACTGGTCTCTAGTGAGTAGATAACATGCATTCTCTGTGATGTCACTGGTTTCTAGTGAGTAGATAAGATGCACTCTCTGCGGTGTCACTGGTTTCTAGTGAGTAGATAAGATGGACTCTCTGCGGTGTCACTGGTTTCTAGTGAGTAGATAAGATGCACTCTCTGCGGTGTCACTGGTCTCTAGTGAGTAGATAAGATGCACTCTCTGCGGTGTCACTGGTCTCTAGTGAGTAGATAAGATGCACTCTCTGCGGTGTCACTGGTTTCTAGTGAGTAGATAAGATGCATTCTCTGCGGTGTCACTGGTTTGTAGTGAGTAGATAAGATGCATTCTCTGCGGTGTCACTGGTTTCTAGTGAGTAGATAAGATGCATTCTCTGTGGTGTCACTGGTCTCTAGTGAGTAGATAACATGCATTCTCTGCGGTGTCACTGGTTTCTAGTGAGTAGATAAGATGCACTCTCTGTGGTGTCACTGGTTTCTAGTGAGTAGATAAGATGCATTCTCTGCGGTGTCACTGGTTTCTAGTGAGTAGATAAGATGCATTCTCTGCGGTGTCACTGGTTTCTAGTGAGTAGATGAGATGCATTCTCTGCAGTGTCACTGGTTTCTAGTGAGTAGATAAGATGCACTCTCTGCGGTGTCACTGGTCTCTAGTGAGTAGATAAGATGCATTCTCTGTGATGTCACTGGTTTCTAGTGAGTATATAAGATGCATTCTCTGCAGTGTCACTGGTTTCTAGTGAGTAGATAAGATGCATTCTCTGCAGTATCACTGGTTTCTAGTGAGTATATAAGATGCATTCTCTGTGATGTCACTGGTTTCTAGTGAGTAGATAAGATGCATTCTCTGCGGTGTCACTGGTTTCTAGTGAGTAGATAAGATGCATTCTCTGTGGTGTCACTGGTTTCTAGTGAGTAGATAAGATGCATTCTCTGTGGTGTCACTGGTTTCTAGTGAGTAGATAAGATGCATTCTCTGTGATGTCACTGGTTTCTAGTGAGTAGATAAGATGCATTCTCTGCAGTGTCACTGGTTTCTAGTGAGTAGATAAGATGCATTCTCTGTGGTGTCACTGGTTTCTAGTGAGTAGATAAGATGCACTCTCTGTGGTGTCACTGGTTTCTAGTGAGTAGATAAGATGCATTCTCTGCGGTGTCACTGGTTTCTAGTGAGTAGATAAGATGCACTCTCTGTGGTGTCACTGGTTTCTAGTGAGTAGATAAGATGCATTCTCTGCGGTGTCACTGGTTTCTAGTGAGTAGATAAGATGCATTCTCTGCGGTGTCACTGGTTTCTAGTGAGTAGATAAGATGCATTCTCTGCGGTGTCACTGGTTTCTAGTGAGTAGATAAGATGCACTCTCTGCGGTGTCACTGGTCTCTAGTGAGTAGATAAGATGCACTCTCTGCGGTGTCACTGGTCTCTAGTGAGTAGATAACATGCATTCTCTGTGATGTCACTGGTTTCTAGTGAGTAGATAAGATGCACTCCCTGCGGTGTCACTGGTTTCTAGTGAGTAGATAAGATGGACTCTCTGCGGTGTCACTGGTTTCTAGTGAGTAGATAAGATGCATTCTCTGCGGTGTCACTGGTTTCTAGTGAGTAGATAAGATGCACTCTCTGCGGTGTCACTGGTCTCTAGTGAGTAGATAAGATGCACTCTCTGCGGTGTCACTGGTTTCTAGTGAGTAGATAAGATGCACTCTCTGCGGTGTCACTGGTTTCTAGTGAGTAGATAAGATGCACTCTCTGCGGTGTCACTGGTTTCTAGTGAGTAGATAAGATGCATTCTCTGCGGTGTCACTGGTTTGAAGTGAGTAGATAAGATGCATTCTCTGCGGTGTCACTGGTTTCTAGTGAGTAGATAAGATGCATTCTCTGTGGTGTCACTGGTCTCTAGTGAGTAGATAACATGCATTCTCTGCGGTGTCACTGGTTTCTAGTGAGTAGATAACATGCACTCTCTGTGGTGTCACTGGTTTCTAGTGAGTAGATAAGATGCATTCTCTGCGGTGTCACTGGTTTCTAGTGAGTAGATAAGATGCATTCTCTGCGGTGTCACTGGTTTCTAGTGAGTAGATGAGATGCATTCTCTGCGGTGTCACTGGTTTCTAGTGAGTAGATAAGATGCACTCTCTGTGGTGTCACTGGTTTCTAGTGAGTAGATAAGATGCATTCTCTGCGGTGTCACTGGTTTCTAGTGAGTAGATAAGATGCATTCTCTGCAGTGTCACTGGTTTCTAGTGAGTAGATAAGATGCACTCTCTGCTGTGTCACTGGTCTCTAGTGAGTAGATAAGATGCATTCTCTGTGATGTCACTGGTTTCTAGTGAGTATATAAGATGCATTCTCTGCAGTGTCACTGGTTTCTAGTGAGTAGATAAGATGCATTCTCTGCAGTGTCACTGGTTTCTAGTGAGTATATAAGATGCATTCTCTGTGATGTCACTGGTTTCTAGTGAGTAGATAAGATGCATTCTCTGCGGTGTCACTGGTTTCTAGTGAGTAGATAAGATGCATTCTCTGTGGTGTCACTGGTTTCTAGTGAGTAGATAAGATGCATTCTCTGTGGTGTCACTGGTTTCTAGTGAGTAGATAAGATGCATTCTCTGTGATGTCACTGGTTTCTAGTGAGTAGATAAGATGCATTCTCTGCAGTGTCACTGGTTTCTAGTGAGTAGATAAGATGCATTCTCTGTGGTGTCACTGGTTTCTAGTGAGTAGATAAGATGCACTCTCTGCGGTGTCACTGGTTTCTAGTGAGTAGATAAGATGCATTCTCTGCGGTGTCACTGGTTTCTAGTGAGTAGATAACATGCATTCTCTGCGGTGTCACTGGTTTCTAGTGAGTAGATAAGATGCACTCTCTGCGGTGTCACTGGTCTCTAGTGAGTAGATAAGATGCACTCTCTGCAGTGTCACTGGTCTCTAGTGAGTAGATAAGATGCACTCTCTGCGGTGTCACTGGTCTCTAGTGAGTAGATAAGATGCACTCTCTGCGGTGTCACTGGTTTCTAGTGAGTAGATAAGATGCATTCTCTGCGGTGTCACTGGTTTCTAGTGAGTAGATAAGATGCATTCTCTGTGGTGTCACTGGTCTCTAGTGAGTAGATAACATGCATTCTCTGCGGTGTCACTGGTTTCTAGTGAGTAGATAACATGCACTCTCTGTGGTGTCACTGGTTTCTAGTGAGTAGATAAGATGCATTCTCTGCGGTGTCACTGGTTTCTAGTGAGTAGATAAGATGCATTCTCTGCGGTGTCACTGGTTTCTAGTGAGTAGATGAAATGCATTCTCTGCGATGTCACTGGTCTCTAGTGAGTAGATAACATGCATTCTCTGCGGTGTCACTGGTTTCTAGTGAGTAGATAAGATGCACTCTCTGCGGTGTCACTGGTCTCTAGTGAGTAGATAAGATGCATTCTCTGCGGTGTCACTGGTCTCTAGTGAGTTGATAAGATGCATTCTCTGCGGTGTCACTGGTTTCTAGTGAGTAGATAAGATGCATTCTCTGTGGTGTCACTGGTCTCTAGTGAGTAGATAAGATGCATTCTCTGCGGTGTCACTGGTTTCTAGTGAGTAGATAAGATGCATTCTCTGCGGTGTCACTGGTCTCTAGTGAGTAGATAACATGCATTCTCTGCGGTGTTACTGGTTTCTAGTGAGTAGATAAGATGCATTCTCTGCGGTGTCACTGGTTTCTAGTGAGTAGATAAGATGCACTCTCTGCGGTGTCACTGGTCTCTAGTGAGTAGATAAGATGCACTCTCTGCGGTGTCACTGGTCTCTAGTGAGTAGATAACATGCATTCTCTGTGATGTCACTGGTTTCTAGTGAGTAGATAAGATGCACTCTCTGCGGTGTCACTGGTTTCTAGTGAGTAGATAAGATGGACTCTCTGCGGTGTCACTGGTTTCTAGTGAGTAGATAAGATGCACTCTCTGCGGTGTCACTGGTCTCTAGTGAGTAGATAAGATGCACTCTCTGCGGTGTCACTGGTCTCTAGTGAGTAGATAAGATGCACTCTCTGCGGTGTCACTGGTTTCTAGTGAGTAGATAAGATGCATTCTCTGCGGTGTCACTGGTTTGTAGTGAGTAGATAAGATGCATTCTCTGCGGTGTCACTGGTTTCTAGTGAGTAGATAAGATGCATTCTCTGTGGTGTCACTGGTCTCTAGTGAGTAGATAACATGCATTCTCTGCGGTGTCACTGGTTTCTAGTGAGTAGATAAGATGCACTCTCTGTGGTGTCACTGGTTTCTAGTGAGTAGATAACATGCATTCTCTGCGGTGTCACTGGTTTCTAGTGAGTAGATAAGATGCATTCTCTGCGGTGTCACTGGTTTCTAGTGAGTAGATAAGATGTATTCTCTGCAGTGTCACTGGTTTCTAGTGAGTAGATAAGATGCACTCTCTGCGGTGTCACTGGTCTCTAGTGAGTAGATAAGATGCATTCTCTGTGATGTCACTGGTTTCTAGTGAGTATATAAGATGCATTCTCTGCAGTGTCACTGGTTTCTAGTGAGTAGATAAGATGCATTCTCTGCAGTATCACTGGTTTCTAGTGAGTATATAAGATGCATTCTCTGTGATGTCACTGGTTTCTAGTGAGTAGATAAGATGCATTCTCTGCGGTGTCACTGGTTTCTAGTGAGTAGATAAGATGCATTCTCTGTGGTGTCACTGGTTTCTAGTGAGTAGATAAGATGCATTCTCTGTGGTGTCACTGGTTTCTAGTGAGTAGATAAGATGCATTCTCTGTGATGTCACTGGTTTCTAGTGAGTAGATAAGATGCATTCTCTGCAGTGTCACTGGTTTCTAGTGAGTAGATAAGATGCATTCTCTGTGGTGTCACTGGTTTCTAGTGAGTAGATAAGATGCACTCTCTGCGGTGTCACTGGTTTCTAGTAAGTAGATAAGATGCATTCTCTGCGGTGTCACTGGTTTCTAGTGAGTAGATAACATGCATTCTCTGCGGTGTCACTGGTTTCTAGTGAGTAGATAAGATGCATTCTCTGCAGTGTCACTGGTTTCTAGTGAGTATATAAGATGCATTCTCTGCGGTGTTACTGGTTTCTAGTGAGTAGATAAGATGCATTCTCTGCGGTGTCACTGGTTTCTAGTGAGTAGATAAGATGCATTCTCTGCGGTGTCACTGGTTTCTAGTGAGTAGATAAGATGCATTCTCTGTTATGTCACTGGTTTCTAGTGAGTAGATAAGATGCATTCTCTGCGGTGTCACTGGTTTCTAGTGAGTAGATAAGATGCATTCTCTGTGATGTCACTGGTTTCTAGTGAGTAGATAAGATGCATTCTCTGTGGTGTCACTGGTTTCTAGTGAGTAGATAAGATGCATTCTCTGCAGTGTCACTGGTTTCTAGTGAGTAGATAACATGCATTCTCTGTGGTGTCACTGGTTTCTAGTGAATGGATATGCTGCACTCTCAGTGATGTCACAGGCTCCTAGTGAGTAGATAAAATGCACTCTCTGCGGTGTCCCTGGTTTCTAGTGAGTAGATAAGATGCATTCTCTGTGGTGTCACTGGTTTCTAGTGAGTAGATAAGATGCATTCTCTGCAGTGTCACTGGTTTCTAGTGAGTAGATAAGAGGCATTCTCAGTGATGTCACAGGCTCCTAGTGAGTAGATAAGATGCATTCTCTGTGGTGTCACTGGTTTCTAGTGAGTAGATAAGATGCATTCTCTGCGGTGTCACTGGTTTCTAGTGAGTAGATAACATGCATTCTCTGCGGTGTCACTGGTTTCTAGTGAGTAGATAAGATGCATTCTCAGTGATGTCACAGGCTCCTAGTGAGTAGATAAGATGCATTCTCTGCGGTGTCACTGGTTTCTAGTGAGTAGATAAGATGCATTCTCTGCGGTGTCACTGGTTTCTAGTGAGTAGATAAGATGCATTCTCTGCGGTGTCACTGGTTTCTAGTGAGTAGATAAGATGCATTCTCTGCGGTGTCACTGGTTTCTAGTGAGTAGATAAGATGCATTCTCTGCGGTGTCACTGGTTTCTAGTGAGTAGATAAGATGCATTCTCTGTGGTATCACTGGTTTCTAGTGAGTAGATAAGATGCATTCTCTGTGATGTCACTGGTTTCTAGTGAGTAGATAAGATGTATTCTCTGTGGTATCACTGGTTTCTAGTGAGTAGATAAGATGCATTCTCTGTGATGTCACTGGTTTCTAGTGAGTAGATAAGATGCATTCTCTGCGGTGTCACTGGTTTCTAGTGAGTAGATAAGATGCATTCTCTGTGATGTCACTGGTTTCTAGTGAGTAGATAAGATGCATTCTCTGCGGTGTCACTGGTTTCTAGTGAGTAGATAAGATGCACTCTCTGCGGTGTCACTGGTTTCTAGTGAGTAGATAAGATGCATTCTCTGCGGTGTCACTGGTTTCTAGTGAGTAGATAAGATGCACTCTCTGCGGTGTCACTGGTCTCTAGTGAGTAGATAAGATGCACTCTCTGCGGTGTCACTGGTCTCTAGTGAGTAGATAAGATGCACTCTCTGCGGTGTCACTGGTTTCTAGTGAGTAGATAAGATGCATTCTCTGCGGTGTCACTGGTTTGTAGTGAGTAGATAACAAGCGTTCTCTGCGGTGTCACTGGTTTCTAGTGAGTAGATAAGATGCATTCTCTGCGGTGTCACTGGTTTCTAGTGAGTAGATAAGATGCATTCTCTGTGGTGTCACTGGTTTCTAGTGAGTAGATAAGATGCATTCTCTGCGGTGTCACTGGTTTCTAGTGAGTAGATAAGATGCATTCTCTGCGGTGTCACTGGTTTCTAGTGAGTAGATAACAAGCGTTCTCTGCGGTGTCACTGGTTTCTAGTGAGTAGATAAGATGCACTCTCTGCGGTGTCACTGGTTTCTAGTGAGTAGATAAGATGCATTCTCTGCGGTGTCACTGGTCTCTAGTGAGTAGATAACATGCATTCTCTGCGGTGTCACTGGTTTCTAGTGAGTAGATAACATGCACTCTCTGTGGTGTCACTGGTTTCTAGTGAGTAGATAAGATGCATTCTCTGCGGTGTCACTGGTTTCTAGTGAGTAGATAAGATGCATTCTCTGCGGTGTCAATGGTTTCTAGTGAGTAGATGAGATGCATTCTCTGCGGTGTCACTGGTTTCTAGTGAGTAGATAAGATGCATTCTCTGTGATGTCACTGGTCTCTAGTGAGTAGATAACATGCATTCTCTGCGGTGTCACTGGTTTCTAGTGAGTAGATAAGATGCACTCTCTGCGGTGTCACTGGTCTCTAGTGAGTAGATAAGATGCATTCTCTGCAGTGTCACTGGTCTCTAGTGAGTTGATAAGATGCATTCTCTGCGGTGTCACTGGTTTCTAGTGAGTAGATAAGATGCATTCTCTGTGGTGTCACTGGTCTCTAGTGAGTAGATAAGATGCATTCTCTGCGGTGTCACTGGTTTCTAGTGAGTAGATAAGATGCATTCTCTGCGGTGTCACTGGTCTCTAGTGAGTAGATAACATGCATTCTCTGCGGTGTTACTGGTTTCTAGTGAGTAGATAAGATGCATTCTCTGCGGTGTCACTGGTTTCTAGTGAGTAGATAACATGCATTCTCTGTGATGTCACTGGTTTCTAGTGAGTAGATAAGATGCACTCTCTGTGGTGTCACTGGTTTCTAGTGAGTAGATAAGATGCATTCTCTGCGGTGTCACTGGTTTCTAGTGAGTAGATAAGATGCATTCTCTGCGGTGTCACTGGTCTCTAGTGAGTAGATAACATGCATTCTCTGTGATGTCACTGGTTTCTAGTGAGTAGATAAGATGCATTCTCTGCGATGTCACTGGTCTCTAGTGAGTAGATAACATGCATTCTCTGTGATGTCACTGGTTTCTAGTGAGTAGATAAGATGCACTCTCTGCGGTGTCACTGGTTTCTAGTGAGTAGATAAGATGCACTCTCTGCGGTGTCACTGGTTTCTAGTGAGTAGATAAGATGCATTCTCTGCGGTGTCACTGGTTTCTAGTGAGTAGATAAGATGCACTCTCTGCGGTGTCACTGGTCTCTAGTGAGTAGATAAGATGCACTCTCTGCGGTGTCACTGGTCTCTAGTGAGTAGATAAGATGCACTCTCTGCGGTGTCACTGGTTTCTAGTGAGTAGATAAGATGCATTCTCTGCGGTGTCACTGGTTTGTAGTGAGTAGATAAGATGCATTCTCTGCGGTGTCACTGGTTTCTAGTGAGTAGATAAGATGCATTCTCTGTGGTGTCACTGGTCTCTAGTGAGTAGATAACATGCATTCTCTGCGGTGTCACTGGTTTCTAGTGAGTAGATAACATGCACTCTCTGTGGTGTCACTGGTTTCTAGTGAGTAGATAAGATGCATTCTCTGCGGTGTCACTGGTTTCTAGTGAGTAGATAAGATGCATTCTCTGCGGTGTCACTGGTTTCTAGTGAGTAGATGAGATGCATTCTCTGCGGTGTCACTGGTTTCTAGTGAGTAGATAAGATGCACTCTCTGTGGTGTCACTGGTTTCTAGTGAGTAGATAAGATGCATTCTCTGCGGTGTCACTGGTTTCTAGTGAGTAGATAAGATGCATTCTCTGCAGTGTCACTGGTTTCTAGTGAGTAGATAAGATGCACTCTCTGCGGTGTCACTGGTCTCTAGTAAATAGATAAGATGCATTCTCTGTGATGTCACTGGTTTCTAGTGAGTAGATAAGATGCATTCTCTGTGGTATCACTGGTTTCTAGTGAGTAGATAACATGCATTCTCTGTGATGTCACTGGTTTCTAGTGAGTAGATAAGATGCATTCTCTGTGGTGTCACTGGTTTCTAGTGAGTAGATAACATGCATTCTCAGTGATGTCACAGGCTCCTAGTGAGTAGATAAGATGCATTCTCTGTGGTGTCACTGGTCTCTAGTGAGTAGATAAGATGCATTCTCTGTGATGTCACTGGTTTCTAGTGAGTAGATAAGATGCATTCTCTGTGATGTCACTGGTTTCTACTTTCTAGTGAGTAGATAAGATGCATTCTCAGTGATGTCACAGGCTCCTAGTGAGTAGATAAGATGCACTCTCAGTGATGTCACAGGCTCCTAGTGAGTAGATTAGATGCATTCTCTGCAGTGTCACTGGTTTCTAGTGAGTAGATAACATGCATTCTCTGCGGTGTCACTGGTTTCTAGTGAGTAGATAAGATGCATTCTCTGTAGTGTCACTGGTTTCTAGTGAGTAGATAAGATGCATTCTCTGCGGTGTCACTGGTTTCTAGTGAGTAGATAACATGCATTCTCTGTGGTGTCACTGGTTTCTAGTGAGTAGATAAGATGCATTCTCAGTGGTGTCACAGGCTCCTAGTGAGTAGATAAGATGCATTCTCAGTGATGTCACAGGCTCCTAGTGAGTAGATAAGATGCATTCGCTGTGATGTCACTGGTTTCTAGTGAGTATATAAGATGCATTCTCTGCGGTGTCACTGGTTTCTAGTGAGTAGATAAGATGCATTCTCTGCGGTGTCACTGGTTTCTAGTGAGTAGATAAGATGCATTCTCTGCGGTGTCACTGGTTTCTAGTGAGTAGATAAGATGCATTCTCTGCGGTGTCACTGGTTTCTAGTGAGTAGATAAGATGCATTCTCTGCGGTGTCACTGGTTTCTAGTGAGTAGATAAGATGCATTCTCTGCGGTGTCACTGGTTTCTAGTGAGTAGATAAGATGCATTCTCTGCGGTGTCACTGGTTTCTAGTGAGTAGATAAGATGCATTCTCTGCGGTGTCACTGGTTTCTAGTGAGTAGATAAGATGCATTCTCTGCGGTGTCACTGGTTTCTAGTGAGTAGATAAGATGCATTCTCTGTGGTATCACTGGTTTCTAGTGAGTAGATAAGATGCATTCTCTGTGATGTCACTGGTTTCTAGTGAGTAGATAACATGCATTCTCTGCGGTGTCACTGGTTTCTAGTGAGTAGATAACATGCACTCTCTGTGGTGTCACTGGTTTCTAGTGAGTAGATAAGATGCATTCTCTGCGGTGTCACTGGTTTCTAGTGAGTAGATAAGATGCATTCTCTGCGGTGTCAATGGTTTCTAGTGAGTAGATGAGATGCATTCTCTGCGGTGTCACTGGTTTCTAGTGAGTAGATAAGATGCATTCTCTGTGATGTCACTGGTCTCTAGTGAGTAGATAACATGCATTCTCTGCGGTGTCACTGGTTTCTAGTGAGTAGATAAGATGCACTCTCTGCGGTGTCACTGGTCTCTAGTGAGTAGATAAGATGCATTCTCTGCAGTGTCACTGGTCTCTAGTGAGTTGATAAGATGCATTCTCTGCGGTGTCACTGGTTTCTAGTGAGTAGATAAGATGCATTCTCTGTGGTGTCACTGGTCTCTAGTGAGTAGATAAGATGCATTCTCTGCGGTGTCACTGGTTTCTAGTGAGTAGATAAGATGCATTCTCTGCGGTGTCACTGGTCTCTAGTGAGTAGATAACATGCATTCTCTGCGGTGTTACTGGTTTCTAGTGAGTAGATAAGATGCATTCTCTGCGGTGTCACTGGTTTCTAGTGAGTAGATAACATGCATTCTCTGTGATGTCACTGGTTTCTAGTGAGTAGATAAGATGCACTCTCTGTGGTGTCACTGGTTTCTAGTGAGTAGATAAGATGCATTCTCTGCGGTGTCACTGGTTTCTAGTGAGTAGATAAGATGCATTCTCTGCGGTGTCACTGGTCTCTAGTGAGTAGATAACATGCATTCTCTGTGATGTCACTGGTTTCTAGTGAGTAGATAAGATGCATTCTCTGCGATGTCACTGGTCTCTAGTGAGTAGATAACATGCATTCTCTGTGATGTCACTGGTTTCTAGTGAGTAGATAAGATGCACTCTCTGCGGTGTCACTGGTTTCTAGTGAGTAGATAAGATGCACTCTCTGCGGTGTCACTGGTTTCTAGTGAGTAGATAAGATGCATTCTCTGCGGTGTCACTGGTTTCTAGTGAGTAGATAAGATGCACTCTCTGCGGTGTCACTGGTCTCTAGTGAGTAGATAAGATGCACTCTCTGCGGTGTCACTGGTCTCTAGTGAGTAGATAAGATGCACTCTCTGCGGTGTCACTGGTTTCTAGTGAGTAGATAAGATGCATTCTCTGCGGTGTCACTGGTTTGTAGTGAGTAGATAAGATGCATTCTCTGCGGTGTCACTGGTTTCTAGTGAGTAGATAAGATGCATTCTCTGTGGTGTCACTGGTCTCTAGTGAGTAGATAACATGCATTCTCTGCGGTGTCACTGGTTTCTAGTGAGTAGATAACATGCACTCTCTGTGGTGTCACTGGTTTCTAGTGAGTAGATAAGATGCATTCTCTGCGGTGTCACTGGTTTCTAGTGAGTAGATAAGATGCATTCTCTGCGGTGTCACTGGTTTCTAGTGAGTAGATGAGATGCATTCTCTGCGGTGTCACTGGTTTCTAGTGAGTAGATAAGATGCACTCTCTGTGGTGTCACTGGTTTCTAGTGAGTAGATAAGATGCATTCTCTGCGGTGTCACTGGTTTCTAGTGAGTAGATAAGATGCATTCTCTGCAGTGTCACTGGTTTCTAGTGAGTAGATAAGATGCACTCTCTGCGGTGTCACTGGTCTCTAGTGAGTAGATAAGATGCATTCTCTGTGATGTCACTGGTTTCTAGTGAGTAGATAAGATGCATTCTCTGTGGTATCACTGGTTTCTAGTGAGTAGATAACATGCATTCTCTGTGATGTCACTGGTTTCTAGTGAGTAGATAAGATGCATTCTCTGTGGTGTCACTGGTTTCTAGTGAGTAGATAACATGCATTCTCAGTGATGTCACAGGCTCCTAGTGAGTAGATAAGATGCATTCTCTGTGGTGTCACTGGTCTCTAGTGAGTAGATAAGATGCATTCTCTGTGATGTCACTGGTTTCTAGTGAGTAGATAAGATGCATTCTCTGTGATGTCACTGGTTTCTACTTTCTAGTGAGTAGATAAGATGCATTCTCAGTGATGTCACAGGCTCCTAGTGAGTAGATAAGATGCACTCTCAGTGATGTCACAGGCTCCTAGTGAGTAGATTAGATGCATTCTCTGCAGTGTCACTGGTTTCTAGTGAGTAGATAACATGCATTCTCTGCGGTGTCACTGGTTTCTAGTGAGTAGATAAGATGCATTCTCTGTAGTGTCACTGGTTTCTAGTGAGTAGATAAGATGCATTCTCTGCGGTGTCACTGGTTTCTAGTGAGTAGATAACATGCATTCTCTGTGGTGTCACTGGTTTCTAGTGAGTAGATAAGATGCATTCTCAGTGGTGTCACAGGCTCCTAGTGAGTAGATAAGATGCATTCTCAGTGATGTCACAGGCTCCTAGTGAGTAGATAAGATGCATTCGCTGGGATGTCACTGGTTTCTAGTGAGTAGATAAGATGCATTCTCTGCGGTGTCACTGGTTTCTAGTGAGTAGATAAGATGCATTCTCTGCGGTGTCACTGGTTTCTAGTGAGTAGATAAGATGCATTCTCTGCGGTGTCACTGGTTTCTAGTGAGTAGATAAGATGCATTCTCTGCGGTGTCACTGGTTTCTAGTGAGTAGATAAGATGCATTCTCTGCGGTGTCACTGGTTTCTAGTGAGTAGATAAGATGCATTCTCTGCGGTGTCACTGGTTTCTAGTGAGTAGATAAGATGCATTCTCTGCGGTGTCACTGGTTTCTAGTGAGTAGATAAGATGCATTCTCTGCGGTGTCACTGGTTTCTAGTGAGTAGATAAGATGCATTCTCTGTGGTATCACTGGTTTCTAGTGAGTAGATAAGATGCATTCTCTGTGATGTCACTGGTTTCTAGTGAGTAGATAAGATGTATTCTCTGTGGTATCACTGGTTTCTAGTGAGTAGATAAGATGCATTCTCTGTGATGTCACTGGTTTCTAGTGAGTAGATAAGATGCATTCTCTGCGGTGTCACTGGTTTCTAGTGAGTAGATAAGATGCATTCTCTGTGATGTCACTGGTTTCTAGTGAGTAGATAAGATGCATTCTCTGCGGTGTCACTGGTTTCTAGTGAGTAGATAAGATGCACTCTCTGCGGTGTCACTGGTTTCTAGTGAGTAGATAAGATGCATTCTCTGCGGTGTCACTGGTTTCTAGTGAGTAGATAAGATGCACTCTCTGCGGTGTCACTGGTCTCTAGTGAGTAGATAAGATGCACTCTCTGCGGTGTCACTGGTCTCTAGTGAGTAGATAAGATGCACTCTCTGCGGTGTCACTGGTTTCTAGTGAGTAGATAAGATGCATTCTCTGCGGTGTCACTGGTTTGTAGTGAGTAGATAAGATGCATTCTCTGCGGTGTCACTGGTTTCTAGTGAGTAGATAAGATGCATTCTCTGTGGTGTCACTGGTTTCTAGTGAGTAGATAAGATGCATTCTCTGCGGTGTCACTGGTTTCTAGTGAGTAGATAAGATGCATTCTCTGCGGTGTCACTGGTTTCTAGTGAGTAGATAACAAGCGTTCTCTGCGGTGTCACTGGTTTCTAGTGAGTAGATAAGATGCACTCTCTGCGGTGTCACTGGTTTCTAGTGAGTAGATAAGATGCATTCTCTGCGGTGTCACTGGTCTCTAGTGAGTAGATAACATGCATTCTCTGCGGTGTCACTGGTTTCTAGTGAGTAGATAACATGCACTCTCTGTGGTGTCACTGGTTTCTAGTGAGTAGATAAGATGCATTCTCTGCGGTGTCACTGGTTTCTAGTGAGTAGATAAGATGCATTCTCTGCGGTGTCAATGGTTTCTAGTGAGTAGATGAGATGCATTCTCTGCGGTGTCACTGGTTTCTAGTGAGTAGATAAGATGCATTCTCTGTGATGTCACTGGTCTCTAGTGAGTAGATAACATGCATTCTCTGCGGTGTCACTGGTTTCTAGTGAGTAGATAAGATGCACTCTCTGCGGTGTCACTGGTCTCTAGTGAGTAGATAAGATGCATTCTCTGCAGTGTCACTGGTCTCTAGTGAGTTGATAAGATGCATTCTCTGCGGTGCCACTGGTTTCTAGTGAGTAGATAAGATGCATTCTCTGTGGTGTCACTGGTCTCTAGTGAGTAGATAAGATGCATTCTCTGCGGTGTCACTGGTTTCTAGTGAGTAGATAAGATGCATTCTCTGCGGTGTCACTGGTTTCTAGTGAGTAGATAAGATGCATTCTCTGCGGTGTCACTGGTCTCTAGTGAGTAGATAACATGCATTCTCTGTGATGTCACTGGTTTCTAGTGAGTAGATAAGATGCATTCTCTGCGATGTCACTGGTCTCTAGTGAGTAGATAACATGCATTCTCTGTGATGTCACTGGTTTCTAGTGAGTAGATAAGATGCACTCTCTGCGGTGTCACTGGTTTCTAGTGAGTAGATAAGATGCACTCTCTGCGGTGTCACTGGTTTCTAGTGAGTAGATAAGATGCATTCTCTGCGGTGTCACTGGTTTCTAGTGAGTAGATAAGATGCACTCTCTGCGGTGTCACTGGTCTCTAGTGAGTAGATAAGATGCACTCTCTGCGGTGTCACTGGTCTCTAGTGAGTAGATAAGATGCACTCTCTGCGGTGTCACTGGTTTCTAGTGAGTAGATAAGATGCATTCTCTGCGGTGTCACTGGTTTGTAGTGAGTAGATAAGATGCATTCTCTGCGGTGTCACTGGTTTCTAGTGAGTAGATAAGATGCATTCTCTGTGGTGTCACTGGTCTCTAGTGAGTAGATAACATGCATTCTCTGCGGTGTCACTGGTTTCTAGTGAGTAGATAACATGCACTCTCTGTGGTGTCACTGGTTTCTAGTGAGTAGATAAGATGCATTCTCTGCGGTGTCACTGGTTTCTAGTGAGTAGATAAGATGCATTCTCTGCGGTGTCACTGGTTTCTAGTGAGTAGATGAGATGCATTCTCTGCGGTGTCACTGGTTTCTAGTGAGTAGATAAGATGCACTCTCTGTGGTGTCACTGGTTTCTAGTGAGTAGATAAGATGCATTCTCTGCGGTGTCACTGGTTTCTAGTGAGTAGATAAGATGCATTCTCTGCAGTGTCACTGGTTTCTAGTGAGTAGATAAGATGCACTCTCTGCGGTGTCACTGGTCTCTAGTGAGTAGATAAGATGCATTCTCTGTGATGTCACTGGTTTCTAGTGAGTAGATAAGATGCATTCTCTGTGGTATCACTGGTTTCTAGTGAGTAGATAACATGCATTCTCTGTGATGTCACTGGTTTCTAGTGAGTAGATAAGATGCATTCTCTGTGGTGTCACTGGTTTCTAGTGAGTAGATAACATGCATTCTCAGTGATGTCACAGGCTCCTAGTGAGTAGATAAGATGCATTCTCTGTGGTGTCACTGGTCTCTAGTGAGTAGATAAGATGCATTCTCTGTGATGTCACTGGTTTCTAGTGAGTAGATAAGATGCATTCTCTGTGATGTCACTGGTTTCTACTTTCTAGTGAGTAGATAAGATGCATTCTCAGTGATGTCACAGGCTCCTAGTGAGTAGATAAGATGCACTCTCAGTGATGTCACAGGCTCCTAGTGAGTAGATTAGATGCATTCTCTGCAGTGTCACTGGTTTCTAGTGAGTAGATAACATGCATTCTCTGCGGTGTCACTGGTTTCTAGTGAGTAGATAAGATGCATTCTCTGTAGTGTCACTGGTTTCTAGTGAGTAGATAAGATGCATTCTCTGCGGTGTCACTGGTTTCTAGTGAGTAGATAACATGCATTCTCTGTGGTGTCACTGGTTTCTAGTGAGTAGATAAGATGCATTCTCAGTGGTGTCACAGGCTCCTAGTGAGTAGATAAGATGCATTCTCAGTGATGTCACAGGCTCCTAGTGAGTAGATAAGATGCTTTCGCTGTGATGTCACTGGTTTCTAGTGAGTATATAAGATGCATTCTCTGCGGTGTCACTGGTTTCTAGTGAGTAGATAAGATGCATTCTCTGCGGTGTCACTGGTTTCTAGTGAGTAGATAAGATGCATTCTCTGCGGTGTCACTGGTTTCTAGTGAGTAGATAAGATGCATTCTCTGCAGTGTCACTGGTTTCTAGTGAGTAGATAAGATGCATTCTCTGCGGTGTCACTGGTTTCTAGTGAGTAGATAAGATGCATTCTCTGCGGTGTCACTGGTTTCTAGTGAGTAGATAAGATGCATTCTCTGCGGTGTCACTGGTTTCTAGTGAGTAGATAAGATGCATTCTCTGCGGTGTCACTGGTTTCTAGTGAGTAGATAAGATGCATTCTCTGCGGTGTCACTGGTTTCTAGTGAGTAGATAAGATGCATTCTCTGTGGTATCACTGGTTTCTAGTGAGTAGATAAGATGCATTCTCTGTGATGTCACTGGTTTCTAGTGAGTAGATAAGATGTATTCTCTGTGGTATCACTGGTTTCTAGTGAGTAGATAAGATGCATTCTCTGTGATGTCACTGGTTTCTAGTGAGTAGATAAGATGCATTCTCTGCGGTGTCACTGGTTTCTAGTGAGTAGATAAGATGCATTCTCTGTGATGTCACTGGTTTCTAGTGAGTAGATAAGATGCATTCTCTGCGGTGTCACTGGTTTCTAGTGAGTAGATAAGATGCACTCTCTGCGGTGTCACTGGTTTCTAGTGAGTAGATAAGATGCATTCTCTGCGGTGTCACTGGTTTCTAGTGAGTAGATAAGATGCACTCTCTGCGGTGTCACTGGTCTCTAGTGAGTAGATAAGATGCACTCTCTGCGGTGTCACTGGTCTCTAGTGAGTAGATAAGATGCACTCTCTGCGGTGTCACTGGTTTCTAGTGAGTAGATAAGATGCATTCTCTGCGGTGTCACTGGTTTGTAGTGAGTAGATAAGATGCATTCTCTGCGGTGTCACTGGTTTCTAGTGAGTAGATAAGATGCATTCTCTGTGGTGTCACTGGTTTCTAGTGAGTAGATAAGATGCATTCTCTGCGGTGTCACTGGTTTCTAGTGAGTAGATAAGATGCATTCTCTGCGGTGTCACTGGTTTCTAGTGAGTAGATAACAAGCGTTCTCTGCGGTGTCACTGGTTTCTAGTGAGTAGATAAGATGCACTCTCTGCGGTGTCACTGGTTTCTAGTGAGTAGATAAGATGCATTCTCTGCGGTGTCACTGGTCTCTAGTGAGTAGATAACATGCATTCTCTGCGGTGTCACTGGTTTCTAGTGAGTAGATAACATGCACTCTCTGTGGTGTCACTGGTTTCTAGTGAGTAGATAAGATGCATTCTCTGCGGTGTCACTGGTTTCTAGTGAGTAGATAAGATGCATTCTCTGCGGTGTCAATGGTTTCTAGTGAGTAGATGAGATGCATTCTCTGCGGTGTCACTGGTTTCTAGTGAGTAGATAAGATGCATTCTCTGTGATGTCACTGGTCTCTAGTGAGTAGATAACATGCATTCTCTGCGGTGTCACTGGTTTCTAGTGAGTAGATAAGATGCACTCTCTGCGGTGTCACTGGTCTCTAGTGAGTAGATAAGATGCATTCTCTGCAGTGTCACTGGTCTCTAGTGAGTTGATAAGATGCATTCTCTGCGGTGCCACTGGTTTCTAGTGAGTAGATAAGATGCATTCTCTGTGGTGTCACTGGTCTCTAGTGAGTAGATAAGATGCATTCTCTGCGGTGTCACTGGTTTCTAGTGAGTAGATAAGATGCATTCTCTGCGGTGTCACTGGTCTCTAGTGAGTAGATAACATGCATTCTCTGCGGTGTTACTGGTTTCTAGTGAGTAGATAAGATGCATTCTCTGCGGTGTCACTGGTTTCTAGTGAGTAGATAACATGCATTCTCTGTGATGTCACTGGTTTCTAGTGAGTAGATAAGATGCACTCTCTGTGGTGTCACTGGTTTCTAGTGAGTAGATAAGATGCATTCTCTGCGGTGTCACTGGTTTCTAGTGAGTAGATAAGATGCATTCTCTGCGGTGTCACTGGTCTCTAGTGAGTAGATAACATGCATTCTCTGTGATGTCACTGGTTTCTAGTGAGTAGATAAGATGCACTCTCTGCGGTGTCACTGGTTTCTAGTGAGTAGATAAGATGCACTCTCTGCGGTGTCACTGGTTTCTAGTGAGTAGATAAGATGCATTCTCTGCGGTGTCACTGGTTTCTAGTGAGTAGATAAGATGCACTCTCTGCGGTGTCACTGGTCTCTAGTGAGTAGATAAGATGCACTCTCTGCGGTGTCACTGGTCTCTAGTGAGTAGATAAGATGCACTCTCTGCGGTGTCACTGGTTTCTAGTGAGTAGATAAGATGCATTCTCTGCGGTGTCACTGGTTTGTAGTGAGTAGATAAGATGCATTCTCTGCGGTGTCACTGGTTTCTAGTGAGTAGATAAGATGCATTCTCTGTGGTGTCACTGGTCTCTAGTGAGTAGATAACATGCATTCTCTGCGGTGTCACTGGTTTCTAGTGAGTAGATAACATGCACTCTCTGTGGTGTCACTGGTTTCTAGTGAGTAGATAAGATGCATTCTCTGCGGTGTCACTGGTTTCTAGTGAGTAGATAAGATGCATTCTCTGCGGTGTCACTGGTTTCTAGTGAGTAGATGAGATGCATTCTCTGCGGTGTCACTGGTTTCTAGTGAGTAGATAAGATGCACTCTCTGTGGTGTCACTGGTTTCTAGTGAGTAGATAAGATGCATTCTCTGCGGTGTCACTGGTTTCTAGTGAGTAGATAAGATGCATTCTCTGCAGTGTCACTGGTTTCTAGTGAGTAGATAAGATGCACTCTCTGCGGTGTCACTGGTCTCTAGTGAGTAGATAAGATGCATTCTCTGTGATGTCACTGGTTTCTAGTGAGTAGATAAGATGCATTCTCTGTGGTATCACTGGTTTCTAGTGAGTAGATAACATGCATTCTCTGTGATGTCACTGGTTTCTAGTGAGTAGATAAGATGCATTCTCTGTGGTGTCACTGGTTTCTAGTGAGTAGATAACATGCATTCTCAGTGATGTCACAGGCTCCTAGTGAGTAGATAAGATGCATTCTCTGTGGTGTCACTGGTCTCTAGTGAGTAGATAAGATGCATTCTCTGTGATGTCACTGGTTTCTAGTGAGTAGATAAGATGCATTCTCTGTGATGTCACTGGTTTCTACTTTCTAGTGAGTAGATAAGATGCATTCTCAGTGATGTCACAGGCTCCTAGTGAGTAGATAAGATGCACTCTCAGTGATGTCACAGGCTCCTAGTGAGTAGATAAGATGCATTCTCTGCAGTGTCACTGGTTTCTAGTGAGTAGATAACATGCATTCTCTGCGGTGTCACTGGTTTCTAGTGAGTAGATAAGATGCATTCTCTGTGGTGTCACTGGTTTCTAGTGAGTAGATAAGATGCATTCTCTGCGGTGTCACTGGTTTCTAGTGAGTAGATAACATGCATTCTCTGTGGTGTCACTGGTTTCTAGTGAGTAGATAAGATGCATTCTCAGTGGTGTCACAGGCTCCTAGTGAGTAGATAAGATGCATTCTCAGCGATGTCACAGGCTCCTAGTGAGTAGATAAGATGCATTCGCTGTGATGTCACTGGTTTCTAGTGAGTATATAAGATGCATTCTCTGCGGTGTCACTGGTTTCTAGTGAGTAGATAAGATGCATTCTCTGCGGTGTCACTGGTTTCTAGTGAGTAGATAAGATGCATTCTCTGCGGTGTCACTGGTTTCTAGTGAGTAGATAAGATGCATTCTCTGCGGTGTCACTGGTTTCTAGTGAGTAGATAAGATGCATTCTCTGCGGTGTCACTGGTTTCTAGTGAGTAGATAAGATGCATTCTCTGCGGTGTCACTGGTTTCTAGTGAGTAGATAAGATGCATTCTCTGCGGTGTCACTGGTTTCTAGTGAGTAGATAAGATGCATTCTCTGCGGTGTCACTGGTTTCTAGTGAGTAGATAAGATGCATTCTCTGCGGTGTCACTGGTTTCTAGTGAGTAGATAAGATGCATTCTCTGTGGTATCACTGGTTTCTAGTGAGTAGATAAGATGCATTCTCTGTGATGTCACTGGTTTCTAGTGAGTAGATAAGATGTATTCTCTGTGGTATCACTGGTTTCTAGTGAGTAGATAAGATGCATTCTCTGTGATGTCACTGGTTTCTAGTGAGTAGATAAGATGCATTCTCTGCGGTGTCACTGGTTTCTAGTGAGTAGATAAGATGCATTCTCTGTGATGTCACTGGTTTCTAGTGAGTAGATAAGATGCATTCTCTGCGGTGTCACTGGTTTCTAGTGAGTAGATAAGATGCACTCTCTGCGGTGTCACTGGTTTCTAGTGAGTAGATAAGATGCATTCTCTGCGGTGTCACTGGTTTCTAGTGAGTAGATAAGATGCACTCTCTGCGGTGTCACTGGTCTCTAGTGAGTAGATAAGATGCATTCTCTGCGGTGTCACTGGTTTCTAGTGAGTAGATAAGATGCACTCTCTGCGGTGTCACTGGTCTCTAGTGAGTAGATAAGATGCACTCTCTGTGGTGTCACTGGTTTCTAGTGAGTAGATAAGATGCACTCTCTGCGGTGTCACTGGTTTCTAGTGAGTAGATAACATGCATTCTCTGCGGTGTCACTGGTCTCTAGTGAGTAGATAAGATGCACTCTCTGCGGTGTCACTGGTTTCTAGTGAGTAGATAAGATACATTCTCTGCGGTGTCACTGGTTTGTAGTGAGTAGATAAGATGCATTCTCTGCGGTGTCACTGGTTTCTAGTGAGTAGATAAGATGCATTCTCTGTGGTGTCACTGGTTTCTAGTGAGTAGATAAGATGCATTCTCTGCGGTGTCACTGGTTTCTAGTGAGTAGATAAGATGCATTCTCTGCGGTGTCACTGGTTTCTAGTGAGTAGATAACAAGCGTTCTCTGCGGTGTCACTGGTTTCTAGTGAGTAGATAAGATGCACTCTCTGCGGTGTCACTGGTTTCTAGTGAGTAGATAAGATGCATTCTCTGCGGTGTCACTGGTCTCTAGTGAGTAGATAACATGCATTCTCTGCGGTGTCACTGGTTTCTAGTGAGTAGATAACATGCACTCTCTGTGGTGTCACTGGTTTCTAGTGAGTAGATAAGATGCATTCTCTGCGGTGTCACTGGTTTCTAGTGAGTAGATAAGATGCATTCTCTGCGGTGTCACTGGTTTCTAGTGAGTAGATAAGATGCATTCTCTGCGGTGTCAATGGTTTCTAGTGAGTAGATGAGATGCATTCTCTGCGGTGTCACTGGTTTCTAGTGAGTAGATAAGATGCATTCTCTGTGATGTCACTGGTCTCTAGTGAGTAGATAACATGCATTCTCTGCGGTGTCACTGGTTTCTAGTGAGTAGATAAGATGCACTCTCTGCGGTGTCACTGGTCTCTAGTGAGTAGATAAGATGCATTCTCTGCAGTGTCACTGGTCTCTAGTGAGTTGATAAGATGCATTCTCTGCGGTGTCACTGGTTTCTAGTGAGTAGATAAGATGCATTCTCTGTGGTGTCACTGGTCTCTAGTGAGTAGATAAGATGCATTCTCTGCGGTGTCACTGGTTTCTAGTGAGTAGATAAGATGCATTCTCTGCGGTGTCACTGGTCTCTAGTGAGTAGATAACATGCATTCTCTGCGGTGTTACTGGTTTCTAGTGAGTAGATAAGATGCATTCTCTGCGGTGTCACTGGTTTCTAGTGAGTAGATAACATGCATTCTCTGTGATGTCACTGGTTTCTAGTGAGTAGATAAGATGCACTCTCTGTGGTGTCACTGGTTTCTAGTGAGTAGATAAGATGCATTCTCTGCGGTGTCACTGGTTTCTAGTGAGTAGATAAGATGCATTCTCTGCGGTGTCACTGGTCTCTAGTGAGTAGATAACATGCATTCTCTGTGATGTCACTGGTTTCTAGTGAGTAGATAAGATGCATTCTCTGCGATGTCACTGGTCTCTAGTGAGTAGATAACATGCATTCTCTGTGATGTCACTGGTTTCTAGTGAGTAGATAAGATGCACTCTCTGCGGTGTCACTGGTTTCTAGTGAGTAGATAAGATGCACTCTCTGCGGTGTCACTGGTTTCTAGTGAGTAGATAAGATGCATTCTCTGCGGTGTCACTGGTTTCTAGTGAGTAGATAAGATGCACTCTCTGCGGTGTCACTGGTCTCTAGTGAGTAGATAAGATGCACTCTCTGCGGTGTCACTGGTCTCTAGTGAGTAGATAAGATGCACTCTCTGCGGTGTCACTGGTTTCTAGTGAGTAGATAAGATGCATTCTCTGCGGTGTCACTGGTTTGTAGTGAGTAGATAAGATGCATTCTCTGCGGTGTCACTGGTTTCTAGTGAGTAGATAAGATGCATTCTCTGTGGTGTCACTGGTCTCTAGTGAGTAGATAACATGCATTCTCTGCGGTGTCACTGGTTTCTAGTGAGTAGATAACATGCACTCTCTGTGGTGTCACTGGTTTCTAGTGAGTAGATAAGATGCATTCTCTGCGGTGTCACTGGTTTCTAGTGAGTAGATAAGATGCATTCTCTGCGGTGTCACTGGTTTCTAGTGAGTAGATGAGATGCATTCTCTGCGGTGTCACTGGTTTCTAGTGAGTAGATAAGATGCACTCTCTGTGGTGTCACTGGTTTCTAGTGAGTAGATAAGATGCATTCTCTGCGGTGTCACTGGTAGAGATGAGCGCCTGAAATTTTTCGGGTTTTGTGTTTTGGTTTTGGGTTCGGTTCCGCGGCCGTGTTTTGGGTTCGACCGCGTTTTGGCAAAACCTCACCGAATTTTTTTTGTCGGATTCGGGTGTGTTTTGGATTCGGGTGTTTTTTTCAAAAAACACTAAAAAACAGCTTAAATCATAGAATTTGGGGGTCATTTTGATCCCAAAGTATTATTAACCTCAAAAACCATAATTTACACTCATTTTCAGTCTATTCTGAATACCTCACACCTCACAATATTATTTTTAGTCCTAAAATTTGCACCGAGGTCGCTGTGTGAGTAAGATAAGCGACCCTAGTGGCTGACACAAACACCGGGCCCATCTAGGAGTGGCACTGCAGTGTCACGCAGGATGGCCCTTCCAAAAAACCCTCCCCAAACAGCACATGACGCAAAGAAAAAAAGAGGCGCAATGAGGTAGCTGTGTGAGTAAGATTAGCGACCCTAGTGGCCGACACAAACACCGGGCCCATCTAGGAGTGGCACTGCAGTGTCACGCAGGATGGCCCTTCCAAAAAACCCTCCCCAAACAGCACATGACGCAAAGAAAAAAAGAGGCGCAATGAGGTAGCTGTGTGAGTAAGATTAGCGACCCTAGTGGCCGACACAAACACCGGGCCCATCTAGGAGTGGCACTGCAGTGTCACGCAGGATGGCCCTTCCAAAAAACCCTCCCCAAACAGCACATGACGCAAAGAAAAAAAGAGGCGCAATGAGGTAGCTGTGTGAGTAAGATTAGCGACCCTAGTGGCCGACACAAACACCGGGCCCATCTAGGAGTGGCACTGCAGTGTCACGCAGGATGTCCCTTCCAAAAAACCCTCCCCAAACAGCACATGACGCAAAGAAAAAAAAGAGGCGCAATGAGGTAGCTGTGTGAGTAAGATTAGCGACCCTAGTGGCCGACACAAACACCGGGCCCATCTAGGAGTGGCACTGCAGTGTCACGCAGGATGTCCCTTCCAAAAAACCCTCCCCAAACAGCACATGACGCAAAGAAAAAAAGAGGCGCAATGAGGTAGCTGACTGTGTGAGTAAGATTAGCGACCCTAGTGGCCGACACAAACACCGGGCCCATCTAGGAGTGGCACTGCAGTGTCACGCAGGATGTCCCTTCCAAAAAACCCTCCCCAAACAGCACATGACGCAAAGAAAAAAAGAGGCGCAATGAGGTAGCTGACTGTGTGAGTAAGATTAGCGACCCTAGTGGCCGACACAAACACCGGGCCCATCTAGGAGTGGCACTGCAGTGTCACGCAGGATGTCCCTTCCAAAAAACCCTCCCCAATCAGCACATGATGCAAAGAAAAAGAAAAGAAAAAAGAGGTGCAAGATGGAATTGTCCTTGGGCCCTCCCACTCACCCTTATGTTGTGTAAACAAAACAGGACATGCACACTTTAACCAACCCATCATTTCAGTGACAGGGTCTGCCACACGACTGTGACTGATATGACGGGTTGGTTTGGAATCCCCCCAAAAAAGAAGCAATTAATCTCTCCTTGCACAAACTGGCTCTACAGAGGCAAGATGTCCACCTCATCTTCACCCTCCGATATATCACCGTGTACATCCCCCTCCTCACAGATTATCAATTCGTCCCCACTGGAATCCACCATCTCAGCTCCCTGTGTACTTTGTGGAGGCAATTGCTGCTGGTCAATGTCTCCGCGGAGGAATTGATTATAATTCATTTTAATGAACATCATCTTCTCCACATTTTCTGGATGTAACCTCGTACGCCGATTGCTGACAAGGTGAGCGGCGGCACTAAACACTCTTTCGGAGTACACACTTGTGGGAGGGCAACTTAGGTAGAATAAAGCCAGTTTGTGCAAGGGCCTCCAAATTGCCTCTTTTTCCTGCCAGTATAAGTACGGACTGTGTGACGTGCCTACTTGGATGCGGTCACTCATATAATCCTCCACCATTCTATCAATGTTGAGAGAATCATATGCAGTGACAGTAGACGACATGTCCGTAATCGTTGTCAGGTCCTTCAGTCCGGACCAGATGTCAGCATCAGCAGTCGCTCCAGACTGCCCTGCATCACCGCCAGCGGGTGGGCTCGGAATTCTGAGCCTTTTCCTCGCACCCCCAGTTGCGGGAGAATGTGAAGGAGGAGATGTTGACAGGTCGCGTTCCGCTTGACTTGACAATTTTGTCACCAGCAGGTCTTTCAACCCCAGCAGACCTGTGTCTGCCGGAAAGAGAGATCCAAGGTAGGCTTTAAATCTAGGATCGAGCACGGTGGCCAAAATGTAGTGCTCTGATTTCAACAGATTGACCACCCGTGAATCCTTGTTAAGCGAATTAAGGGCTGCATCCACAAGTCCCACATGCCTAGCGGAATCGCTCCCTTTTAGCTCCTTCTTCAATGCCTCCAGCTTCTTCTGCAAAAGCCTGATGAGGGGAATGACCTGACTCAGGCTGGCAGTGTCTGAACTGACTTCACGTGTGGCAAGTTCAAAGGGCATCAGAACCTTGCACAACGTTGAAATCATTCTCCACTGCACTTGAGACAGGTGCATTCCACCTACTATATCGTGCTCAATTGTATAGGCTTGAATGGCCTTTTGCTGCTCCTCCAACCTCTGAAGCATATAGAGGGTTGAATTCCACCTCGTTACCACTTCTTGCTTCAGATGATGGCAGGGCAGGTTCAGTAGTTTTTGGTGGTGCTCCAGTCTTCTGTACGTGGTGCCTGTACGCCGAAAGTGTCCCGCAATTTTTCTGGCCACCGACAGCATCTCTTGCACACCCCTGTCGTTTTTTAAAAAATTCTGCACCACCAAATTCAAGGTATGTGCAAAACATGGGACGTGCTGGAATTTGCCCATATTTAATGCACACACAATATTGCTGGCGTTGTCCGATGCCACAAATCCACAGGAGAGTCCAATTGGGGTAAGCCATTCCGCGATGATCTTCCTCAGTTGCCGTAAGAGGTTTTCAGCTGTGTGCGTATTCTGGAAAGCGGTGATACAAAGCGTAGCCTGCCTAGGAAAGAGTTGGCGTTTGCGAGATGCTGCTACTGGTGCCGCCGCTGCTGTTCTTGCGGCGGGAGTCCATACATCTACCCAGTGGGCTGTCACAGTCATATAGTCCTGACCCTGCCCTGCTCCACTTGTCCACATGTCCGTGGTTAAGTGGACATTGGGTACAACTGCATTTTTTAGGACACTGGTGAGTCTTTTTCTGACGTCCGTGTACATTCTCGGTATCGCCTGCCTAGAGAAGTGGAACCTAGATGGTATTTGGTAACGGGGGCACACTGCCTCAATAAATTGTCTAGTTCCCTGTGAACTAACGGCGGATACCGGACGCACGTCTAACACCAACATAGTTGTCAAGGACTCAGTTATCCGCTTTGCAGTAGGATGACTGCTGTGATATTTCATCTTCCTCGCAAAGGACTGTTGAACAGTCAATTGCTTACTGGAAGTAGTACAAGCGGGCTTACGACTTCCCCTCTGGGATGACCATCGACTCCCAGCGGCAACAACAGCAGCGCCAGCAGCAGTAGGCGTTACACGCAAGGATGCATCGGAGGAATCCCAGGCAGGAGAGGACTCGTCAGAATTGCCAGTGACATGGCCTGCAGGACTATTGGCATTCCTGGGGAAGGAGGAAATTGACACTGAGGGAGTTGGTGGGGTGGTTTGCGTGAGCTTGGTTACAAGAGGAAGGGATTTACTGGTCAGTGGACTGCTTCCGCTGTCACCCAAAGTTTTTGAACTTGTCACTGACTTATTATGAATGCGCTGCAGGTGACGTATAAGGGAGGATGTTCCGAGGTGGTTAACGTCCTTACCCCTACTTATTACAGCTTGACAAAGGGAACACACGGCTTGACACCTGTTGTCCGCATTTCTGGTGAAATACCTCCCCACCGAAGAGCTGATTTTTTTGGTATTTTCACCTGGCATGTCAACGGCCATATTCCTCCCACGGACAACAGGTGTCTCCCCGGGTGCCTGACTTAAACAAACCACCTCACCATCAGAATCCTCCTGGTCAATTTCCTCCCCAGCGCCAGCAACACCCATATCCTCCTCATCCTGGTGTACTTCAACACTGACATCTTCAATCTGACTATCAGGAACTGGACTGCGGGTGCTCCTTCCAGCACTTGCAGGGGGCGTGCAAATGGTGGAAGGCGCATGCTCTTCACGTCCAGTGTTGGGAAGGTCAGGCATCGCAACCGACACAATTGGACTCTCCTTGTGGATTTGGGATTTCAAAGAACGCACAGTTCTTTGCGGTGCTTTTGCCAGCTTGAGTCTTTTCAGTTTTCTAGCGAGAGGCTGAGTGCTTCCATCCTCATGTGAAGCTGAACCACTAGCCATGAACATAGGCCAGGGCCTCAGCCGTTCCTTGCCACTCCGTGTGGTAAATGGCATATTGGCAAGTTTACGCTTCTCCTCCGACAATTTTATTTTAGGTTTTGGAGTCCTTTTTTTACTGATATTTGGTGTTTTGGTTTTGACATGCTCTGTACTATGCCATTGGGCATCGGCCTTGGCAGACGACGTTGCTGGCATTTCATCGTCTCGGCCATGACTAGTGGCAGCAGCTTCAGCACGAGGTGGAAGTGGATCTTGATCTTTCCCTAATTTTGGAACCTCAACATTTTTGTTCTCCATATTTTAATAGGCACAACTAAAAGGCACCTCAGGTAAACAATGGAGATGGATGGATTGGATACTAGTATACAATTATGGACGGGCTGCCGAGTGCCGACACAGAGGTAGCCACAGCCGTGAACTACCGCACTGTACTGTGTCTGCTGCTAATATATAGACTGGTTGATAAAGAGATAGTATACTCGTAACTAGTATGTATGTATAAAGAAAGAAAAAAAAACCACGGTTAGGTGGTATATACAATTATGGACGGGCTGCCGAGTGCCGACACAGAGGTAGCCACAGCCGTGAACTACCGCACTGTACTGTGTCTGCTGCTAATATAGACTGGTTGATAAAGAGATAGTATACTCGTAACTAGTATGTATGTATAAAGAAAGAAACAAAAACCACGGTTAGGTGGTATATACAATTATGGACGGGCTGCCGAGTGCCGACACAGAGGTAGCCACAGCCGTGAACTACCGCACTGTACTGTGTCTGCTGCTAATATATAGACTGGTTGATAAAGAGATAGTATACTCGTAACTAGTATGTATGTATAAAGAAAGAAAAAAAAACCACGGTTAGGTGGTATATACAATTATGGACGGGCTGCCGAGTGCCGACACAGAGGTAGCCACAGCCGTGAACTACCGCACTGTACTGTGTCTGCTGCTAATATATAGACTGGTTGATAAAGAGATAGTATACTCGTAACTAGTATGTATGTATAAAGAAAGAAAAAAAAACCACGGTTAGGTGGTATATACAATTATGGACGGGCTGCCGAGTGCCGACACAGAGGTAGCCACAGCCGTGAACTACCGCACTGTACTGTGTCTGCTGCTAATATATAGACTGGTTGATAAAGAGATAGTATACTCGTAACTAGTATGTATGTATAAAGAAAGAAAAAAAAACCACGGTTAGGTGGTATATACAATTATGGACGGGCTGCCGAGTGCCGACACAGAGGTAGCCACAGCCGTGAACTACCGCACTGTACTGTGTCTGCTGCTAATATAGACTGGTTGATAAAGAGATAGTATACTCGTAACTAGTATGTATGTATAAAGAAAGAAAAAAAAACCACGGTTAGGTGGTATATACAATTATGGACGGGCTGCCGAGTGCCGACACAGAGGTAGCCACAGCCGTGAACTACCGCACTGTACTGTGTCTGCTGCTAATATATAGACTGGTTGATAAAGAGATAGTATACTCGTAACTAGTATGTATGTATAAAGAAAGAAAAAAAAACCACGGTTAGGTGGTATATACAATTATGGACGGGCTGCCGAGTGCCGACACAGAGGTAGCCACAGCCGTGAACTACCGCACTGTACTGTGTCTGCTGCTAATATAGACTGGTTGATAAAGAGATAGTATACTCGTAACTAGTATGTATGTATAAAGAAAGAAAAAAAAACCACGGTTAGGTGGTATATACAATTATGGACGGGCTGCCGAGTGCCGACACAGAGGTAGCCACAGCCGTGAACTACCGCACTGTACTGTGTCTGCTGCTAATATAGACTGGTTGATAAAGAGATAGTATACTCGTAACTAGTATGTATGTATAAAGAAAGAAAAAAAAACCACGGTTAGGTGGTATATACAATTATGGACGGGCTGCCGAGTGCCGACACAGAGGTAGCCACAGCCGTGAACTACCGCACTGTACTGTGTCTGCTGCTAATATAGACTGGTTGATAAAGAGATAGTATACTACTAATATTATATATACTGGTGGTCAGGTCACTGGTCACTAGTCACACTGGCAGTGGCACTCCTGCAGCAAAAGTGTGCACTGTTTAATTTTAATATAATATTATGTACTCCTGGCTCCTGCTATAACCTATAACTGGCACTGCAGTAGTGCTCCCCAGTCTCCCCCACAATTATAAGCTGTGTGAGCTGAGCAGTCAGACAGATATATAATATATATAGATGATGCAGCACACTGGCCTGAGCCTGAGCAGTGCACACAGATATGGTATGTGACTGACTGAGTCACTGTGTGTATCGCTTTTTTCAGGCAGAGAACGGATATATTAAATAAACTGCACTGTGTGTCTGGTGGTCACTCACTATATAATATATTATGTACTCCTGGCTCCTGCTATAACCTATAACTGGCACTGCAGTAGTGCTCCCCAGTCTCCCCCACAATTATAAGCTGTGTGAGCTGAGCAGTCAGACAGATATATATAATATTATATATAGATAATAGATGATGCAGCACACTGGCCTGAGCCTGAGCAGTGCACACAGATATGGTATGTGACTGAGTCACTGTGTGCTGTGTATCGCTTTTTTCAGGCAGAGAACGGATTATAAATAAAACTGGTGGTCACTGGTCACTATCAGCAAAACTCTGCACTGTACACTACTGAGTACTCCTAATGCTCCCCAAAATTAGTAAATCAAGTGTCTCTCTAATCTATTCTAAACGGAGAGGACGCCAGCCACGTCCTCTCCCTATCAATCTCAATGCACGTGTGAAAATGGCGGCGACGCGCGGCTCTTTATATAGAATCCGAGTCTCGCGATAGAATCCGAGCCTCGCGAGAATCCGACAGCGTCATGATGACGTTCGGGCGCGCTCGGGTTAACCGAGCAAGGCGGGAAGATCCGAGTCGCTCGGACCCGTGAAAAAAAACATGAAGTTCTGGCGGGTTCGGATTCAGAGAAACCGAACCCGCTCATCTCTAGTTTCTAGTGAGTAGATAAGATGCATTCTCTGCAGTGTCACTGGTTTCTAGTGAGTAGATAAGATGCACTCTCTGCGGTGTCACTGGTCTCTAGTGAGTAGATAAGATGCATTCTCTGTGATGTCACTGGTTTCTAGTGAGTACAGTATATAAGATGCATTCTCTGCAGTGTCACTGGTTTCTAGTGAGTAGATAAGATGCATTCTCTGCAGTGTCACTGGTTTCTAGTGAGTATATAAGATGCATTCTCTGTGATGTCACTGGTTTCTAGTGAGTAGATAAGATGCATTCTCTGCAGTGTCACTGGTTTCTAGTGAGTATATAAGATGCATTCTCTGCGGTGTCACTGGTTTCTAGTGAGTAGATAAGATGCATTCTCTGCGGTGTCACTGGTTTCTAGTGAGTAGATAAGATGCATTCTCTGTTATGTCACTGGTTTCTAGTGAGTAGATAAGATGCATTCTCTGCGGTGTCACTGGTTTCTAGTGAGTAGATAAGATGCATTCTCTGTGATGTCACTGGTTTCTAGTGAGTAGATAAGATGCATTCTCTGTGGTGTCACTGGTTTCTAGTGAGTAGATAAGATGCATTCTCTGCAGTGTCACTGGTTTCTAGTGAGTATATAAGATGCATTCTCTGCGGTGTCACTGGTTTCTAGTGAGTAGATAAGATGCATTCTCTGCGGTGTCACTGGTTTCTAGTGAGTAGATAAGATGCATTCTCTGCGGTGTCACTGGTTTCTAGTGAGTAGATAAGATGCATTCTCTGTTATGTCACTGGTTTCTAGTGAGTAGATAAGATGCATTCTCTGCGGTGTCACTGGTTTCTAGTGAGTAGATAAGATGCATTCTCTGTGATGTCACTGGTTTCTAGTGAGTAGATAAGATGCATTCTCTGTGGTGTCACTGGTTTCAAGTGAGTAGATAAGATGCACTCTCTGCGGTGTCACTGGTTTCTAGTGAGTAGATAAGATGCATTCTCTGCGGTGTCACTGGTTTCTAGTGAGTAGATAAGATGCACTCTCTGCGGTGTCACTGGTCTCTAGTGAGTAGATAAGATGCACTCTCTGCGGTGTCACTGGTCTCTAGTGAGTAGATAAGATGCACTCTCTGCGGTGTCACTGGTTTCTAGTGAGTAGATAAGATGCATTCTCTGCGGTGTCACTGGTTTGTAGTGAGTAGATAAGATGCATTCTCTGCGGTGTCACTGGTTTCTAGTGAGTAGATAAGATGCATTCTCTGTGGTGTCACTGGTCTCTAGTGAGTAGATAACATGCATTCTCTGCGGTGTCACTGGTTTCTAGTGAGTAGATAACATGCACTCTCTGTGGTGTCACTGGTTTCTAGTGAGTAGATAAGATGCATTCTCTGCGGTGTCACTGGTTTCTAGTGAGTAGATAAGATGCATTCTCTGCGGTGTCACTGGTTTCTAGTGAGTAGATGAGATGCATTCTCTGCGGTGTCACTGGTTTCTAGTGAGTAGATAAGATGCATTCTCTGCGGTGTCACTGGTTTCTAGTGAGTAGATAAGATGCATTCTCTGCAGTGTCACTGGTTTCTAGTGAGTAGATAAGATGCACTCTCTGCGGTGTCACTGGTCTCTAGTGAGTAGATAAGATGCATTCTCTGTGATGTCACTGGTTTCTAGTGAGTATATAAGATGCATTCTCTGCAGTGTCACTGGTTTCTAGTGAGTAGATAAGATGCATTCTCTGCAGTGTCACTGGTTTCTAGTGAGTATATAAGATGCATTCTCTGTGATGTCACTGGTTTCTAGTGAGTAGATAAGATGCATTCTCTGCAGTGTCACTGGTTTCTAGTGAGTATATAAGATGCATTCTCTGCGGTGTCACTGGTTTCTAGTGAGTAGATAAGATGCATTCTCTGCGGTGTCACTGGTTTCTAGTGAGTAGATAAGATGCATTCTCTGTTATGTCACTGATTTCTAGTGAGTAGATAAGATGCATTCTCTGCGGTGTCACTGGTTTCTAGTGAGTAGATAAGATGCATTCTCTGTGATGTCACTGGTTTCTAGTGAGTAGATAAGATGCATTCTCTGTGGTGTCACTGGTTTCTAGTGAGTAGATAAGATGCATTCTCTGCGGTGTCACTGGTCTCTAGTGAGTAGATAAGATGCATTCTCTGCAGTGTCACTGGTTTCTAGTGAGTAGATAAGATGCACTCTCTGTGGTGTCACTGGTTTCTAGTGAGTAGATAAGATGCATTCTCTGCGGTGTCACTGGTTTCTAGTGAGTAGATAAGATGCATTCTCTGTGATGTCACAGGCTCATAATGAGTAGATAACATGCATTCTCTGCAGTGTCACTGGTTTCTAGTGAGTAGATAAGATGCATTCTCTGCGGTGTCACTGGTTTCTAGTGAGTAGATAAGATGCATTCTCTGCGGTGTCACTGGTTTCTAGTGAGTAGATAACATGCATTCTCTGCGGTGTCACTGGTTTCTAGTGAGTAGATAAGATGCATTCTCAGTGATGTCACAGGATCCTAGTGAGTAGATAAGATGCATTTTCAGTGATGTCACAGGCTCCTAGTGAGTAGATAAGATGCATTCTCTGCGGTGTCACTGGTTTCTAGTGAGTAGATAAGATGCACTCTCTGTGGTGTCACTGGTTTCTAGTGAGTAGATAAGATGCATTCTCTGCGGTGTCACTGGTTTCTAGTGAGTAGATAACATGCATTCTCTGTGATGTCACTGGTTTCTACTTTCTAGTGAGTAGATAAGATGCATTCTCAGTGATGTCACAGGCTCCTAGTGAGTAGATAAGATGCATTCTCTGCGGTGTCACTGGTTTCTAGTGAGTAGATAACATGCATTCTCAGTGATGTCACAGGCTCCTAGTGAGTAGATAAGATGCATTCTCTGTGGTGTCACTGGTTTCTAGTGAGTAGATAACATGCATTCTCAGTGATGTCACAGGCTCCTAGTGAGTAGATAAGATGCATTCTCTGTGGTGTCACTGGTTTCTAGTGAGTAGATAAGATGCATTCTCTGTGATGTCACTGGTTTCTGGTGAGTAGATAAGATGCATTCTCTGTGATGTCACAGGCTCCTAGTGAGTAGATAAGATGCATTCTCTGCGGTGTCACTGGTTTCTAGTGAGTAGATAACATGCATTCTCTGTGGTGTCACTGGTTTCTAGTGAGTAGATAAGATGCATTCTCAGTGATGTCACAGGCTCCTAGTGAGTAGATAAGATGCATTCTCAGTGATGTCACAGGCTCCTAGTGAGTAGATAAGATGCATTCTCTGCGGTGTCACTGGTTTCTAGTGAGTAGATAAGATGCATTCTCTGCGGTGTCACTGGTTTCTAGTGAGTAGATAAGATGCATTCTCTGTGATGTCACTGGTTTCTAGTGAGTAGATAAGATGCATTCTCTGTGGTGTCACTGGTTTCTAGTGAGTAGATAACATTCATTCTCAGTGATGTCACAGGCTCCTAGTGAGTAGATAAGATGCATTCTCTGTGGTGTCACTGGTTTCTAGTGAGTAGATAAGATGCATTCTCTGTGGTATCACTGGTTTCTAGTGAGTAGATAACATGCATTCTCTGTGATGTCACTGGTTTCTAGTGAGTAGATAAGATGCATTCTCTGTGGTGTCACTGGTTTCTAGTGAGTAGATAACATGCATTCTCAGTGATGTCACAGGCTCCTAGTGAGTAGATAAGATGCATTCTCTGTGGTGTCACTGGTTTCTAGTGAGTAGATAAGATGCATTCTCTGTGATGTCACTGGTTTCTAGTGAGTAGATAAGATGCATTCTCTGTGATGTCACTGGTTTCTACTTTCTAGTGAGTAGATAAGATGCATTCTCAGTGATGTCACAGGCTCCTAGTGAGTAGATAAGATGCACTCTCAGTGATGTCACAGGCTCCTAGTGAGTAGATAAGATGCATTCTCTGCAGTGTCACTGGTTTCTAGTGAGTAGATAACATGCATTCTCTGCGGTGTCACTGGTTTCTAGTGAGTAGATAAGATGCATTCTCTGTGGTGTCACTGGTTTCTAGTGAGTAGATAAGATGCATTCTCTGCGGTGTCACTGGTTTCTAGTGAGTAGATAACATGCATTCTCTGTGGTGTCACTGGTTTCTAGTGAGTAGATAAGATGCATTCTCAGTGGTGTCACAGGCTCCTAGTGAGTAGATAAGATGCATTCTCAGTGATGTCACAGGCTCCTAGTGAGTAGATAAGATGCATTCGCTGTGATGTCACTGGTTTCTAGTGAGTATATAAGATGCATTCTCTGCGGTGTCACTGGTTTCTAGTAAGTAGATAAGATGCATTCTCTGCGGTGTCACTGGTTTCTAGTAAGTAGATAAGATGCATTCTCTGCGGTGTCACTGGTTTCTAGTGAGTAGATAAGATGCATTCTCTGCGGTGTCACTGGTTTCTAGTGAGTAGATAAGATGCATTCTCTGTGGTGTCACTGGTTTCTAGTGAGTAGATAAGATGCATTCTCTGCGGTGTCACTGGTTTCTAGTGAGTAGATAAGATGCATTCTCTGCGGTGTCACTGGTTTCTAGTGAGTAGATAAGATGCATTCTCTGCGGTGTCACTGGTTTCTAGTGAGTAGATAAGATGCATTCTCTGCGGTGTGACTGGTTTCTAGTGAGTAGATAAGATGCATTCTCTGCGGTGTCACTGGTTTCTAGTGAGTAGATAAGATGCATTCTCTGTGGTATCACTGGTTTCTAGTGAGTAGAAAAGATGCATTCTCTGTGGTGTCACTGATTCCTAGTGAGTAGATAAGATGCATTCTCTGTGGTGTCACTGGTTTCTAGTGAGTAGATAAGATGCATTCTCTGCGGTGTCACTGGTCTCTAGTGAGTAGATTAGATGCACTCTCTGTGATGTCACTGGTTTCTAGTGAGTAGATAAGATGCATTCTCTGTGATGTCACTGGTTTCTAGTGAGTAGATAAGATGCATTCTCTGCGGTGTCACTGGTTTCTAGTGAGTAGATAAGATGCACTCTCTGCGGTGTCACTGGTTTCTAGTGAGTAGATAAGATGCATTCTCTGCGGTGTCACTGGTTTCTAGTGAGTAGATAAGATGCACTCTCTGCGGTGTCACTGGTCTCTAGTGAGTAGATAAGATGCACTCTCTGCGGTGTCACTGGTCTCTAGTGAGTAGATAAGATGCACTCTCTGCGGTGTCACTGGTCTCTAGTGAGTAGATAAGATGCACTCTCTGCGGTGTCACTGGTTTCTAGTGAGTAGATAAGATGCATTCTCTGCGGTGTCACTGGTTTCTAGTGAGTAGATAAGATGCATTCTCTGTGGTGTCACTGGTCTCTAGTGAGTAGATAACATGCATTCTCTGCGGTGTCACTGGTTTCTAGTGAGTAGATAACATGCACTCTCTGTGGTGTCACTGGTTTCTAGTGAGTAGATAACATGCACTCTCTGCGGTGTCACTGGTTTCTAGTGAGTAGATAAGATGCATTCTCTGCGGTGTCACTGGTTTCTAGTGAGTAGATGAGTTGCATTCTCTGCGATGTCACTGGTCTCTAGTGAGTATATAAGATGCATTCTCTGTGATGTCACTGGTCTCTAGTGAGTAGATAAGATGCACTCTCTGTGATGTCACTGGTTTCTAGTGAGTAGATGAGATGCATTCTCTGCGATGTCACTGGTCTCTAGTGAGTAGATGAGATGCATTCTCTGCGATGTCACTGGTCTCTAGTGAGTAGATAAGATGCACTCTCTGTGATGTCACTGGTTTCTAGTGAGTAGATGAGATGCATTCTCTGCGATGTCACTGGTCTCTAGTGAGTAGATAACATGCATTCTCTGCGGTGTCACTGGTTTCTAGTGAGTAGTTAAGATGCACTCTCTGCGGTGTCACTGGTCTCTAGTGAGTAGATAAGATGCATTCTCTGCGGTGTCACTGGTCTCTAGTGAGTTGATAAGATGCATTCTCTGCGGTGTCACTGGTTTCTAGTGAGTAGATAAGATGCATTCTCTGTGGTGTCACTGGTCTCTAGTGAGTAGATAAGATGCATTCTCTGCGGTGTCACTGGTTTCTAGTGAGTAGATAAGATGCATTCTCTGCGGTGTCACTGGTTTCTAGTGAGTAGATAACATGCATTCTCTGTGATGTCACTGGTTTCTAGTGAGTAGATAAGATGCACTCTCTGTGGTGTCACTGGTTTCTAGTGAGTAGATAAGATGCATTCTCTGCGGTGTCACTGGTTTCTAGTGAGTAGATAAGATGCATTCTCTGCGGTGTCACTGGTTTCTAGTGAGTAGATAAGATGCATTCTCTGCGGTGTCACTGGTTTGTAGTGAGTAGATAAGATACATTCTCTGCGGTGTCACTGGTTTCTAGTGAGTAGATAAGATGCATTCTCTGTGGTGTCACTGGTCTCTAGTGAGTAGATAACATGCATTCTCTGCGGTGTCACTGGTTTCTAGTGAGTAGATAACATGCACTCTCTGTGGTGTCACTGGTTTCTAGTGAGTAGATAAGATGCATTCTCTGCGGTGTCACTTGTTTCTAGTGAGTAGATAAGATGCATTCTCTGCGGTGTCACTGGTTTCTAGTGAGTAGATAAGATGCACTCTCTGCGGTGTCACTGGTTTCTAGTGAGTAGATAAGATGCATTCTCTGCGGTGTCACTGGTTTCTAGTGAGTAGATAAGATGCACTCTCTGCGGTGTCACTGGTCTCTAGTGAGTAGATAAGATGCACTCTCTGCGGTGTCACTGGTCTCTAGTGAGTAGATAAGATGCACTCTCTGCGGTGTCACTGGTCTCTAGTGAGTAGATAAGATGCACTCTCTGCGGTGTCACTGGTTTCTAGTGAGTAGATAAGATGCATTCTCTGCGGTGTCACTGGTTTCTAGTGAGTAGATAAGATGCATTCTCTGTGGTGTCACTGGTCTCTAGTGAGTAGATAACATGCATTCTCTGCGGTGTCACTGGTTTCTAGTGAGTAGATAACATGCACTCTCTGTGGTGTCACTGGTTTCTAGTGAGTAGATAACATGCACTCTCTGCGGTGTCACTGGTTTCTAGTGAGTAGATAAGATGCATTCTCTGCGGTGTCACTGGTTTCTAGTGAGTAGATGAGATGCATTCTCTGCGATGTCACTGGTCTCTAGTGAGTATATAAGATGCATTCTCTGTGATGTCACTGGTCTCTAGTGAGTAGATAAGATGCACTCTCTGTGATGTCACTGGTTTCTAGTGAGTAGATGAGATGCATTCTCTGCGATGTCACTGGTCTCTAGTGAGTAGATAACATGCATTCTCTGCGGTGTCACTGGTTTCTAGTGAGTAGTTAAGATGCACTCTCTGCGGTGTCACTGGTCTCTAGTGAGTAGATAAGATGCATTCTCTGCGGTGTCACTGGTCTCTAGTGAGTTGATAAGATGCATTCTCTGCGGTGTCACTGGTTTCTAGTGAGTAGATAAGATGCATTCTCTGTGGTGTCACTGGTCTCTAGTGAGTAGATAAGATGCATTCTCTGCGGTGTCACTGGTTTCTAGTGAGTAGATAAGATGCATTCTCTGCGGTGTCACTGGTTTCTAGTGAGTAGATAACATGCATTCTCTGTGATGTCACTGGTTTCTAGTGAGTAGATAAGATGCACTCTCTGTGGTGTCACTGGTTTCTAGTGAGTAGATAAGATGCATTCTCTGCGGTGTCACTGGTTTCTAGTGAGTAGATAAGATGCATTCTCTGCGGTGTCACTGGTTTCTAGTGAGTAGATAAGATGCATTCTCTGCGGTGTCACTGGTTTGTAGTGAGTAGATAAGATACATTCTCTGCGGTGTCACTGGTTTCTAGTGAGTAGATAAGATGCATTCTCTGTGGTGTCACTGGTCTCTAGTGAGTAGATAACATGCATTCTCTGCGGTGTCACTGGTTTCTAGTGAGTAGATAACATGCACTCTCTGTGGTGTCACTGGTTTCTAGTGAGTAGATAAAATGCATTCTCTGCGGTGTCACTGGTTTCTAGTGAGTAGATAACATGCACTCTCTGTGGTGTCACTGGTCTCTAGTGAGTAGATAACATGCATTCTCTGCGGTGTCACTGGTTTCTAGTGAGTAGATAACATGCACTCTCTGCGGTGTCACTGGTTTCTAGTGAGTAGATAAGATGCATTCTCTGCGGTGTCACTGGTTTCTAGTGAGTAGATAAGATGCATTCTCTGCGGTGTCACTGGTCTCTAGTGAGTTGATAAGATGCATTCTCTGCGGTGTCACTGGTTTCTAGTGAGTAGATAAGATGCATTCTCTGTGGTGTCACTGGTCTCTAGTGAGTAGATAAGATGCATTCTCTGCGGTGTCACTGGTTTCTAGTGAGTAGATAAGATGCATTCTCTGCGGTGTCACTGGTCTCTAGTGAGTAGATAACATGCATTCTCTGCGGTGTTACTGGTTTCTAGTGAGTAGATAAGATGCATTCTCTGCGGTGTCACTGGTCTCTAGTGAGTAGATAACATGCATTCTCTGCGGTGTCACTGGTCTCTAGTGAGTAGATAACATGCATTCTCTGCGGTGTCACTGGTTTCTAGTGAGTAGATAACATGCATTCTCTGTGATGTCACTGGTTTCTAGTGAGTATATAAGATGCATTCTCTGCAGTGTCACTGGTTTCTAGTGAGTAGATAAGATGCATTCTCTGCAGTGTCACTGGTTTCTAGTGAGTATATAAGATGCATTCTCTGTGATGTCACTGGTTTCTAGTGAGTAGATAAGATGCATTCTCTGCGGTGTCACTGGTTTCTAGTGAGTAGATAAGATGCATTCTCTGTGGTGTCACTGGTTTCTAGTGAGTAGATAAGATGCATTCTCTGTGATGTCACTGATTTCTAGTGAGTAGATAAGATGCATTCTCTGCAGTGTCACTGGTTTCTAGTGAGTAGATAAGATGCATTCTCTGTGGTGTCACTGGTTTCTAGTGAGTAGATAAGATGCACTCTCTGCGGTGTCACTGGTTTCTAGTGAGTAGATAAGATGCATTCTCTGCGGTGTCACTGGTTTCTAGTGAGTAGATAACATGCATTCTCTGCGGTGTCACTGGTTTCTAGTGAGTAGATAAGATGCACTCTCTGCGGTGTCACTGGTCTCTAGTGAGTAGATAAGATGCACTCTCTGCGGTGTCACTGGTCTCTAGTGAGTAGATAAGATGCACTCTCTGCGGTGTCACAGGTTTCTAGTGAGTAGATAAGATGCATTCTCTGCGGTGTCACTGGTTTGTAGTGAGTAGATAAGATGCATTCTCTGCGGTGTCACTGGTTTCTAGTGAGTAGATAAGATGCATTCTCTGTGGTGTCACTGGTCTCTAGTGAGTAGATAAGATGCATTCTCTGCGGTGTCACTGGTTTGTAGTGAGTAGATAAGATGCATTCTCTGCGGTGTCACTGGTTTCTAGTGAGTAGATAACATGCATTCTCTGCGGTGTCACTGGTTTCTAGTGAGTAGATAAGATGCACTCTCTGCGGTGTCACTGGTTTCTAGTGAGTAGATAAGATGCATTCTCTGCGGTGTCACTGGTTTCTAGTGAGTAGATAACATGCATTCTCTGCGGTGTCACTGGTTTCTAGTGAGTAGATAAGATGCACTCTCTGCGGTGTCACTGGTCTCTAGTGAGTAGATAAGATGCACTCTCTGCGGTGTCACTGGTCTCTAGTGAGTAGATAAGATGCACTCTCTGCGGTGTCACAGGTTTCTAGTGAGTAGATAAGATGCATTCTCTGCGGTGTCACTGGTTTGTAGTGAGTAGATAAGATGCATTCTCTGCGGTGTCACTGGTTTCTAGTGAGTAGATAAGATGCATTCTCTGTGGTGTCACTGGTCTCTAGTGAGTAGATAAGATGCATTCTCTGCGGTGTCACTGGTTTGTAGTGAGTAGATAAGATGCATTCTCTGCGGTGTCACTGGTTTCTAGTGAGTAGATAACATGCATTCTCTGCGGTGTCACTGGTTTCTAGTGAGTAGATAACATGCACTCTCTGTGGTGTCACTGGTTTCTAGTGAGTAGATAAGATGCATTCTCTGCGGTGTCACTGGTTTCTAGTGAGTAGATAAGATGCATTCTCTGCGGTGTCACTGGTTTCTAGTGAGTAGATGAGATGCATTCTCTGCGATGTCACTGGTCTCTAGTGAGTAGATAACATGCATTCTCTGCGGTGTCACTGGTTTCTAGTGAGTAGATAAGATGCACTCTCTGCGGTGTCACTGGTCTCTAGTGAGTAGATAAGATGCATTCTCTGCGGTGTCACTGGTTTCTAGTGAGTAGATAAGATGCATTCTCTGTGGTGTCACTGGTTTCTAGTGAGTAGATAAGATGCACTCTCTGCGGTGTCACTGGTTTCTAGTGAGTAGATAAGATGCATTCTCTGCGGTGTCACTGGTTTCTAGTGAGTAGATAACATGCATTCTCTGCGGTGTCACTGGTTTCTAGTGAGTAGATAAGATGCACTCTCTGCGGTGTCACTGGTCTCTAGTGAGTAGATAAGATGCACTCTCTGCGGTGTCACTGGTCTCTAGTGAGTAGATAAGATGCACTCTCTGCGGTGTCACTGGTTTCTAGTGAGTAGATAAGATGCATTCTCTGCGGTGTCACTGGTTTGTAGTGAGTAGATAAGATGCATTCTCTGCGGTGTCACTGGTTTGTAGTGAGTAGATAAGATGCATTCTCTGCGATGTCACTGGTCTCTAGTGAGTAGATAAGATGCATTCTCTGCGGTGTCACTGGTTTCTAGTGAGTAGATAAGATGCACTCTCTGCGGTGTCACTGGTCTCTAGTGAGTAGATAAGATGCATTCTCTGCGGTGTCACTGGTTTCTAGTGAGTAGATAACATTCTCTGTGATGTCACTGGTTTCTAGTGAGTTGATAAGATGCATTCTCTGCGGTGTCACTGGTTTCTAGTGAGTAGATAAGATGCATTCTCTGTGGTGTCACTGGTCTCTAGTGAGTAGATAAGATGCATTCTCTGCGGTGTCACTGGTTTCTAGTGAGTAGATAAGATGCATTCTCTGCGGTGTCACTGGTCTCTAGTGAGTAGATAACATGCATTCTCTGCGGTGTTACTGGTTTCTAGTGAGTAGATAAGATGCATTCTCTGCGGTGTCACTGGTTTCTAGTGAGTAGATAACATGCATTCTCTGTGATGTCACTGGTTTCTAGTGAGTAGATAAGATGCACTCTCTGTGGTGTCACTGGTTTCTAGTGAGTAGATAAGATGCATTCTCTGCGGTGTCACTGGTTTCTAGTGAGTAGATAAGATGCACTCTCTGCGGTGTCACTGGTCTTTAGTGAGTAGATAAGATGCACTCTCTGCGGTGTCACTGGTCTCTAGTGAGTAGATAACATGCATTCTCTGTGATGTCACTGGTTTCTAGTGAGTAGATAACATGCATTCTCTGCGGTGTCACTGGTTTCTAGTGAGTAGATAACATGCATTCTCTGCGGTGTCACTGGTTTCTAGTGAGTAGATAAGATGCACTCTCTGCGGTGTCACTGGTTTCTAGTGAGTAGATAAGATGGACTCTCTGCGGTGTCACTGGTTTCTAGTGAGTAGATAAGATGCACTCTCTGCGGTGTCACTGGTCTCTAGTGAGTAGATAAGATGCACTCTCTGCGGTGTCACTGGTCTCTAGTGAGTAGATAACATGCATTCTCTGTGATGTCACTGGTTTCTAGTGAGTAGATAAGATGCACTCTCTGCGGTGTCACTGGTTTCTAGTGAGTAGATAAGATGGACTCTCTGCGGTGTCACTGGTTTCTAGTGAGTAGATAAGATGCATTCTCTGCGGTGTCACTGGTTTCTAGTGAGTAGATAAGATGCACTCTCTGCGGTGTCACTGGTCTCTAGTGAGTAGATAAGATGCACTCTCTGCGGTGTCACTGGTTTCTAGTGAGTAGATAAGATGCATTCTCTGTGGTGTCACTGGGTTCTAGTGAGTAGATGAGATGCATTCTCTGCGGTGTCACTGGTTTCTAGTGAGTAGATAAGATGCATTCTCTGCAGTGTCACTGGTTTCTAGTGAGTAGATAACATGCATTCTCTGCGGTGTCACTGGTTTCTAGTGAGTAGATAAGATGCACTCTCTGCGGTGTCACTGGTCTCTAGTGAGTAGATAAGATGCACTCTCTGCGGTGTCACTGGTCTCTAGTGAGTAGATAAGATGCACTCTCTGCGGTGTCACTGGTTTCTAGTGAGTAGATAAGATGCATTCTCTGCGGTGTCACTGGTTTGTAGTGAGTAGATAAGATGCATTCTCTGCGGTGTCACTGGTTTCTAGTGAGTAGATAAGATGCATTCTCTGTGGTGTCACTGGTCTCTAGTGAGTAGATAACATGCATTCTCTGCGGTGTCACTGGTTTCTAGTGAGTAGATAACATGCACTCTCTGTGGTGTCACTGGTTTCTAGTGAGTAGATAAGATGCATTCTCTGCGGTGTCACTGGTTTCTAGTGAGTAGATAAGATGCATTCTCTGCGGTGTCACTGGTTTCTAGTGAGTAGATGAGATGCATTCTCTGCGATGTCACTGGTCTCTAGTGAGTAGATAACATGCATTCTCTGCGGTGTCACTGGTTTCTAGTGAGTAGATAAGATGCACTCTCTGCGGTGTCACTGGTCTCTAGTGAGTAGATAAGATGCATTCTCTGCGGTGTCACTGGTTTCTAGTGAGTAGATAAGATGCATTCTCTGTGGTGTCACTGGTTTCTAGTGAGTAGATAAGATGCACTCTCTGCGGTGTCACTGGTTTCTAGTGAGTAGATAAGATGCATTCTCTGCGGTGTCACTGGTTTCTAGTGAGTAGATAACATGCATTCTCTGCGGTGTCACTGGTTTCTAGTGAGTAGATAAGATGCACTCTCTGCGGTGTCACTGGTCTCTAGTGAGTAGATAAGATGCACTCTCTGCGGTGTCACTGGTCTCTAGTGAGTAGATAAGATGCACTCTCTGCGGTGTCACTGGTTTCTAGTGAGTAGATAAGATGCATTCTCTGCGGTGTCACTGGTTTGTAGTGAGTAGATAAGATGCATTCTCTGCGGTGTCACTGGTTTCTAGTGAGTAGATAAGATGCATTCTCTGCGATGTCACTGGTCTCTAGTGAGTAGATAACATGCATTCTCTGCGGTGTCACTGGTTTCTAGTGAGTAGATAAGATGCACTCTCTGCGGTGTCACTGGTCTCTAGTTAGTAGATAAGATGCATTCTCTGTGGTGTCACTGGTTTCTAGTGAGTAGATAACATTCTCTGTGATGTCACTGGTTTCTAGTGAGTTGATAAGATGCATTCTCTGCGGTGTCACTGGTTTCTAGTGAGTAGATAAGATGCATTCTCTGCGGTGTCACTGGTTTCTAGTGAGTAGATAACATTCTCTGTGATGTCACTGGTTTCTAGTGAGTTGATAAGATGCATTCTCTGCGGTGTCACTGGTTTCTAGTGAGTAGATAAGATGCATTCTCTGCGGTGTCACTGGTTTCTAGTGAGTAGATAAGATGCATTCTCTGCGGTGTCACTGGTCTCTAGTGAGTAGATAAGATGCATTCTCTGCGGTGTCACTGGTTTCTAGTGAGTAGATAAGATGCATTCTCTGCAGGGTGTCACTGGTCTCTAGTGAGTAGATAACATGCATTCTCTGCGGTGTTACTGGTTTCTAGTGAGTAGATAAGATGCATTCTCTGCGGTGTCACTGGTTTCTAGTGAGTAGATAACATGCATTCTCTGTGATGTCACTGGTTTCTAGTGAGTAGATAAGATGCACTCTCTGTGGTGTCACTGGTTTCTAGTGAGTAGATAAGATGCATTCTCTGCGGTGTCACTGGTTTCTAGTGAGTAGATAAGATGCACTCTCTGCGGTGTCACTGGTCTCTAGTGAGTAGATAAGATGCACTCTCTGTGGTGTCACTGGTCTCTAGTGAGTAGATAACATGCATTCTCTGTGATGTCACTGGTTTCTAGTGAGTAGATAACATGCATTCTCTGCGGTGTCACTGGTTTCTAGTGAGTAGATAACATGCATTCTCTGCGGTGTCACTGGTTTCTAGTGAGTAGATAAGATGCACTCTCTGCGGTGTCACTGGTTTCTAGTGAGTAGATAAGATGGACTCTCTGCGGTGTCACTGGTTTCTAGTGAGTAGATAAGATGCACTCTCTGCGGTGTCACTGGTCTCTAGTGAGTAGATAAGATGCACTCTCTGCGGTGTCACTGGTCTCTAGTGAGTAGATAAGATGCACTCTCTGCGGTGTCACTGGTTTCTAGTGAGTAGATAAGATGCATTCTCTGCGGTGTCACTGGTTTGTAGTGAGTAGATAAGATGCATTCTCTGCGGTGTCACTGGTTTCTAGTGAGTAGATAAGATGCATTCTCTGCGGTGTCACTGGTTTCTAGTGAGTAGATAAGATGCATTCTCTGTGGTGTCACTGGTCTCTAGTGAGTAGATAACATGCATTCTCTGCGGTGTCACTGGTTTCTAGTGAGTAGATAACATGCACTCTCTGTGGTGTCACTGGTTTCTAGTGAGTAGATAAGATGCATTCTCTGCGGTGTCACTGGTTTCTAGTGAGTAGATAAGATGCATTCTCTGCGGTGTCACTGGTTTCTAGTGAGTAGATGAGATGCATTCTCTGCGGTGTCACTGGTTTCTAGTGAGTAGATAAGATGCACTCTCTGTGGTGTCACTGGTTTCTAGTGAGTAGATAAGATGCATTCTCTGTGGTGTCACTGGTTTCTAGTGAGTAGATAAGATGCATTCTCTGTGGTGTCACTGGTTTCTAGTGAGTAGATAAGATGCATTCTCTGTGATGTCACTGGTTTCTAGTGAGTAGATAAGATGCATTCTCTGCAGTGTCACTGGTTTCTAGTGAGTAGATAAGATGCATTCTCTGTGGTGTCACTGGTTTCTAGTGAGTAGATAAGATGCATTCTCTGCGGTGTCACTGGTTTCTAGTGAGTAGATAAGATGCATTCTCTGTGATGTCACTGGTTTCTAGTGAGTAGATAAGATGCATTCTCTGTGGTGTCACTGGTTTCTAGTGAGTAGATAAGATGCATTCTCTGCAGTGTCACTGGTTTCTAGTGAGTAGATAACATGCATTCTCTGTGGTGTCACTGGTTTCTAGTGAATGGATATGCTGCACTCTCAGTGATGTCACAGGCTCCTAGTGAGTAGATAAAATGCACTCTCTGCGGTGTCCCTGGTTTCTAGTGAGTAGATAAGATGCATTCTCTGTGGTGTCACTGGTTTCTAGTGAGTAGATAAGATGCATTCTCTGCAGTGTCACTGGTTTCTAGTGAGTAGATAAGAGGCATTCTCAGTGATGTCACAGGCTCCTAGTGAGTAGATAAGATGCATTCTCTGTGGTGTCACTGGTTTCTAGTGAGTAGATAAGATGCATTCTCTGCGGTGTCACTGGTTTCTAGTGAGTAGATAACATGCATTCTCTGCGGTGTCACTGGTTTCTAGTGATTAGATAAGATGCATTCTCAGTGATGTCACAGGCTCCTAGTGAGTAGATAAGATGCATTCTCAGTGATGTCACAGGCTCCTAGTGAGTAGATAAGATGCATTCTCTGCGGTGTCACTGGTTTCTAGTGAGTAGATAACATGCATTCTCTGCGGTGTCACTGGTTTCTAGTGAGTAGATAAAATGCATTCTCAGTGATGTCACAGACTCCTAGTGAGTAGATAAGATGCATTCTCAGTGATATCACAGGCTCCTAGTGAGTAGATAAGATGCATTCTCTGCGGTGTAACTGGTTTCTAGTGAGTAGATAAGATGCATTCTCTGCGGTGTCACTGGTTTCTAGTGAGTAGATAACATGCATTCTCTGCGGTGTCACTGGTTTCTAGTGAGTAGATAAGATGCATTCTCAGTGATGTCACAGGCTACTAGTGAGTAGATAAGATGCATTTTCAGTGATGTCACAGGCTCCTAGTGAGTAGATAAGATGCATTCTCTGCGGTGTCACTGGTTTCTAGTGAGTAGATAAGATGCACTCTCTGTGGTGTCACTGGTTTCTAGTGAGTAGATAAGATGCATTCTCTGCGGTGTCACTGGTTTCTAGTGAGTAGATAACATGCATTCTCTGTGATGTCACTGGTTTCTACTTTCTAGTGAGTAGATAAGATGCATTCTCAGTGATGTCAGAGGCTCCTAGTGAGTAGATAAGATGCATTCTCTGCGGTGTCACTGGTTTCTAGTGAGTAGATAACATGCATTCTCAGTGATGTCACAGGCTCCTAGTGAGTAGATAAGATGCATTCTCTGTGGTGTCACTGGTTTCTAGTGAGTAGATAACATGCATTCTCAGTGATGTCACAGGCTCCTAGTGAGTAGATAAGATGCATTCTCTGTGGTATCACTGGTTTCTAGTGAGTAGATAAGATGCATTCTCTGTGATGTCACTGGTTTCTAGTGAGTAGATAAGATGCATTCTCTGTGATGTCACAGGCTCCTAGTGAGTAGATAAGATGCATTCTCTGCGGTGTCACTGGTTTCTAGTGAGTAGATAACATGCATTCTCTGTGGTGTCACTGGTTTCTAGTGAGTAGATAAGATGCATTCTCAGTGATGTCACAGGCTCCTAGTGAGTAGATAAGATGCATTCTCAGTGATGTCACAGGCTCCTAGTGAGTAGATAAGATGCATTCTCTGCGGTGTCACTGGTTTCTAGTGAGTAGATAAGATGCATTCTCTGCGGTGTCACTGGTTTCTAGTGAGTAGATAAGATGCATTCTCTGTGATGTCACTGGTTTCTAGTGAGTAGATAAGATGCATTCTCTGTGGTGTCACTGGTTTCTAGTGAGTAGATAACATTCATTCTCAGTGATGTCACAGGCTCCTAGTGAGTAGATAAGATGCATTCTCTGTGGTGTCACTGGTTTCTAGTGAGTAGATAAGATGCATTCTCTGTGGTATCACTGGTTTCTAGTGAGTAGATAACATGCATTCTCTGTGATGTCACTGGTTTCTAGTGAGTAGATAAGATGCATTCTCTGTGGTGTCACTGGTTTCTAGTGAGTAGATAACATGCATTCTCAGTGATGTCACAGGCTCCTAGTGAGTAGATAAGATGCATTCTCTGTGGTGTCACTGGTTTCTAGTGAGTAGATAAGATGCATTCTCTGTGATGTCACTGGTTTCTAGTGAGTAGATAAGATGCATTCTCTGTGATGTCACTGGCTTCTACTTTCTAGTGAGTAGATAAGATGCATTCTCAGTGATGTCACAGGCTCCTAGTGAGTAGATAAGATGCACTCTCAGTGATGTCACAGGCTCCTAGTGAGTAGATAAGATGCATTCTCTGCAGTGTCACTGGTTTCTAGTGAGTAGATAACATGCATTCTCTGCGGTGTCACTGGTTTCTAGTGAGTAGATAAGATGCATTCTCTGTGGTGTCACTGGTTTCTAGTGAGTAGATAAGATGCATTCTCTGCGGTGTCACTGGTTTCTAGTGAGTAGATAACATGCATTCTCTGTGGTGTCACTGGTTTCTAGTGAGTAGATAAGATGCATTCTCAGTGGTGTCACAGGCTCCTAGTGAGTAGATAAGATGCATTCTCAGTGATGTCACAGGCTCCTAGTGAGTAGATAAGATGCATTCGCTGTGATGTCACTGGTTTCTAGTGAGTATATAAGATGCATTCTCTGCGGTGTCACTGGTTTCTAGTGAGTAGATAAGATGCATTCTCTGCGGTGTCACTGGTTTCTAGTGAGTAGATAAGATGCATTCTCTGCGGTGTCACTGGTTTCTAGTGAGTAGATAAGATGCATTCTCTGCGGTGTCACTGGTTTCTAGTGAGTAGATAAGATGCATTCTCTGCGGTGTCACTGGTTTCTAGTGAGTAGATAAGATGCATTCTCTGCGGTGTCACTGGTTTCTAGTGAGTAGATAAGATGCATTCTCTGCGGTGTCACTGGTTTCTAGTGAGTAGATAAGATGCATTCTCTGTGGTATCACTGGTTTCTAGTGAGTAGATAAGATGCATTCTCTGTGATGTCACTGGTTTCTAGTGAGTAGATAAGATGCATTCTCTGTGGTATCACTGGTTTCTAGTGAGTAGATAAGATGCATTCTCTGTGATGTCACTGGTTTCTAGTGAGTAGATAAGATGCATTCTCTGCGGTGTCACTGGTTTCTAGTGAGTAGATAAGATGCATTCTCTGCGGTATCACTGGTTTCTAGTGAGTAGATAAGATGCATTCTCTGTGATGTCACTGGTTTCTAGTGAGTAGATAAGATGCATTCTCTGCGGTGTCACTGGTTTCTAGTGAGTAGATAAGATGCATTCTCTGTGATGTCACTGGTTTCTAGTGAGTAGATAAGATGCATTCTCTGTGATGTCACTGGTTTCTAGTGAGTAGATAAGATGCATTCTCTGTGATGTCACTGGTTTCTACTTTCTAGTGAGTAGATAAGATGCATTCTCAGTGATGTCACAGGCTCCTAGTGAGTAGATAAGATGCACTCTCAGTGATGTCACAGGCTCCTAGTGAGTAGATAAGATGCATTCTCTGCAGTGTCACTGGTTTCTAGTGAGTAGATAACATGCATTCTCTGCGGTGTCACTGGTTTCTAGTGAGTAGATAAGATGCATTCTCTGTGGTGTCACTGGTTTCTAGTGAGTAGATAAGATGCATTCTCTGCGGTGTCACTGGTTTCTAGTGAGTAGATAACATGCATTCTCTGTGGTGTCACTGGTTTCTAGTGAGTAGATAAGATGCATTCTCAGTGGTGTCACAGGCTCCTAGTGAGTAGATAAGATGCATTCTCAGTGATGTCACAGGCTCCTAGTGAGTAGATAAGATGCATTCGCTGTGATGTCACTGGTTTCTAGTGAGTATATAAGATGCATTCTCTGCGGTGTCACTGGTTTCTAGTGAGTAGATAAGATGCATTCTCTGCGGTGTCACTGGTTTCTAGTGAGTAGATAAGATGCATTCTCTGCGGTGTCACTGGTTTCTAGTGAGTAGATAAGATGCATTCTCTGCGGTGTCACTGGTTTCTAGTGAGTAGATAAGATGCATTCTCTGCGGTGTCACTGGTTTCTAGTGAGTAGATAAGATGCATTCTCTGCGGTGTCACTGGTTTCTAGTGAGTAGATAAGATGCATTCTCTGCGGTGTCACTGGTTTCTAGTGAGTAGATAAGATGCATTCTCTGCGGTGTCACTGGTTTCTAGTGAGTAGATAAGATGCATTCTCTGCGGTGTCACTGGTTTCTAGTGAGTAGATAAGATGCATTCTCTGTGGTATCACTGGTTTCTAGTGAGTAGATAAGATGCATTCTCTGTGATGTCACTGGTTTCTAGTGAGTAGATAAGATGCATTCTCTGTGGTATCACTGGTTTCTAGTGAGTAGATAAGATGCATTCTCTGTGATGTCACTGGTTTCTAGTGAGTAGATAAGATGCATTCTCTGCGGTGTCACTGGTTTCTAGTGAGTAGATAAGATGCATTCTCTGTGGTATCACTGGTTTCTAGTGAGTAGATAAGATGCATTCTCTGTGATGTCACTGGTTTCTAGTGAGTAGATAAGATGCATTCTCTGCGGTGTCACTGGTTTCTAGTGAGTAGATAAGATGCATTCTCTGTGATGTCACTGGTTTCTAGTGAGTAGATAAGATGCATTCTCTGCGGTGCCACTGGTTTCTAGTGAGTAGATAAGATGCACTCTCTGCGGTGTCACTGGTTTCTAGTGAGTAGATAAGATGCATTCTCTGCGGTGTCACTGGTTTCTAGTGAGTAGATAAGATGCACTCTCTGCGGTGTCACTGGTCTCTAGTGAGTAGATAAGATGCACTCTCTGCGGTGTCACTGGTCTCTAGTGAGTAGATAAGATGCACTCTCTGCGGTGTCACTGGTTTCTAGTGAGTAGATAAGATGCATTCTCTGCGGTGTCACTGGTTTGTAGTGAGTAGATAAGATGCATTCTCTGCGGTGTCACTGGTTTCTAGTGAGTAGATAAGATGCATTCTCTGTGGTGTCACTGGTTTCTAGTGAGTAGATAAGATGCATTCTCTGCGGTGTCACTGGTTTCTAGTGAGTAGATAAGATGCATTCTCTGCGGTGTCACTGGTTTCTAGTGAGTAGATAACAAGCGTTCTCTGCGGTGTCACTGGTTTCTAGTGAGTAGATAAGATGCACTCTCTGCGGTGTCACTGGTTTCTAGTGAGTAGATAAGATGCATTCTCTGCGGTGTCACTGGTCTCTAGTGAGTAGATAACATGCATTCTCTGCGGTGTCACTGGTTTCTAGTGAGTAGATAAGATGCATTCTCTGTGGTGTCACTGGTTTCTAGTGAGTAGATAACATGCACTCTCTGTGGTGTCACTGGTTTCTAGTGAGTAGATAAGATGCATTCTCTGCGGTGTCACTGGTTTCTAGTGAGTAGATAAGATGCATTCTCTGCGGTGTCAATGGTTTCTAGTGAGTAGATGAGATGCATTCTCTGCGGTGTCACTGGTTTCTAGTGAGTAGATAAGATGCATTCTCTGCAGTGTCACTGGTTTCTAGTGAGTAGATAAGATGCACTCTCTGCGGTGTCACTGGTCTCTAGTGAGTAGATAAGATGCATTCTCTGCGGTGTCACTGGTCTCTAGTGAGTTGATAAGATGCATTCTCTGCGGTGTCAATGGTTTCTAGTGAGTAGATGAGATGCATTCTCTGTGATGTCACTGGTCTCTAGTGAGTAGATAACATGCATTCTCTGCGGTGTCACTGGTTTCTAGTGAGTAGATAAGATGCACTCTCTGCGGTGTCACTGGTCTCTAGTGAGTAGATAAGATGCATTCTCTGCGGTGTCACTGGTCTCTAGTGAGTTGATAAGATGCATTCTCTGCGGTGTCACTGGTTTCTAGTGAGTAGATAAGATGCACTCTCTGCGGTGTCACTGGCCTCTAGTGAGTAGATAAGATGCATTCTCTGTGATGTCACTGGTTTCTAGTGAGTATATAAGATGCATTCTCTGCAGTGTCACTGGTTTCTAGTGAGTAGATAAGATGCATTCTCTGCAGTGTCACTGGTTTCTAGTGAGTATATAAGATGCATTCTCTGTGATGTCACTGGTTTCTAGTGAGTAGATAAGATGCATTCTCTGCAGTGTCACTGGTTTCTAGTGAGTATATAAGATGCATTCTCTGCGGTGTCACTGGTTTCTAGTGAGTAGATAAGATGCATTCTCTGCGGTGTCACTGGTTTCTAGTGAGTAGATAAGATGCATTCTCTGTTATGTCACTGGTTTCTAGTGAGTAGATAAGATGCATTCTCTGCGGTGTCACTGGTTTCTAGTGAGTAGATAAGATGCATTCTCTGTGATGTCACTGGTTTCTAGTGAGTAGATAAGATGCATTCTCTGTGGTGTCACTGGTTTCTAGTGAGTAGATAAGATGCATTCTCTGCAGTGTCACTGGTTTCTAGTGAGTATATAAGATGCATTCTCTGCGGTGTCACTGGTTTCTAGTGAGTAGATAAGATGCATTCTCTGCGGTGTCACTGGTTTCTAGTGAGTAGATAAGATGCATTCTCTGCGGTGTCACTGGTTTCTAGTGAGTAGATAAGATGCATTCTCTGTTATGTCACTGGTTTCTAGTGAGTAGATAAGATGCATTCTCTGCGGTGTCACTGGTTTCTAGTGAGTAGATAAGATGCATTCTCTGTGATGTCACTGGTTTCTAGTGAGTAGATAAGATGCATTCTCTGTGGTGTCACTGGTTTCTAGTGAGTAGATAAGATGCATTCTCTGCGGTGTCACTGGTCTCTAGTGAGTAGATAAGATGCATTCTCTGCAGTGTCACTGGTTTCTAGTGAGTAGATAAGATGGACTCTCTGTGGTGTCACTGGTTTCTAGTGAGTAGATAAGATGCATTCTCTGCGGTGTCACTGGTTTCTAGTGAGTAGATAAGATGCATTCTCTGTGATGTCACAGGCTCATAATGAGTAGATAACATGCATTCTCTGCAGTGTCACTGGTTTCTAGTGAGTAGATAAGATGCATTCTCTGCGGTGTCACTGGTTTCTAGTGAGTAGATAAGATGCATTCTCTGCGGTGTCACTGGTTTCTAGTGAGTAGATAACATGCATTCTCTGCGGTGTCACTGGTTTCTAGTGAGTAGATAAGATGCATTCTCAGTGATGTCACAGGCTCCTAGTGAGTAGATAAGATGCATTTTCAGTGATGTCACAGGCTCCTAGTGAGTAGATAAGATGCATTCTCTGCGGTGTCACTGGTTTCTAGTGAGTAGATAAGATGCACTCTCTGTGGTGTCACTGGTTTCTAGTGAGTAGATAAGATGCATTCTCTGCGGTGTCACTGGTTTCTAGTGAGTAGATAACATGCATTCTCTGTGATGTCACTGGTTTCTACTTTCTAGTGAGTAGATAAGATGCATTCTCAGTGATGTCACAGGCTCCTAGTGAGTAGATAAGATGCATTCTCTGCGGTGTCACTGGTTTCTAGTGAGTAGATAACATGCATTCTCAGTGATGTCACAGGCTCCTAGTGAGTAGATAAGATGCATTCTCTGTGGTGTCACTGGTTTCTAGTGAGTAGATAACATGCATTCTCAGTGATGTCACAGGCTCCTAGTGAGTAGATAAGATGCATTCTCTGTGGTGTCACTGGTTTCTAGTGAGTAGATAAGATGCATTCTCTGTGATGTCACTGGTTTCTAGTGAGTAGATAAGATGCAGTCTCTGTGATGTCACAGGCTCCCAGTGAGTAGATAAGATGCATTCTCTGCGGTGTCACTGGTTTCTAGTGAGTAGATAAGATGCATTCTCTGCGGTGTCACTGGTTTCTAGTGAGTAGATAAGATGCATTCTCTGTGATGTCACTGGTTTCTAGTGAGTAGATAAGATGCATTCTCTGTGGTGTCACTGGTTTCTAGTGAGTAGATAACATTCATTCTCAGTGATGTCACAGGCTCCTAGTGAGTAGATAAGATGCATTCTCTGTGGTGTCACTGGTTTCTAGTGAGTAGATAAGATGCATTCTCTGTGGTATCACTGGTTTCTAGTGAGTAGATAACATGCATTCTCTGTGATGTCACTGGTTTCTAGTGAGTAGATAAGATGCATTCTCTGTGGTGTCACTGGTTTCTAGTGAGTAGATAACATGCATTCTCAGTGATGTCACAGGCTCCTAGTGAGTAGATAAGATGCATTCTCTGTGGTGTCACTGGTTTCTAGTGAGTAGATAAGATGCATTCTCTGTGATGTCACTGGTTTCTAGTGAGTAGATAAGATGCATTCTCTGTGATGTCACTGGTTTCTACTTTCTAGTGAGTAGATAAGATGCATTCTCAGTGATGTCACAGGCTCCTAGTGAGTAGATAAGATGCACTCTCAGTGATGTCACAGGCTCCTAGTGAGTAGATAAGATGCATTCTCTGCAGTGTCACTGGTTTCTAGTGAGTAGATAACATGCATTCTCTGCGGTGTCACGGGTTTCTAGTGAGTAGATAAGATGCATTCTCTGTGGTGTCACTGGTTTCTAGTGAGTAGATAAGATGCATTCTCTGCGGTGTCACTGGTTTCTAGTGAGTAGATAACATGCATTCTCTGTGGTGTCACTGGTTTCTAGTGAGTAGATAAGATGCATTCTCAGTGGTGTCACAGGCTCCTAGTGAGTAGATAAGATGCATTCTCAGTGATGTCACAGGCTCCTAGTGAGTAGATAAGATGCATTCGCTGTGATGTCACTGGTTTCTAGTGAGTATATAAGATGCATTCTCTGCGGTGTCACTGGTTTCTAGTGAGTAGATAAGATGCATTCTCTGCGGTGTCACTGGTTTCTAGTGAGTAGATAAGATGCATTCTCTGCGGTGTCACTGGTTTCTAGTGAGTAGATAAGATGCATTCTCTGCGGTGTCACTGGTTTCTAGTGAGTAGATAAGATGCATTCTCTGTGGTGTCACTGGTTTCTAGTGAGTAGATAAGATGCATTCTCTGCGGTGTCACTGGTTTCTAGTGAGTAGATAAGATGCATTCTCTGCGGTGTCACTGGTTTCTAGTGAGTAGATAAGATGCATTCTCTGCGGTGTCACTGGTTTCTAGTGAGTAGATAAGATGCATTCTCTGCGGTGTGACTGGTTTCTAGTGAGTAGATAAGATGCATTCTCTGCGGTGTCACTGGTTTCTAGTGAGTAGATAAGATGCATTCTCTGTGGTATCACTGGTTTCTAGTGAGTAGATAAGATGCATTCTCTGTGGTGTCACTGGTTTCTAGTGAGTAGATAAGATGCATTCTCTGTGGTGTCACTGGTCTCTAGTGAGTAGATTAGATGCACTCTCTGTGATGTCACTGGTTTCTAGTGAGTAGATAAGATGCATTCTCTGTGATGTCACTGGTTTCTAGTGAGTAGATAAGATGCATTCTCTGCGGTGTCACTGGTTTCTAGTGAGTAGATAAGATGCACTCTCTGCGGTGTCACTGGTTTCTAGTGAGTAGATAAGATGCATTCTCTGCGGTGTCACTGGTTTCTAGTGAGTAGATAAGATGCACTCTCTGCGGTGTCACTGGTCTCTAGTGAGTAGATAAGATGCACTCTCTGCGGTGTCACTGGTCTCTAGTGAGTAGATAAGATGCACTCTCTGCGGTGTCACTGGTCTCTAGTGAGTAGATAAGATGCATTCTCTGCGGTGTCACTGGTCTCTAGTGAGTTGATAAGATGCATTCTCTGCGGTGTCACTGGTTTCTAGTGAGTAGATAAGATGCATTCTCTGTGGTGTCACTGGTCTCTAGTGAGTAGATAAGATGCATTCTCTGCGGTGTCACTGGTTTGTAGTGAGTAGATAAGATACATTCTCTGCGGTGTCACTGGTCTCTAGTGAGTAGATAACATGCATTCTCTGCGGTGTTACTGGTTTCTAGTGAGTAGATAAGATGCATTCTCTGCGGTGTCACTGGTTTCTAGTGAGTAGATAACATGCATTCTCTGTGATGTCACTGGTTTCTAGTGAGTAGATAAGATGCACTCTCTGTGGTGTCACTGGTTTCTAGTGAGTAGATAAGATGCATTCTCTGCGGTGTCACTGGTTTCTAGTGAGTAGATAAGATGCATTCTCTGCGGTGTCACTGGTTTCTAGTGAGTAGATAAGATGCATTCTCTGCGGTGTCACTGGTTTCTAGTGAGTAGATAAGATGCATTCTCTGCGGTGTCACTGGTTTGTAGTGAGTAGATAAGATGCATTCTCTGCGGTGTCACTGGTTTCTAGTGAGTAGATAAGATGCATTCTCTGTGGTGTCACTGGTCTCTAGTGAGTAGATAACATGCATTCTCTGCGGTGTCACTGGTTTCTAGTGAGTAGATAACATGCACTCTCTGTGGTGTCACTGGTTTCTAGTGAGTAGATAAGATGCATTCTCTGCGGTGTCACTGGTTTCTAGTGAGTAGATAAGATGCATTCTCTGCGGTGTCACTGGTTTCTAGTGAGTAGATGAGATGCATTCTCTGCGATGTCACTGGTCTCTAGTGAGTAGATAACGTGCATTCTCTGCGGTGTCACTGGTTTCTAGTGAGTAGATAAGATGCACTCTCTGCGGTGTCACTGGTCTCTAGTGAGTAGATAAGATGCATTCTCTGCGGTGTCACTGGTCTCTAGTGAGTTGATAAGATGCATTCTCTGCAGTGTCACTGGTTTCTAGTGAGTAGATAAGATGCATTCTCTGTGGTGTCACTGGTCTCTAGTGAGTAGATAAGATGCATTCTCTGCGGTGTCACTGGTTTCTAGTGAGTAGATAAGATGCATTCTCTGCGGTGTTACTGGTCTCTAGTGAGTAGATAACATGCATTCTCTGCGGTGTTACTGGTTTCTAGTGAGTAGATAAGATGCATTCTCTGCGGTGTCACTGGTTTCTAGTGAGTAGATAACATGCATTCTCTGTGATGTCACTGGTTTCTAGTGAGTAGATAAGATGCACTCTCTGTGGTGTCACTGGTTTCTAGTGAGTAGATAAGATGCATTATCTGCGGTGTCACTGGTTTCTAGTGAGTAGATAAGATGCATTCTCTGCGGTGTCACTGGTTTCTAGTGAGTAGATAAGATGCATTCTCTGCGGTGTCACTGGTTTCTAGTGAGTAGATAAGATGCACTCTCTGCGGTGTCACTGGTCTCTAGTGAGTAGATAAGATGCACTCTCTGCGGTGTCACTGGTCTCTAGTGAGTAGATAACATGCATTCTCTGTGATGTCACTGGTTTCTAGTGAGTAGATAAGATGCACTCTCTGCGGTGTCACTGGTTTCTAGTGAGTAGATAAGATGGACTCTCTGCGGTGTCACTGGTTTCTAGTGAGTAGATAAGATGCATTCTCTGCGGTGTCACTGGTTTCTAGTGAGTAGATAAGATGCACTCTCTGCGGTGTCACTGGTCTCTAGTGAGTAGATAAGATGCACTCTCTGCGGTGTCACTGGTTTCTAGTGAGTAGATAAGATGCACTCTCTGCGGTGTCACTGGTTTCTAGTGAGTAGATAAGATGCACTCTCTGCGGTGTCACTGGTTTCTAGTGAGTAGATAAGATGCATTCTCTGCGGTGTCACTGGTTTGTAGTGAGTAGATAAGATGCATTCTCTGCGGTGTCACTGGTTTCTAGTGAGTAGATAAGATGCATTCTCTGTGGTGTCACTGGTCTCTAGTGAGTAGATAACATGCATTCTCTGCGGTGTCACTGGTTTCTAGTAAGTAGATAAGATGCACTCTCTGTGGTGTCACTGGTTTCTAGTGAGTAGATAAGATGCATTCTCTGCGGTGTCACTGGTTTCTAGTGAGTAGATAAGATGCATTCTCTGCAGTGTCACTGGTTTCTAGTGAGTAGATAAGATGCACTCTCTGCGGTGTCACTGGTCTCTAGTGAGTAGATAAGATGCATTCTCTGTGATGTCACTGGTTTCTAGTGAGTATATAAGATGCATTCTCTGCAGTGTCACTGGTTTCTAGTGAGTATATAAGATGCATTCTCTGTGATGTCACTGGTTTCTAGTGAGTAGATAAGATGCATTCTCTGCAGTGTCACTGGTTTCTAGTGAGTAGATAACATGCATTCTCAGTGATGTCACAGGCTCCTAGTGAGTAGATAAGATGCATTCTCTGTGGTGTCACTGGTTTCTAGTGAGTAGATAAGATGCATTCTCTGCGGTGTCACTGGTTTGTAGTGAGTAGATAAGATGCATTCTCTGCGGTGTCACTGGTTTCTAGTGAGTAGATAAGATGCATTCTCTGTGGTGTCACTGGTCTCTAGTGAGTAGATAACATGCATTCTCTGCGGTGTCACTGGTTTCTAGTAAGTAGATAAGATGCACTCTCTGTGGTGTCACTGGTTTCTAGTGAGTAGATAAGATGCATTCTCTGCGGTGTCACTGGTTTCTAGTGAGTAGATAAGATGCATTCTCTGCAGTGTCACTGGTTTCTAGTGAGTAGATAAGATGCACTCTCTGCGGTGTCACTGGTCTCTAGTGAGTAGATAAGATGCATTCTCTGTGATGTCACTGGTTTCTAGTGAGTATATAAGATGCATTCTCTGTGATGTCACTGGTTTCTAGTGAGTAGATAAGATGCATTCTCTGCAGTGTCACTGGTTTCTAGTGAGTAGATAACATGCATTCTCAGTGATGTCACAGGCTCCTAGTGAGTAGATAAGATGCATTCTCTGTGGTGTCACTGGTTTCTAGTGAGTAGATAACATGCATTCTCAGTGATGTCACAGGCTCCTAGTGAGTAGATAAGATGCATTCTCTGTGGTGTCACTGGTTTCTAGTGAGTAGATAAGATGCATTCTCTGTGATGTCACTGGTTTCTAGTGAGTAGATAAGATGCAGTCTCTGTGATGTCACAGGCTCCTAGTGAGTAGATAAGATGCATTCTCTGCGGTGTCACTGGTTTCTAGTGAGTAGATAAGATGCATTCTCTGCGGTGTCACTGGTTTCTAGTGAGTAGATAAGATGCATTCTCTGTGATGTCACTGGTTTCTAGTGAGTAGATAAGATGCATTCTCTGTGGTGTCACTGGTTTCTAGTGAGTAGATAACATTCATTCTCAGTGATGTCACAGGCTCCTAGTGAGTAGATAAGATGCATTCTCTGTGGTGTCACTGGTTTCTAGTGAGTAGATAAGATGCATTCTCTGTGGTATCACTGGTTTCTAGTGAGTAGATAACATGCATTCTCTGTGATGTCACTGGTTTCTAGTGAGTAGATAAGATGCATTCTCTGTGGTGTCACTGGTTTCTAGTGAGTAGATAACATGCATTCTCAGTGATGTCACAGGCTCCTAGTGAGTAGATAAGATGCATTCTCTGTGGTGTCACTGGTTTCTAGTGAGTAGATAAGATGCATTCTCTGTGATGTCACTGGTTTCTAGTGAGTAGATAAGATGCATTCTCTGTGATGTCACTGGTTTCTACTTTCTAGTGAGTAGATAAGATGCATTCTCAGTGATGTCACAGGCTCCTAGTGAGTAGATAAGATGCACTCTCAGTGATGTCACAGGCTCCTAGTGAGTAGATAAGATGCATTCTCTGCAGTGTCACTGGTTTCTAGTGAGTAGATAACATGCATTCTCTGCGGTGTCACGGGTTTCTAGTGAGTAGATAAGATGCATTCTCTGTGGTGTCACTGGTTTCTAGTGAGTAGATAAGATGCATTCTCTGCGGTGTCACTGGTTTCTAGTGAGTAGATAACATGCATTCTCTGTGGTGTCACTGGTTTCTAGTGAGTAGATAAGATGCATTCTCAGTGGTGTCACAGGCTCCTAGTGAGTAGATAAGATGCATTCTCAGTGATGTCACAGGCTCCTAGTGAGTAGATAAGATGCATTCGCTGTGATGTCACTGGTTTCTAGTGAGTATATAAGATGCATTCTCTGCGGTGTCACTGGTTTCTAGTGAGTAGATAAGATGCATTCTCTGCGGTGTCACTGGTTTCTAGTGAGTAGATAAGATGCATTCTCTGCGGTGTCACTGGTTTCTAGTGAGTAGATAAGATGCATTCTCTGCGGTGTCACTGGTTTCTAGTGAGTAGATAAGATGCATTCTCTGTGGTGTCACTGGTTTCTAGTGAGTAGATAAGATGCATTCTCTGCGGTGTCACTGGTTTCTAGTGAGTAGATAAGATGCATTCTCTGCGGTGTCACTGGTTTCTAGTGAGTAGATAAGATGCATTCTCTGCGGTGTCACTGGTTTCTAGTGAGTAGATAAGATGCATTCTCTGCGGTGTGACTGGTTTCTAGTGAGTAGATAAGATGCATTCTCTGCGGTGTCACTGGTTTCTAGTGAGTAGATAAGATGCATTCTCTGTGGTATCACTGGTTTCTAGTGAGTAGATAAGATGCATTCTCTGTGGTGTCACTGGTTTCTAGTGAGTAGATAAGATGCATTCTCTGTGGTGTCACTGGTCTCTAGTGAGTAGATTAGATGCACTCTCTGTGATGTCACTGGTTTCTAGTGAGTAGATAAGATGCATTCTCTGTGATGTCACTGGTTTCTAGTGAGTAGATAAGATGCATTCTCTGCGGTGTCACTGGTTTCTAGTGAGTAGATAAGATGCACTCTCTGCGGTGTCACTGGTTTCTAGTGAGTAGATAAGATGCATTCTCTGCGGTGTCACTGGTTTCTAGTGAGTAGATAAGATGCACTCTCTGCGGTGTCACTGGTCTCTAGTGAGTAGATAAGATGCACTCTCTGCGGTGTCACTGGTCTCTAGTGAGTAGATAAGATGCACTCTCTGCGGTGTCACTGGTTTCTAGTGAGTAGATAAGATGCATTCTCTGCGGTGTCACTGGTTTGTAGTGAGTAGATAAGATGCATTCTCTGCGGTGTCACTGGTTTCTAGTGAGTAGATAAGATGCATTCTCTGTGGTGTCACTGGTCTCTAGTGAGTAGATAACATGCATTCTCTGCGGTGTCACTGGTTTCTAGTGAGTAGATAACATGCACTCTCTGTGGTGTCACTGGTTTCTAGTGAGTAGATAAGATGCATTCTCTGCGGTGTCACTGGTTTCTAGTGAGTAGATAAGATGCATTCTCTGCGGTGTCACTGGTTTCTAGTGAGTAGATGAGATGCATTCTCTGCGATGTCACTGGTCTCTAGTGAGTAGATAACATGCATTCTCTGCGGTGTCACTGGTTTCTAGTGAGTAGATAAGATGCACTCTCTGCGGTGTCACTGGTCTCTAGTGAGTAGATAAGATGCATTCTCTGCGGTGTCACTGGTCTCTAGTGAGTTGATAAGATGCATTCTCTGCGGTGTCACTGGTTTCTAGTGAGTAGATAAGATGCATTCTCTGTGGTGTCACTGGTCTCTAGTGAGTAGATAAGATGCATTCTCTGCGGTGTCACTGGTTTGTAGTGAGTAGATAAGATGCATTCTCTGCGGTGTCACTGGTCTCTAGTGAGTAGATAACATGCATTCTCTGCGGTGTTACTGGTTTCTAGTGAGTAGATAAGATGCATTCTCTGCGGTGTCGCTGGTTTCTAGTGAGTAGATAAGATGCATTCTCTGCGGTGTCACTGGTTTCTAGTGAGTAGATAAGATGCATTCTCTGCGGTGTCACTGGTTTGTAGTGAGTAGATAAGATGCATTCTCTGCGGTGTCACTGGTTTCTAGTGAGTAGATAAGATGCATTCTCTGTGGTGTCACTGGTCTCTAGTGAGTAGATAACATGCATTCTCTGCGGTGTCACTGGTTTCTAGTGAGTAGATAACATGCACTCTCTGTGGTGTCACTGGTTTCTAGTGAGTAGATAAGATACATTCTCTGCGGTGTCACTGGTTTCTAGTGAGTAGATAAGATGCATTCTCTGCGGTGTCACTGGTTTCTAGTGAGTAGATGAGATGCATTCTCTGCGATGTCACTGGTCTCTAGTGAGTAGATAACGTGCATTCTCTGCGGTGTCACTGGTTTCTAGTGAGTAGATAAGATGCATTCTCTGCGGTGTCACTGGTCTCTAGTGAGTTGATAAGATGCATTCTCTGCGGTGTCACTGGTTTCTAGTGAGTAGATAAGATGCATTCTCTGTGGTGTCACTGGTCTCTAGTGAGTAGATAAGATGCATTCTCTGCGGTGTCACTGGTTTCTAGTGAGTAGATAAGATGCATTCTCTGCGGTGTTACTGGTCTCTAGTGAGTAGATAACATGCATTCTCTGCGGTGTTACTGGTTTCTAGTGAGTAGATAAGATGCATTCTCTGCGGTGTCACTGGTTTCTAGTGAGTAGATAACATGCATTCTCTGTGATGTCACTGGTTTCTAGTGAGTAGATAAGATGCACTCTCTGTGGTGTCACTGGTTTCTAGTGAGTAGATAAGATGCATTATCTGCGGTGTCACTGGTTTCTAGTGAGTAGATAAGATGCATTCTCTGCGGTGTCACTGGTTTCTAGTGAGTAGATAAGATGCATTCTCTGCGGTGTCACTGGTTTCTAGTGAGTAGATAAGATGCACTCTCTGCGGTGTCACTGGTCTCTAGTGAGTAGATAAGATGCACTCTCTGCGGTGTCACTGGTCTCTAGTGAGTAGATAAGATGCACTCTCTGCGGTGTCACTGGTCTCTAGTGAGTAGATAAGATGCACTCTCTGCGATGTCACTGGTCTCTAGTGAGTATATAAGATGCATTCTCTGTGATGTCACTGGTCTCTAGTGAGTAGATAAGATGCACTCTCTGTGATGTCACTGGTTTCTAGTGAGTAGATGAGATGCATTCTCTGCGATGTCACTGGTCTCTAGTGAGTAGATAACATGCATTCTCTGCGGTGTCACTGGTTTCTAGTGAGTAGTTAAGATGCACTCTCTGCGGTGTCACTGGTCTCTAGTGAGTAGATAAGATGCATTCTCTGCGGTGTCACTGGTCTCTAGTGAGTTGATAAGATGCATTCTCTGCGGTGTCACTGGTTTCTAGTGAGTAGATAAGATGCATTCTCTGTGGTGTCACTGGTCTCTAGTGAGTAGATAAGATGCATTCTCTGCGGTGTCACTGGTTTCTAGTGAGTAGATAAGATGCATTCTCTGCGGTGTCACTGGTTTCTAGTGAGTAGATAACATGCATTCTCTGTGATGTCACTGGTTTCTAGTGAGTAGATAAGATGCACTCTCTGTGGTGTCACTGGTTTCTAGTGAGTAGATAAGATGCATTCTCTGCGGTGTCACTGGTTTCTAGTGAGTAGATAAGATGCATTCTCTGCGGTGTCACTGGTTCTAGTGAGTAGATAAGATGCATTCTCTGCGGTGTCACTGGTTTGTAGTGAGTAGATAAGATACATTCTCTGCGGTGTCACTGGTTTCTAGTGAGTAGATAAGATGCATTCTCTGTGGTGTCACTGGTCTCTAGTGAGTAGATAACATGCATTCTCTGCGGTGTCACTGGTTTCTAGTGAGTAGATAACATGCACTCTCTGTGGTGTCACTGGTTTCTAGTGAGTAGATAAAATGCATTCTCTGCGGTGTCACTGGTTTCTAGTGAGTAGATAACATGCACTCTCTGTGGTGTCACTGGTCTCTAGTGAGTAGATAACATGCATTCTCTGCGGTGTCACTGGTTTCTAGTGAGTAGATAACATGCACTCTCTGCGGTGTCACTGGTTTCTAGTGAGTAGATAAGATGCATTCTCTGCGGTGTCACTGGTTTCTAGTGAGTAGATAAGATGCATTCTCTGCGGTGTCACTGGTCTCTAGTGAGTTGATAAGATGCATTCTCTGCGGTGTCACTGGTTTCTAGTGAGTAGATAAGATGCATTCTCTGTGGTGTCACTGGTCTCTAGTGAGTAGATAAGATGCATTCTCTGCGGTGTCACTGGTTTCTAGTGAGTAGATAAGATACATTCTCTGCGGTGTCACTGGTCTCTAGTGAGTAGATAACATGCATTCTCTGCGGTGTTACTGGTTTCTAGTGAGTAGATAAGATGCATTCTCTGCGGTGTCACTGGTCTCTAGTGAGTAGATAACATGCATTCTCTGCGGTGTCACTGGTCTCTAGTGAGTAGATAACATGCATTCTCTGCGGTGTCACTGGTTTCTAGTGAGTAGATAACATGCATTCTCTGTGATGTCACTGGTTTCTAGTGAGTATATAAGATGCATTCTCTGCAGTGTCACTGGTTTCTAGTGAGTAGATAAGATGCATTCTCTGCAGTGTCACTGGTTTCTAGTGAGTATATAAGATGCATTCTCTGTGATGTCACTGGTTTCTAGTGAGTAGATAAGATGCATTCTCTGCGGTGTCACTGGTTTCTAGTGAGTAGATAAGATGCATTCTCTGTGGTGTCACTGGTTTCTAGTGAGTAGATAAGATGCATTCTCTGTGATGTCACTGATTTCTAGTGAGTAGATAAGATGCATTCTCTGCAGTGTCACTGGTTTCTAGTGAGTAGATAAGATGCATTCTCTGTGGTGTCACTGGTTTCTAGTGAGTAGATAAGATGCACTCTCTGCGGTGTCACTGGTTTCTAGTGAGTAGATAAGATGCATTCTCTGCGGTGTCACTGGTTTCTAGTGAGTAGATAACATGCATTCTCTGCGGTGTCACTGGTTTCTAGTGAGTAGATAAGATGCACTCTCTGCGGTGTCACTGGTCTCTAGTGAGTAGATAAGATGCACTCTCTGCGGTGTCACTGGTCTCTAGTGAGTAGATAAGATGCACTCTCTGCGGTGTCACAGGTTTCTAGTGAGTAGATAAGATGCATTCTCTGCGGTGTCACTGGTTTGTAGTGAGTAGATAAGATGCATTCTCTGCGGTGTCACTGGTTTCTAGTGAGTAGATAAGATGCATTCTCTGTGGTGTCACTGGTCTCTAGTGAGTAGATAAGATGCATTCTCTGCGGTGTCACTGGTTTGTAGTGAGTAGATAAGATGCATTCTCTGCGGTGTCACTGGTTTCTAGTGAGTAGATAACATGCATTCTCTGCGGTGTCACTGGTTTCTAGTGAGTAGATAAGATGCACTCTCTGCGGTGTCACTGGTTTCTAGTGAGTAGATAAGATGCATTCTCTGCGGTGTCACTGGTTTCTAGTGAGTAGATAACATGCATTCTCTGCGGTGTCACTGGTTTCTAGTGAGTAGATAAGATGCACTCTCTGCGGTGTCACTGGTCTCTAGTGAGTAGATAAGATGCACTCTCTGCGGTGTCACTGGTCTCTAGTGAGTAGATAAGATGCACTCTCTGCGGTGTCACAGGTTTCTAGTGAGTAGATAAGATGCATTCTCTGCGGTGTCACTGGTTTGTAGTGAGTAGATAAGATGCATTCTCTGCGGTGTCACTGGTTTCTAGTGAGTAGATAAGATGCATTCTCTGTGGTGTCACTGGTCTCTAGTGAGTAGATAAGATGCATTCTCTGCGGTGTCACTGGTTTGTAGTGAGTAGATAAGATGCATTCTCTGCGGTGTCACTGGTTTCTAGTGAGTAGATAACATGCATTCTCTGCGGTGTCACTGGTTTCTAGTGAGTAGATAACATGCACTCTCTGTGGTGTCACTGGTTTCTAGTGAGTAGATAAGATGCATTCTCTGCGGTGTCACTGGTTTCTAGTGAGTAGATAAGATGCATTCTCTGCGGTGTCACTGGTTTCTAGTGAGTAGATGAGATGCATTCTCTGCGATGTCACTGGTCTCTAGTGAGTAGATAACATGCATTCTCTGCGGTGTCACTGGTTTCTAGTGAGTAGATAAGATGCACTCTCTGCGGTGTCACTGGTCTCTAGTGAGTAGATAAGATGCATTCTCTGCGGTGTCACTGGTTTCTAGTGAGTAGATAAGATGCATTCTCTGTGGTGTCACTGGTTTCTAGTGAGTAGATAAGATGCACTCTCTGCGGTGTCACTGGTTTCTAGTGAGTAGATAAGATGCATTCTCTGCGGTGTCACTGGTTTCTAGTGAGTAGATAACATGCATTCTCTGCGGTGTCACTGGTTTCTAGTGAGTAGATAAGATGCACTCTCTGCGGTGTCACTGGTCTCTAGTGAGTAGATAAGATGCACTCTCTGCGGTGTCACTGGTCTCTAGTGAGTAGATAAGATGCACTCTCTGCGGTGTCACTGGTTTCTAGTGAGTAGATAAGATGCATTCTCTGCGGTGTCACTGGTTTGTAGTGAGTAGATAAGATGCATTCTCTGCGGTGTCACTGGTTTGTAGTGAGTAGATAAGATGCATTCTCTGCGATGTCACTGGTCTCTAGTGAGTAGATAAGATGCATTCTCTGCGGTGTCACTGGTTTCTAGTGAGTAGATAAGATGCACTCTCTGCGGTGTCACTGGTCTCTAGTGAGTAGATAAGATGCATTCTCTGCGGTGTCACTGGTTTCTAGTGAGTAGATAACATTCTCTGTGATGTCACTGGTTTCTAGTGAGTTGATAAGATGCATTCTCTGCGGTGTCACTGGTTTCTAGTGAGTAGATAAGATGCATTCTCTGTGGTGTCACTGGTCTCTAGTGAGTAGATAAGATGCATTCTCTGCGGTGTCACTGGTTTCTAGTGAGTAGATAAGATGCATTCTCTGCGGTGTCACTGGTCTCTAGTGAGTAGATAACATGCATTCTCTGCGGTGTTACTGGTTTCTAGTGAGTAGATAAGATGCATTCTCTGCGGTGTCACTGGTTTCTAGTGAGTAGATAACATGCATTCTCTGTGATGTCACTGGTTTCTAGTGAGTAGATAAGATGCACTCTCTGTGGTGTCACTGGTTTCTAGTGAGTAGATAAGATGCATTCTCTGCGGTGTCACTGGTTTCTAGTGAGTAGATAAGATGCACTCTCTGCGGTGTCACTGGTCTTTAGTGAGTAGATAAGATGCACTCTCTGCGGTGTCACTGGTCTCTAGTGAGTAGATAACATGCATTCTCTGTGATGTCACTGGTTTCTAGTGAGTAGATAACATGCATTCTCTGCGGTGTCACTGGTTTCTAGTGAGTAGATAACATGCATTCTCTGCGGTGTCACTGGTTTCTAGTGAGTAGATAAGATGCACTCTCTGCGGTGTCACTGGTTTCTAGTGAGTAGATAAGATGGACTCTCTGCGGTGTCACTGGTTTCTAGTGAGTAGATAAGATGCACTCTCTGCGGTGTCACTGGTCTCTAGTGAGTAGATAAGATGCACTCTCTGCGGTGTCACTGGTCTCTAGTGAGTAGATAACATGCATTCTCTGTGATGTCACTGGTTTCTAGTGAGTAGATAAGATGCACTCTCTGCGGTGTCACTGGTTTCTAGTGAGTAGATAAGATGGACTCTCTGCGGTGTCACTGGTTTCTAGTGAGTAGATAAGATGCATTCTCTGCGGTGTCACTGGTTTCTAGTGAGTAGATGAGATGCATTCTCTGCGATGTCACTGGTCTCTAGTGAGTAGATAACATGCATTCTCTGCGGTGTCACTGGTTTCTAGTGAGTAGATAAGATGCACTCTCTGCGGTGTCACTGGTCTCTAGTGAGTAGATAAGATGCATTCTCTGCGGTGTCACTGGTTTCTAGTGAGTAGATAAGATGCATTCTCTGTGGTGTCACTGGTTTCTAGTGAGTAGATAAGATGCACTCTCTGCGGTGTCACTGGTTTCTAGTGAGTAGATAAGATGCATTCTCTGCGGTGTCACTGGTTTCTAGTGAGTAGATAACATGCATTCTCTGCGGTGTCACTGGTTTCTAGTGAGTAGATAAGATGCACTCTCTGCGGTGTCACTGGTCTCTAGTGAGTAGATAAGATGCACTCTCTGCGGTGTCACTGGTCTCTAGTGAGTAGATAAGATGCACTCTCTGCGGTGTCACTGGTTTCTAGTGAGTAGATAAGATGCATTCTCTGCGGTGTCACTGGTTTGTAGTGAGTAGATAAGATGCATTCTCTGCGGTGTCACTGGTTTGTAGTGAGTAGATAAGATGCATTCTCTGCGATGTCACTGGTCTCTAGTGAGTAGATAAGATGCATTCTCTGCGGTGTCACTGGTTTCTAGTGAGTAGATAAGATGCACTCTCTGCGGTGTCACTGGTCTCTAGTGAGTAGATAAGATGCATTCTCTGCGGTGTCACTGGTTTCTAGTGAGTAGATAACATTCTCTGTGATGTCACTGGTTTCTAGTGAGTTGATAAGATGCATTCTCTGCGGTGTCACTGGTTTCTAGTGAGTAGATAAGATGCATTCTCTGTGGTGTCACTGGTCTCTAGTGAGTAGATAAGATGCATTCTCTGCGGTGTCACTGGTTTCTAGTGAGTAGATAAGATGCATTCTCTGCGGTGTCACTGGTCTCTAGTGAGTAGATAACATGCATTCTCTGCGGTGTTACTGGTTTCTAGTGAGTAGATAAGATGCATTCTCTGCGGTGTCACTGGTTTCTAGTGAGTAGATAACATGCATTCTCTGTGATGTCACTGGTTTCTAGTGAGTAGATAAGATGCACTCTCTGTGGTGTCACTGGTTTCTAGTGAGTAGATAAGATGCATTCTCTGCGGTGTCACTGGTTTCTAGTGAGTAGATAAGATGCACTCTCTGCGGTGTCACTGGTCTTTAGTGAGTAGATAAGATGCACTCTCTGCGGTGTCACTGGTCTCTAGTGAGTAGATAACATGCATTCTCTGTGATGTCACTGGTTTCTAGTGAGTAGATAACATGCATTCTCTGCGGTGTCACTGGTTTCTAGTGAGTAGATAACATGCATTCTCTGCGGTGTCACTGGTTTCTAGTGAGTAGATAAGATGCACTCTCTGCGGTGTCACTGGTTTCTAGTGAGTAGATAAGATGGACTCTCTGCGGTGTCACTGGTTTCTAGTGAGTAGATAAGATGCACTCTCTGCGGTGTCACTGGTCTCTAGTGAGTAGATAAGATGCACTCTCTGCGGTGTCACTGGTCTCTAGTGAGTAGATAACATGCATTCTCTGTGATGTCACTGGTTTCTAGTGAGTAGATAAGATGCACTCTCTGCGGTGTCACTGGTTTCTAGTGAGTAGATAAGATGGACTCTCTGCGGTGTCACTGGTTTCTAGTGAGTAGATAAGATGCATTCTCTGCGGTGTCACTGGTTTCTAGTGAGTAGATAAGATGCACTCTCTGCGGTGTCACTGGTCTCTAGTGAGTAGATAAGATGCACTCTCTGCGGTGTCACTGGTTTCTAGTGAGTAGATAAGATGCATTCTCTGTGGTGTCACTGGGTTCTAGTGAGTAGATGAGATGCATTCTCTGCGGTGTCACTGGTTTCTAGTGAGTAGATAAGATGCATTCTCTGCAGTGTCACTGGTTTCTAGTGAGTAGATAACATGCATTCTCTGCGGTGTCACTGGTTTCTAGTGAGTAGATAAGATGCACTCTCTGCGGTGTCACTGGTCTCTAGTGAGTAGATAAGATGCACTCTCTGCGGTGTCACTGGTCTCTAGTGAGTAGATAAGATGCACTCTCTGCGGTGTCACTGGTTTCTAGTGAGTAGATAAGATGCATTCTCTGCGGTGTCACTGGTTTGTAGTGAGTAGATAAGATGCATTCTCTGCGGTGTCACTGGTTTCTAGTGAGTAGATAAGATTCATTCTCTGTGGTGTCACTGGTCTCTAGTGAGTAGATAACATGCATTCTCTGCGGTGTCACTGGTTTCTAGTGAGTAGATAACATGCACTCTCTGTGGTGTCACTGGTTTCTAGTGAGTAGATAAGATGCATTCTCTGCGGTGTCACTGGTTTCTAGTGAGTAGATAAGATGCATTCTCTGCGGTGTCACTGGTTTCTAGTGAGTAGATGAGATGCATTCTCTGCGATGTCACTGGTCTCTAGTGAGTAGATAACATGCATTCTCTGCGGTGTCACTGGTTTCTAGTGAGTAGATAAGATGCACTCTCTGCGGTGTCACTGGTCTCTAGTGAGTAGATAAGATGCATTCTCTGCGGTGTCACTGGTTTCTAGTGAGTAGATAAGATGCATTCTCTGTGGTGTCACTGGTTTCTAGTGAGTAGATAAGATGCACTCTCTGCGGTGTCACTGGTTTCTAGTGAGTAGATAAGATGCATTCTCTGCGGTGTCACTGGTTTCTAGTGAGTAGATAACATGCATTCTCTGCGGTGTCACTGGTTTCTAGTGAGTAGATAATATGCACTCTCTGCGGTGTCACTGGTCTCTAGTGAGTAGATAAGATGCACTCTCTGCGGTGTCACTGGTCTCTAGTGAGTAGATAAGATGCACTCTCTGCGGTGTCACTGGTTTCTAGTGAGTAGATAAGATGCATTCTCTGCGGTGTCACTGGTTTGTAGTGAGTAGATAAGATGCATTCTCTGCGGTGTCACTGGTTTCTAGTGAGTAGATAAGATGCATTCTCTGCGATGTCACTGGTCTCTAGTGAGTAGATAACATGCATTCTCTGCGGTGTCACTGGTTTCTAGTGAGTAGATAAGATGCACTCTCTGCGGTGTCACTGGTCTCTAGTTAGTAGATAAGATGCATTCTCTGCGGTGTCACTGGTTTCTAGTGAGTAGATAACATTCTCTGTGATGTCACTGGTTTCTAGTGAGTTGATAAGATGCATTCTCTGCGGTGTCACTGGTTTCTAGTGAGTAGATAAGATGCATTCTCTGCGGTGTCACTGGTTTCTAGTGAGTAGATAACATTCTCTGTGATGTCACTGGTTTCTAGTGAGTTGATAAGATGCATTCTCTGCGGTGTCACTGGTTTCTAGTGAGTAGATAAGATGCATTCTCTGCGGTGTCACTGGTTTCTAGTGAGTAGATAAGATGCATTCTCTGCGGTGTCACTGGTCTCTAGTGAGTAGATAAGATGCATTCTCTGCGGTGTCACTGGTTTCTAGTGAGTAGATAAGATGCATTCTCTGCAGGGTGTCACTGGTCTCTAGTGAGTAGATAACATGCATTCTCTGCGGTGTTACTGGTTTCTAGTGAGTAGATAAGATGCATTCTCTGCGGTGTCACTGGTTTCTAGTGAGTAGATAACATGCATTCTCTGTGATGTCACTGGTTTCTAGTGAGTAGATAAGATGCACTCTCTGTGGTGTCACTGGTTTCTAGTGAGTAGATAAGATGCATTCTCTGCGGTGTCACTGGTTTCTAGTGAGTAGATAAGATGCACTCTCTGCGGTGTCACTGGTCTCTAGTGAGTAGATAAGATGCACTCTCTGTGGTGTCACTGGTCTCTAGTGAGTAGATAACATGCATTCTCTGTGATGTCACTGGTTTCTAGTGAGTAGATAACATGCATTCTCTGCGGTGTCACTGGTTTCTAGTGAGTAGATAACATGCATTCTCTGCGGTGTCACTGGTTTCTAGTGAGTAGATAAGATGCACTCTCTGCGGTGTCACTGGTTTCTAGTGAGTAGATAAGATGGACTCTCTGCGGTGTCACTGGTTTCTAGTGAGTAGATAAGATGCACTCTCTGCGGTGTCACTGGTCTCTAGTGAGTAGATAAGATGCACTCTCTGCGGTGTCACTGGTCTCTAGTGAGTAGATAAGATGCACTCTCTGCGGTGTCACTGGTTTCTAGTGAGTAGATAAGATGCATTCTCTGCGGTGTCACTGGTTTGTAGTGAGTAGATAAGATGCATTCTCTGTGGTGTCACTGGTCTCTAGTGAGTAGATAACATGCATTCTCTGCGGTGTCACTGGTTTCTAGTGAGTAGATAACATGCACTCTCTGTGGTGTCACTGGTTTCTAGTGAGTAGATAAGATGCATTCTCTGCGGTGTCACTGGTTTCTAGTGAGTAGATAAGATGCATTCTCTGCGGTGTCACTGGTTTCTAGTGAGTAGATGAGATGCATTCTCTGCGGTGTCACTGGTTTCTAGTGAGTAGATAAGATGCACTCTCTGTGGTGTCACTGGTTTCTAGTGAGTAGATAAGATGCATTCTCTGTGGTGTCACTGGTTTCTAGTGAGTAGATAAGATGCATTCTCTGTGGTGTCACTGGTTTCTAGTGAGTAGATAAGATGCATTCTCTGTGATGTCACTGGTTTCTAGTGAGTAGAAAAGATGCATTCTCTGCAGTGTCACTGGTTTCTAGTGAGTAGATAAGATGCATTCTCTGTGGTGTCACTGGTTTCTAGTGAGTAGATAAGATGCATTCTCTGCGGTGTCACTGGTTTCTAGTGAGTAGATAAGATGCATTCTCTGTGATGTCACTGGTTTCTAGTGAGTAGATAAGATGCATTCTCTGTGGTGTCACTGGTTTCTAGTGAGTAGATAAGATGCATTCTCTGCAGTGTCACTGGTTTCTAGTGAGTAGACAACATGCATTCTCTGTGGTGTCACTGGTTTCTAGTGAATGGATATGCTGCACTCTCAGTGATGTCACAGGCTCCTAGTGAGTAGATAAAATGCACTCTCTGCGGTGTCCCTGGTTTCTAGTGAGTAGATAAGATGCATTCTCTGTGGTGTCACTGGTTTCTAGTGAGTAGATAAGATGCATTCTCTGCAGTGTCACTGGTTTCTAGTGAGTAGATAAGAGGCATTCTCAGTGATGTCACAGGCTCCTAGTGAGTAGATAAGATGCATTCTCTGTGGTGTCACTGGTTTCTAGTGAGTAGATAAGATGCATTCTCTGCGGTGTCACTGGTTTCTAGTGAGTAGATAACATGCATTCTCTGCGGTGTCACTGGTTTCTAGTGATTAGATAAGATGCATTCTCAGTGATGTCACAGGCTCCTAGTGAGTAGATAAGATGCATTCTCAGTGATGTCACAGGCTCCTAGTGAGTAGATAAGATGCATTCTCTGCGGTGTCACTGGTTTCTAGTGAGTAGATAACATGCATTCTCTGCGGTGTCACTGGTTTCTAGTGAGTAGATAAAATGCATTCTCAGTGATGTCACAGACTCCTAGTGAGTAGATAAGATGCATTCTCAGTGATGTCACAGGCTCCTAGTGAGTAGATAAGATGCATTCTCTGCGGTGTCACTGGTTTCTAGTGAGTAGATAAGATGCACTCTCTGTGGTGTCACTGGTTTCTAGTGAGTAGATAAGATGCATTCTCTGCGGTGTCACTGGTTTCTAGTGAGTAGATAACATGCATTCTCTGTGATGTCACTGGTTTCTACTTTCTAGTGAGTAGATAAGATGCATTCTCAGTGATGTCACAGGCTCCTAGTGAGTAGATAAGATGCATTCTCTGCGGTGTCACTGGTTTCTAGTGAGTAGATAACATGCATTCTCAGTGATGTCACAGGCTCCTAGTGAGTAGATAAGATGCATTCTCTGTGGTGTCACTGGTTTCTAGTGAGTAGATAACATGCATTCTCAGTGATGTCACAGGCTCCTAGTGAGTAGATAAGATGCATTCTCTGTGGTATCACTGGTTTCTAGTGAGTAGATAAGATGCATTCTCTGTGATGTCACTGGTTTCTAGTGAGTAGATAAGATGCATTCTCTGTGATGTCACAGGCTCCTAGTGAGTAGATAAGATGCATTCTCTGCGGTGTCACTGGTTTCTAGTGAGTAGATAACATGCATTCTCTGTGGTGTCACTGGTTTCTAGTGAGTAGATAAGATGCATTCTCAGTGATGTCACAGGCTCCTAGTGAGTAGATAAGATGCATTCTCAGTGATGTCACAGGCTCCTAGTGAGTAGATAAGATGCATTCTCTGCGGTGTCACTGGTTTCTAGTGAGTAGATAAGATGCATTCTCTGCGGTGTCACTGGTTTCTAGTGAGTAGATAAGATGCATTCTCTGTGATGTCACTGGTTTCTAGTGAGTAGATAAGATGCATTCTCTGTGGTGTCACTGGTTTCTAGTGAGTAGATAACATTCATTCTCAGTGATGTCACAGGCTCCTAGTGAGTAGATAAGATGCATTCTCTGTGGTGTCACTGGTTTCTAGTGAGTAGATAAGATGCATTCTCTGTGGTATCACTGGTTTCTAGTGAGTAGATAACATGCATTCTCTGTGATGTCACTGGTTTCTAGTGAGTAGATAAGATGCATTCTCTGTGGTGTCACTGGTTTCTAGTGAGTAGATAACATGCATTCTCAGTGATGTCACAGGCTCCTAGTGAGTAGATAAGATGCATTCTCTGTGGTGTCACTGGTTTCTAGTGAGTAGATAAGATGCATTCTCTGTGATGTCACTGGTTTCTAGTGAGTAGATAAGATGCATTCTCTGTGATGTCACTGGCTTCTACTTTCTAGTGAGTAGATAAGATGCATTCTCAGTGATGTCACAGGCTCCTAGTGAGTAGATAAGATGCACTCTCAGTGATGTCACAGGCTCCTAGTGAGTAGATAAGATGCATTCTCTGCAGTGTCACTGGTTTCTAGTGAGTAGATAACATGCATTCTCTGCGGTGTCACTGGTTTCTAGTGAGTAGATAAGATGCATTCTCTGTGGTGTCACTGGTTTCTAGTGAGTAGATAAGATGCATTCTCTGCGGTGTCACTGGTTTCTAGTGAGTAGATAACATGCATTCTCTGTGGTGTCACTGGTTTCTAGTGAGTAGATAAGATGCATTCTCAGTGGTGTCACAGGCTCCTAGTGAGTAGATAAGATGCATTCTCAGTGATGTCACAGGCTCCTAGTGAGTAGATAAGATGCATTCGCTGTGATGTCACTGGTTTCTAGTGAGTATATAAGATGCATTCTCTGCGGTGTCACTGGTTTCTAGTGAGTAGATAAGATGCATTCTCTGCGGTGTCACTGGTTTCTAGTGAGTAGATAAGATGCATTCTCTGCGGTGTCACTGGTTTCTAGTGAGTAGATAAGATGCATTCTCTGCGGTGTCACTGGTTTCTAGTGAGTAGATAAGATGCATTCTCTGCGGTGTCACTGGTTTCTAGTGAGTAGATAAGATGCATTCTCTGCGGTGTCACTGGTTTCTAGTGAGTAGATAAGATGCATTCTCTGCGGTGTCACTGGTTTCTAGTGAGTAGATAAGATGCATTCTCTGCGGTGTCACTGGTTTCTAGTGAGTAGATAAGATGCATTCTCTGCGGTGTCACTGGTTTCTAGTGAGTAGATAAGATGCATTCTCTGTGGTATCACTGGTTTCTAGTGAGTAGATAAGATGCATTCTCTGTGATGTCACTGGTTTCTAGTGAGTAGATAAGATGCATTCTCTGTGGTATCACTGGTTTCTAGTGAGTAGATAAGATGCATTCTCTGTGATGTCACTGGTTTCTAGTGAGTAGATAAGATGCATTCTCTGCGGTGTCACTGGTTTCTAGTGAGTAGATAAGATGCATTCTCTGCGGTATCACTGGTTTCTAGTGAGTAGATAAGATGCATTCTCTGTGATGTCACTGGTTTCTAGTGAGTAGATAAGATGCATTCTCTGCGGTGTCACTGGTTTCTAGTGAGTAGATAAGATGCATTCTCTGTGATGTCACTGGTTTCTAGTGAGTAGATAAGATGCATTCTCTGTGATGTCACTGGTTTCTAGTGAGTAGATAAGATGCATTCTCTGTGATGTCACTGGTTTCTACTTTCTAGTGAGTAGATAAGATGCATTCTCAGTGATGTCACAGGCTCCTAGTGAGTAGATAAGATGCACTCTCAGTGATGTCACAGGCTCCTAGTGAGTAGATAAGATGCATTCTCTGCAGTGTCACTGGTTTCTAGTGAGTAGATAACATGCATTCTCTGCGGTGTCACTGGTTTCTAGTGAGTAGATAAGATGCATTCTCTGTGGTGTCACTGGTTTCTAGTGAGTAGATAAGATGCATTCTCTGCGGTGTCACTGGTTTCTAGTGAGTAGATAACATGCATTCTCTGTGGTGTCACTGGTTTCTAGTGAGTAGATAAGATGCATTCTCAGTGGTGTCACAGGCTCCTAGTGAGTAGATAAGATGCATTCTCAGTGATGTCACAGGCTCCTAGTGAGTAGATAAGATGCATTCGCTGTGATGTCACTGGTTTCTAGTGAGTATATAAGATGCATTCTCTGCGGTGTCACTGGTTTCTAGTGAGTAGATAAGATGCATTCTCTGCGGTGTCACTGGTTTCTAGTGAGTAGATAAGATGCATTCTCTGCGGTGTCACTGGTTTCTAGTGAGTAGATAAGATGCATTCTCTGCGGTGTCACTGGTTTCTAGTGAGTAGATAAGATGCATTCTCTGCGGTGTCACTGGTTTCTAGTGAGTAGATAAGATGCATTCTCTGCGGTGTCACTGGTTTCTAGTGAGTAGATAAGATGCATTCTCTGCGGTGTCACTGGTTTCTAGTGAGTAGATAAGATGCATTCTCTGCGGTGTCACTGGTTTCTAGTGAGTAGATAAGATGCATTCTCTGCGGTGTCACTGGTTTCTAGTGAGTAGATAAGATGCATTCTCTGTGGTATCACTGGTTTCTAGTGAGTAGATAAGATGCATTCTCTGTGATGTCACTGGTTTCTAGTGAGTAGATAAGATGCATTCTCTGTGGTATCACTGGTTTCTAGTGAGTAGATAAGATGCATTCTCTGTGATGTCACTGGTTTCTAGTGAGTAGATAAGATGCATTCTCTGCGGTGTCACTGGTTTCTAGTGAGTAGATAAGATGCATTCTCTGTGGTATCACTGGTTTCTAGTGAGTAGATAAGATGCATTCTCTGTGATGTCACTGGTTTCTAGTGAGTAGATAAGATGCATTCTCTGCGGTGTCACTGGTTTCTAGTGAGTAGATAAGATGCATTCTCTGTGATGTCACTGGTTTCTAGTGAGTAGATAAGATGCATTCTCTGCGGTGCCACTGGTTTCTAGTGAGTAGATAAGATGCACTCTCTGCGGTGTCACTGGTTTCTAGTGAGTAGATAAGATGCATTCTCTGCGGTGTCACTGGTTTCTAGTGAGTAGATAAGATGCACTCTCTGCGGTGTCACTGGTCTCTAGTGAGTAGATAAGATGCACTCTCTGCGGTGTCACTGGTCTCTAGTGAGTAGATAAGATGCACTCTCTGCGGTGTCACTGGTTTCTAGTGAGTAGATAAGATGCATTCTCTGCGGTGTCACTGGTTTGTAGTGAGTAGATAAGATGCATTCTCTGCGGTGTCACTGGTTTCTAGTGAGTAGATAAGATGCATTCTCTGTGGTGTCACTGGTTTCTAGTGAGTAGATAAGATGCATTCTCTGCGGTGTCACTGGTTTCTAGTGAGTAGATAAGATGCATTCTCTGCGGTGTCACTGGTTTCTAGTGAGTAGATAACAAGCGTTCTCTGCGGTGTCACTGGTTTCTAGTGAGTAGATAAGATGCACTCTCTGCGGTGTCACTGGTTTCTAGTGAGTAGATAAGATGCATTCTCTGCGGTGTCACTGGTCTCTAGTGAGTAGATAACATGCATTCTCTGCGGTGTCACTGGTTTCTAGTGAGTAGATAAGATGCATTCTCTGTGGTGTCACTGGTTTCTAGTGAGTAGATAACATGCACTCTCTGTGGTGTCACTGGTTTCTAGTGAGTAGATAAGATGCATTCTCTGCGGTGTCACTGGTTTCTAGTGAGTAGATAAGATGCATTCTCTGCGGTGTCAATGGTTTCTAGTGAGTAGATGAGATGCATTCTCTGCGGTGTCACTGGTTTCTAGTGAGTAGATAAGATGCATTCTCTGCAGTGTCACTGGTTTCTAGTGAGTAGATAAGATGCACTCTCTGCGGTGTCACTGGTCTCTAGTGAGTAGATAAGATGCATTCTCTGCGGTGTCACTGGTCTCTAGTGAGTTGATAAGATGCATTCTCTGCGGTGTCAATGGTTTCTAGTGAGTAGATGAGATGCATTCTCTGTGATGTCACTGGTCTCTAGTGAGTAGATAACATGCATTCTCTGCGGTGTCACTGGTTTCTAGTGAGTAGATAAGATGCACTCTCTGCGGTGTCACTGGTCTCTAGTGAGTAGATAAGATGCATTCTCTGCGGTGTCACTGGTCTCTAGTGAGTTGATAAGATGCATTCTCTGCGGTGTCACTGGTTTCTAGTGAGTAGATAAGATGCACTCTCTGCGGTGTCACTGGCCTCTAGTGAGTAGATAAGATGCATTCTCTGTGATGTCACTGGTTTCTAGTGAGTATATAAGATGCATTCTCTGCAGTGTCACTGGTTTCTAGTGAGTAGATAAGATGCATTCTCTGCAGTGTCACTGGTTTCTAGTGAGTATATAAGATGCATTCTCTGTGATGTCACTGGTTTCTAGTGAGTAGATAAGATGCATTCTCTGCAGTGTCACTGGTTTCTAGTGAGTATATAAGATGCATTCTCTGCGGTGTCACTGGTTTCTAGTGAGTAGATAAGATGCATTCTCTGCGGTGTCACTGGTTTCTAGTGAGTAGATAAGATGCATTCTCTGTTATGTCACTGGTTTCTAGTGAGTAGATAAGATGCATTCTCTGCGGTGTCACTGGTTTCTAGTGAGTAGATAAGATGCATTCTCTGTGATGTCACTGGTTTCTAGTGAGTAGATAAGATGCATTCTCTGTGGTGTCACTGGTTTCTAGTGAGTAGATAAGATGCATTCTCTGCAGTGTCACTGGTTTCTAGTGAGTATATAAGATGCATTCTCTGCGGTGTCACTGGTTTCTAGTGAGTAGATAAGATGCATTCTCTGCGGTGTCACTGGTTTCTAGTGAGTAGATAAGATGCATTCTCTGCGGTGTCACTGGTTTCTAGTGAGTAGATAAGATGCATTCTCTGTTATGTCACTGGTTTCTAGTGAGTAGATAAGATGCATTCTCTGCGGTGTCACTGGTTTCTAGTGAGTAGATAAGATGCATTCTCTGTGATGTCACTGGTTTCTAGTGAGTAGATAAGATGCATTCTCTGTGGTGTCACTGGTTTCTAGTGAGTAGATAAGATGCATTCTCTGCGGTGTCACTGGTCTCTAGTGAGTAGATAAGATGCATTCTCTGCAGTGTCACTGGTTTCTAGTGAGTAGATAAGATGGACTCTCTGTGGTGTCACTGGTTTCTAGTGAGTAGATAAGATGCATTCTCTGCGGTGTCACTGGTTTCTAGTGAGTAGATAAGATGCATTCTCTGTGATGTCACAGGCTCATAATGAGTAGATAACATGCATTCTCTGCAGTGTCACTGGTTTCTAGTGAGTAGATAAGATGCATTCTCTGCGGTGTCACTGGTTTCTAGTGAGTAGATAAGATGCATTCTCTGCGGTGTCACTGGTTTCTAGTGAGTAGATAACATGCATTCTCTGCGGTGTCACTGGTTTCTAGTGAGTAGATAAGATGCATTCTCAGTGATGTCACAGGCTCCTAGTGAGTAGATAAGATGCATTTTCAGTGATGTCACAGGCTCCTAGTGAGTAGATAAGATGCATTCTCTGCGGTGTCACTGGTTTCTAGTGAGTAGATAAGATGCACTCTCTGTGGTGTCACTGGTTTCTAGTGAGTAGATAAGATGCATTCTCTGCGGTGTCACTGGTTTCTAGTGAGTAGATAACATGCATTCTCTGTGATGTCACTGGTTTCTACTTTCTAGTGAGTAGATAAGATGCATTCTCAGTGATGTCACAGGCTCCTAGTGAGTAGATAAGATGCATTCTCTGCGGTGTCACTGGTTTCTAGTGAGTAGATAAGATGCATTCTCAGTGATGTCACAGGCTCCTAGTGAGTAGATAAGATGCATTCTCTGTGGTGTCACTGGTTTCTAGTGAGTAGATAACATGCATTCTCAGTGATGTCACAGGCTCCTAGTGAGTAGATAAGATGCATTCTCTGTGGTGTCACTGGTTTCTAGTGAGTAGATAAGATGCATTCTCTGTGATGTCACTGGTTTCTAGTGAGTAGATAAGATGCAGTCTCTGTGATGTCACAGGCTCCCAGTGAGTAGATAAGATGCATTCTCTGCGGTGTCACTGGTTTCTAGTGAGTAGATAAGATGCATTCTCTGCGGTGTCACTGGTTTCTAGTGAGTAGATAAGATGCATTCTCTGTGATGTCACTGGTTTCTAGTGAGTAGATAAGATGCATTCTCTGTGGTGTCACTGGTTTCTAGTGAGTAGATAACATTCATTCTCAGTGATGTCACAGGCTCCTAGTGAGTAGATAAGATGCATTCTCTGTGGTGTCACTGGTTTCTAGTGAGTAGATAAGATGCATTCTCTGTGGTATCACTGGTTTCTAGTGAGTAGATAACATGCATTCTCTGTGATGTCACTGGTTTCTAGTGAGTAGATAAGATGCATTCTCTGTGGTGTCACTGGTTTCTAGTGAGTAGATAACATGCATTCTCAGTGATGTCACAGGCTCCTAGTGAGTAGATAAGATGCATTCTCTGTGGTGTCACTGGTTTCTAGTGAGTAGATAAGATGCATTCTCTGTGATGTCACTGGTTTCTAGTGAGTAGATAAGATGCATTCTCTGTGATGTCACTGGTTTCTACTTTCTAGTGAGTAGATAAGATGCATTCTCAGTGATGTCACAGGCTCCTAGTGAGTAGATAAGATGCACTCTCAGTGATGTCACAGGCTCCTAGTGAGTAGATAAGATGCATTCTCTGCAGTGTCACTGGTTTCTAGTGAGTAGATAACATGCATTCTCTGCGGTGTCACGGGTTTCTAGTGAGTAGATAAGATGCATTCTCTGTGGTGTCACTGGTTTCTAGTGAGTAGATAAGATGCATTCTCTGCGGTGTCACTGGTTTCTAGTGAGTAGATAACATGCATTCTCTGTGGTGTCACTGGTTTCTAGTGAGTAGATAAGATGCATTCTCAGTGGTGTCACAGGCTCCTAGTGAGTAGATAAGATGCATTCTCAGTGATGTCACAGGCTCCTAGTGAGTAGATAAGATGCATTCGCTGTGATGTCACTGGTTTCTAGTGAGTATATAAGATGCATTCTCTGCGGTGTCACTGGTTTCTAGTGAGTAGATAAGATGCATTCTCTGCGGTGTCACTGGTTTCTAGTGAGTAGATAAGATGCATTCTCTGCGGTGTCACTGGTTTCTAGTGAGTAGATAAGATGCATTCTCTGCGGTGTCACTGGTTTCTAGTGAGTAGATAAGATGCATTCTCTGTGGTGTCACTGGTTTCTAGTGAGTAGATAAGATGCATTCTCTGCGGTGTCACTGGTTTCTAGTGAGTAGATAAGATGCATTCTCTGCGGTGTCACTGGTTTCTAGTGAGTAGATAAGATGCATTCTCTGCGGTGTCACTGGTTTCTAGTGAGTAGATAAGATGCATTCTCTGCGGTGTGACTGGTTTCTAGTGAGTAGATAAGATGCATTCTCTGCGGTGTCACTGGTTTCTAGTGAGTAGATAAGATGCATTCTCTGTGGTATCACTGGTTTCTAGTGAGTAGATAAGATGCATTCTCTGTGGTGTCACTGGTTTCTAGTGAGTAGATAAGATGCATTCTCTGTGGTGTCACTGGTCTCTAGTGAGTAGATTAGATGCACTCTCTGTGATGTCACTGGTTTCTAGTGAGTAGATAAGATGCATTCTCTGTGATGTCACTGGTTTCTAGTGAGTAGATAAGATGCATTCTCTGCGGTGTCACTGGTTTCTAGTGAGTAGATAAGATGCACTCTCTGCGGTGTCACTGGTTTCTAGTGAGTAGATAAGATGCATTCTCTGCGGTGTCACTGGTTTCTAGTGAGTAGATAAGATGCACTCTCTGCGGTGTCACTGGTCTCTAGTGAGTAGATAAGATGCACTCTCTGCGGTGTCACTGGTCTCTAGTGAGTAGATAAGATGCACTCTCTGCGGTGTCACTGGTTTCTAGTGAGTAGATAAGATGCATTCTCTGCGGTGTCACTGGTTTGTAGTGAGTAGATAAGATGCATTCTCTGCGGTGTCACTGGTTTCTAGTGAGTAGATAAGATGCATTCTCTGTGGTGTCACTGGTCTCTAGTGAGTAGATAACATGCATTCTCTGCGGTGTCACTGGTTTCTAGTGAGTAGATAACATGCACTCTCTGTGGTGTCACTGGTTTCTAGTGAGTAGATAAGATGCATTCTCTGCGGTGTCACTGGTTTCTAGTGAGTAGATAAGATGCATTCTCTGCGGTGTCACTGGTTTCTAGTGAGTAGATGAGATGCATTCTCTGCGATGTCACTGGTCTCTAGTGAGTAGATAACATGCATTCTCTGCGGTGTCACTGGTTTCTACTGAGTAGATAAGATGCACTCTCTGCGGTGTCACTGGTCTCTAGTGAGTAGATAAGATGCATTCTCTGCGGTGTCACTGGTCTCTAGTGAGTTGATAAGATGCATTCTCTGCGGTGTCACTGGTTTCTAGTGAGTAGATAAGATGCATTCTCTGTGGTGTCACTGGTCTCTAGTGAGTAGATAAGATGCATTCTCTGCGGTGTCACTGGTTTGTAGTGAGTAGATAAGATGCATTCTCTGCGGTGTCACTGGTCTCTAGTGAGTAGATAACATGCATTCTCTGCGGTGTTACTGGTTTCTAGTGAGTAGATAAGATGCATTCTCTGCGGTGTCGCTGGTTTCTAGTGAGTAGATAAGATGCATTCTCTGCGGTGTCACTGGTTTCTAGTGAGTAGATAAGATGCATTCTCTGCGGTGTCACTGGTTTGTAGTGAGTAGATAAGATGCATTCTCTGCGGTGTCACTGGTTTCTAGTGAGTAGATAAGATGCATTCTCTGTGGTGTCACTGGTCTCTAGTGAGTAGATAACATGCATTCTCTGCGGTGTCACTGGTTTCTAGTGAGTAGATAACATGCACTCTCTGTGGTGTCACTGGTTTCTAGTGAGTAGATAAGATACATTCTCTGCGGTGTCACTGGTTTCTAGTGAGTAGATAAGATGCATTCTCTGCGGTGTCACTGGTTTCTAGTGAGTAGATGAGATGCATTCTCTGCGATGTCACTGGTCTCTAGTGAGTAGATAACGTGCATTCTCTGCGGTGTCACTGGTTTCTAGTGAGTAGATAAGATGCATTCTCTGCGGTGTCACTGGTCTCTAGTGAGTTGATAAGATGCATTCTCTGCGGTGTCACTGGTTTCTAGTGAGTAGATAAGATGCATTCTCTGTGGTGTCACTGGTCTCTAGTGAGTAGATAAGATGCATTCTCTGCGGTGTCACTGGTTTCTAGTGAGTAGATAAGATGCATTCTCTGCGGTGTTACTGGTCTCTAGTGAGTAGATAACATGCATTCTCTGCGGTGTTACTGGTTTCTAGTGAGTAGATAAGATGCATTCTCTGCGGTGTCACTGGTTTCTAGTGAGTAGATAACATGCATTCTCTGTGATGTCACTGGTTTCTAGTGAGTAGATAAGATGCACTCTCTGTGGTGTCACTGGTTTCTAGTGAGTAGATAAGATGCATTATCTGCGGTGTCACTGGTTTCTAGTGAGTAGATAAGATGCATTCTCTGCGGTGTCACTGGTTTCTAGTGAGTAGATAAGATGCATTCTCTGCGGTGTCACTGGTTTCTAGTGAGTAGATAAGATGCACTCTCTGCGGTGTCACTGGTCTCTAGTGAGTAGATAAGATGCACTCTCTGCGGTGTCACTGGTCTCTAGTGAGTAGATAAGATGCACTCTCTGCGGTGTCACTGGTCTCTAGTGAGTAGATAAGATGCACTCTCTGCGATGTCACTGGTCTCTAGTGAGTATATAAGATGCATTCTCTGTGATGTCACTGGTCTCTAGTGAGTAGATAAGATGCACTCTCTGTGATGTCACTGGTTTCTAGTGAGTAGATGAGATGCATTCTCTGCGATGTCACTGGTCTCTAGTGAGTAGATAACATGCATTCTCTGCGGTGTCACTGGTTTCTAGTGAGTAGTTAAGATGCACTCTCTGCGGTGTCACTGGTCTCTAGTGAGTAGATAAGATGCATTCTCTGCGGTGTCACTGGTCTCTAGTGAGTTGATAAGATGCATTCTCTGCGGTGTCACTGGTTTCTAGTGAGTAGATAAGATGCATTCTCTGTGGTGTCACTGGTCTCTAGTGAGTAGATAAGATGCATTCTCTGCGGTGTCACTGGTTTCTAGTGAGTAGATAAGATGCATTCTCTGCGGTGTCACTGGTTTCTAGTGAGTAGATAACATGCATTCTCTGTGATGTCACTGGTTTCTAGTGAGTAGATAAGATGCACTCTCTGTGGTGTCACTGGTTTCTAGTGAGTAGATAAGATGCATTCTCTGCGGTGTCACTGGTTTCTAGTGAGTAGATAAGATGCATTCTCTGCGGTGTCACTGGTTCTAGTGAGTAGATAAGATGCATTCTCTGCGGTGTCACTGGTTTGTAGTGAGTAGATAAGATACATTCTCTGCGGTGTCACTGGTTTCTAGTGAGTAGATAAGATGCATTCTCTGTGGTGTCACTGGTCTCTAGTGAGTAGATAACATGCATTCTCTGCGGTGTCACTGGTTTCTAGTGAGTAGATAACATGCACTCTCTGTGGTGTCACTGGTTTCTAGTGAGTAGATAAAATGCATTCTCTGCGGTGTCACTGGTTTCTAGTGAGTAGATAACATGCACTCTCTGTGGTGTCACTGGTCTCTAGTGAGTAGATAACATGCATTCTCTGCGGTGTCACTGGTTTCTAGTGAGTAGATAACATGCACTCTCTGCGGTGTCACTGGTTTCTAGTGAGTAGATAAGATGCATTCTCTGCGGTGTCACTGGTTTCTAGTGAGTAGATAAGATGCATTCTCTGCGGTGTCACTGGTCTCTAGTGAGTTGATAAGATGCATTCTCTGCGGTGTCACTGGTTTCTAGTGAGTAGATAAGATGCATTCTCTGTGGTGTCACTGGTCTCTAGTGAGTAGATAAGATGCATTCTCTGCGGTGTCACTGGTTTCTAGTGAGTAGATAAGATACATTCTCTGCGGTGTCACTGGTCTCTAGTGAGTAGATAACATGCATTCTCTGCGGTGTTACTGGTTTCTAGTGAGTAGATAAGATGCATTCTCTGCGGTGTCACTGGTCTCTAGTGAGTAGATAACATGCATTCTCTGCGGTGTCACTGGTCTCTAGTGAGTAGATAACATGCATTCTCTGCGGTGTCACTGGTTTCTAGTGAGTAGATAACATGCATTCTCTGTGATGTCACTGGTTTCTAGTGAGTATATAAGATGCATTCTCTGCAGTGTCACTGGTTTCTAGTGAGTAGATAAGATGCATTCTCTGCAGTGTCACTGGTTTCTAGTGAGTATATAAGATGCATTCTCTGTGATGTCACTGGTTTCTAGTGAGTAGATAAGATGCATTCTCTGCGGTGTCACTGGTTTCTAGTGAGTAGATAAGATGCATTCTCTGTGGTGTCACTGGTTTCTAGTGAGTAGATAAGATGCATTCTCTGTGATGTCACTGATTTCTAGTGAGTAGATAAGATGCATTCTCTGCAGTGTCACTGGTTTCTAGTGAGTAGATAAGATGCATTCTCTGTGGTGTCACTGGTTTCTAGTGAGTAGATAAGATGCACTCTCTGCGGTGTCACTGGTTTCTAGTGAGTAGATAAGATGCATTCTCTGCGGTGTCACTGGTTTCTAGTGAGTAGATAACATGCATTCTCTGCGGTGTCACTGGTTTCTAGTGAGTAGATAAGATGCACTCTCTGCGGTGTCACTGGTCTCTAGTGAGTAGATAAGATGCACTCTCTGCGGTGTCACTGGTCTCTAGTGAGTAGATAAGATGCACTCTCTGCGGTGTCACAGGTTTCTAGTGAGTAGATAAGATGCATTCTCTGCGGTGTCACTGGTTTGTAGTGAGTAGATAAGATGCATTCTCTGCGGTGTCACTGGTTTCTAGTGAGTAGATAAGATGCATTCTCTGTGGTGTCACTGGTCTCTAGTGAGTAGATAAGATGCATTCTCTGCGGTGTCACTGGTTTGTAGTGAGTAGATAAGATGCATTCTCTGCGGTGTCACTGGTTTCTAGTGAGTAGATAACATGCATTCTCTGCGGTGTCACTGGTTTCTAGTGAGTAGATAAGATGCACTCTCTGCGGTGTCACTGGTTTCTAGTGAGTAGATAAGATGCATTCTCTGCGGTGTCACTGGTTTCTAGTGAGTAGATAACATGCATTCTCTGCGGTGTCACTGGTTTCTAGTGAGTAGATAAGATGCACTCTCTGCGGTGTCACTGGTCTCTAGTGAGTAGATAAGATGCACTCTCTGCGGTGTCACTGGTCTCTAGTGAGTAGATAAGATGCACTCTCTGCGGTGTCACAGGTTTCTAGTGAGTAGATAAGATGCATTCTCTGCGGTGTCACTGGTTTGTAGTGAGTAGATAAGATGCATTCTCTGCGGTGTCACTGGTTTCTAGTGAGTAGATAAGATGCATTCTCTGTGGTGTCACTGGTCTCTAGTGAGTAGATAAGATGCATTCTCTGCGGTGTCACTGGTTTGTAGTGAGTAGATAAGATGCATTCTCTGCGGTGTCACTGGTTTCTAGTGAGTAGATAACATGCATTCTCTGCGGTGTCACTGGTTTCTAGTGAGTAGATAACATGCACTCTCTGTGGTGTCACTGGTTTCTAGTGAGTAGATAAGATGCATTCTCTGCGGTGTCACTGGTTTCTAGTGAGTAGATAAGATGCATTCTCTGCGGTGTCACTGGTTTCTAGTGAGTAGATGAGATGCATTCTCTGCGATGTCACTGGTCTCTAGTGAGTAGATAACATGCATTCTCTGCGGTGTCACTGGTTTCTAGTGAGTAGATAAGATGCACTCTCTGCGGTGTCACTGGTCTCTAGTGAGTAGATAAGATGCATTCTCTGCGGTGTCACTGGTTTCTAGTGAGTAGATAAGATGCATTCTCTGTGGTGTCACTGGTTTCTAGTGAGTAGATAAGATGCACTCTCTGCGGTGTCACTGGTTTCTAGTGAGTAGATAAGATGCATTCTCTGCGGTGTCACTGGTTTCTAGTGAGTAGATAACATGCATTCTCTGCGGTGTCACTGGTTTCTAGTGAGTAGATAAGATGCACTCTCTGCGGTGTCACTGGTCTCTAGTGAGTAGATAAGATGCACTCTCTGCGGTGTCACTGGTCTCTAGTGAGTAGATAAGATGCACTCTCTGCGGTGTCACTGGTTTCTAGTGAGTAGATAAGATGCATTCTCTGCGGTGTCACTGGTTTGTAGTGAGTAGATAAGATGCATTCTCTGCGGTGTCACTGGTTTGTAGTGAGTAGATAAGATGCATTCTCTGCGATGTCACTGGTCTCTAGTGAGTAGATAAGATGCATTCTCTGCGGTGTCACTGGTTTCTAGTGAGTAGATAAGATGCACTCTCTGCGGTGTCACTGGTCTCTAGTGAGTAGATAAGATGCATTCTCTGCGGTGTCACTGGTTTCTAGTGAGTAGATAACATTCTCTGTGATGTCACTGGTTTCTAGTGAGTTGATAAGATGCATTCTCTGCGGTGTCACTGGTTTCTAGTGAGTAGATAAGATGCATTCTCTGTGGTGTCACTGGTCTCTAGTGAGTAGATAAGATGCATTCTCTGCGGTGTCACTGGTTTCTAGTGAGTAGATAAGATGCATTCTCTGCGGTGTCACTGGTCTCTAGTGAGTAGATAACATGCATTCTCTGCGGTGTTACTGGTTTCTAGTGAGTAGATAAGATGCATTCTCTGCGGTGTCACTGGTTTCTAGTGAGTAGATAACATGCATTCTCTGTGATGTCACTGGTTTCTAGTGAGTAGATAAGATGCACTCTCTGTGGTGTCACTGGTTTCTAGTGAGTAGATAAGATGCATTCTCTGCGGTGTCACTGGTTTCTAGTGAGTAGATAAGATGCACTCTCTGCGGTGTCACTGGTCTTTAGTGAGTAGATAAGATGCACTCTCTGCGGTGTCACTGGTCTCTAGTGAGTAGATAACATGCATTCTCTGTGATGTCACTGGTTTCTAGTGAGTAGATAACATGCATTCTCTGCGGTGTCACTGGTTTCTAGTGAGTAGATAACATGCATTCTCTGCGGTGTCACTGGTTTCTAGTGAGTAGATAAGATGCACTCTCTGCGGTGTCACTGGTTTCTAGTGAGTAGATAAGATGGACTCTCTGCGGTGTCACTGGTTTCTAGTGAGTAGATAAGATGCACTCTCTGCGGTGTCACTGGTCTCTAGTGAGTAGATAAGATGCACTCTCTGCGGTGTCACTGGTCTCTAGTGAGTAGATAACATGCATTCTCTGTGATGTCACTGGTTTCTAGTGAGTAGATAAGATGCACTCTCTGCGGTGTCACTGGTTTCTAGTGAGTAGATAAGATGGACTCTCTGCGGTGTCACTGGTTTCTAGTGAGTAGATAAGATGCATTCTCTGCGGTGTCACTGGTTTCTAGTGAGTAGATGAGATGCATTCTCTGCGATGTCACTGGTCTCTAGTGAGTAGATAACATGCATTCTCTGCGGTGTCACTGGTTTCTAGTGAGTAGATAAGATGCACTCTCTGCGGTGTCACTGGTCTCTAGTGAGTAGATAAGATGCATTCTCTGCGGTGTCACTGGTTTCTAGTGAGTAGATAAGATGCATTCTCTGTGGTGTCACTGGTTTCTAGTGAGTAGATAAGATGCACTCTCTGCGGTGTCACTGGTTTCTAGTGAGTAGATAAGATGCATTCTCTGCGGTGTCACTGGTTTCTAGTGAGTAGATAACATGCATTCTCTGCGGTGTCACTGGTTTCTAGTGAGTAGATAAGATGCACTCTCTGCGGTGTCACTGGTCTCTAGTGAGTAGATAAGATGCACTCTCTGCGGTGTCACTGGTCTCTAGTGAGTAGATAAGATGCACTCTCTGCGGTGTCACTGGTTTCTAGTGAGTAGATAAGATGCATTCTCTGCGGTGTCACTGGTTTGTAGTGAGTAGATAAGATGCATTCTCTGCGGTGTCACTGGTTTGTAGTGAGTAGATAAGATGCATTCTCTGCGATGTCACTGGTCTCTAGTGAGTAGATAAGATGCATTCTCTGCGGTGTCACTGGTTTCTAGTGAGTAGATAAGATGCACTCTCTGCGGTGTCACTGGTCTCTAGTGAGTAGATAAGATGCATTCTCTGCGGTGTCACTGGTTTCTAGTGAGTAGATAACATTCTCTGTGATGTCACTGGTTTCTAGTGAGTTGATAAGATGCATTCTCTGCGGTGTCACTGGTTTCTAGTGAGTAGATAAGATGCATTCTCTGTGGTGTCACTGGTCTCTAGTGAGTAGATAAGATGCATTCTCTGCGGTGTCACTGGTTTCTAGTGAGTAGATAAGATGCATTCTCTGCGGTGTCACTGGTCTCTAGTGAGTAGATAACATGCATTCTCTGCGGTGTTACTGGTTTCTAGTGAGTAGATAAGATGCATTCTCTGCGGTGTCACTGGTTTCTAGTGAGTAGATAACATGCATTCTCTGTGATGTCACTGGTTTCTAGTGAGTAGATAAGATGCACTCTCTGTGGTGTCACTGGTTTCTAGTGAGTAGATAAGATGCATTCTCTGCGGTGTCACTGGTTTCTAGTGAGTAGATAAGATGCACTCTCTGCGGTGTCACTGGTCTTTAGTGAGTAGATAAGATGCACTCTCTGCGGTGTCACTGGTCTCTAGTGAGTAGATAACATGCATTCTCTGTGATGTCACTGGTTTCTAGTGAGTAGATAACATGCATTCTCTGCGGTGTCACTGGTTTCTAGTGAGTAGATAACATGCATTCTCTGCGGTGTCACTGGTTTCTAGTGAGTAGATAAGATGCACTCTCTGCGGTGTCACTGGTTTCTAGTGAGTAGATAAGATGGACTCTCTGCGGTGTCACTGGTTTCTAGTGAGTAGATAAGATGCACTCTCTGCGGTGTCACTGGTCTCTAGTGAGTAGATAAGATGCACTCTCTGCGGTGTCACTGGTCTCTAGTGAGTAGATAACATGCATTCTCTGTGATGTCACTGGTTTCTAGTGAGTAGATAAGATGCACTCTCTGCGGTGTCACTGGTTTCTAGTGAGTAGATAAGATGGACTCTCTGCGGTGTCACTGGTTTCTAGTGAGTAGATAAGATGCATTCTCTGCGGTGTCACTGGTTTCTAGTGAGTAGATAAGATGCACTCTCTGCGGTGTCACTGGTCTCTAGTGAGTAGATAAGATGCACTCTCTGCGGTGTCACTGGTTTCTAGTGAGTAGATAAGATGCATTCTCTGTGGTGTCACTGGGTTCTAGTGAGTAGATGAGATGCATTCTCTGCGGTGTCACTGGTTTCTAGTGAGTAGATAAGATGCATTCTCTGCAGTGTCACTGGTTTCTAGTGAGTAGATAACATGCATTCTCTGCGGTGTCACTGGTTTCTAGTGAGTAGATAAGATGCACTCTCTGCGGTGTCACTGGTCTCTAGTGAGTAGATAAGATGCACTCTCTGCGGTGTCACTGGTCTCTAGTGAGTAGATAAGATGCACTCTCTGCGGTGTCACTGGTTTCTAGTGAGTAGATAAGATGCATTCTCTGCGGTGTCACTGGTTTGTAGTGAGTAGATAAGATGCATTCTCTGCGGTGTCACTGGTTTCTAGTGAGTAGATAAGATGCATTCTCTGTGGTGTCACTGGTCTCTAGTGAGTAGATAACATGCATTCTCTGCGGTGTCACTGGTTTCTAGTGAGTAGATAACATGCACTCTCTGTGGTGTCACTGGTTTCTAGTGAGTAGATAAGATGCATTCTCTGCGGTGTCACTGGTTTCTAGTGAGTAGATAAGATGCATTCTCTGCGGTGTCACTGGTTTCTAGTGAGTAGATGAGATGCATTCTCTGCGATGTCACTGGTCTCTAGTGAGTAGATAACATGCATTCTCTGCGGTGTCACTGGTTTCTAGTGAGTAGATAAGATGCACTCTCTGCGGTGTCACTGGTCTCTAGTGAGTAGATAAGATGCATTCTCTGCGGTGTCACTGGTTTCTAGTGAGTAGATAAGATGCATTCTCTGTGGTGTCACTGGTTTCTAGTGAGTAGATAAGATGCACTCTCTGCGGTGTCACTGGTTTCTAGTGAGTAGATAAGATGCATTCTCTGCGGTGTCACTGGTTTCTAGTGAGTAGATAACATGCATTCTCTGCGGTGTCACTGGTTTCTAGTGAGTAGATAATATGCACTCTCTGCGGTGTCACTGGTCTCTAGTGAGTAGATAAGATGCACTCTCTGCGGTGTCACTGGTCTCTAGTGAGTAGATAAGATGCACTCTCTGCGGTGTCACTGGTTTCTAGTGAGTAGATAAGATGCATTCTCTGCGGTGTCACTGGTTTGTAGTGAGTAGATAAGATGCATTCTCTGCGGTGTCACTGGTTTCTAGTGAGTAGATAAGATGCATTCTCTGCGATGTCACTGGTCTCTAGTGAGTAGATAACATGCATTCTCTGCGGTGTCACTGGTTTCTAGTGAGTAGATAAGATGCACTCTCTGCGGTGTCACTGGTCTCTAGTTAGTAGATAAGATGCATTCTCTGCGGTGTCACTGGTTTCTAGTGAGTAGATAACATTCTCTGTGATGTCACTGGTTTCTAGTGAGTTGATAAGATGCATTCTCTGCGGTGTCACTGGTTTCTAGTGAGTAGATAAGATGCATTCTCTGCGGTGTCACTGGTTTCTAGTGAGTAGATAACATTCTCTGTGATGTCACTGGTTTCTAGTGAGTTGATAAGATGCATTCTCTGCGGTGTCACTGGTTTCTAGTGAGTAGATAAGATGCATTCTCTGCGGTGTCACTGGTTTCTAGTGAGTAGATAAGATGCATTCTCTGCGGTGTCACTGGTCTCTAGTGAGTAGATAAGATGCATTCTCTGCGGTGTCACTGGTTTCTAGTGAGTAGATAAGATGCATTCTCTGCAGGGTGTCACTGGTCTCTAGTGAGTAGATAACATGCATTCTCTGCGGTGTTACTGGTTTCTAGTGAGTAGATAAGATGCATTCTCTGCGGTGTCACTGGTTTCTAGTGAGTAGATAACATGCATTCTCTGTGATGTCACTGGTTTCTAGTGAGTAGATAAGATGCACTCTCTGTGGTGTCACTGGTTTCTAGTGAGTAGATAAGATGCATTCTCTGCGGTGTCACTGGTTTCTAGTGAGTAGATAAGATGCACTCTCTGCGGTGTCACTGGTCTCTAGTGAGTAGATAAGATGCACTCTCTGTGGTGTCACTGGTCTCTAGTGAGTAGATAACATGCATTCTCTGTGATGTCACTGGTTTCTAGTGAGTAGATAACATGCATTCTCTGCGGTGTCACTGGTTTCTAGTGAGTAGATAACATGCATTCTCTGCGGTGTCACTGGTTTCTAGTGAGTAGATAAGATGCACTCTCTGCGGTGTCACTGGTTTCTAGTGAGTAGATAAGATGGACTCTCTGCGGTGTCACTGGTTTCTAGTGAGTAGATAAGATGCACTCTCTGCGGTGTCACTGGTCTCTAGTGAGTAGATAAGATGCACTCTCTGCGGTGTCACTGGTCTCTAGTGAGTAGATAAGATGCACTCTCTGCGGTGTCACTGGTTTCTAGTGAGTAGATAAGATGCATTCTCTGCGGTGTCACTGGTTTGTAGTGAGTAGATAAGATGCATTCTCTGTGGTGTCACTGGTCTCTAGTGAGTAGATAACATGCATTCTCTGCGGTGTCACTGGTTTCTAGTGAGTAGATAACATGCACTCTCTGTGGTGTCACTGGTTTCTAGTGAGTAGATAAGATGCATTCTCTGCGGTGTCACTGGTTTCTAGTGAGTAGATAAGATGCATTCTCTGCGGTGTCACTGGTTTCTAGTGAGTAGATGAGATGCATTCTCTGCGGTGTCACTGGTTTCTAGTGAGTAGATAAGATGCACTCTCTGTGGTGTCACTGGTTTCTAGTGAGTAGATAAGATGCATTCTCTGTGGTGTCACTGGTTTCTAGTGAGTAGATAAGATGCATTCTCTGTGGTGTCACTGGTTTCTAGTGAGTAGATAAGATGCATTCTCTGTGATGTCACTGGTTTCTAGTGAGTAGAAAAGATGCATTCTCTGCAGTGTCACTGGTTTCTAGTGAGTAGATAAGATGCATTCTCTGTGGTGTCACTGGTTTCTAGTGAGTAGATAAGATGCATTCTCTGCGGTGTCACTGGTTTCTAGTGAGTAGATAAGATGCATTCTCTGTGATGTCACTGGTTTCTAGTGAGTAGATAAGATGCATTCTCTGTGGTGTCACTGGTTTCTAGTGAGTAGATAAGATGCATTCTCTGCAGTGTCACTGGTTTCTAGTGAGTAGACAACATGCATTCTCTGTGGTGTCACTGGTTTCTAGTGAATGGATATGCTGCACTCTCAGTGATGTCACAGGCTCCTAGTGAGTAGATAAAATGCACTCTCTGCGGTGTCCCTGGTTTCTAGTGAGTAGATAAGATGCATTCTCTGTGGTGTCACTGGTTTCTAGTGAGTAGATAAGATGCATTCTCTGCAGTGTCACTGGTTTCTAGTGAGTAGATAAGAGGCATTCTCAGTGATGTCACAGGCTCCTAGTGAGTAGATAAGATGCATTCTCTGTGGTGTCACTGGTTTCTAGTGAGTAGATAAGATGCATTCTCTGCGGTGTCACTGGTTTCTAGTGAGTAGATAACATGCATTCTCTGCGGTGTCACTGGTTTCTAGTGATTAGATAAGATGCATTCTCAGTGATGTCACAGGCTCCTAGTGAGTAGATAAGATGCATTCTCAGTGATGTCACAGGCTCCTAGTGAGTAGATAAGATGCATTCTCTGCGGTGTCACTGGTTTCTAGTGAGTAGATAACATGCATTCTCTGCGGTGTCACTGGTTTCTAGTGAGTAGATAAAATGCATTCTCAGTGATGTCACAGACTCCTAGTGAGTAGATAAGATGCATTCTCAGTGATGTCACAGGCTCCTAGTGAGTAGATAAGATGCATTCTCTGCGGTGTCACTGGTTTCTAGTGAGTAGATAAGATGCACTCTCTGTGGTGTCACTGGTTTCTAGTGAGTAGATAAGATGCATTCTCTGCGGTGTCACTGGTTTCTAGTGAGTAGATAACATGCATTCTCTGTGATGTCACTGGTTTCTACTTTCTAGTGAGTAGATAAGATGCATTCTCAGTGATGTCACAGGCTCCTAGTGAGTAGATAAGATGCATTCTCTGCGGTGTCACTGGTTTCTAGTGAGTAGATAACATGCATTCTCAGTGATGTCACAGGCTCCTAGTGAGTAGATAAGATGCATTCTCTGTGGTGTCACTGGTTTCTAGTGAGTAGATAACATGCATTCTCAGTGATGTCACAGGCTCCTAGTGAGTAGATAAGATGCATTCTCTGTGGTATCACTGGTTTCTAGTGAGTAGATAAGATGCATTCTCTGTGATGTCACTGGTTTCTAGTGAGTAGATAAGATGCATTCTCTGTGATGTCACAGGCTCCTAGTGAGTAGATAAGATGCATTCTCTGCGGTGTCACTGGTTTCTAGTGAGTAGATAACATGCATTCTCTGTGGTGTCACTGGTTTCTAGTGAGTAGATAAGATGCATTCTCAGTGATGTCACAGGCTCCTAGTGAGTAGATAAGATGCATTCTCAGTGATGTCACAGGCTCCTAGTGAGTAGATAAGATGCATTCTCTGCGGTGTCACTGGTTTCTAGTGAGTAGATAAGATGCATTCTCTGCGGTGTCACTGGTTTCTAGTGAGTAGATAAGATGCATTCTCTGTGATGTCACTGGTTTCTAGTGAGTAGATAAGATGCATTCTCTGTGGTGTCACTGGTTTCTAGTGAGTAGATAACATTCATTCTCAGTGATGTCACAGGCTCCTAGTGAGTAGATAAGATGCATTCTCTGTGGTGTCACTGGTTTCTAGTGAGTAGATAAGATGCATTCTCTGTGGTATCACTGGTTTCTAGTGAGTAGATAACATGCATTCTCTGTGATGTCACTGGTTTCTAGTGAGTAGATAAGATGCATTCTCTGTGGTGTCACTGGTTTCTAGTGAGTAGATAACATGCATTCTCAGTGATGTCACAGGCTCCTAGTGAGTAGATAAGATGCATTCTCTGTGGTGTCACTGGTTTCTAGTGAGTAGATAAGATGCATTCTCTGTGATGTCACTGGTTTCTAGTGAGTAGATAAGATGCATTCTCTGTGATGTCACTGGCTTCTACTTTCTAGTGAGTAGATAAGATGCATTCTCAGTGATGTCACAGGCTCCTAGTGAGTAGATAAGATGCACTCTCAGTGATGTCACAGGCTCCTAGTGAGTAGATAAGATGCATTCTCTGCAGTGTCACTGGTTTCTAGTGAGTAGATAACATGCATTCTCTGCGGTGTCACTGGTTTCTAGTGAGTAGATAAGATGCATTCTCTGTGGTGTCACTGGTTTCTAGTGAGTAGATAAGATGCATTCTCTGCGGTGTCACTGGTTTCTAGTGAGTAGATAACATGCATTCTCTGTGGTGTCACTGGTTTCTAGTGAGTAGATAAGATGCATTCTCAGTGGTGTCACAGGCTCCTAGTGAGTAGATAAGATGCATTCTCAGTGATGTCACAGGCTCCTAGTGAGTAGATAAGATGCATTCGCTGTGATGTCACTGGTTTCTAGTGAGTATATAAGATGCATTCTCTGCGGTGTCACTGGTTTCTAGTGAGTAGATAAGATGCATTCTCTGCGGTGTCACTGGTTTCTAGTGAGTAGATAAGATGCATTCTCTGCGGTGTCACTGGTTTCTAGTGAGTAGATAAGATGCATTCTCTGCGGTGTCACTGGTTTCTAGTGAGTAGATAAGATGCATTCTCTGCGGTGTCACTGGTTTCTAGTGAGTAGATAAGATGCATTCTCTGCGGTGTCACTGGTTTCTAGTGAGTAGATAAGATGCATTCTCTGCGGTGTCACTGGTTTCTAGTGAGTAGATAAGATGCATTCTCTGCGGTGTCACTGGTTTCTAGTGAGTAGATAAGATGCATTCTCTGCGGTGTCACTGGTTTCTAGTGAGTAGATAAGATGCATTCTCTGTGGTATCACTGGTTTCTAGTGAGTAGATAAGATGCATTCTCTGTGATGTCACTGGTTTCTAGTGAGTAGATAAGATGCATTCTCTGTGGTATCACTGGTTTCTAGTGAGTAGATAAGATGCATTCTCTGTGATGTCACTGGTTTCTAGTGAGTAGATAAGATGCATTCTCTGCGGTGTCACTGGTTTCTAGTGAGTAGATAAGATGCATTCTCTGCGGTATCACTGGTTTCTAGTGAGTAGATAAGATGCATTCTCTGTGATGTCACTGGTTTCTAGTGAGTAGATAAGATGCATTCTCTGCGGTGTCACTGGTTTCTAGTGAGTAGATAAGATGCATTCTCTGTGATGTCACTGGTTTCTAGTGAGTAGATAAGATGCATTCTCTGTGATGTCACTGGTTTCTAGTGAGTAGATAAGATGCATTCTCTGTGATGTCACTGGTTTCTACTTTCTAGTGAGTAGATAAGATGCATTCTCAGTGATGTCACAGGCTCCTAGTGAGTAGATAAGATGCACTCTCAGTGATGTCACAGGCTCCTAGTGAGTAGATAAGATGCATTCTCTGCAGTGTCACTGGTTTCTAGTGAGTAGATAACATGCATTCTCTGCGGTGTCACTGGTTTCTAGTGAGTAGATAAGATGCATTCTCTGTGGTGTCACTGGTTTCTAGTGAGTAGATAAGATGCATTCTCTGCGGTGTCACTGGTTTCTAGTGAGTAGATAACATGCATTCTCTGTGGTGTCACTGGTTTCTAGTGAGTAGATAAGATGCATTCTCAGTGGTGTCACAGGCTCCTAGTGAGTAGATAAGATGCATTCTCAGTGATGTCACAGGCTCCTAGTGAGTAGATAAGATGCATTCGCTGTGATGTCACTGGTTTCTAGTGAGTATATAAGATGCATTCTCTGCGGTGTCACTGGTTTCTAGTGAGTAGATAAGATGCATTCTCTGCGGTGTCACTGGTTTCTAGTGAGTAGATAAGATGCATTCTCTGCGGTGTCACTGGTTTCTAGTGAGTAGATAAGATGCATTCTCTGCGGTGTCACTGGTTTCTAGTGAGTAGATAAGATGCATTCTCTGCGGTGTCACTGGTTTCTAGTGAGTAGATAAGATGCATTCTCTGCGGTGTCACTGGTTTCTAGTGAGTAGATAAGATGCATTCTCTGCGGTGTCACTGGTTTCTAGTGAGTAGATAAGATGCATTCTCTGCGGTGTCACTGGTTTCTAGTGAGTAGATAAGATGCATTCTCTGCGGTGTCACTGGTTTCTAGTGAGTAGATAAGATGCATTCTCTGTGGTATCACTGGTTTCTAGTGAGTAGATAAGATGCATTCTCTGTGATGTCACTGGTTTCTAGTGAGTAGATAAGATGCATTCTCTGTGGTATCACTGGTTTCTAGTGAGTAGATAAGATGCATTCTCTGTGATGTCACTGGTTTCTAGTGAGTAGATAAGATGCATTCTCTGCGGTGTCACTGGTTTCTAGTGAGTAGATAAGATGCATTCTCTGTGGTATCACTGGTTTCTAGTGAGTAGATAAGATGCATTCTCTGTGATGTCACTGGTTTCTAGTGAGTAGATAAGATGCATTCTCTGCGGTGTCACTGGTTTCTAGTGAGTAGATAAGATGCATTCTCTGTGATGTCACTGGTTTCTAGTGAGTAGATAAGATGCATTCTCTGCGGTGCCACTGGTTTCTAGTGAGTAGATAAGATGCACTCTCTGCGGTGTCACTGGTTTCTAGTGAGTAGATAAGATGCATTCTCTGCGGTGTCACTGGTTTCTAGTGAGTAGATAAGATGCACTCTCTGCGGTGTCACTGGTCTCTAGTGAGTAGATAAGATGCACTCTCTGCGGTGTCACTGGTCTCTAGTGAGTAGATAAGATGCACTCTCTGCGGTGTCACTGGTTTCTAGTGAGTAGATAAGATGCATTCTCTGCGGTGTCACTGGTTTGTAGTGAGTAGATAAGATGCATTCTCTGCGGTGTCACTGGTTTCTAGTGAGTAGATAAGATGCATTCTCTGTGGTGTCACTGGTTTCTAGTGAGTAGATAAGATGCATTCTCTGCGGTGTCACTGGTTTCTAGTGAGTAGATAAGATGCATTCTCTGCGGTGTCACTGGTTTCTAGTGAGTAGATAACAAGCGTTCTCTGCGGTGTCACTGGTTTCTAGTGAGTAGATAAGATGCACTCTCTGCGGTGTCACTGGTTTCTAGTGAGTAGATAAGATGCATTCTCTGCGGTGTCACTGGTCTCTAGTGAGTAGATAACATGCATTCTCTGCGGTGTCACTGGTTTCTAGTGAGTAGATAAGATGCATTCTCTGTGGTGTCACTGGTTTCTAGTGAGTAGATAACATGCACTCTCTGTGGTGTCACTGGTTTCTAGTGAGTAGATAAGATGCATTCTCTGCGGTGTCACTGGTTTCTAGTGAGTAGATAAGATGCATTCTCTGCGGTGTCAATGGTTTCTAGTGAGTAGATGAGATGCATTCTCTGCGGTGTCACTGGTTTCTAGTGAGTAGATAAGATGCATTCTCTGCAGTGTCACTGGTTTCTAGTGAGTAGATAAGATGCACTCTCTGCGGTGTCACTGGTCTCTAGTGAGTAGATAAGATGCATTCTCTGCGGTGTCACTGGTCTCTAGTGAGTTGATAAGATGCATTCTCTGCGGTGTCAATGGTTTCTAGTGAGTAGATGAGATGCATTCTCTGTGATGTCACTGGTCTCTAGTGAGTAGATAACATGCATTCTCTGCGGTGTCACTGGTTTCTAGTGAGTAGATAAGATGCACTCTCTGCGGTGTCACTGGTCTCTAGTGAGTAGATAAGATGCATTCTCTGCGGTGTCACTGGTCTCTAGTGAGTTGATAAGATGCATTCTCTGCGGTGTCACTGGTTTCTAGTGAGTAGATAAGATGCACTCTCTGCGGTGTCACTGGCCTCTAGTGAGTAGATAAGATGCATTCTCTGTGATGTCACTGGTTTCTAGTGAGTATATAAGATGCATTCTCTGCAGTGTCACTGGTTTCTAGTGAGTAGATAAGATGCATTCTCTGCAGTGTCACTGGTTTCTAGTGAGTATATAAGATGCATTCTCTGTGATGTCACTGGTTTCTAGTGAGTAGATAAGATGCATTCTCTGCAGTGTCACTGGTTTCTAGTGAGTATATAAGATGCATTCTCTGCGGTGTCACTGGTTTCTAGTGAGTAGATAAGATGCATTCTCTGCGGTGTCACTGGTTTCTAGTGAGTAGATAAGATGCATTCTCTGTTATGTCACTGGTTTCTAGTGAGTAGATAAGATGCATTCTCTGCGGTGTCACTGGTTTCTAGTGAGTAGATAAGATGCATTCTCTGTGATGTCACTGGTTTCTAGTGAGTAGATAAGATGCATTCTCTGTGGTGTCACTGGTTTCTAGTGAGTAGATAAGATGCATTCTCTGCAGTGTCACTGGTTTCTAGTGAGTATATAAGATGCATTCTCTGCGGTGTCACTGGTTTCTAGTGAGTAGATAAGATGCATTCTCTGCGGTGTCACTGGTTTCTAGTGAGTAGATAAGATGCATTCTCTGCGGTGTCACTGGTTTCTAGTGAGTAGATAAGATGCATTCTCTGTTATGTCACTGGTTTCTAGTGAGTAGATAAGATGCATTCTCTGCGGTGTCACTGGTTTCTAGTGAGTAGATAAGATGCATTCTCTGTGATGTCACTGGTTTCTAGTGAGTAGATAAGATGCATTCTCTGTGGTGTCACTGGTTTCTAGTGAGTAGATAAGATGCATTCTCTGCGGTGTCACTGGTCTCTAGTGAGTAGATAAGATGCATTCTCTGCAGTGTCACTGGTTTCTAGTGAGTAGATAAGATGGACTCTCTGTGGTGTCACTGGTTTCTAGTGAGTAGATAAGATGCATTCTCTGCGGTGTCACTGGTTTCTAGTGAGTAGATAAGATGCATTCTCTGTGATGTCACAGGCTCATAATGAGTAGATAACATGCATTCTCTGCAGTGTCACTGGTTTCTAGTGAGTAGATAAGATGCATTCTCTGCGGTGTCACTGGTTTCTAGTGAGTAGATAAGATGCATTCTCTGCGGTGTCACTGGTTTCTAGTGAGTAGATAACATGCATTCTCTGCGGTGTCACTGGTTTCTAGTGAGTAGATAAGATGCATTCTCAGTGATGTCACAGGCTCCTAGTGAGTAGATAAGATGCATTTTCAGTGATGTCACAGGCTCCTAGTGAGTAGATAAGATGCATTCTCTGCGGTGTCACTGGTTTCTAGTGAGTAGATAAGATGCACTCTCTGTGGTGTCACTGGTTTCTAGTGAGTAGATAAGATGCATTCTCTGCGGTGTCACTGGTTTCTAGTGAGTAGATAACATGCATTCTCTGTGATGTCACTGGTTTCTACTTTCTAGTGAGTAGATAAGATGCATTCTCAGTGATGTCACAGGCTCCTAGTGAGTAGATAAGATGCATTCTCTGCGGTGTCACTGGTTTCTAGTGAGTAGATAAGATGCATTCTCAGTGATGTCACAGGCTCCTAGTGAGTAGATAAGATGCATTCTCTGTGGTGTCACTGGTTTCTAGTGAGTAGATAACATGCATTCTCAGTGATGTCACAGGCTCCTAGTGAGTAGATAAGATGCATTCTCTGTGGTGTCACTGGTTTCTAGTGAGTAGATAAGATGCATTCTCTGTGATGTCACTGGTTTCTAGTGAGTAGATAAGATGCAGTCTCTGTGATGTCACAGGCTCCCAGTGAGTAGATAAGATGCATTCTCTGCGGTGTCACTGGTTTCTAGTGAGTAGATAAGATGCATTCTCTGCGGTGTCACTGGTTTCTAGTGAGTAGATAAGATGCATTCTCTGTGATGTCACTGGTTTCTAGTGAGTAGATAAGATGCATTCTCTGTGGTGTCACTGGTTTCTAGTGAGTAGATAACATTCATTCTCAGTGATGTCACAGGCTCCTAGTGAGTAGATAAGATGCATTCTCTGTGGTGTCACTGGTTTCTAGTGAGTAGATAAGATGCATTCTCTGTGGTATCACTGGTTTCTAGTGAGTAGATAACATGCATTCTCTGTGATGTCACTGGTTTCTAGTGAGTAGATAAGATGCATTCTCTGTGGTGTCACTGGTTTCTAGTGAGTAGATAACATGCATTCTCAGTGATGTCACAGGCTCCTAGTGAGTAGATAAGATGCATTCTCTGTGGTGTCACTGGTTTCTAGTGAGTAGATAAGATGCATTCTCTGTGATGTCACTGGTTTCTAGTGAGTAGATAAGATGCATTCTCTGTGATGTCACTGGTTTCTACTTTCTAGTGAGTAGATAAGATGCATTCTCAGTGATGTCACAGGCTCCTAGTGAGTAGATAAGATGCACTCTCAGTGATGTCACAGGCTCCTAGTGAGTAGATAAGATGCATTCTCTGCAGTGTCACTGGTTTCTAGTGAGTAGATAACATGCATTCTCTGCGGTGTCACGGGTTTCTAGTGAGTAGATAAGATGCATTCTCTGTGGTGTCACTGGTTTCTAGTGAGTAGATAAGATGCATTCTCTGCGGTGTCACTGGTTTCTAGTGAGTAGATAACATGCATTCTCTGTGGTGTCACTGGTTTCTAGTGAGTAGATAAGATGCATTCTCAGTGGTGTCACAGGCTCCTAGTGAGTAGATAAGATGCATTCTCAGTGATGTCACAGGCTCCTAGTGAGTAGATAAGATGCATTCGCTGTGATGTCACTGGTTTCTAGTGAGTATATAAGATGCATTCTCTGCGGTGTCACTGGTTTCTAGTGAGTAGATAAGATGCATTCTCTGCGGTGTCACTGGTTTCTAGTGAGTAGATAAGATGCATTCTCTGCGGTGTCACTGGTTTCTAGTGAGTAGATAAGATGCATTCTCTGCGGTGTCACTGGTTTCTAGTGAGTAGATAAGATGCATTCTCTGTGGTGTCACTGGTTTCTAGTGAGTAGATAAGATGCATTCTCTGCGGTGTCACTGGTTTCTAGTGAGTAGATAAGATGCATTCTCTGCGGTGTCACTGGTTTCTAGTGAGTAGATAAGATGCATTCTCTGCGGTGTCACTGGTTTCTAGTGAGTAGATAAGATGCATTCTCTGCGGTGTGACTGGTTTCTAGTGAGTAGATAAGATGCATTCTCTGCGGTGTCACTGGTTTCTAGTGAGTAGATAAGATGCATTCTCTGTGGTATCACTGGTTTCTAGTGAGTAGATAAGATGCATTCTCTGTGGTGTCACTGGTTTCTAGTGAGTAGATAAGATGCATTCTCTGTGGTGTCACTGGTCTCTAGTGAGTAGATTAGATGCACTCTCTGTGATGTCACTGGTTTCTAGTGAGTAGATAAGATGCATTCTCTGTGATGTCACTGGTTTCTAGTGAGTAGATAAGATGCATTCTCTGCGGTGTCACTGGTTTCTAGTGAGTAGATAAGATGCACTCTCTGCGGTGTCACTGGTTTCTAGTGAGTAGATAAGATGCATTCTCTGCGGTGTCACTGGTTTCTAGTGAGTAGATAAGATGCACTCTCTGCGGTGTCACTGGTCTCTAGTGAGTAGATAAGATGCACTCTCTGCGGTGTCACTGGTCTCTAGTGAGTAGATAAGATGCACTCTCTGCGGTGTCACTGGTTTCTAGTGAGTAGATAAGATGCATTCTCTGCGGTGTCACTGGTTTGTAGTGAGTAGATAAGATGCATTCTCTGCGGTGTCACTGGTTTCTAGTGAGTAGATAAGATGCATTCTCTGTGGTGTCACTGGTCTCTAGTGAGTAGATAACATGCATTCTCTGCGGTGTCACTGGTTTCTAGTGAGTAGATAACATGCACTCTCTGTGGTGTCACTGGTTTCTAGTGAGTAGATAAGATGCATTCTCTGCGGTGTCACTGGTTTCTAGTGAGTAGATAAGATGCATTCTCTGCGGTGTCACTGGTTTCTAGTGAGTAGATGAGATGCATTCTCTGCGATGTCACTGGTCTCTAGTGAGTAGATAACATGCATTCTCTGCGGTGTCACTGGTTTCTACTGAGTAGATAAGATGCACTCTCTGCGGTGTCACTGGTCTCTAGTGAGTAGATAAGATGCATTCTCTGCGGTGTCACTGGTCTCTAGTGAGTTGATAAGATGCATTCTCTGCGGTGTCACTGGTTTCTAGTGAGTAGATAAGATGCATTCTCTGTGGTGTCACTGGTCTCTAGTGAGTAGATAAGATGCATTCTCTGCGGTGTCACTGGTTTGTAGTGAGTAGATAAGATGCATTCTCTGCGGTGTCACTGGTCTCTAGTGAGTAGATAACATGCATTCTCTGCGGTGTTACTGGTTTCTAGTGAGTAGATAAGATGCATTCTCTGCGGTGTCACTGGTTTCTAGTGAGTAGATAACATGCATTCTCTGTGATGTCACTGGTTTCTAGTGAGTAGATAAGATGCACTCTCTGTGGTGTCACTGGTTTCTAGTGAGTAGATAAGATGCATTCTCTGCGGTGTCACTGGTTTCTAGTGAGTAGATAAGATGCATTCTCTGCGGTGTCACTGGTTTCTAGTGAGTAGATAAGATGCATTCTCTGCGGTGTCACTGGTTTGTAGTGAGTAGATAAGATGCATTCTCTGCGGTGTCACTGGTTTGTAGTGAGTAGATAAGATGCATTCTCTGCGGTGTCACTGGTTTCTAGTGAGTAGATAAGATGCATTCTCTGTGGTGTCACTGGTCTCTAGTGAGTAGATAACATGCATTCTCTGCGGTGTCACTGGTTTCTAGTGAGTAGATAACATGCACTCTCTGTGGTGTCACTGGTTTCTAGTGAGTAGATAAGATGCATTCTCTGCGGTGTCACTGGTTTCTAGTGAGTAGATAAGATGCATTCTCTGCGGTGTCACTGGTTTCTAGTGAGTAGATGAGATGCATTCTCTGCGATGTCACTGGTCTCTAGTGAGTAGATAACGTGCATTCTCTGCGGTGTCACTGGTTTCTAGTGAGTAGATAAGATGCACTCTCTGCGGTGTCACTGGTCTCTAGTGAGTAGATAAGATGCATTCTCTGCGGTGTCACTGGTCTCTAGTGAGTTGATAAGATGCATTCTCTGCAGTGTCACTGGTTTCTAGTGAGTAGATAAGATGCATTCTCTGTGGTGTCACTGGTCTCTAGTGAGTAGATAAGATGCATTCTCTGCGGTGTCACTGGTTTCTAGTGAGTAGATAAGATGCATTCTCTGCGGTGTTACTGGTCTCTAGTGAGTAGATAACATGCATTCTCTGCGGTGTTACTGGTTTCTAGTGAGTAGATAAGATGCATTCTCTGCGGTGTCACTGGTTTCTAGTGAGTAGATAACATGCATTCTCTGTGATGTCACTGGTTTCTAGTGAGTAGATAAGATGCACTCTCTGTGGTGTCACTGGTTTCTAGTGAGTAGATAAGATGCATTATCTGCGGTGTCACTGGTTTCTAGTGAGTAGATAAGATGCATTCTCTGCGGTGTCACTGGTTTCTAGTGAGTAGATAAGATGCATTCTCTGCGGTGTCACTGGTTTCTAGTGAGTAGATAAGATGCACTCTCTGCGGTGTCACTGGTCTCTAGTGAGTAGATAAGATGCACTCTCTGCGGTGTCACTGGTCTCTAGTGAGTAGATAACATGCATTCTCTGTGATGTCACTGGTTTCTAGTGAGTAGATAAGATGCACTCTCTGCGGTGTCACTGGTTTCTAGTGAGTAGATAAGATGGACTCTCTGCGGTGTCACTGGTTTCTAGTGAGTAGATAAGATGCATTCTCTGCGGTGTCACTGGTTTCTAGTGAGTAGATAAGATGCACTCTCTGCGGTGTCACTGGTCTCTAGTGAGTAGATAAGATGCACTCTCTGCGGTGTCACTGGTTTCTAGTGAGTAGATAAGATGCACTCTCTGCGGTGTCACTGGTTTCTAGTGAGTAGATAAGATGCACTCTCTGCGGTGTCACTGGTTTCTAGTGAGTAGATAAGATGCATTCTCTGCGGTGTCACTGGTTTGTAGTGAGTAGATAAGATGCATTCTCTGCGGTGTCACTGGTTTCTAGTGAGTAGATAAGATGCATTCTCTGTGGTGTCACTGGTCTCTAGTGAGTAGATAACATGCATTCTCTGCGGTGTCACTGGTTTCTAGTAAGTAGATAAGATGCACTCTCTGTGGTGTCACTGGTTTCTAGTGAGTAGATAAGATGCATTCTCTGCGGTGTCACTGGTTTCTAGTGAGTAGATAAGATGCATTCCCTGCAGTGTCACTGGTTTCTAGTGAGTAGATAAGATGCACTCTCTGCGGTGTCACTGGTCTCTAGTGAGTAGATAAGATGCATTCTCTGTGATGTCACTGGTTTCTAGTGAGTATATAAGATGCATTCTCTGCAGTGTCACTGGTTTCTAGTGAGTATATAAGATGCATTCTCTGTGATGTCACTGGTTTCTAGTGAGTAGATAAGATGCATTCTCTGCAGTGTCACTGGTTTCTAGTGAGTAGATAACATGCATTCTCAGTGATGTCACAGGCTCCTAGTGAGTAGATAAGATGCATTCTCTGTGGTGTCACTGGTTTCTAGTGAGTAGATAAGATGCATTCTCTGCGGTGTCACTGGTTTGTAGTGAGTAGATAAGATGCATTCTCTGCGGTGTCACTGGTTTCTAGTGAGTAGATAAGATGCATTCTCTGTGGTGTCACTGGTCTCTAGTGAGTAGATAACATGCATTCTCTGCGGTGTCACTGGTTTCTAGTAAGTAGATAAGATGCACTCTCTGTGGTGTCACTGGTTTCTAGTGAGTAGATAAGATGCATTCTCTGCGGTGTCACTGGTTTCTAGTGAGTAGATAAGATGCATTCTCTGCAGTGTCACTGGTTTCTAGTGAGTAGATAAGATGCACTCTCTGCGGTGTCACTGGTCTCTAGTGAGTAGATAAGATGCATTCTCTGTGATGTCACTGGTTTCTAGTGAGTATATAAGATGCATTCTCTGTGATGTCACTGGTTTCTAGTGAGTAGATAAGATGCATTCTCTGCAGTGTCACTGGTTTCTAGTGAGTAGATAACATGCATTCTCAGTGATGTCACAGGCTCCTAGTGAGTAGATAAGATGCATTCTCTGTGGTGTCACTGGTTTCTAGTGAGTAGATAACATGCATTCTCAGTGATGTCACAGGCTCCTAGTGAGTAGATAAGATGCATTCTCTGTGGTGTCACTGGTTTCTAGTGAGTAGATAAGATGCATTCTCTGTGATGTCACTGGTTTCTAGTGAGTAGATAAGATGCAGTCTCTGTGATGTCACAGGCTCCTAGTGAGTAGATAAGATGCATTCTCTGCGGTGTCACTGGTTTCTAGTGAGTAGATAAGATGCATTCTCTGCGGTGTCACTGGTTTCTAGTGAGTAGATAAGATGCATTCTCTGTGATGTCACTGGTTTCTAGTGAGTAGATAAGATGCATTCTCTGTGGTGTCACTGGTTTCTAGTGAGTAGATAACATTCATTCTCAGTGATGTCACAGGCTCCTAGTGAGTAGATAAGATGCATTCTCTGTGGTGTCACTGGTTTCTAGTGAGTAGATAAGATGCATTCTCTGTGGTATCACTGGTTTCTAGTGAGTAGATAACATGCATTCTCTGTGATGTCACTGGTTTCTAGTGAGTAGATAAGATGCATTCTCTGTGGTGTCACTGGTTTCTAGTGAGTAGATAACATGCATTCTCAGTGATGTCACAGGCTCCTAGTGAGTAGATAAGATGCATTCTCTGTGGTGTCACTGGTTTCTAGTGAGTAGATAAGATGCATTCTCTGTGATGTCACTGGTTTCTAGTGAGTAGATAAGATGCATTCTCTGTGATGTCACTGGTTTCTACTTTCTAGTGAGTAGATAAGATGCATTCTCATTGATGTCACAGGCTCCTAGTGAGTAGATAAGATGCACTCTCAGTGATGTCACAGGCTCCTAGTGAGTAGATAAGATGCATTCTCTGCAGTGTCACTGGTTTCTAGTGAGTAGATAACATGCATTCTCTGCGGTGTCACGGGTTTCTAGTGAGTAGATAAGATGCATTCTCTGTGGTGTCACTGGTTTCTAGTAAGTAGATAAGATGCATTCTCTGCGGTGTCACTGGTTTCTAGTGAGTAGATAACATGCATTCTCTGTGGTGTCACTGGTTTCTAGTGAGTAGATAAGATGCATTCTCAGTGGTGTCACAGGCTCCTAGTGAGTAGATAAGATGCATTCTCAGTGATGTCACAGGCTCCTAGTGAGTAGATAAGATGCATTCGCTGTGATGTCACTGGTTTCTAGTGAGTATATAAGATGCATTCTCTGCGGTGTCACTGGTTTCTAGTGAGTAGATAAGATGCATTCTCTGCGGTGTCACTGGTTTCTAGTGAGTAGATAAGATGCATTCTCTGCGGTGTCACTGGTTTCTAGTGAGTAGATAAGATGCATTCTCTGCGGTGTCACTGGTTTCTAGTGAGTAGATAAGATGCATTCTCTGTGGTGTCACTGGTTTCTAGTGAGTAGATAAGATGCATTCTCTGCGGTGTCACTGGTTTCTAGTGAGTAGATAAGATGCATTCTCTGCGGTGTCACTGGTTTCTAGTGAGTAGATAAGATGCATTCTCTGCGGTGTCACTGGTTTCTAGTGAGTAGATAAGATGCATTCTCTGCGGTGTGACTGGTTTCTAGTGAGTAGATAAGATGCATTCTCTGCGGTGTCACTGGTTTCTAGTGAGTAGATAAGATGCATTCTCTGTGGTATCACTGGTTTCTAGTGAGTAGATAAGATGCATTCTCTGTGGTGTCACTGGTTTCTAGTGAGTAGATAAGATGCATTCTCTGTGGTGTCACTGGTCTCTAGTGAGTAGATTAGATGCACTCTCTGTGATGTCACTGGTTTCTAGTGAGTAGATAAGATGCATTCTCTGTGATGTCACTGGTTTCTAGTGAGTAGATAAGATGCATTCTCTGCGGTGTCACTGGTTTCTAGTGAGTAGATAAGATGCACTCTCTGCGGTGTCACTGGTTTCTAGTGAGTAGATAAGATGCATTCTCTGCGGTGTCACTGGTTTCTAGTGAGTAGATAAGATGCACTCTCTGCGGTGTCACTGGTCTCTAGTGAGTAGATAAGATGCACTCTCTGCGGTGTCACTGGTCTCTAGTGAGTAGATAAGATGCACTCTCTGCGGTGTCACTGGTTTCTAGTGAGTAGATAAGATGCATTCTCTGCGGTGTCACTGGTTTGTAGTGAGTAGATAAGATGCATTCTCTGCGGTGTCATTGGTTTCTAGTGAGTAGATAAGATGCATTCTCTGTGGTGTCACTGGTCTCTAGTGAGTAGATAACATGCATTCTCTGCGGTGTCACTGGTTTCTAGTGAGTAGATAACATGCACTCTCTGTGGTGTCACTGGTTTCTAGTGAGTAGATAAGATGCATTCTCTGCGGTGTCACTGGTTTCTAGTGAGTAGATAAGATGCATTCTCTGCGGTGTCACTGGTTTCTAGTGAGTAGATGAGATGCATTCTCTGCGATGTCACTGGTCTCTAGTGAGTAGATAACATGCATTCTCTGCGGTGTCACTGGTTTCTAGTGAGTAGATAAGATGCACTCTCTGCGGTGTCACTGGTCTCTAGTGAGTAGATAAGATGCATTCTCTGCGGTGTCACTGGTCTCTAGTGAGTTGATAAGATGCATTCTCTGCGGTGTCACTGGTTTCTAGTGAGTAGATAAGATGCATTCTCTGTGGTGTCACTGGTCTCTAGTGAGTAGATAAGATGCATTCTCTGCGGTGTCACTGGTTTGTAGTGAGTAGATAAGATGCATTCTCTGCGGTGTCACTGGTCTCTAGTGAGTAGATAACATGCATTCTCTGCGGTGTTACTGGTTTCTAGTGAGTAGATAAGATGCATTCTCTGCGGTGTCACTGGTTTCTAGTGAGTAGATAACATGCATTCTCTGTGATGTCACTGGTTTCTAGTGAGTAGATAAGATGCACTCTCTGTGGTGTCACTGGTTTCTAGTGAGTAGATAAGATGCATTCTCTGCGGTGTCACTGGTTTCTAGTGAGTAGATAAGATGCATTCTCTGCGGTGTCACTGGTTTCTAGTGAGTAGATAAGATGCATTCTCTGCGGTGTCACTGGTTTCTAGTGAGTAGATAAGATGCATTCTCTGCGGTGTCACTGGTTTGTAGTGAGTAGATAAGATGCATTCTCTGCGGTGTCACTGGTTTCTAGTGAGTAGATAAGATGCATTCTCTGTGGTGTCACTGGTCTCTAGTGAGTAGATAACATGCATTCTCTGCGGTGTCACTGGTTTCTAGTGAGTAGATAACATGCACTCTCTGTGGTGTCACTGGTTTCTAGTGAGTAGATAAGATGCATTCTCTGCGGTGTCACTGGTTTCTAGTGAGTAGATAAGATGCATTCTCTGCGGTGTCACTGGTTTCTAGTGAGTAGATGAGATGCATTCTCTGCGATGTCACTGGTCTCTAGTGAGTAGATAACGTGCATTCTCTGCGGTGTCACTGGTTTCTAGTGAGTAGATAAGATGCATTCTCTGCGGTGTCACTGGTCTCTAGTGAGTTGATAAGATGCATTCTCTGCGGTGTCACTGGTTTCTAGTGAGTAGATAAGATGCATTCTCTGTGGTGTCACTGGTCTCTAGTGAGTAGATAAGATGCATTCTCTGCGGTGTCACTGGTTTCTAGTGAGTAGATAAGATGCATTCTCTGCGGTGTTACTGGTCTCTAGTGAGTAGATAACATGCATTCTCTGCGGTGTTACTGGTTTCTAGTGAGTAGATAAGATGCATTCTCTGCGGTGTCACTGGTTTCTAGTGAGTAGATAACATGCATTCTCTGTGATGTCACTGGTTTCTAGTGAGTAGATAAGATGCACTCTCTGTGGTGTCACTGGTTTCTAGTGAGTAGATAAGATGCATTATCTGCGGTGTCACTGGTTTCTAGTGAGTAGATAAGATGCATTCTCTGCGGTGTCACTGGTTTCTAGTGAGTAGATAAGATGCATTCTCTGCGGTGTCACTGGTTTCTAGTGAGTAGATAAGATGCACTCTCTGCGGTGTCACTGGTCTCTAGTGAGTAGATAAGATGCACTCTCTGCGGTGTCACTGGTCTCTAGTGAGTAGATAACATGCATTCTCTGTGATGTCACTGGTTTCTAGTGAGTAGATAAGATGCACTCTCTGCGGTGTCACTGGTTTCTAGTGAGTAGATAAGATGGACTCTCTGCGGTGTCACTGGTTTCTAGTGAGTAGATAAGATGCATTCTCTGCGGTGTCACTGGTTTCTAGTGAGTAGATAAGATGCACTCTCTGCGGTGTCACTGGTCTCTAGTGAGTAGATAAGATGCACTCTCTGCGGTGTCACTGGTTTCTAGTGAGTAGATAAGATGCACTCTCTGCGGTGTCACTGGTTTCTAGTGAGTAGATAAGATGCACTCTCTGCGGTGTCACTGGTTTCTAGTGAGTAGATAAGATGCATTCTCTGCGGTGTCACTGGTTTGTAGTGAGTAGATAAGATGCATTCTCTGCGGTGTCACTGGTTTCTAGTGAGTAGATAAGATGCATTCTCTGTGGTGTCACTGGTCTCTAGTGAGTAGATAACATGCATTCTCTGCGGTGTCACTGGTTTCTAGTGAGTAGATAACATGCACTCTCTGTGGTGTCACTGGTTTCTAGTGAGTAGATAAGATGCATTCTCTGCGGTGTCACTGGTTTCTAGTGAGTAGATAAGATGCATTCTCTGCGGTGTCACTGGTTTCTAGTGAGTAGATGAGATGCATTCTCTGCGGTGTCACTGGTTTCTAGTAAGTAGATAAGATGCACTCTCTGTGGTGTCACTGGTTTCTAGTGAGTAGATAAGATGCATTCTCTGCGGTGTCACTGGTTTCTAGTGAGTAGATAAGATGCATTCTCTGCAGTGTCACTGGTTTCTAGTGAGTAGATAAGATGCACTCTCTGCGGTGTCACTGGTCTCTAGTGAGTAGATAAGATGCATTCTCTGTGATGTCACTGGTTTCTAGTGAGTATATAAGATGCATTCTCTGCAGTGTCACTGGTTTCTAGTGAGTATATAAGATGCATTCTCTGTGATGTCACTGGTTTCTAGTGAGTAGATAAGATGCATTCTCTGCAGTGTCACTGGTTTCTAGTGAGTATATAAGATGCATTCTCTGTGATGTCACTGGTTTCTAGTGAGTAGATAAGATGCATTCTCTGCGGTGTCACTGGTTTCTAGTGAGTAGATAAGATGCATTCTCTGTGGTGTCACTGGTTTCTAGTGAGTAGATAAGATGCATTCTCTGTGATGTCACTGGTTTCTAGTGAGTAGATAAGATGCATTCTCTGCGGTGTCACTGGTTTCTAGTGAGTAGATAAGATGCATTCTCTGTGGTGTCACTGGTTTCTAGTGAGTAGATAAGATGCACTCTCTGCGGTGTCACTGGTTTCTAGTGAGTAGATAAGATGCATTCTCTGCGGTGTCACTGGTTTCTAGTGAGTAGATAACATGCATTCTCTGCGGTGTCACTGGTTTCTAGTGAGTAGATAAGATGCACTCTCTGCGGTGTCACTGGTCTCTAGTAAGTAGATAAGATGCACTCTCTGCGGTGTCACTGGTCTCTAGTGAGTAGATAAGATGCACTCTCTGCGGTGTCACTGGTTTCTAGTGAGTAGATAAGATGCATTCTCTGCGGTGTCACTGGTTTGTAGTGAGTAGATAAGATGCATTCTCTGCGGTGTCACTGGTTTCTAGTGAGTAGATAAGATGCATTCTCTGTGGTGTCACTGGTCTCTAGTGAGTAGATAACATGCATTCTCTGCGGTGTCACTGGTTTCTAGTGAGTAGATAACATGCACTCTCTGTGGTGTCACTGGTTTCTAGTGAGTAGATAAGATGCATTCTCTGCGGTGTCACTGGTTTCTAGTGAGTAGATAAGATGCATTCTCTGCGGTGTCACTGGTTTCTAGTGAGTAGATAAGATGCATTCTCTGTGGTGTCACTGGTCTCTAGTGAGTAGATAACATGCATTCTCTGCGGTGTCACTGGTTTCTAGTGAGTAGATAACATGCACTCTCTGTGGTGTCACTGGTTTCTAGTGAGTAGATAAGATGCATTCTCTGCGGTGTCACTGGTTTCTAGTGAGTAGATAAGATGCATTCTCTGCGGTGTCACTGGTTTCTAGTGAGTAGATGAGATGCATTCTCTGCGATGTCACTGGTCTCTAGTGAGTAGATAACATGCATTCTCTGCGGTGTCACTGGTTTCTAGTGAGTAGATAAGATGCACTCTCTGCGGTGTCACTGGTCTCTAGTGAGTAGATAAGATGCATTCTCTGCGGTGTCACTGGTTTCTAGTGAGTAGATAACATTCTCTGTGATGTCACTGGTTTCTAGTGAGTTGATAAGATGCATTCTCTGCGGTGTCACTGGTTTCTAGTGAGTAGATAAGATGCATTCTCTGTGGTGTCACTGGTCTCTAGTGAGTAGATAAGATGCATTCTCTGCGGTGTCACTGGTTTCTAGTGAGTAGATAAGATGCATTCTCTGCGGTGTCACTGGTCTCTAGTGAGTAGATAACATGCATTCTCTGCGGTGTTACTGGTTTCTAGTGAGTAGATAAGATGCATTCTCTGCGGTGTCACTGGTTTCTAGTGAGTAGATAACATGCATTCTCTGTGATGTCACTGGTTTCTAGTGAGTAGATAAGATGCACTCTCTGTGGTGTCACTGGTTTCTAGTGAGTAGATAAGATGCATTCTCTGCGGTGTCACTGGTTTCTAGTGAGTAGATAAGATGCACTCTCTGCGGTGTCACTGGTCTCTAGTGAGTAGATAAGATGCACTCTCTGCGGTGTCACTGGTCTCTAGTGAGTAGATAACATGCATTCTCTGTGATGTCACTGGTTTCTAGTGAGTAGATAAGATGCACTCTCTGCGGTGTCACTGGTTTCTAGTGAGTAGATAAGATGGACTCTCTGCGGTGTCACTGGTTTCTAGTGAGTAGATAAAATGCATTCTCTGCGGTGTCACTGGTTTCTAGTGAGTAGATAAGATGCATTCTCTGCGGTGTCACTGGTCTCTAGTGAGTAGATAACATGCATTCTCTGCGGTGTTACTGGTTTCTAGTGAGTAGATAAGATGCATTCTCTGCGGTGTCACTGGTTTCTAGTGAGTAGATAACATGCATTCTCTGTGATGTCACTGGTTTCTAGTGAGTAGATAAGATGCACTCTCTGTGGTGTCACTGGTTTCTAGTGAGTAGATAAGATGCATTCTCTGCGGTGTCACTGGTTTCTAGTGAGTAGATAAGATGCACTCTCTGCGGTGTCACTGGTCTCTAGTGAGTAGATAAGATGCACTCTCTGCGGTGTCACTGGTCTCTAGTGAGTAGATAAGATGCACTCTCTGCGGTGTCACTGGTCTCTAGTGAGTAGATAACATGCATTCTCTGTGATGTCACTGGTTTCTAGTGAGTAGATAAGATGCACTCTCTGCGGTGTCACTGGTTTCTAGTGAGTAGATAAGATGCATTCTCTGCGGTGTCACTGGTCTCTAGTGAGTAGATAAGATGCATTCTCTGCGGTGTCACTGGTTTCTAGTGAGTAGATAACATTCTCTGTGATGTCACTGGTTTCTAGTGAGTAGATAAGATGCATTCTCTGCGGTGTCACTGGTTTGTAGTGAGTAGATAAGATGCATTCTCTGCGGTGTCACTGGTTTCTAGTGAGTAGATAAGATGCATTCTCTGTGGTGTCACTGGTCTCTAGTGAGTAGATAACATGCATTCTCTGCGGTGTCACTGGTTTCTAGTGAGTAGATAACATGCACTCTCTGTGGTGTCACTGGTTTCTAGTGAGTAGATAAGATGCATTCTCTGCGGTGTCACTGGTTTCTAGTGAGTAGATAAGATGCATTCTCTGCGGTGTCACTGGTTTCTAGTGAGTAGATGAGATGCATTCTCTGCGGTGTCACTGGTTTCTAGTGAGTAGATAAGATGCACTCTCTGTGGTGTCACTGGTTTCTAGTGAGTAGATAAGATGCATTCTCTGTGGTGTCACTGGTTTCTAGTGAGTAGATAAGATGTATTCTCTGCAGTGTCACTGGTTTCTAGTGAGTAGATAAGATGCACTCTCTGCGGTGTCACTGGTCTCTAGTGAGTAGATAAGATGCATTCTCTGTGATGTCACTGGTTTCTAGTGAGTATATAAGATGCATTCTCTGCAGTGTCACTGGTTTCTAGTGAGTAGATAAGATGCATTCTCTGCAGTGTCACTGGTTTCTAGTGAGTATATAAGATGCATTCTCTGTGATGTCACTGGTTTCTAGTGAGTAGATAAGATGCATTCTCTGCGGTGTCACTGGTTTCTAGTGAGTAGATAAGATGCATTCTCTGTGGTGTCACTGGTTTCTAGTGAGTAGATAAGATGCATTCTCTGTGGTGTCACTGGTTTCTAGTGAGTAGATAAGATGCATTCTCTGTGATGTCACTGGTTTCTAGTGAGTAGATAAGATGCATTCTCTGCAGTGTCACTGGTTTCTAGTGAGTAGATAAGATGCATTCTCTGTGGTGTCACTGGTTTCTAGTGAGTAGATAAGATGCACTCTCTGCGGTGTCACTGGTTTCTAGTGAGTAGATAAGATGCATTCTCTGCGGTGTCACTGGTTTCTAGTGAGTAGATAACATGCATTCTCTGCGGTGTCACTGGTTTCTAGTGAGTAGATAAGATGCACTCTCTGCGGTGTCACTGGTCTCTAGTGAGTAGATAAGATGCACTCTCTGCGGTGTCACTGGTCTCTAGTGAGTAGATAAGATGCACTCTCTGCGGTGTCACTGGTTTCTAGTGAGTAGATAAGATGCATTCTCTGCGGTGTCACTGGTTTGTAGTGAGTAGATAAGATGCATTCTCTGCGGTGTCACTGGTTTCTAGTGAGTAGATAACATGCATTCTCTGCGGTGTCACTGGTTTCTAGTGAGTAGATAAGATGCATTCTCAGTGGTGTCACAGGCTCCTAGTGAGTAGATAAGATGCATTCTCAGTGATGTCACAGGCTCCTAGTGAGTAGATAAGATGCATTCGCTGTGATGTCACTGGTTTCTAGTGAGTATATAAGATGCATTCTCTGCGGTGTCACTGGTTTCTAGTGAGTAGATAAGATGCATTCTCTGCGGTGTCACTGGTTTCTAGTGAGTAGATAAGATGCATTCTCTGCGGTGTCACTGGTTTCTAGTGAGTAGATAAGATGCATTCTCTGCGGTGTCACTGGTTTCTAGTGAGTAGATAAGATGCATTCTCTGTGGTGTCACTGGTTTCTAGTGAGTAGATAAGATGCATTCTCTGCGGTGTCACTGGTTTCTAGTGAGTAGATAAGATGCATTCTCTGCGGTGTCACTGGTTTCTAGTGAGTAGATAAGATGCATTCTCTGCGGTGTCACTGGTTTCTAGTGAGTAGATAAGATGCATTCTCTGCGGTGTGACTGGTTTCTAGTGAGTAGATAAGATGCATTCTCTGCGGTGTCACTGGTTTCTAGTGAGTAGATAAGATGCATTCTCTGTGGTATCACTGGTTTCTAGTGAGTAGATAAGATGCATTCTCTGTGGTGTCACTGGTTTCTAGTGAGTAGATAAGATGCATTCTCTGTGGTGTCACTGGTCTCTAGTGAGTAGATTAGATGCACTCTCTGTGATGTCACTGGTTTCTAGTGAGTAGATAAGATGCATTCTCTGTGATGTCACTGGTTTCTAGTGAGTAGATAAGATGCATTCTCTGCGGTGTCACTGGTTTCTAGTGAGTAGATAAGATGCACTCTCTGCGGTGTCACTGGTTTCTAGTGAGTAGATAAGATGCATTCTCTGCGGTGTCACTGGTTTCTAGTGAGTAGATAAGATGCACTCTCTGCGGTGTCACTGGTCTCTAGTGAGTAGATAAGATGCACTCTCTGCGGTGTCACTGGTCTCTAGTGAGTAGATAAGATGCACTCTCTGAGGTGTCACTGGTTTCTAGTGAGTAGATAAGATGCATTCTCTGCGGTGTCACTGGTTTGTAGTGAGTAGATAAGATGCATTCTCTGCGGTGTCACTGGTTTCTAGTGAGTAGATAAGATGCATTCTCTGTGGTGTCACTGGTCTCTAGTGAGTAGATAACATGCATTCTCTGCGGTGTCACTGGTTTCTAGTGAGTAGATAACATGCACTCTCTGTGGTGTCACTGGTTTCTAGTGAGTAGATAAGATGCATTCTCTGCGGTGTCACTGGTTTCTAGTGAGTAGATAAGATGCATTCTCTGCAGTGTCACTGGTTTCTAGTGAGTAGATAAGATGCACTCTCTGCGGTGTCACTGGTCTCTAGTGAGTAGATAAGATGCATTCTCTGTGATGTCACTGGTTTCTAGTGAGTATATAAGATGCATTCTCTGCAGTGTCACTGGTTTCTAGTGAGTATATAAGATGCATTCTCTGTGATGTCACTGGTTTCTAGTGAGTAGATAAGATGCATTCTCTGCAGTGTCACTGGTTTCTAGTGAGTATATAAGATGCATTCTCTGTGATGTCACTGGTTTCTAGTGAGTAGATAAGATGCATTCTCTGCGGTGTCACTGGTTTCTAGTGAGTAGATAAGATGCATTCTCTGTGGTGTCACTGGTTTCTAGTGAGTAGATAAGATGCATTCTCTGTGATGTCACTGGTTTCTAGTGAGTAGATAAGATGCATTCTCTGCGGTGTCACTGGTTTCTAGTGAGTAGATAAGATGCATTCTCTGTGGTGTCACTGGTTTCTAGTGAGTAGATAAGATGCACTCTCTGCGGTGTCACTGGTTTCTAGTGAGTAGATAAGATGCATTCTCTGCGGTGTCACTGGTTTCTAGTGAGTAGATAACATGCATTCTCTGCGGTGTCACTGGTTTCTAGTGAGTAGATAAGATGCACTCTCTGCGGTGTCACTGGTCTCTAGTAAGTAGATAAGATGCACTCTCTGCGGTGTCACTGGTCTCTAGTGAGTAGATAAGATGCACTCTCTGCGGTGTCACTGGTTTCTAGTGAGTAGATAAGATGCATTCTCTGCGGTGTCACTGGTTTGTAGTGAGTAGATAAGATGCATTCTCTGCGGTGTCACTGGTTTCTAGTGAGTAGATAAGATGCATTCTCTGTGGTGTCACTGGTCTCTAGTGAGTAGATAACATGCATTCTCTGCGGTGTCACTGGTTTCTAGTGAGTAGATAACATGCACTCTCTGTGGTGTCACTGGTTTCTAGTGAGTAGATAAGATGCATTCTCTGCGGTGTCACTGGTTTCTAGTGAGTAGATAAGATGCATTCTCTGCGGTGTCACTGGTTTCTAGTGAGTAGATAAGATGCATTCTCTGTGGTGTCACTGGTCTCTAGTGAGTAGATAACATGCATTCTCTGCGGTGTCACTGGTTTCTAGTGAGTAGATAACATGCACTCTCTGTGGTGTCACTGGTTTCTAGTGAGTAGATAAGATGCATTCTCTGCGGTGTCACTGGTTTCTAGTGAGTAGATAAGATGCATTCTCTGCGGTGTCACTGGTTTCTAGTGAGTAGATGAGATGCATTCTCTGCGATGTCACTGGTCTCTAGTGAGTAGATAACATGCATTCTCTGCGGTGTCACTGGTTTCTAGTGAGTAGATAAGATGCACTCTCTGCGGTGTCACTGGTCTCTAGTGAGTAGATAAGATGCATTCTCTGCGGTGTCACTGGTTTCTAGTGAGTAGATAACATTCTCTGTGATGTCACTGGTTTCTAGTGAGTTGATAAGATGCATTCTCTGCGGTGTCACTGGTTTCTAGTGAGTAGATAAGATGCATTCTCTGTGGTGTCACTGGTCTCTAGTGAGTAGATAAGATGCATTCTCTGCGGTGTCACTGGTTTCTAGTGAGTAGATAAGATGCATTCTCTGCGGTGTCACTGGTCTCTAGTGAGTAGATAACATGCATTCTCTGCGGTGTTACTGGTTTCTAGTGAGTAGATAAGATGCATTCTCTGCGGTGTCACTGGTTTCTAGTGAGTAGATAACATGCATTCTCTGTGATGTCACTGGTTTCTAGTGAGTAGATAAGATGCACTCTCTGTGGTGTCACTGGTTTCTAGTGAGTAGATAAGATGCATTCTCTGCGGTGTCACTGGTTTCTAGTGAGTAGATAAGATGCACTCTCTGCGGTGTCACTGGTCTCTAGTGAGTAGATAAGATGCACTCTCTGCGGTGTCACTGGTCTCTAGTGAGTAGATAACATGCATTCTCTGTGATGTCACTGGTTTCTAGTGAGTAGATAAGATGCACTCTCTGCGGTGTCACTGGTTTCTAGTGAGTAGATAAGATGGACTCTCTGCGGTGTCACTGGTTTCTAGTGAGTAGATAAAATGCATTCTCTGCGGTGTCACTGGTTTCTAGTGAGTAGATAAGATGCATTCTCTGCGGTGTCACTGGTCTCTAGTGAGTAGATAACATGCATTCTCTGCGGTGTTACTGGTTTCTAGTGAGTAGATAAGATGCATTCTCTGCGGTGTCACTGGTTTCTAGTGAGTAGATAACATGCATTCTCTGTGATGTCACTGGTTTCTAGTGAGTAGATAAGATGCACTCTCTGTGGTGTCACTGGTTTCTAGTGAGTAGATAAGATGCATTCTCTGCGGTGTCACTGGTTTCTAGTGAGTAGATAAGATGCACTCTCTGCGGTGTCACTGGTCTCTAGTGAGTAGATAAGATGCACTCTCTGCGGTGTCACTGGTCTCTAGTGAGTAGATAAGATGCACTCTCTGCGGTGTCACTGGTCTCTAGTGAGTAGATAACATGCATTCTCTGTGATGTCACTGGTTTCTAGTGAGTAGATAAGATGCACTCTCTGCGGTGTCACTGGTTTCTAGTGAGTAGATAAGATGCATTCTCTGCGGTGTCACTGGTCTCTAGTGAGTAGATAAGATGCATTCTCTGCGGTGTCACTGGTTTCTAGTGAGTAGATAACATTCTCTGTGATGTCACTGGTTTCTAGTGAGTAGATAAGATGCATTCTCTGCGGTGTCACTGGTTTGTAGTGAGTAGATAAGATGCATTCTCTGCGGTGTCACTGGTTTCTAGTGAGTAGATAAGATGCATTCTCTGTGGTGTCACTGGTCTCTAGTGAGTAGATAACAAGCATTCTCTGCGGTGTCACTGGTTTCTAGTGAGTAGATAACATGCACTCTCTGTGGTGTCACTGGTTTCTAGTGAGTAGATAAGATGCATTCTCTGCGGTGTCACTGGTTTCTAGTGAGTAGATAAGATGCATTCTCTGCGGTGTCACTGGTTTCTAGTGAGTAGATGAGATGCATTCTCTGCGGTGTCACTGGTTTCTAGTGAGTAGATAAGATGCACTCTCTGTGGTGTCACTGGTTTCTAGTGAGTAGATAAGATGCATTCTCTGTGGTGTCACTGGTTTCTAGTGAGTAGATAAGATGTATTCTCTGCAGTGTCACTGGTTTCTAGTGAGTAGATAAGATGCACTCTCTGCGGTGTCACTGGTCTCTAGTGAGTAGATAAGATGCATTCTCTGTGATGTCACTGGTTTCTAGTGAGTATATAAGATGCATTCTCTGCAGTGTCACTGGTTTCTAGTGAGTAGATAAGATGCATTCTCTGCAGTGTCACTGGTTTCTAGTGAGTATATAAGATGCATTCTCTGTGATGTCACTGGTTTCTAGTGAGTAGATAAGATGCATTCTCTGCGGTGTCACTGGTTTCTAGTGAGTAGATAAGATGCATTCTCTGTGGTGTCACTGGTTTCTAGTGAGTAGATAAGATGCATTCTCTGTGGTGTCACTGGTTTCTAGTGAGTAGATAAGATGCATTCTCTGTGATGTCACTGGTTTCTAGTGAGTAGATAAGATGCATTCTCTGCAGTGTCACTGGTTTCTAGTGAGTAGATAAGATGCATTCTCTGTGGTGTCACTGGTTTCTAGTGAGTAGATAAGATGCACTCTCTGCGGTGTCACTGGTTTCTAGTGAGTAGATAAGATGCATTCTCTGCGGTGTCACTGGTTTCTAGTGAGTAGATAAGATGCACTCTCTGCGGTGTCACTGGTCTCTAGTGAGTAGATAAGATGCACTCTCTGCGGTGTCACTGGTCTCTAGTGAGTAGATAAGATGCACTCTCTGCGGTGTCACTGGTTTCTAGTGAGTAGATAAGATGCATTCTCTGCGGTGTCACTGGTTTGTAGTGAGTAGATAAGATGCATTCTCTGCGGTGTCACTGGTTTCTAGTGAGTAGATAAGATGCATTCTCTGTGGTGTCACTGGTCTCTAGTGAGTAGATAACATGCATTCTCTGCGGTGTCACTGGTTTCTAGTGAGTAGATAACATGCACTCTCTGTGGTGTCACTGGTTTCTAGTGAGTAGATAAGATGCATTCTCTGCGGTGTCACTGGTTTCTAGTGAGTAGATAAGATGCATTCTCTGCGGTGTCACTGGTTTCTAGTGAGTAGATGAGATGCATTCTCTGCGATGTCACTGGTCTCTAGTGAGTAGATAACATGCATTCTCTGCGGTGTCACTGGTTTCTAGTGAGTAGATAAGATGCACTCTCTGCGGTGTCACTGGTCTCTAGTGAGTAGATAAGATGCATTCTCTGCGGTGTCACTGGTTTCTAGTGAGTAGATAACATTCTCTGTGATGTCACTGGTTTCTAGTGAGTTGATAAGATGCATTCTCTGCGGTGTCACTGGTTTCTAGTGAGTAGATAAGATGCATTCTCTGTGGTGTCACTGGTCTCTAGTGAGTAGATAAGATGCATTCTCTGCGGTGTCACTGGTTTCTAGTGAGTAGATAAGATGCATTCTCTGCGGTGTCACTGGTCTCTAGTGAGTAGATAACATGCATTCTCTGCGGTGTTACTGGTTTCTAGTGAGTAGATAACATGCATTCTCTGCGGTGTCACTGGTTTCTAGTGAGTAGATAACATGCATTCTCTGTGATGTCACTGGTTTCTAGTGAGTAGATAAGATGCACTCTCTGTGGTGTCACTGGTTTCTAGTGAGTAGATAAGATGCATTCTCTGCGGTGTCACTGGTTTCTAGTGAGTAGATAAGATGCACTCTCTGCGGTGTCACTGGTCTCTAGTGAGTAGATAAGATGCACTCTCTGCGGTGTCACTGGTCTCTAGTGAGTAGATAACATGCATTCTCTGTGATGTCACTGGTTTCTAGTGAGTAGATAAGATGCACTCTCTGCGGTGTCACTGGTTTCTAGTGAGTAGATAAGATGGACTCTCTGCGGTGTCACTGGTTTCTAGTGAGTAGATAAGATGCACTCTCTGCGGTGTCACTGGTCTCTAGTGAGTAGATAAGATGCACTTTCTGCGGTGTCACTGGTCTCTAGTGAGTAGATAATATGCACTCTCTGCGGTGTCACTGGTTTCTAGTGAGTAGATAAGATGCATTCTCTGCGGTGTCACTGGTTTGTAGTGAGTAGATAAGATGCATTCTCTGCGGTGTCACTGGTTTCTAGTGAGTAGATAAGATGCATTCTCTGTGGTGTCACTGGTCTCTAGTGAGTAGATAACATGCATTCTCTGCGGTGTCACTGGTTTCTAGTGAGTAGATAACATGCACTCTCTGTGGTGTCACTGGTTTCTAGTGAGTAGATAAGATGCATTCTCTGCGGTGTCACTGGTTTCTAGTGAGTAGATAAGATGCATTCTCTGCGGTGTCACTGGTTTCTAGTGAGTAGATGAGATGCATTCTCTGCAGTGTCACTGGTTTCTAGTGAGTAGATAAGATGCACTCTCTGTGGTGTCACTGGTTTCTAGTGAGTAGATAAGATGCATTCTCTGCGGTGTCACTGGTTTCTAGTGAGTAGATAAGATGTATTCTCTGCAGTGTCACTGGTTTCTAGTGAGTAGATAAGATGCACTCTCTGCGGTGTCACTGGTCTCTAGTGAGTAGATAAGATGCATTCTCTGTGATGTCACTGGTTTCTAGTGAGTATATAAGATGCATTCTCTGCAGTGTCACTGGTTTCTAGTGAGTAGATAAGATGCATTCTCTGCAGTGTCACTGGTTTCTAGTGAGTATATAAGATGCATTCTCTGTGATGTCACTGGTTTCTAGTGAGTAGATAAGATGCATTCTCTGCGGTGTCACTGGTTTCTAGTGAGTAGATAAGATGCATTCTCTGTGGTGTCACTGGTTTCTAGTGAGTAGATAAGATGCATTCTCTGTGGTGTCACTGGTTTCTAGTGAGTAGATAAGATGCATTCTCTGTGATGTCACTGGTTTCTAGTGAGTAGATAAGATGCATTCTCTGCAGTGTCACTGGTTTCTAGTGAGTAGATAAGATGCATTCTCTGTGATGTCACTGGTTTCTAGTGAGTAGATAAGATGCATTTTCTGCAGTGTCACTGGTTTCTAGTGAGTAGATAACATGCATTCTCTGTGGTGTCACTGGTTTCTAGTGAGTAGATAAGATGCATTCTCTGCAGTGTCACTGGTTTCTAGTGAGTAGATAACATGCATTCTCTGTGGTGTCACTGGTTTCTAGTGAATGGATATGCTGCACTCTCAGTGATGTCACAGGCTCCTAGTGAGTAGATAAAATGCACTCTCTGCGGTGTCCCTGGTTTCTAGTGAGTAGATAAGATGCATTCTCTGTGGTGTCACTGGTTTCTAGTGAGTAGATAAGAGGCATTCTCAGTGATGTCACAGGCTCCTAGTGAGTAGATAAGATGCATTCTCTGTGGTGTCACTGGTTTCTAGTGATTAGATAAGAGGCATTCTCAGTGATGTCACAGGCTCCTAGTGAGTAGATAAGATGCATTCTCTGTGGTGTCACTGGTTTCTAGTGAGTAGATAAGATGCATTCTCTGCGGTGTCACTGGTTTCTAGTGAGTAGATAAGATGCATTCTCTGTGGTGTCACTGGTTTCTATTGAGTAGATAAGAGGCATTCTCAGTGATGTCACAGGCTCCTAGTGAGTAGATAAGATGCATTCTCTGCAGTGTCACTGGTTTCTAGTGAGTAGATAAGAGGCATTCTCAGTGATGTCACAGGCTCCTAGTGAGTAGATAAGATGCATTCTCTGTGGTGTCACTGGTTTCTAGTGAGTAGATAAGATGCATTATCTGCGGTGTCACTGGTTTCTAGTGAGTAGATAACATGCATTCTCTGCGGTGTCACTGGTTTCTAGTGATTAGATAAGATGCATTCTCAGTGATGTCACAGGCTCCTAGTGAGTAGATAAGATGCATTCTCAGTGATGTCACAGGCTCCTAGTGAGTAGATAAGATGCATTCTCTGCGGTGTCACTGGTTTCTAGTGAGTAGATAACATGCATTCTCTGCGGTGTCACTGGTTTCTAGTGAGTAGATAAAATGCATTCTCAGTGATGTCACAGACTCCTAGTGAGTAGATAAGATGCATTCTCAGTGATGTCACAGGCTCCTAGTGAGTAGATAAGATGCATTCTCTGCGGTGTAACTGGTTTCTAGTGAGTAGATAAGATGCATTCTCTGCGGTGTCACTGGTTTCTAGTGAGTAGATAACATGCATTCTCTGCGGTGTCACTGGTTTCTAGTGAGTAGATAAGATGCATTTTCAGTGATGTCACAGGCTCCTAGTGAGTAGATAAGATGCATTCTCTGCGGTGTCACTGGTTTCTAGTGAGTAGATAAGATGCACTCTCTGTGGTGTCACTGGTTTCTAGTGAGTAGATAAGATGCATTCTCTGCGGTGTCACTGGTTTCTAGTGAGTAGATAACATGCATTCTCTGTGATGTCACTGGTTTCTACTTTCTAGTGAGTAGATAAGATGCATTCTCAGTGATGTCACAGGCTCCTAGTGAGTAGATAAGATGCATTCTCTGCGGTGTCACTGGTTTCTAGTGAGTAGATAACATGCATTCTCAGTGATGTCACAGGCTCCTAGTGAGTAGATAAGATGCATTCTCTGTGGTGTCACTGGTTTCTAGTGAGTAGATAACATGCATTCTCAGTGATGTCACAGGCTCCTAGTGAGTAGATAAGATGCATTCTCTGTGGTGTCACTGGTTTCTAGTGAGTAGATAAGATGCATTCTCTGTGATGTCACTGGTTTCTAGTGAGTAGATAAGATGCATTCTCTGCGGTGTCACTGGTTTCTAGTGAGTAGATAAGATGCATTCTCTGTGATGTCACTGGTTTCTAGTGAGTAGATAAGATGCATTCTCTGTGGTGTCACTGGTTTCTAGTGAGTAGATAACATTCATTCTCAGTGATGTCACAGGCTCCTAGTGAGTAGATAAGATGCATTCTCTGTGGTGTCACTGGTTTCTAGTGAGTAGATAAGATGCATTCTCTGTGGTATCACTGGTTTCTAGTGAGTAGATAACATGCATTCTCTGTGATGTCACTGGTTTCTAGTGAGTAGATAAGATGCATTCTCTGTGGTGTCACTGGTTTCTAGTGAGTAGATAACATGCATTCTCAGTGATGTCACAGGCTCCTAGTGAGTAGATAAGATGCATTCTCTGTGGTGTCACTGGTTTCTAGTGAGTAGATAAGATGCATTCTCTGTGATGTCACTGGTTTCTAGTGAGTAGATAAGATGCATTCTCTGTGATGTCACTGGTTTCTACTTTCTAGTGAGTAGATAAGATGCATTCTCAGTGATGTCACAGGCTCCTAGTGAGTAGATAAGATGCACTCTCAGTGATGTCACAGGCTCCTAGTGAGTAGATAAGATGCATTCTCTGCAGTGTCACTGGTTTCTAGTGAGTAGATAACATGCATTCTCTGCGGTGTCACTGGTTTCTAGTGAGTAGATAAGATGCATTCTCTGTGGTGTCACTGGTTTCTAGTGAGTAGATAAGATGCATTCTCTGCGGTGTCACTGGTTTCTAGTGAGTAGATAACATGCATTCTCTGTGGTGTCACTGGTTTCTAGTGAGTAGATAAGATGCATTCTCAGTGGTGTCACAGGCTCCTAGTGAGTAGATAAGATGCATTCTCAGTGATGTCACAGGCTCCTAGTGAGTAGATAAGATGCATTCGCTGTGATGTCACTGGTTTCTAGTGAGTATATAAGATGCATTCTCTGCGGTGTCACTGGTTTCTAGTGAGTAGATAAGATGCATTCTCTGCGGTGTCACTGGTTTCTAGTGAGTAGATAAGATGCATTCTCTGCGGTGTCACTGGTTTCTAGTGAGTAGATAAGATGCATTCTCTGCGGTGTCACTGGTTTCTAGTGAGTAGATAAGATGCATTCTCTGCGGTGTCACTGGTTTCTAGTGAGTAGATAAGATGCATTCTCTGCGGTGTCACTGGTTTCTAGTGAGTAGATAAGATGCATTCTCTGCGGTGTCACTGGTTTCTAGTGAGTAGATAAGATGCATTCTCTGCGGTGTCACTGGTTTCTAGTGAGTAGATAAGATGCATTCTCTGCAGTGTCACTGGTTTGTAGTGAGTAGATAAGATGCATTCTCTGTGGTATCACTGGTTTCTAGTGAGTAGATAAGATGCATTCTCTGTGATGTCACTGGTTTCTAGTGAGTAGATAAGATGCATTCTCTGTGGTATCACTGGTTTCTAGTGAGTAGATAAGATGCATTCTCTGTGATGTCACTGGTTTCTAGTGAGTAGATAAGATGCATTCTCTGCGGTGTCACTGGTTTCTAGTGAGTAGATAAGATGCATTCTCTGTGGTATCACTGGTTTCTAGTGAGTAGATAAGATGCATTCTCTGTGATGTCACTGGTTTCTAGTGAGTAGATAAGATGCATTCTCTGCGGTGTCACTGGTTTCTAGTGAGTAGATAAGATGCATTCTCTGTGATGTCACTGGTTTCTAGTGAGTAGATAAGATGCATTCTCTGCGGTGTCACTGGTTTCTAGTGAGTAGATAAGATGCATTCTCTGTGGTGTCACTGGTTTCTAGTGAGTAGATAAGATGCATTCTCTGCGGTGTCACTGGTTTCTAGTGAGTAGATAAGATGCATTCTCTGCGGTGTCACTGGTTTCTAGTGAGTAGATAACAAGCGTTCTCTGCGGTGTCACTGGTTTCTAGTGAGTAGATAAGATGCACTCTCTGCGGTGTCACTGGTTTCTAGTGAGTAGATAAGATGCATTCTCTGTGGTGTCACTGGTCTCTAGTGAGTAGATAACATGCATTCTCTGCGGTGTCACTGGTCTCTAGTGAGTAGATAACATGCACTCTCTGTGGTGTCACTGGTTTCTAGTGAGTAGATAAGATGCATTCTCTGCGGTGTCACTGGTTTCTAGTGAGTAGATAAGATGCATTCTCTGCGGTGTCAATGGTTTCTAGTGAGTAGATGAGATGCATTCTCTGCGGTGTCACTGGTTTCTAGTGAGTAGATAAGATGCATTCTCTGTGATGTCACTGGTCTCTAGTGAGTAGATAACATGCATTCTCTGCGGTGTCACTGGTTTCTAGTGAGTAGATAAGATGCACTCTCTGCGGTGTCACTGGTCTCTAGTGAGTAGATAAGATGCATTCTCTGCGGTGTCACTGGTCTCTAGTGAGTTGATAAGATGCATTCTCTGCGGTGTCACTGGTTTCTAGTGAGTAGATAAGATGCATTCTCTGTGGTGTCACTGGTCTCTAGTGAGTAGATAAGATGCATTCTCTGCGGTGTCACTGGTTTCTAGTGAGTAGATAAGATGCATTCTCTGCGGTGTCACTGGTCTCTAGTGAGTAGATAACATGCATTCTCTGCGTTGTTACTGGTTTCTAGTGAGTAGATAAGATGCATTCTCTGCGGTGTCACTGGTTTCTAGTGAGTAGATAACATGCATTCTCTGTGATGTCACTGGTTTCTAGTGAGTAGATAAGATGCACTCTCTGTGGTGTCACTGGTTTCTAGTGAGTAGATAAGATGCATTCTCTGCAGTGTCACTGGTTTCTAGTGAGTAGATAAGATGCACTCTCTGCGGTGTCACTGGTCTCTAGTGAGTAGATTAGATGCACTCTCTGCGGTGTCACTGGTCTCTAGTGAGTAGATAACATGCATTCTCTGTGATGTCACTGGTTTCTAGTGAGTAGATAAGATGCACTCTCTGCGGTGTCACTGGTTTCTAGTGAGTAGATAAGATGCACTCTCTGCGGTGTCACTAGTTACTTTCTAGTGAGTAGATAAGATGCATTCTCTGCGGTGTCACTGGTTTCTAGTGAGTAGATAAGATGCACTCTCTGCGGTGTCACTGGTCTCTAGTGAGTAGATAAGATGCACTCTCTGCGGTGTCACTGGTCTCTAGTGAGTAGATAAGATGCACTCTCTGCGGTGTCACTGGTTTCTAGTGAGTAGATAAGATGCATTCTCTGCGGTGTCACTGGTTTGTAGTGAGTAGATAAGATGCATTCTCTGCGGTGTCACTGGTTTCTAGTGAGTAGATAAGATGCACTCTCTGTGGTGTCACTGGTTTCTAGTGAGTAGATAAGATGCATTCTCTGCGGTGTCACTGGTTTCTAGTGAGTAGATAACATGCATTCTCTGTGATGTCACTGGTTTCTACTTTCTAGTGAGTAGATAAGATGCATTCTCAGTGATGTCACAGGCTCCTAGTGAGTAGATAAGATGCATTCTCTGCGGTGTCACTGGTTTCTAGTGAGAAGATAAGATGCATTCTCTGTGGTGTCACTGGTTTCTAGTGAGTAGATAAGATGCATTCTCTGTGATGTCACTGGTTTCTAGTGAGTAGATAAGATGCATTCTCTGCAGTGTCACTGGTTTCTAGTGAGTAGATAAGATGCATTCTCTGTGGTGTCACTGGTTTCTAGTGAGTAGATAAGATGCACTCTCTGCGGTGTCACTGGTTTCTAGTGAGTAGATAAGATGCATTCTCTGCGGTGTCACTGGTTTCTAGTGAGTAGATAACATGCATTCTCTGCGGTGTCACTGGTTTCTAGTGAGTAGATAAGATGCACTCTCTGCGGTGTCACTGGTCTCTAGTGAGTAGATAAGATGCACTCTCTGCGGTGTCACTGGTCTCTAGTGAGTAGATAAGATGCACTCTCTGCGGTGTCACTGGTTTCTAGTGAGTAGATAAGATGCATTCTCTGCGGTGTCACTGGTTTGTAGTGAGTAGATAAGATGCATTCTCTGCGGTGTCACTGGTTTCTAGTGAGTAGATAACATGCATTCTCTGCGGTGTCACTGGTTTCTAGTGAGTAGATAAGATGCATTCTCAGTGGTGTCACAGGCTCCTAGTGAGTAGATAAGATGCATTCTCAGTGATGTCACAGGCTCCTAGTGAGTAGATAAGATGCATTCGCTGTGATGTCACTGGTTTCTAGTGAGTATATAAGATGCATTCTCTGCGGTGTCACTGGTTTCTAGTGAGTAGATAAGATGCATTCTCTGCGGTGTCACTGGTTTCTAGTGAGTAGATAAGATGCATTCTCTGCGGTGTCACTGGTTTCTAGTGAGTAGATAAGATGCATTCTCTGCGGTGTCACTGGTTTCTAGTGAGTAGATAAGATGCATTCTCTGTGGTGTCACTGGTTTCTAGTGAGTAGATAAGATGCATTCTCTGCGGTGTCACTGGTTTCTAGTGAGTAGATAAGATGCATTCTCTGCGGTGTCACTGGTTTCTAGTGAGTAGATAAGATGCATTCTCTGCGGTGTCACTGGTTTCTAGTGAGTAGATAAGATGCATTCTCTGCGGTGTGACTGGTTTCTAGTGAGTAGATAAGATGCATTCTCTGCGGTGTCACTGGTTTCTAGTGAGTAGATAAGATGCATTCTCTGTGGTATCACTGGTTTCTAGTGAGTAGATAAGATGCATTCTCTGTGGTGTCACTGGTTTCTAGTGAGTAGATAAGATGCATTCTCTGTGGTGTCACTGGTCTCTAGTGAGTAGATTAGATGCACTCTCTGTGATGTCACTGGTTTCTAGTGAGTAGATAAGATGCATTCTCTGTGATGTCACTGGTTTCTAGTGAGTAGATAAGATGCATTCTCTGCGGTGTCACTGGTTTCTAGTGAGTAGATAAGATGCACTCTCTGCGGTGTCACTGGTTTCTAGTGAGTAGATAAGATGCATTCTCTGCGGTGTCACTGGTTTCTAGTGAGTAGATAAGATGCACTCTCTGCGGTGTCACTGGTCTCTAGTGAGTAGATAAGATGCACTCTCTGCGGTGTCACTGGTCTCTAGTGAGTAGATAAGATGCACTCTCTGCGGTGTCACTGGTTTCTAGTGAGTAGATAAGATGCATTCTCTGCGGTGTCACTGGTTTGTAGTGAGTAGATAAGATGCATTCTCTGCGGTGTCACTGGTTTCTAGTGAGTAGATAAGATGCATTCTCTGTGGTGTCACTGGTCTCTAGTGAGTAGATAACATGCATTCTCTGCGGTGTCACTGGTTTCTAGTGAGTAGATAACATGCACTCTCTGTGGTGTCACTGGTTTCTAGTGAGTAGATAAGATGCATTCTCTGCGGTGTCACTGGTTTCTAGTGAGTAGATAAGATGCATTCTCTGCAGTGTCACTGGTTTCTAGTGAGTAGATAAGATGCACTCTCTGCGGTGTCACTGGTCTCTAGTGAGTAGATAAGATGCATTCTCTGTGATGTCACTGGTTTCTAGTGAGTATATAAGATGCATTCTCTGCAGTGTCACTGGTTTCTAGTGAGTATATAAGATGCATTCTCTGTGATGTCACTGGTTTCTAGTGAGTAGATAAGATGCATTCTCTGCAGTGTCACTGGTTTCTAGTGAGTATATAAGATGCATTCTCTGTGATGTCACTGGTTTCTAGTGAGTAGATAAGATGCATTCTCTGCGGTGTCACTGGTTTCTAGTGAGTAGATAAGATGCATTCTCTGTGGTGTCACTGGTTTCTAGTGAGTAGATAAGATGCATTCTCTGTGATGTCACTGGTTTCTAGTGAGTAGATAAGATGCATTCTCTGCGGTGTCACTGGTTTCTAGTGAGTAGATAAGATGCATTCTCTGTGGTGTCACTGGTTTCTAGTGAGTAGATAAGATGCACTCTCTGCGGTGTCACTGGTTTCTAGTGAGTAGATAAGATGCATTCTCTGCGGTGTCACTGGTTTCTAGTGAGTAGATAACATGCATTCTCTGCGGTGTCACTGGTTTCTAGTGAGTAGATAAGATGCACTCTCTGCGGTGTCACTGGTCTCTAGTAAGTAGATAAGATGCACTCTCTGCGGTGTCACTGGTCTCTAGTGAGTAGATAAGATGCACTCTCTGCGGTGTCACTGGTTTCTAGTGAGTAGATAAGATGCATTCTCTGCGGTGTCACTGGTTTGTAGTGAGTAGATAAGATGCATTCTCTGCGGTGTCACTGGTTTCTAGTGAGTAGATAAGATGCATTCTCTGTGGTGTCACTGGTCTCTAGTGAGTAGATAACATGCATTCTCTGCGGTGTCACTGGTTTCTAGTGAGTAGATAACATGCACTCTCTGTGGTGTCACTGGTTTCTAGTGAGTAGATAAGATGCATTCTCTGCGGTGTCACTGGTTTCTAGTGAGTAGATAAGATGCATTCTCTGCGGTGTCACTGGTTTCTAGTGAGTAGATAAGATGCATTCTCTGTGGTGTCACTGGTCTCTAGTGAGTAGATAACATGCATTCTCTGCGGTGTCACTGGTTTCTAGTGAGTAGATAACATGCACTCTCTGTGGTGTCACTGGTTTCTAGTGAGTAGATAAGATGCATTCTCTGCGGTGTCACTGGTTTCTAGTGAGTAGATAAGATGCATTCTCTGCGGTGTCACTGGTTTCTAGTGAGTAGATGAGATGCATTCTCTGCGATGTCACTGGTCTCTAGTGAGTAGATAACATGCATTCTCTGCGGTGTCACTGGTTTCTAGTGAGTAGATAAGATGCACTCTCTGCGGTGTCACTGGTCTCTAGTGAGTAGATAAGATGCATTCTCTGCGGTGTCACTGGTTTCTAGTGAGTAGATAACATTCTCTGTGATGTCACTGGTTTCTAGTGAGTTGATAAGATGCATTCTCTGCGGTGTCACTGGTTTCTAGTGAGTAGATAAGATGCATTCTCTGTGGTGTCACTGGTCTCTAGTGAGTAGATAAGATGCATTCTCTGCGGTGTCACTGGTTTCTAGTGAGTAGATAAGATGCATTCTCTGCGGTGTCACTGGTCTCTAGTGAGTAGATAACATGCATTCTCTGCGGTGTTACTGGTTTCTAGTGAGTAGATAAGATGCATTCTCTGCGGTGTCACTGGTTTCTAGTGAGTAGATAACATGCATTCTCTGTGATGTCACTGGTTTCTAGTGAGTAGATAAGATGCACTCTCTGTGGTGTCACTGGTTTCTAGTGAGTAGATAAGATGCATTCTCTGCGGTGTCACTGGTTTCTAGTGAGTAGATAAGATGCACTCTCTGCGGTGTCACTGGTCTCTAGTGAGTAGATAAGATGCACTCTCTGCGGTGTCACTGGTCTCTAGTGAGTAGATAACATGCATTCTCTGTGATGTCACTGGTTTCTAGTGAGTAGATAAGATGCACTCTCTGCGGTGTCACTGGTTTCTAGTGAGTAGATAAGATGGACTCTCTGCGGTGTCACTGGTTTCTAGTGAGTAGATAAAATGCATTCTCTGCGGTGTCACTGGTTTCTAGTGAGTAGATAAGATGCATTCTCTGCGGTGTCACTGGTCTCTAGTGAGTAGATAACATGCATTCTCTGCGGTGTTACTGGTTTCTAGTGAGTAGATAAGATGCATTCTCTGCGGTGTCACTGGTTTCTAGTGAGTAGATAACATGCATTCTCTGTGATGTCACTGGTTTCTAGTGAGTAGATAAGATGCACTCTCTGTGGTGTCACTGGTTTCTAGTGAGTAGATAAGATGCATTCTCTGCGGTGTCACTGGTTTCTAGTGAGTAGATAAGATGCACTCTCTGCGGTGTCACTGGTCTCTAGTGAGTAGATAAGATGCACTCTCTGCGGTGTCACTGGTCTCTAGTGAGTAGATAAGATGCACTCTCTGCGGTGTCACTGGTCTCTAGTGAGTAGATAACATGCATTCTCTGTGATGTCACTGGTTTCTAGTGAGTAGATAAGATGCACTCTCTGCGGTGTCACTGGTTTCTAGTGAGTAGATAAGATGCATTCTCTGCGGTGTCACTGGTCTCTAGTGAGTAGATAAGATGCATTCTCTGCGGTGTCACTGGTTTCTAGTGAGTAGATAACATTCTCTGTGATGTCACTGGTTTCTAGTGAGTAGATAAGATGCATTCTCTGCGGTGTCACTGGTTTGTAGTGAGTAGATAAGATGCATTCTCTGCGGTGTCACTGGTTTCTAGTGAGTAGATAAGATGCATTCTCTGTGGTGTCACTGGTCTCTAGTGAGTAGATAACAAGCATTCTCTGCGGTGTCACTGGTTTCTAGTGAGTAGATAACATGCACTCTCTGTGGTGTCACTGGTTTCTAGTGAGTAGATAAGATGCATTCTCTGCGGTGTCACTGGTTTCTAGTGAGTAGATAAGATGCATTCTCTGCGGTGTCACTGGTTTCTAGTGAGTAGATGAGATGCATTCTCTGCGGTGTCACTGGTTTCTAGTGAGTAGATAAGATGCACTCTCTGTGGTGTCACTGGTTTCTAGTGAGTAGATAAGATGCATTCTCTGTGGTGTCACTGGTTTCTAGTGAGTAGATAAGATGTATTCTCTGCAGTGTCACTGGTTTCTAGTGAGTAGATAAGATGCACTCTCTGCGGTGTCACTGGTCTCTAGTGAGTAGATAAGATGCATTCTCTGTGATGTCACTGGTTTCTAGTGAGTATATAAGATGCATTCTCTGCAGTGTCACTGGTTTCTAGTGAGTAGATAAGATGCATTCTCTGCAGTGTCACTGGTTTCTAGTGAGTATATAAGATGCATTCTCTGTGATGTCACTGGTTTCTAGTGAGTAGATAAGATGCATTCTCTGCGGTGTCACTGGTTTCTAGTGAGTAGATAAGATGCATTCTCTGTGGTGTCACTGGTTTCTAGTGAGTAGATAAGATGCATTCTCTGTGGTGTCACTGGTTTCTAGTGAGTAGATAAGATGCATTCTCTGTGATGTCACTGGTTTCTAGTGAGTAGATAAGATGCATTCTCTGCAGTGTCACTGGTTTCTAGTGAGTAGATAAGATGCATTCTCTGTGGTGTCACTGGTTTCTAGTGAGTAGATAAGATGCACTCTCTGCGGTGTCACTGGTTTCTAGTGAGTAGATAAGATGCATTCTCTGCGGTGTCACTGGTTTCTAGTGAGTAGATAACATGCATTCTCTGCGGTGTCACTGGTTTCTAGTGAGTAGATAAGATGCACTCTCTGCGGTGTCACTGGTCTCTAGTGAGTAGATAAGATGCACTCTCTGCGGTGTCACTGGTCTCTAGTGAGTAGATAAGATGCACTCTCTGCGGTGTCACTGGTTTCTAGTGAGTAGATAAGATGCATTCTCTGCGGTGTCACTGGTTTGTAGTGAGTAGATAAGATGCATTCTCTGCGGTGTCACTGGTTTCTAGTGAGTAGATAAGATGCATTCTCTGTGGTGTCACTGGTCTCTAGTGAGTAGATAACATGCATTCTCTGCGGTGTCACTGGTTTCTAGTGAGTAGATAACATGCACTCTCTGTGGTGTCACTGGTTTCTAGTGAGTAGATAAGATGCATTCTCTGCGGTGTCACTGGTTTCTAGTGAGTAGATAAGATGCATTCTCTGCGGTGTCACTGGTTTCTAGTGAGTAGATGAGATGCATTCTCTGCGATGTCACTGGTCTCTAGTGAGTAGATAACATGCATTCTCTGCGGTGTCACTGGTTTCTAGTGAGTAGATAAGATGCACTCTCTGCGGTGTCACTGGTCTCTAGTGAGTAGATAAGATGCATTCTCTGCGGTGTCACTGGTTTCTAGTGAGTAGATAACATTCTCTGTGATGTCACTGGTTTCTAGTGAGTTGATAAGATGCATTCTCTGCGGTGTCACTGGTTTCTAGTGAGTAGATAAGATGCATTCTCTGTGGTGTCACTGGTCTCTAGTGAGTAGATAAGATGCATTCTCTGCGGTGTCACTGGTTTCTAGTGAGTAGATAAGATGCATTCTCTGCGGTGTCACTGGTCTCTAGTGAGTAGATAACATGCATTCTCTGCGGTGTTACTGGTTTCTAGTGAGTAGATAACATGCATTCTCTGCGGTGTCACTGGTTTCTAGTGAGTAGATAAGATGGACTCTCTGCGGTGTCACTGGTTTCTAGTGAGTAGATAAGATGCACTCTCTGCGGTGTCACTGGTCTCTAGTGAGTAGATAAGATGCACTTTCTGCGGTGTCACTGGTCTCTAGTGAGTAGATAATATGCACTCTCTGCGGTGTCACTGGTTTCTAGTGAGTAGATAAGATGCATTCTCTGCGGTGTCACTGGTTTGTAGTGAGTAGATAAGATGCATTCTCTGCGGTGTCACTGGTTTCTAGTGAGTAGATAAGATGCATTCTCTGTGGTGTCACTGGTCTCTAGTGAGTAGATAACATGCATTCTCTGCGGTGTCACTGGTTTCTAGTGAGTAGATAACATGCACTCTCTGTGGTGTCACTGGTTTCTAGTGAGTAGATAAGATGCATTCTCTGCGGTGTCACTGGTTTCTAGTGAGTAGATAAGATGCATTCTCTGCGGTGTCACTGGTTTCTAGTGAGTAGATGAGATGCATTCTCTGCAGTGTCACTGGTTTCTAGTGAGTAGATAAGATGCACTCTCTGTGGTGTCACTGGTTTCTAGTGAGTAGATAAGATGCATTCTCTGCGGTGTCACTGGTTTCTAGTGAGTAGATAAGATGTATTCTCTGCAGTGTCACTGGTTTCTAGTGAGTAGATAAGATGCACTCTCTGCGGTGTCACTGGTCTCTAGTGAGTAGATAAGATGCATTCTCTGTGATGTCACTGGTTTCTAGTGAGTATATAAGATGCATTCTCTGCAGTGTCACTGGTTTCTAGTGAGTAGATAAGATGCATTCTCTGCAGTGTCACTGGTTTCTAGTGAGTATATAAGATGCATTCTCTGTGATGTCACTGGTTTCTAGTGAGTAGATAAGATGCATTCTCTGCGGTGTCACTGGTTTCTAGTGAGTAGATAAGATGCATTCTCTGTGGTGTCACTGGTTTCTAGTGAGTAGATAAGATGCATTCTCTGTGGTGTCACTGGTTTCTAGTGAGTAGATAAGATGCATTCTCTGTGATGTCACTGGTTTCTAGTGAGTAGATAAGATGCATTCTCTGCAGTGTCACTGGTTTCTAGTGAGTAGATAAGATGCATTCTCTGTGGTGTCACTGGTTTCTAGTGAGTAGATAAGATGCATTCTCTGCAGTGTCACTGGTTTCTAGTGAGTAGATAACATGCATTCTCTGTGGTGTCACTGGTTTCTAGTGAGTAGATAAGATGCATTCTCTGCAGTGTCACTGGTTTCTAGTGAGTAGATAACATGCATTCTCTGTGGTGTCACTGGTTTCTAGTGAATGGATATGCTGCACTCTCAGTGATGTCACAGGCTCCTAGTGAGTAGATAAAATGCACTCTCTGCGGTGTCCCTGGTTTCTAGTGAGTAGATAAGATGCATTCTCTGTGGTGTCACTGGTTTCTAGTGAGTAGATAAGAGGCATTCTCAGTGATGTCACAGGCTCCTAGTGAGTAGATAAGATGCATTCTCTGTGGTGTCACTGGTTTCTAGTGATTAGATAAGAGGCATTCTCAGTGATGTCACAGGCTCCTAGTGAGTAGATAAGATGCATTCTCTGTGGTGTCACTGGTTTCTAGTGAGTAGATAAGATGCATTCTCTGCGGTGTCACTGGTTTCTAGTGAGTAGATAAGATGCATTCTCTGTGGTGTCACTGGTTTCTATTGAGTAGATAAGAGGCATTCTCAGTGATGTCACAGGCTCCTAGTGAGTAGATAAGATGCATTCTCTGCAGTGTCACTGGTTTCTAGTGAGTAGATAAGAGGCATTCTCAGTGATGTCACAGGCTCCTAGTGAGTAGATAAGATGCATTCTCTGTGGTGTCACTGGTTTCTAGTGAGTAGATAAGATGCATTATCTGCGGTGTCACTGGTTTCTAGTGAGTAGATAACATGCATTCTCTGCGGTGTCACTGGTTTCTAGTGATTAGATAAGATGCATTCTCAGTGATGTCACAGGCTCCTAGTGAGTAGATAAGATGCATTCTCAGTGATGTCACAGGCTCCTAGTGAGTAGATAAGATGCATTCTCTGCGGTGTCACTGGTTTCTAGTGAGTAGATAACATGCATTCTCTGCGGTGTCACTGGTTTCTAGTGAGTAGATAAAATGCATTCTCAGTGATGTCACAGACTCCTAGTGAGTAGATAAGATGCATTCTCAGTGATGTCACAGGCTCCTAGTGAGTAGATAAGATGCATTCTCTGCGGTGTAACTGGTTTCTAGTGAGTAGATAAGATGCATTCTCTGCGGTGTCACTGGTTTCTAGTGAGTAGATAACATGCATTCTCTGCGGTGTCACTGGTTTCTAGTGAGTAGATAAGATGCATTTTCAGTGATGTCACAGGCTCCTAGTGAGTAGATAAGATGCATTCTCTGCGGTGTCACTGGTTTCTAGTGAGTAGATAAGATGCACTCTCTGTGGTGTCACTGGTTTCTAGTGAGTAGATAAGATGCATTCTCTGCGGTGTCACTGGTTTCTAGTGAGTAGATAACATGCATTCTCTGTGATGTCACTGGTTTCTACTTTCTAGTGAGTAGATAAGATGCATTCTCAGTGATGTCACAGGCTCCTAGTGAGTAGATAAGATGCATTCTCTGCGGTGTCACTGGTTTCTAGTGAGTAGATAACATGCATTCTCAGTGATGTCACAGGCTCCTAGTGAGTAGATAAGATGCATTCTCTGTGGTGTCACTGGTTTCTAGTGAGTAGATAACATGCATTCTCAGTGATGTCACAGGCTCCTAGTGAGTAGATAAGATGCATTCTCTGTGGTGTCACTGGTTTCTAGTGAGTAGATAAGATGCATTCTCTGTGATGTCACTGGTTTCTAGTGAGTAGATAAGATGCATTCTCTGCGGTGTCACTGGTTTCTAGTGAGTAGATAAGATGCATTCTCTGTGATGTCACTGGTTTCTAGTGAGTAGATAAGATGCATTCTCTGTGGTGTCACTGGTTTCTAGTGAGTAGATAACATTCATTCTCAGTGATGTCACAGGCTCCTAGTGAGTAGATAAGATGCATTCTCTGTGGTGTCACTGGTTTCTAGTGAGTAGATAAGATGCATTCTCTGTGGTATCACTGGTTTCTAGTGAGTAGATAACATGCATTCTCTGTGATGTCACTGGTTTCTAGTGAGTAGATAAGATGCATTCTCTGTGGTGTCACTGGTTTCTAGTGAGTAGATAACATGCATTCTCAGTGATGTCACAGGCTCCTAGTGAGTAGATAAGATGCATTCTCTGTGGTGTCACTGGTTTCTAGTGAGTAGATAAGATGCATTCTCTGTGATGTCACTGGTTTCTAGTGAGTAGATAAGATGCATTCTCTGTGATGTCACTGGTTTCTACTTTCTAGTGAGTAGATAAGATGCATTCTCAGTGATGTCACAGGCTCCTAGTGAGTAGATAAGATGCACTCTCAGTGATGTCACAGGCTCCTAGTGAGTAGATAAGATGCATTCTCTGCAGTGTCACTGGTTTCTAGTGAGTAGATAACATGCATTCTCTGCGGTGTCACTGGTTTCTAGTGAGTAGATAAGATGCATTCTCTGTGGTGTCACTGGTTTCTAGTGAGTAGATAAGATGCATTCTCTGCGGTGTCACTGGTTTCTAGTGAGTAGATAACATGCATTCTCTGTGGTGTCACTGGTTTCTAGTGAGTAGATAAGATGCATTCTCAGTGGTGTCACAGGCTCCTAGTGAGTAGATAAGATGCATTCTCAGTGATGTCACAGGCTCCTAGTGAGTAGATAAGATGCATTCGCTGTGATGTCACTGGTTTCTAGTGAGTATATAAGATGCATTCTCTGCGGTGTCACTGGTTTCTAGTGAGTAGATAAGATGCATTCTCTGCGGTGTCACTGGTTTCTAGTGAGTAGATAAGATGCATTCTCTGCGGTGTCACTGGTTTCTAGTGAGTAGATAAGATGCATTCTCTGCGGTGTCACTGGTTTCTAGTGAGTAGATAAGATGCATTCTCTGCGGTGTCACTGGTTTCTAGTGAGTAGATAAGATGCATTCTCTGCGGTGTCACTGGTTTCTAGTGAGTAGATAAGATGCATTCTCTGCGGTGTCACTGGTTTCTAGTGAGTAGATAAGATGCATTCTCTGCGGTGTCACTGGTTTCTAGTGAGTAGATAAGATGCATTCTCTGCAGTGTCACTGGTTTGTAGTGAGTAGATAAGATGCATTCTCTGCGGTGTCACTGGTTTCTAGTGAGTAGATAAGATGCATTCTCTGTGGTGTCACTGGTTTCTAGTGAGTAGATAAGATGCATTCTCTGCGGTGTCACTGGTTTCTAGTGAGTAGATAAGATGCATTCTCTGTGATGTCACTGGTTTCTAGTGAGTAGATAAGATGCATTCTCTGCGGTGTCACTGGTTTCTAGTGAGTAGATAAGATGCATTCTCTGTGGTGTCACTGGTTTCTAGTGAGTAGATAAGATGCATTCTCTGCGGTGTCACTGGTTTCTAGTGAGTAGATAAGATGCATTCTCTGCGGTGTCACTGGTTTCTAGTGAGTAGATAACAAGCGTTCTCTGCGGTGTCACTGGTTTCTAGTGAGTAGATAAGATGCACTCTCTGCGGTGTCACTGGTTTCTAGTGAGTAGATAAGATGCATTCTCTGTGGTGTCACTGGTCTCTAGTGAGTAGATAACATGCATTCTCTGCGGTGTCACTGGTCTCTAGTGAGTAGATAACATGCACTCTCTGTGGTGTCACTGATTTCTAGTGAGTAGATAAGATGCATTCTCTGCGGTGTCACTGGTTTCTAGTGAGTAGATAAGATGCATTCTCTGCGGTGTCAATGGTTTCTAGTGAGTAGATGAGATGCATTCTCTGCGGTGTCACTGGTTTCTAGTGAGTAGATAAGATGCATTCTCTGTGATGTCACTGGTCTCTAGTGAGTAGATAACATGCATTCTCTGCGGTGTCACTGGTTTCTAGTGAGTAGATAAGATGCACTCTCTGCGGTGTCACTGGTCTCTAGTGAGTAGATAAGATGCATTCTCTGCGGTGTCACTGGTCTCTAGTGAGTTGATAAGATGCATTCTCTGCGGTGTCACTGGTTTCTAGTGAGTAGATAAGATGCATTCTCTGTGGTGTCACTGGTCTCTAGTGAGTAGATAAGATGCATTCTCTGCGGTGTCACTGGTTTCTAGTGAGTAGATAAGATGCATTCTCTGCGGTGTCACTGGTCTCTAGTGAGTAGATAACATGCATTCTCTGCGTTGTTACTGGTTTCTAGTGAGTAGATAAGATGCATTCTCTGCGGTGTCACTGGTTTCTAGTGAGTAGATAACATGCATTCTCTGTGATGTCACTGGTTTCTAGTGAGTAGATAAGATGCACTCTCTGTGGTGTCACTGGTTTCTAGTGAGTAGATAAGATGCATTCTCTGCAGTGTCACTGGTTTCTAGTGAGTAGATAAGATGCACTCTCTGCGGTGTCACTGGTCTCTAGTGAGTAGATTAGATGCACTCTCTGCGGTGTCACTGGTCTCTAGTGAGTAGATAACATGCATTCTCTGTGATGTCACTGGTTTCTAGTGAGTAGATAAGATGCACTCTCTGCGGTGTCACTGGTTTCTAGTGAGTAGATAAGATGCACTCTCTGCGGTGTCACTAGTTACTTTCTAGTGAGTAGATAAGATGCATTCTCTGCGGTGTCACTGGTTTCTAGTGAGTAGATAAGATGCACTCTCTGCGGTGTCACTGGTCTCTAGTGAGTAGATAAGATGCACTCTCTGCGGTGTCACTGGTCTCTAGTGAGTAGATAAGATGCACTCTCTGCGGTGTCACTGGTTTCTAGTGAGTAGATAAGATGCATTCTCTGCGGTGTCACTGGTTTGTAGTGAGTAGATAAGATGCATTCTCTGCGGTGTCACTGGTTTCTAGTGAGTAGATAAGATGCATTCTCTGTGGTGTCACTGGTCTCTAGTGAGTAGATAACATGCATTCTCTGCGGTGTCACTGGTTTCTAGTGAGTAGATAACATGCACTCTCTGTGGTGTCACTGGTTTCTAGTGAGTAGATAAGATGCATTCTCTGCGGTGTCACTGGTTTCTAGTGAGTAGATAAGATGCATTCTCTGCGGTGTCACTGGTTTCTAGTGAGTAGATGAGATGCATTCTCTGCGGTGTCACTGGTTTCTAGTGAGTAGATAAGATGCACTCTCTGTGGTGTCACTGGTTTCTAGTGAGTAGATAAGATGCATTCTCTGCGGTGTCACTGGTTTCTAGTGAGTAGATAAGATGCATTCTCTGCAGTGTCACTGGTTTCTAGTGAGTAGATAAGATGCACTCTCTGCGGTGTCACTGGTCTCTAGTGAGTAGATAAGATGCATTCTCTGTGATGTCACTGGTTTCTAGTGAGTATATAAGATGCATTCTCTGCAGTGTCACTGGTTTCTAGTGAGTAGATAAGATGCATTCTCTGCAGTGTCACTGGTTTCTAGTGAGTATATAAGATGCATTCTCTGTGATGTCACTGGTTTCTAGTGAGTAGATAAGATGCATTCTCTGCGGTGTCACTGGTTTCTAGTGAGTAGATAAGATGCATTCTCTGTGGTGTCACTGGTTTCTAGTGAGTAGATAAGATGCATTCTCTGTGGTGTCACTGGTTTCTAGTGAGTAGATAAGATGCATTCTCTGTGATGTCACTGGTTTCTAGTGAGTAGATAAGATGCATTCTCTGCAGTGTCACTGGTTTCTAGTGAGTAGATAAGATGCATTCTCTGTGGTGTCACTGGTTTCTAGTGAGTAGATAAGATGCACTCTCTGCGGTGTCACTGGTTTCTAGTGAGTAGATAAGATGCATTCTCTGCGGTGTCACTGGTTTCTAGTGAGTAGATAACATGCATTCTCTGCGGTGTCACTGGTTTCTAGTGAGTAGATAAGATGCATTCTCTGCAGTGTCACTGGTTTCTAGTGAGTATATAAGATGCATTCTCTGCGGTGTCACTGGTTTCTAGTGAGTAGATAAGATGCATTCTCTGCGGTGTCACTGGTTTCTAGTGAGTAGATAAGATGCATTCTCTGTTATGTCACTGGTTTCTAGTGAGTAGATAAGATGCATTCTCTGCGGTGTCACTGGTTTCTAGTGAGTAGATAAGATGCATTCTCTGTGATATCACTGGTTTCTAGTGAGTAGATAAGATGCATTCTCTGTGGTGTCACTGGTTTCTAGTGAGTAGATAAGATGCATTCTCTGCAGTGTCACTGGTTTCTAGTGAGTATATAAGATGCATTCTCTGCGGTGTCACTGGTTTCTAGTGAGTAGATAAGATGCATTCTCTGCGGTGTCACTGGTTTCTAGTGAGTAGATAAGATGCATTCTCTGTGATGTCACTGGTTTCTAGTGAGTAGATAAGATGCATTCTCTGTGGTGTCACTGGTTTCTAGTGAGTAGATAAGATGCATTCTCTGCGGTGTCACTGGTCTCTAGTGAGTAGATAAGATGCATTCTCTGCAGTGTCACTGGTTTCTAGTGAGTAGATAAGATGCACTCTCTGTGGTGTCACTGGTTTCTAGTGAGTAGATAAGATGCATTCTCTGCGGTGTCACTGGTTTCTAGTGAGTAGATAAGATGCATTCTCTGCAGTGTCACTGGTTTCTACTGAGTAGATAAGATGCATTCTCTGTGATGTCACTGGTTTCTACTGAGTAGATAAGATGCATTCTCTGCGGTGTCACTGATTCCTAGTGAGTAGATAAGATGCATTCTCTGTGATGTCACTGGTCTCTAGTGAGTAGATAAGATGCATTCTCTGTGGTGTCACTGGTTTCTAGTGAGTAGATAAGATGCATTCTCTGCGGTGTCACTGGTCTCTATTGAGTAGATAAGATGCATTCTCTGCAGTGTCACTGGTTTCTAGTGAGTAGATAAGATGCACTCTCTGTGGTGTCACTGGTTTCTAGTGAGTAGATAAGATGCATTCTCTGCGGTGTCACTGGTTTCTAGTGAGTAGATAAGATGCATTCTCTGTGATGTCACAGGCTCATAATGAGTAGATAACATGCATTCTCTGCAGTGTCACTGGTTTCTAGTGAGTAGATAAGATGCATTCTCTGCGGTGTCACTGGTTTCTAGTGAGTAGATAAGATGCATTCTCTGCAGTGTCACTGGTTTCTAGTGAGTAGATAAGATGCATTCTCTGTGATGTCACTGGTTTCTAGTGAGTAGATAAGATGCATTCTCTGTGGTGTCACTGGTTTCTAGTGAGTAGATGAGATGCATTCTCTGCGGTGTCACTGGTTTCTAGTGAGTAGATAAGATGCACTCTCTGTGGTGTCACTGGTTTCTAGTGAGTAGATAAGATGCATTCTCTGCGGTGTCACTGGTTTCTAGTGAGTAGATAAGATGCATTCTCTGCAGTGTCACTGGTTTCTAGTGAGTAGATAAGATGCACTCTCTGCGGTGTCACTGGTCTCTAGTGAGTAGATAAGATGCATTCTCTGTGATGTCACTGGTTTCTAGTGAGTATATAAGATGCATTCTCTGCAGTGTCACTGGTTTCTAGTGAGTAGATAAGATGCATTCTCTGCAGTGTCACTGGTTTCTAGTGAGTATATAAGATGCATTCTCTGTGATGTCACTGGTTTCTAGTGAGTAGATAAGATGCATTCTCTGCGGTGTCACTGGTTTCTAGTGAGTAGATAAGATGCATTCTCTGTGGTGTCACTGGTTTCTAGTGAGTAGATAAGATGCATTCTCTGTGGTGTCACTGGTTTCTAGTGAGTAGATAAGATGCATTCTCTGTGATGTCACTGGTTTCTAGTGAGTAGATAAGATGCATTCTCTGCAGTGTCACTGGTTTCTAGTGAGTAGATAAGATGCATTCTCTGTGGTGTCACTGGTTTCTAGTGAGTAGATAAGATGCACTCTCTGCGGTGTCACTGGTTTCTAGTGAGTAGATAAGATGCATTCTCTGCGGTGTCACTGGTTTCTAGTGAGTAGATAACATGCATTCTCTGCGGTGTCACTGGTTTCTAGTGAGTAGATAAGATGCATTCTCTGCAGTGTCACTGGTTTCTAGTGAGTATATAAGATGCATTCTCTGCGGTGTCACTGGTTTCTAGTGAGTAGATAAGATGCATTCTCTGCGGTGTCACTGGTTTCTAGTGAGTAGATAAGATGCATTCTCTGTTATGTCACTGGTTTCTAGTGAGTAGATAAGATGCATTCTCTGCGGTGTCACTGGTTTCTAGTGAGTAGATAAGATGCATTCTCTGTGATATCACTGGTTTCTAGTGAGTAGATAAGATGCATTCTCTGTGGTGTCACTGGTTTCTAGTGAGTAGATAAGATGCATTCTCTGCAGTGTCACTGGTTTCTAGTGAGTATATAAGATGCATTCTCTGCGGTGTCACTGGTTTCTAGTGAGTAGATAAGATGCATTCTCTGCGGTGTCACTGGTTTCTAGTGAGTAGATAAGATGCATTCTCTGTGATGTCACTGGTTTCTAGTGAGTAGATAAGATGCATTCTCTGTGGTGTCACTGGTTTCTAGTGAGTAGATAAGATGCATTCTCTGCGGTGTCACTGGTCTCTAGTGAGTAGATAAGATGCATTCTCTGCAGTGTCACTGGTTTCTAGTGAGTAGATAAGATGAACTCTCTGTGGTGTCACTGGTTTCTAGTGAGTAGATAAGATGCATTCTCTGCGGTGTCACTGGTTTCTAGTGAGTAGATAAGATGCATTCTCTGCAGTGTCACTGGTTTCTACTGAGTAGATAAGATGCATTCTCTGTGATGTCACTGGTTTCTACTGAGTAGATAAGATGCATTCTCTGCGGTGTCACTGATTCCTAGTGAGTAGATAAGATGCATTCTCTGTGATGTCACTGGTCTCTAGTGAGTAGATAAGATGCATTCTCTGTGGTGTCACTGGTTTCTAGTGAGTAGATAAGATGCATTCTCTGCGGTGTCACTGGTCTCTATTGAGTAGATAAGATGCATTCTCTGCGGTGTCACTGGTTTCTAGTGAGTAGATAAGATGCACTCTCTGTGGTGTCACTGGTTTCTAGTGAGTAGATAAGATGCATTCTCTGCGGTGTCACTGGTTTCTAGTGAGTAGATAAGATGCATTCTCTGTGATGTCACAGGCTCATAATGAGTAGATAACATGCATTCTCTGCAGTGTCACTGGTTTCTAGTGAGTAGATAAGATGCATTCTCTGCGGTGTCACTGGTTTCTAGTGAGTAGATAAGATGCATTCTCTGCAGTGTCACTGGTTTCTAGTGAGTAGATAAGATGCATTCTCTGTGATGTCACTGGTTTCTAGTGAGTAGATAAGATGCATTCTCTGTGGTGTCACTGGTTTCTAGTGAGTAGATAAGATGCATTCTCTGCGGTGTCACTGGTTTCTAGTGAGTAGATAAGATGCATTCTCTGTGGTGTCACTGGTTTCTAGTGAGTAGATAAGATGCATTCTCTGCGGTGTCACTGGTTTCTAGTGAGTAGATAAGATGCATTCTCTGTGATATCACTGGTTTCTAGTGAGTAGATAAGATGCATTCTCTGTGGTGTCACTGGTTTCTAGTGAGTAGATAAGATGCATTCTCTGCGGTGTCACTGGTTTCTAGTGAGTATATAAGATGCATTCTCTGCGGTGTCACTGGTTTCTAGTGAGTAGATAAGATGCATTCTCTGCGGTGTCACTGGTTTCTAGTGAGTAGATAAGATGCATTCTCTGTGATGTCACTGGTTTCTAGTGAGTAGATAAGATGCATTCTCTGTGGTGTCACTGGTTTCTAGTGAGTAGATAAGATGCATTCTCTGCGGTGTCACTGGTCTCTAGTGAGTAGATAAGATGCATTCTCTGCAGTGTCACTGGTTTCTAGTGAGTAGATAAGATGCACTCTCTGTGGTGTCACTGGTTTCTAGTGAGTAGATAAGATGCATTCTCTGCGGTGTCACTGGTTTCTAGTGAGTAGATAAGATGCATTCTCTGCAGTGTCACTGGTTTCTAGTGAGTAGATAAGATGCATTCTCTGTGATGTCACTGGTTTCTACTGAGTAGATAAGATGCATTCTCTGCGGTGTCACTGATTCCTAGTGAGTAGATAAGATGCATTCTCTGTGATGTCACTGGTCTCTAGTGAGTAGATAAGATGCATTCTCTGTGGTGTCACTGGTTTCTAGTGAGTAGATAAGATGCATTCTCTGCGGTGTCACTGGTCTCTATTGAGTAGATAAGATGCATTCTCTGCAGTGTCACTGGTTTCTAGTGAGTAGATAAGATGCACTCTCTGTGGTGTCACTGGTTTCTAGTGAGTAGATAAGATGCATTCTCTGCGGTGTCACTGGTTTCTAGTGAGTAGATAAGATGCATTCTCTGTGATGTCACAGGCTCATAATGAGTAGATAACATGCATTCTCTGCAGTGTCACTGGTTTCTAGTGAGTAGATAAGATGCATTCTCTGCGGTGTCACTGGTTTCTAGTGAGTAGATAAGATGCATTCTCTGCAGTGTCACTGGTTTCTAGTGAGTAGATAAGATGCATTCTCTGTGATGTCACTGGTTTCTAGTGAGTAGATAAGATGCATTCTCTGTGGTGTCACTGGTTTCTAGTGAGTAGATAAGATGCATTCTCTGCGGTGTCACTGGTTTCTAGTGAGTAGATAAGATGCATTCTCTGTGGTGTCACTGGTTTCTAGTGAGTAGATAAGATGCATTCTCTGCGGTGTCACTGGTTTCTAGTGAGTAGATAACATGCATTCTCTGCGGTGTCACTGGTTTCTAGTGAGTAGATAAGATGCACTCTCTGCGGTGTCACTGGTTTCTAGTGAGTAGATAAGATGCATTCTCTGCGGTGTCACTGGTTTCTAGTGAGTAGATAAGATGCATTCTCTGTGGTGTCACTGGTTTCTAGTGAGTAGATAAGATGCATTCTCTGCGGTGTCACTGGTTTCTAGTGAGTAGATAAGATGCATTCTCTGTGATGTCACTGGTTTCTAGTGAGTAGATAAGATGCATTCTCTGTGGTGTCACTGGTTTCTAGTGAGTAGATAAGATGCATTCTCTGCGGTGTCACTGGTTTCTAGTGAGTAGATAAGATGCATTCTCTGTGGTGTCACTGGTTTCTAGTGAGTAGATAAGATGCATTCTCTGCGGTGTCACTGGTTTCTAGTGAGTAGATAAGATGCATTCTCTGCGGTGTCACTGGTTTCTAGTGAGTAGATAAGATGCATTCTCTGTGGTGTCACTGGTTTCTAGTGAGTAGATAAGATGCATTCTCTGCGGTGTCACTGGTTTCTAGTGAGTAGATAAGATGCACTCTCTGTGGTGTCACTGGTTTCTAGTGAGTAGATAAGATGCATTCTCTGTGGTGTCACTGGTTTCTAGTGAGTAGATAAGATGCATTCTCTGCGGTGTCACTGGTTTCTAGTGAGTAGATAAGATGCATTCTCTGCGGTGTCACTGGTCTCTAGTGAGTAGATAAGATGCACTCTCTGTGGTGTCACTGGTTTCTAGTGAGTAGATAAGATGCATTCTCTGTGGTGTCACTGGTTTCTAGTGAGTAGATAAGATGCATTCTCTGCGGTGTCACTGGTTTCTAGTGAGTAGATAAGATGCATTCTCTGTGGTGTCACTGGTTTCTAGTGAGTAGATAAGATGCATTCTCTGCGGTGTCACTGGTTTCTAGTGAGTAGATAAGATGCATTCTCTGCGGTGTCACTGGTTTCTAGTGAGTAGATAAGATGCATTCTCTGTGGTGTCACTGGTTTCTAGTGAGTAGATAAGATGCATTCTCTGCGGTGTCACTGGTTTCTAGTGAGTAGATAAGATGCATTCTCTGCGGTGTCACTGGTCTCTAGTGAGTAGATAAGATGCATTCTCTGCAGTGTCACTGGTTTCTAGTGAGTAGATAAGATGCATTCTCTGTGGTGTCACTGGTTTCTAGTGAGTAGATAAGATGCATTCTCTGCGGTGTCACTGGTTTCTAGTGAGTAGATAAGATGCATTCTCTGCGGTGTCACTGGTTTCTAGTGAGTAGATAAGATGCATTCTCTGTGGTGTCACTGGTTTCTAGTGAGTAGATAAGATGCATTCTCTGCGGTGTCACTGGTCTCTAGTGAGTAGATAAGATGCATTCTCTGCAGTGTCACTGGTTTCTAGTGAGTAGATAAGATGCACTCTCTGTGGTGTCACTGGTTTCTAGTGAGTAGATAAGATGCATTCTCTGCGGTGTCACTGGTTTCTAGTGAGTAGATAAGATGCATTCTCTGCAGTGTCACTGGTTTCTAGTGAGTAGATAAGATGCATTCTCTGTGATGTCACTGGTTTCTAGTGAGTAGATAAGATGCATTCTCTGCGGTGTCACTGATTCCTAGTGAGTAGATAAGATGCATTCTCTGTGATGTCACTGGTCTCTAGTGAGTAGATAAGATGCATTCTCTGTGGTGTCACTGGTTTCTAGTGAGTAGATAAGATGCATTCTCTGCGGTGTCACTGGTCTCTAGTGAGTAGATAAGATGCATTCTCTGCAGTGTCACTGGTTTCTAGTGAGTAGATAAGATGCACTCTCTGTGGTGTCACTGGTTTCTAGTGAGTAGATAAGATGCATTCTCTGCGGTGTCACTGGTTTCTAGTGAGTAGATAAGATGCATTCTCTGTGATGTCACAGGCTCATAATGAGTAGATAACATGCATTCTCTGCAGTGTCACTGGTTTCTAGTGAGTAGATAAGATGCATTCTCTGCGGTGTCACTGGTTTCTAGTGAGTAGATAAGATGCATTCTCTGCAGTGTCACTGGTTTCTAGTGAGTAGATAAGATGCATTCTCTGTGATGTCACTGGTTTCTAGTGAGTAGATAAGATGCATTCTCTGTGGTGTCACTGGTTTCTAGTGAGTAGATAAGATGCATTCTCTGCGGTGTCACTGGTTTCTAGTGAGTAGATAAGATGCATTCTCTGTGGTGTCACTGGTTTCTAGTGAGTAGATAAGATGCATTCTCTGCGGTGTCACTGGTTTCTAGTGAGTAGATAACATGCATTCTCTGCGGTGTCACTGGTTTCTAGTGAGTAGATAAGATGCACTCTCTGCGGTGTCACTGGTTTCTAGTGAGTAGATAAGATGCATTCTCTGCGGTGTCACTGGTTTCTAGTGAGTAGATAAGATGCATTCTCTGTGGTGTCACTGGTTTCTAGTGAGTAGATAAGATGCATTCTCTGCGGTGTCACTGGTTTCTAGTGAGTAGATAAGATGCATTCTCTGCGATGTCACTGGTTTCTAGTGAGTAGATAAGATGCATTCTCTGTGGTGTCACTGGTTTCTAGTGAGTAGATAAGATGCATTCTCTGCGGTGTCACTGGTTTCTAGTGAGTAGATAAGATGCATTCTCTGTGGTGTCACTGGTTTCTAGTGAGTAGTGTCAAAGTCAAAAATATTACATAGAGAGACCATATAAACTGCACACATATAAGTCGCTATACTTGCAAATATGCGCAGCGAGCACAGCAATATATGGAAACACACGCATTTGCTCGGACATGGCACAGAGATGGATTCGGCACTTGTTTCATACAGTACATGGTTATAATAATGAACAGCACCAGACACCAAGGAGATTTAGAATTGGCTAATGAATTAATGTCATGGATGTGTATCATTCGAACCGAACCAGATAAACACATCATGTTTGGTATTGAAGCAAGTAGAATCAGGTGTGGTTTAGTTTGAGACCTATTGTGTTGTCGTGGGACATTGCAGCGGATAGATATGATTATATGTATAAAAGTTAAGATCAGCTTTGTTGGGAACAATGGATGATCAACTAAGTTTTCAGGGCTGAACCTGATTAGCATATACAAAGAGAATGGTGACTCAATACAAAGGAGAAAGAAAGACCCCTCCCCCAGGTACTGGTCAAACAGGAAGGTAGTGGTCAGGTGTGGCCTCAGAGAACAGATGTAATGTAGCTACACTCACAGACACACACACAGCTACCTGGCACCAAGCAGCATGGCGGCTGAATCCCCAGGACATCTTCCAAACTAAAGGCTAAGTATTGAACCTCACATGGCTAGATAAGGAAACAGATAGATTGCTTTCTGGTTTAAATAGGATATTGTAACTTGGTTGTGTGATTGTTGGGTGTTTGTGGATACTCTGTGAAGTCTGTGATAAATTGGAACAGTATACAATCTGTAGCATAATATTTGTGGTATTTGTTTGCCAATGGAGATTTAAAATAGATTGTGCTGGTTAGTTATAATATATATCCTGTTAATCATAAATACCACCATGCAGTTACGTTTGTGTTAATTACATTGTGATCTGGTCTTGTGATGAATATGCTCTGGTTATTGAGATACTGAAGTTGTTTGGGATGTGAAATTATGAGATGGTTCTAGGAAGTTGGATTACATTGTGAAAGGTGTTTTAGATGGTTTGGAATTGTAAAATCAGAACATATGCATTGTTTTGAGGCTTGGACATTTTGGAAGAAAATGGAGTCTTGTGTTTTCTGCTATGTGATTGTGGTTTAGTATAGAGTGCCATGTTTTTGGACCTGCAAATCTAAAATGGCTGCTGCTGGATGTCTTCCCCTCCCCCCTTTCAGCCATGTGGTGTGGTCTTTGGAATCAAGTGGAGGTTTCTCAAAATGGAGTCTAGCTTCCATCCCATGCTGTATTCAGCATTGACTAACTGCGCAGCGATTGTCTCTCACATGTGTAGTTTTATCTGCAACCATGTTGTCTCTTATTTAATGTAATCATTGTCTTTCTGTGAGCCAATTTCTTTCTCTCTCTCTCTCTCTCTCTCTATCTCTCTCTCCTCTTTTCTCTTATATATCTCATAGTATTATAGCATTGTATTGTATTGCATTTAGGTCAGTGTAGTATTGTCTTTTTGTATTTATTGTTTAGTTCTGTGGTTAGGAAGTCTTTGTTATACTGTAGTGTATCATATGTACTGTTATCCCTTTTACAAGTATATTAGATATAATACAGTTAATAGGCCTTGGAACCTAAACCAGTATCTGTGTATTTACTATAGTGTTAAGTGTTCACTTGAGCGTCGGTGACGCACAAGCAGCTTTGTAGATAGTCAGGTTACACAAGGTTGCACTTACACCCTGTATTCACATTAAGGTATTCTGTGTATTTCATTGGTATAAGGTTTTAACATAAAGGTATAGCGTTGTAAGCGTCTGCATCGCTGGTGACCTCCTCGTGGTCTCGAGCGTAAGCTACGCTACAGCGAATCTTTCCCCTAGACATAACCAATAACGTGTCCTGTGATCACTGGGCCGTGAGCGAACGTGACGCTTGAGCGTCTCACCTACGGCTGAGCGATCGCTACGCCAATAGCGTACCATTACGGTACTTCTTGAGCAAACAGCGTACAGTGTTCTTAGCTTCATAAAGGGTTGTTTATACGACAAGGAATTTAGCATTGTCAATTGCGGGCTCGTCCTATACTTCTCATATCTGCACTAGGTAGATCAGCAGACATTATCCCTCCAGCAAAGGGTGGGAGGTTGTCTCACAGTGCTGACGGGATAAGCGTCTGCTTCGCTTAGATAAAGAGTGCTGAAGGAACCCGGTAACCGGAGGTAAGAACAGTACGCTATTGTCTTTGAAAATCTGGTTTTTATTTCAATTTGGTGCCAACTACACACTCAGGCCTAGAATAACTTTAGGAGTTTTGAATGATGACTTTCTTTGTGACAAGAGGCCGCATGGTCTGTCCACCATTTTGTGTGACCCTCATGGAGGTGGAAGGGGGAGGAGCAGCGGCCATTTTGGGAAGGTCAAAAAAAAAAAAAAAAAAAAAAAATTTTTTTTTTTTTCTGAGCGGCTGGTTTTCAGTTGACTCAGGAAACAATCAGCCATCCACTGTCAAAAAGAAATCATCATTTAATGAGGTTTTTTTTTTATGCATTTATTTAATCTATATCATAGTCAATCATAAGTAATAGTGATTGGTACTTATATGTAATTTCATATGCGTGTGCTTACATCAATGTATGTTATTAGATTAAATTTAGAATTGCATTTTCATCTGTGTAAGTTTCACATCTCACATTCCTGTTTGCCAATTTTATAGTTGATAGAAAGTGCTAAAAAGAGATTTGCTGTTATTTCATAGTAGAGGTGATAGTTAAAGTATAGAACAAACACACGGTTTGTCTGAGATACAAGGCAGTCAGTGTGGATTGCGGTAGATGATCAGGGATCACCTACATTGATAAATAAATATATTGTGTTACGGTGGATCCTTTGCATTGCGTACACGTGTCGCTAACAAAGACTAGCGTACGCAATCCAAAAGGCAGACGCACGCAGCGTTCATTACGCAACGTAGCGTCCGGTTACGCCCACGTAGCTCAAGTTGTGATAAAGTGAAGTAACGCAAAGGCGATAAGTAACGCACAGCGGTAGATAACGCGACGCGGAAAATAACGCAAGTCTATTTTTGGAGAATCTGAAATTTAGTTTAACAGATCCTGCTCCTAATTGGTAACACTGTTGGGCTAAAGACAAATTTCTGCGCAGAAATAGATATAGAAACAAAAGTGTACATGTGTTGAGTGAGTGTGTTTTGTATACAAAAGTTTATATAACTTTAAGGTGGAACCAAAAGGAAAGCCGGGTACTCGTCAAGGGACAAATTCCCAAGAATAGGTAGCTTCAGTCCAGTAGTGTTACAAAAAAAAATTTAAGGAGGAGGATAAGTCTCGTTGAACCAACGAAGAGACAAAATAAACATTATGAATATTTACAGTTATGGCACCAGGAAGGTGAGATACAGAGAGGTTTGGCTCTGGCGGCAGGATCTGGGGCAGTCAGGAAGTTGATTGCCACAGCTCCTCCTCCACCATACATCTTGAGAGGAGAGACATGGCATTGAAGAGGATTATGGTTGCAGAGAAATGGCACAATGTTGTACGATAAAAAATGCACTTAGTAACTGTATTAAGAATGAAAGTGTTAAATGTAATAATGTTTATGAAAATGAAAGTGTAAAAAAATTACAAATGTTAACCTGTGCAAGTCGCACCCCATGTTAAACTTCCCTCAGGATTACCAACAAGAAAGTGAGCCCAGAACGATGTCGGCACCTCTTAAAGAAGCCATCCTACAAGACATCCAGGTGGACGCGACCAAATTGGTAAAGGCAATAATCAAACCCCCTAACGGAGGGTCAGGTGAGGTCGTGTCCACAGGTACGTACAATGTTTTATATCACGCACAAACAAATGTACCCCATATTATAAGACCAAAACAAGGTGATGTGATTGAGTTTAGTCCTGTCAGGGTGATCACAGTCCCCAATGGGAAGACTGATGATCAGGGAACCATTCCCGTCAAGGACAGTGCAATGCGCCATCCCTGGTCCCGGACAGAATTGAGATCAATCATGTCTGATTACCCAGATCCTAGGAAAGATCTAACTGTATGATCAAAGATTCACAGAAGGCATACCAACCCCCTAGACAACGACATAATCATGGTATCCAAGGAATCAGGTAGGTACAGGGAAAGCGGTTGATGGTGATGAGCATCCAAGCGTTTGAGGAGGCATCAAATCAACCAAAACCCCAGGCCATTGGCACATGGAGGAACTTCAAAAGTTATGACACACCATTATAATCAAGGATCACATAGGCAGGAAAGGTGATTATTAGGAATGGAGGCAAGCCTGAGGTAACGGTTAATAAATTGGGAGGTCATTCACTGAAGACACAGGAATGACCAGGTTAAACGTTGTAAATGTATTTGTGAAAAATGTTTTTTCTTTCTCTCTCTATCCCCATCTCTGACGATTATTGGTAAGAATTCAAACATTGCATATTCGCTTGGTCCTTGCAGAAGTCTACCAAACCCCAGCATGACCTCCGCCACAATGTATTTCTGGCCAGATACAGACAGTGGAGTAATGCAGGTGCTGGTGGGGAGGGACTGCTCAAGGAGACCATTAGACACATAGATATGACAGCCTAATAAGTCTGACAATGTTTTTCTAATGCTAACAATGTTTTCTTAATGTTGACAATGTTTAAAAATGTTTTGTTTCTCTTTTCTCATTGGTGGTTATTGTCGAGTTATGTAATGTATATATGCACATGAATTGTTCTCTATCTCTTTTGTTTTTTATTTTCTCTCTCTCCTCACTCATGTTTCCATGATTTAAAGATGGTATGTCACCCCTAAGTGTTAACCAATGGTAATGCCAGATTTTGCTCCTTACAGAAAGATCGCCGGTTAGGAAGGAATATTGCATCACCAGAATGTTCGTTTGGAAGACTGAGAGACAACACCTTTGAGAGGACAGCAGAACAAGAAGAACAACAAGACGAGAGAACTTATTATCGTAACGAGTTCTCTCCCCCTCAAACTGATTTTCTTATACCCCATTTACAAATTTCTTCTTTTCTCCTCCTGTAAGATGGACTTGCCCCAAGAGACTGTGATATGGATTTTTCCCGTTAACCATGATGTTGACCAGAGCAGTCTGTTCCGGCGAGAGTACCATAGAGGTCGAGAGAGGTTCTGGAATGGGTTCCGATTATGATGATGGAGGCGTAGTTTTCCAAGATCAACCAAGCCAACAAGCAAAGGCGAGTATCAGAAAACGATCCGATAGAAGAAATTGTGATGGATTGTTAGCTGAGGAAAATTGTATCTGTAGGCTCTGTGATAATCTGGTTGAAGATGGATGCATAAAGAAATGCCAATCTAGTTTTAATATCCATATGGACCGGCATCCATTGAGTGACTATCACTCTCTAGTGGGTAACGTGTTGAACCAAACAGATTGTTGGGTATGCTCTCAAGTACCTCAGGGTCACAGCAAATCAGGGCTAGTACCATTTCCTTTAACGTTAGGGGAGGTACTTGAGCTAAGTGGTGGGAGACCGGTGGATCGGAGGTTTAATATCTCCAGCCCTCCTAGTTTGAAGCTCCACCAATACCATGTGGATAGGTCCCTCTTATGCTTTAACATCTCCAATCCTAGAAAACCGGGAAATTGGGAAGTGTCATGGAGCAACCAAACCATGACCTTTTCACATAGAGCAGATAGAATGCCTACAGATACAGAACTCGTACGCCACATAGCCAGTAGAGGAAAATCTTTCCGGTATCGATATACCTTAGGAAATAGGATTGCTAGAGTTGGAGAGGTATCACCAGGATACTGTGCACATGTCATACAAACTGATGCGTGCATTAGACAGATGGAAGAATTAGGGTCAGGAGATTTCACCTGGAAGGTTTGTAACATGGTCATGTCCTTCTCCGTCCCTTATGTTCTCCCCGATGACGCATATTTCATATGCGGGAGAAAGGCGTACAAGTGGCTAGCCCCAAACTCTGAAGGATTGTGTTATATTGGAAAAGTATTGCCTGAAGTGATGACTTTTACACATGACAAAATGAAGGACATACACCGTGGTGCCCAAGCTCCTTATACTCACACTCACTACGAGCACCGGGTTAAAAGACAACTGTCAGAAAGGTTAGAGCATCCGGCCTCTGATCTTATCCATGAATCCACCGGGATTCAGGTTCTGGTAGCGTTAGATTTCACTCGTACCGCTCGAGGAGTGATGAATTATAGATACATTTCCGCACTCGCCAATTTGTTAGATAATATCACTGAAATGTATGATGACACGTTTAGATACACTGGAAGAGAACTTCAAGCTTATAAAACAGAACTAGTTCAGCATAGAATGGTTCTTAATTACCTTACAGCAGTAACAGGCGGATATTGTGTTACATTGGCAACACAGTACGGCATAAAGTGTTGCACGTATATCACGAATAGCACCGAGGATCCGGTAGAGGTCATAGACCAAAAGATGGATGATATTCTGCAATTAAAGTGGGAATTTCGTCGAAAACACAATCCCACCCTTGCTGCTGTAGGTAATGAGCTGACTGGTTGGGTGTCATGGTTGAACCCGCGAAATTGGTTCTCCGGTTTGGGAGACTGGGCTCAAGGAGTCATAATGGATGTTGGAAAGTTTCTACTATGTATCTTGGGTGTCATTATATCGATTGGATTGATATTTAGATGCGGGCAGGCTTTAATGAGGTGCAAACAAAGTACAAAAGTGATGAGCTTGAGGAGTGAGGAAACTGTAATTAACCTGGATTTGATTTATGACCCAATGATAGAAACCAGAATGTGATGAAAATGCGATTATACGGTCCGTTTCTTTCACCTGTTTTTCTGCTTTTCTCCAAGATACAAAGACCCCCTTGGACGAGGAAGCTGACGAGACGAGATGTATACAGACAACGGATTGACCAAAGAAGAAGATTTGACAACTTTAAATATGGACACTTGATGAACTTTGCCATAGATCCCCAGTTTCCCTAGTATCTTTAAACTCACGCTAGCCCAACATTTTTGTAAATCTGATGGCTCAGACAAAGCTATTTGCTCATGCCTAAGGAGCAATACAGCGCAAAGAAGACGACTCTCAACAGACACCGAAAACAACTTCGACGACAGATGTACATTTCCCTGACATAGAATATCATTGCATTTTCCATAAGTGTTCTTTATCTTCATCTCTACAACCCTCAGGTAATGACACACATAGTCGATAGGGAATACAGGCACAGATATCAGCAACCACATACCTCCCCCATTCATGTATCATCAACTAAAATGTGCTCCCCCATTTTGTTACAACCACAGCCGAAATGAGCTCGGTAAAGTTTGACAGCCCATCCACAGACCCTTAGTACGGGATAAGAAGGAATTCAAATGTATACTTCGCAATACCTCGAAGCTTGATGTACAACACGTACGGCACGATGATACATGACCCCCCAAACATGGATTCATACACACATGCTTCTGCTATCTCACTAGGTCATACCCTCTTCACACCTTCTCCTCTCTCCTCCCTTACCCAACCATTGAAATGTATTAACCCCTGACATATATTTTTCTCTTTTTGAAATGTTTTAGGAAGTGGCAGTTATTGGTGACTGCCAAAGGGTGGACTGTCAAAGTCAAAAATATTACATAGAGAGACCATATAAACTGCACACATATAAGTCGCTATACTTGCAAATATGCGCAGCGAGCACAGCAATATATGGAAACACACGCATTTGCTCGGACATGGCACAGAGATGGATTCGGCACTTGTTTCATACAGTACATGGTTATAATAATGAACAGCACCAGACACCAAGGAGATTTAGAATTGGCTAATGAATTAATGTCATGGATGTGTATCATTCGAACCGAACCAGATAAACACATCATGTTTGGTATTGAAGCAAGTAGAATCAGGTGTGGTTTAGTTTGAGACCTATTGTGTTGTCGTGGGACATTGCAGCGGATAGATATGATTATATGTATAAAAGTTAAGATCAGCTTTGTTGGGAACAATGGATGATCAACTAAGTTTTCAGGGCTGAACCTGATTAGCATATACAAAGAGAATGGTGACTCAATACAAAGGAGAAAGAAAGACCCCTCCCCCAGGTACTGGTCAAACAGGAAGGTAGTGGTCAGGTGTGGCCTCAGAGAACAGATGTAATGTAGCTACACTCACAGACACACACACAGCTACCTGGCACCAAGCAGCATGGCGGCTGAATCCCCAGGACATCTTCCAAACTAAAGGCTAAGTATTGAACCTCACATGGCTAGATAAGGAAACAGATAGATTGCTTTCTGGTTTAAATAGGATATTGTAACTTGGTTGTGTGATTGTTGGGTGTTTGTGGATACTCTGTGAAGTCTGTGATAAATTGGAACAGTATACAATCTGTAGCATAATATTTGTGGTATTTGTTTGCCAATGGAGATTTAAAATAGATTGTGCTGGTTAGTTATAATATATATCCTGTTAATCATAAATACCACCATGCAGTTACGTTTGTGTTAATTACATTGTGATCTGGTCTTGTGATGAATATGCTCTGGTTATTGAGATACTGAAGTTGTTTGGGATGTGAAATTATGAGATGGTTCTAGGAAGTTGGATTACATTGTGAAAGGTGTTTTAGATGGTTTGGAATTGTAAAATCAGAACATATGCATTGTTTTGAGGCTTGGACATTTTGGAAGAAAATGGAGTCTTGTGTTTTCTGCTATGTGATTGTGGTTTAGTATAGAGTGCCATGTTTTTGGACCTGCAAATCTAAAATGGCTGCTGCTGGATGTCTTCCCCTCCCCCCTTTCAGCCATGTGGTGTGGTCTTTGGAATCAAGTGGAGGTTTCTCAAAATGGAGTCTAGCTTCCATCCCATGCTGTATTCAGCATTGACTAACTGCGCAGCGATTGTCTCTCACATGTGTAGTTTTATCTGCAACCATGTTGTCTCTTATTTAATGTAATCATTGTCTTTCTGTGAGCCAATTTCTTTCTCTCTCTCTCTCTCTCTCTCTATCTCTCTCTCCTCTTTTCTCTTATATATCTCATAGTATTATAGCATTGTATTGTATTGCATTTAGGTCAGTGTAGTATTGTCTTTTTGTATTTATTGTTTAGTTCTGTGGTTAGGAAGTCTTTGTTATACTGTAGTGTATCATATGTACTGTTATCCCCTTTTACAAGTATATTAGATATAATACAGTTAATAGGCCTTGGAACCTAAACCAGTATCTGTGTATTTACTATAGTGTTAAGTGTTCACTTGAGCGTCGGTGACGCACAAGCAGCTTTGTAGATAGTCAGGTTACACAAGGTTGCACTTACACCCTGTATTCACATTAAGGTATTCTGTGTATTTCATTGGTATAAGGTTTTAACATAAAGGTATAGCGTTGTAAGCGTCTGCATCGCTGGTGACCTCCTCGTGGTCTCGAGCGTAAGCTACGCTACAGCGAATCTTTCCCCTAGACATAACCAATAACGTGTCCTGTGATCACTGGGCCGTGAGCGAACGTGACGCTTGAGCGTCTCGCCTACGGCTGAGCGATCGCTACGCCAATAGCGTACCATTACGGTACTTCTTGAGCAAACAGCGTACAGTGTTCTTAGCTTCATAAAGGGTTGTTTATACGACAAGGAATTTAGCATTGTCAGTAGATAAGATGCATTCTCTGCGGTGTCACTGGTTTCTAGTGAGTAGATAAGATGCATTCTCTGCGGTGTCACTGGTTTCTAGTGAGTAGATAAGATGCATTCTCTGTGGTGTCACTGGTTTCTAGTGAGTAGATAAGATGCATTCTCTGCGGTGTCACTGGTTTCTAGTGAGTAGATAAGATGCACTCTCTGTGGTGTCACTGGTTTCTAGTGAGTAGATAAGATGCATTCTCTGTGGTGTCACTGGTTTCTAGTGAGTAGATAAGATGCATTCTCTGCGGTGTCACTGGTTTCTAGTGAGTAGATAAGATGCATTCTCTGCGGTGTCACTGGTCTCTAGTGAGTAGATAAGATGCACTCTCTGTGGTGTCACTGGTTTCTAGTGAGTAGATAAGATGCATTCTCTGCGGTGTCACTGGTTTCTAGTGAGTAGATAAGATGCATTCTCTGTGGTGTCACTGGTTTCTAGTGAGTAGATAAGATGCATTCTCTGCGGTGTCACTGGTTTCTAGTGAGTAGATAAGATGCATTCTCTGTGGTGTCACTGGTTTCTAGTGAGTAGATAAGATGCATTCTCTGCGGTGTCACTGGTTTCTAGTGAGTAGATAAGATGCATTCTCTGCGGTGTCACTGGTTTCTAGTGAGTAGATAAGATGCATTCTCTGTGGTGTCACTGGTTTCTAGTGAGTAGATAAGATGCATTCTCTGCGGTGTCACTGGTTTCTAGTGAGTAGATAAGATGCATTCTCTGCGGTGTCACTGGTCTCTAGTGAGTAGATAAGATGCATTCTCTGCAGTGTCACTGGTTTCTAGTGAGTAGATAAGATGCATTCTCTGTGGTGTCACTGGTTTCTAGTGAGTAGATAAGATGCATTCTCTGCGGTGTCACTGGTTTCTAGTGAGTAGATAAGATGCATTCTCTGCGGTGTCACTGGTTTCTAGTGAGTAGATAAGATGCATTCTCTGTGGTGTCACTGGTTTCTAGTGAGTAGATAAGATGCATTCTCTGCGGTGTCACTGGTTTCTAGTGAGTAGATAAGATGCATTCTCTGTGATGTCACTGGTTTCTAGTGAGTAGATAAGATGCATTCTCTGCGGTGTCACTGATTCCTAGTGAGTAGATAAGATGCATTCTCTGTGATGTCACTGGTCTCTAGTGAGTAGATAAGATGCATTCTCTGCGGTGTCACTGGTTTCTAGTGAGTAGATAAGATGCATTCTCTGCGGTGTCACTGGTTTCTAGTGAGTAGATAAGATGCATTCTCTGCGGTGTCACTGGTTTCTAGTGAGTAGATGAGATGCATTCTCTGCGGTGTCACTGGTTTCTAGTGAGTAGATAAGATGCATTCTCTGCGGTGTCACTGGTTTCTAGTGAGTAGATAAGATGCATTCTCTGCGGTGTCACTGGTTTCTAGTGAGTAGATAAGATGCATTCTCTGTGGTGTCACTGGTTTCTAGTGAGTAGATAAGATGCATTCTCTGTGATGTCACTGGTCCTAGTGAGTAGATAAGATGCATTCTCTGTGGTGTCACTGGTTTCTAGTGAGTAGATAAGATGCATTCTCTGCGGTGTCACTGGTTTCTAGTGAGTAGATGAGATGCATTCTCTGCGGTGTCACTGGTTTCTAGTGAGTAGATAAGATGCATTCTCTGCGGTGTCACTGGTTTCTAGTGAGTAGATAAGATGCATTCTCTGCGGTGTCACTGGTTTCTAGTGAGTAGATAAGATGCATTCTCTGTGATGTCACTGGTTTCTAGTGAGTAGATAAGATGCATTCTCTGCGGTGTCACTGGTTTCTAGTGTCAAAGTCAGAAAAATATCACGCTGCACATTTCCATATATGCTCCTCATGCGTGTGCCCGCTGCACGAGCATGAGCTCTCCCGTGCGTGCGTATACTCGCGGTCGCGTGCACTCGCAGGCGCGCGGTATGCGCATTTACGGTAGAGTTTGTGTGCGTCTAGCGGGCGACTCAATCGTAACATATTTTAGTCATATAATGTATTTTGTAGATTATGGTCCCTTTGATAGACTCTGAAAGTTTAGTTAATATAGCATGTTCGGGGACAAAGAGATTCCTCTTTGTTTGATACGAAGGGTCAGACAGGGGTTACACAGTGGTGTTTAGTATCCATCGGAAGAGAATATAATTAGCAATATTCCGGTGTTGGTTTGAAGCGGATTACTCGCTCGTGCGTATAGTTATGGACATAAGAAGTTTATGGACATTTACTATATTTGCACTTTATTACCCATGCGGCGGGAAACCCAGTTTCCCTCCCACCTGAGCAGTTTGAAATAGTCACAGCCCACCTGTATGAACCAACCTATGACCTTTTGTTATAATGCAGAGACGAATTCCTGTGTCCAATGAACAATAAGTATGTAGGGACCATTGTACTGTACTGTGTGTAAGTGTATATAAAGACAAGCCGATCTGGGCCAGCTCTCTACTCTTTTCAACGGTTCTCATCACTGATAATCGGGAGCTGGATATCCAGAAAGGCGCTTGCGATTGTTCCCCTTGTGCGTAAGTTCTCTGCAACCATATTTATCTCCTATTTTGTTGTAAGCCATTCTCTCTCTCCTTCCCCCTTTTAAATGTAATTGTGTCTTTGTTGTATTTTAACGTGTAGTAACTCGGTTAGGTATTTTATGTTAGTTTGGTAGTGTATAACTTGTATTGTGTATTCTTTTGCGATTGAACGTTCATTCATTTCCTTAAAAGGTGTTAGACCCTTAGACCGGTATTTGAGTGTTTATTATATTGCTAAAGTGTTCTCAGAGCGTAAGAATCGCTCATACAGCTTTTAAACTAACAAGGTTACACTGTGTTGCATTTACACCTTATCACTGCACAAAGGTTTAACTCTGTGAGCGTCAGCGCCTCTCGTGATCTCCTCGTGGTCTCGAGCGTCCGCTACGCTGCTAGCGTATCATTACGTTAGTCGGCAGCCTATAGCGTGCTTGCCTTTACGCTTTAAGCCGTGAGCGAACGTGCCGCTCGTGCGTCTCGTCCACGGCCACGCGTTTGTACGCTACGTGCGTACTCTTATGGTATTCCATACGCCAATTGCGTACTGTGTTCATTAACCTTTTAGCGTGTTTAATATAGGATATATATTAGGCTTTTACAATTGGGGACTCGCCCGCTCTTCACATATCTGCACTAGGTAATTTCAGCAAACATTATCGGTCAGCAAAAGGCGATAAGTAATATTCCTCGTAGTGCTGACCAGATAAGCGTCTGCTTCGCTTAGTAAGGAGTGCTGAAGGAATCCAGAACCGAAAGGTAGGAACAGTACGTTATTGTTTTTTAAAACCTGTTTAGTTTCTGTTTTGCGAACGTACGCATAAGCACACACACCTGTATTTCGTGTCTAGCATTATTTGTCCGTACCTCATTCTCCTGATTGCCACACACTAGTGATAACGTGTTGAGACATTTGTTGTTATTAATAGTTAAAAGTAATATTTAAGGGAATAATTGTAAAAGGCACGCACACAATCTCGCCTAGAATACAAGGGAGATTTGAGTGGTGGTCAGTGAAGGATTACTGTTAAAGATCATTCACATTGATAAACGTGTAGTGTGTAACTGTGGACGTACTTGGTCTGCGTACACGTGTCCTTACAAGGGCAGGGCGTACGCAACGCAAGGGTCGACGCACGGAGCGTATATCACGCAACGGAGCGTACGGACACGCCCACATAATACAAACCGCACGATAGTATTGTTTTAATAGGCGATAAGGAAGTAACGCGAAAATAACACAAATCTATCTCAAATCCAAAAAGTTTAAAGTTAAAACATTAAGACTTTCTCTGTTGTAATTCTTCTGGGTTAGACTATTACTGAATGAAAGGAATTCTGTACAGAAATAAGAGTGTTCGAATGTAAGAGTGTGTATATATAAGATTTCTCTTTTATTACGGAAGTGGGAACCATAGGCCAGTAGAAAGAGGTACACCAGCGAGAGTGATATCGTGCGGTGGCTTGGGAGGCGTCCCTTGTTAGTCTCGACATATTAATGAGCAGTAGAGTCTGCTGTACATAACAGACCAGGAGGTCACAGACCAGGAGGTCACAGACCAGGAGGTCACAGAACAAGAGGTTCAGGTACAGCAGACTAGAAGAAGAGAGCACAACCGAAGAGGGTTGGTGCGAGACCCATATAGGCCAACAAAGCTCATGGCTGAAGGAATTCGCAGCAGAAATTTTCGATTCCACTGATCGTTCCGCACATAAGATTAGTTGCTTGTGTGCAGATACGATTGTACCGCATGTGATTGTGTGCATTAGCGTGTCTTGAATTCAGAAGAACGCTACTTGCACATTGTTAACGTGATTTGTGTAATTTTTTTTATTTTAAGGGAAGTAGCCTGATCACTCAGGGACATTCCAGTGACTGATACTTGCTGGGGAGGGTAAGACACTCCCACACGCCCGAGCAAGTAGACGTACTTAGGTGCCCTAGGTTGGGTACGGAACCTCTGGGAGCTTTGGTCGCCGTATTGGCCAGCGTGGACGGGAGTTAAGTGGGCGGACTTCGGAGCAAAACCCCCACCGCAGCCTTACCCCGAGCATCTTGGTTTCTGTAAGGGTTGCCGAAGACCCTGATTTGAAGTCAGAGGTAGTGAAAGCAGCACCTGCAGAGATGGGGGCCAGTTGTTCAGGTAAGGGGCGATCAACCCAGGTTCAGGTTGATTTAGTAAACCGACCAATCGGGTCGGCAAGGTATATCATGTGTGAGAAATAGTTTTAACCCAGAAGTATTACAGAATTTAAGGAGAAGAGTTTGCCTGATTAAATCTTCAAAAAGGCGTATTAGACATTATGATGATTTAAAATTGTGGCAACAGGAAAGTGAAATGCAAAGAAATTTAACTTACATATCTGACTCTCACCTTGGGAAGAGAGACATGGCAATGGAGAGGATTATGGTTGCAGAGAATGGCGCAATGGTGTACGATAAAAATGCACTTAGTAACTGTATTAAGAATGAAAGTAACAAATGTAATAATGTTTATAAAAATGAAAGTGTAAAAATTACAAATATTAAACTGTGCAAGTCGCACCCCATGTCAAACTTCCCTCAGGACTACAAGCAAGAAAGTGAGCCCAGCACGATGTCGGCACCTTTTCCAGTAGCCATCCTACCAGACATCCAGGTGGACGCGACCAAATCGGTAAAGGCAGTAATCAAACCCCCTAACGGAGGGTCAGGTGAGGTCGTGTCCACAGGTACGTACGGTGTTATATATCACGCACAAACAAATGTACCCCATACTGTAAAACCAACACAAGGTGATGTAATTGAATTTAGTCCTGTCAGAGTGATCACAGTCCCCGATGGGAAGACTGACGATCAGGGAATCATTCCCGTCAACGACAGTGCAATGCACCGTCCCTGGTCCCGAACAGAATTGAGATCAATCATGTCTGAATTCCCTGATCCCAGGGAAGATTTAGTTGCATGTCAGAGGTTTATTAAAGAACTAGGAAACTCCACAGAACCCACCAACGAAGATTGGCGGACAGTGCTGAGGGCATGTTTGCCCGCCAGTGTTGACCCTGCGAAATTTATTTCTGATTGTAAATTAGACACAGAAGTACCTCAAACGGAGGAACACATTCAGGAATGTATTAAGCAGATCAACCGACAGTTAGGAAAATATTTCCCAGCCGTTGTCGAGTGGAGCATCAAAAGACACCTGGAGTCACAGGGCAGTAAGCAAATAACAATCAGTAGACAAGCCCTGACAGCGAAGCCACACCAGTTTAAGACCCAAAATCCTGTGAGAAATTCAAATGTGTTAGTTTGTTACCATTGTCACAAAGAGGGACATTTTGCAAGAGATTGCAGATCAAGAAGTAGACAAAAGTCATATCAACCCCCTAGACAACAACATAACCATGGTATCCAAGGAATTAGGGAAGTACAGGGAAAGCGGTTGATGGTGATGAGCATCCAAGCATTAAAGGAGGCATCAAATCAACCAAAACCCCAGGCCGCTGGCACATGGAGGAAGCCAAGGGTTTGTTATCTTTGTAAAAGAGAAGGGCATTATGCCAACAACTGTAACAGCCCACATAAAATCAGACCCCCTAGACAGAAACACGAACAGAATTATGACAAACCAAATTATAATCAGGGATCATATAGGAAGAATTTTGGGCCACACCCATGATATGTAGTCAGGAAAGGTGATCATTAGGACTGATGGTAAGCCTGAGGTTATTGTTAATAAATTGGGAGGTCATTCCTTGAAGACACAGGAATGACCGGGTAAAAATTTGTAATGTATCTATAAAATGTTTTTTTCTCCCCCATCTCTGACGGTCATCGGCAGGACTCAAACATTACATAGCTACTTGGTCTTTGCAGAAGTCTACCAAAACCCCAGCATGACCTACCCGCATCAATGTATCCTGGCCAGATACAAAGGGTGGAGTTTGGAAATGCTGGTGGAAGGGACTGCGCAAAGATACCATTGGACATGCAGGTGTGACAGTCTGATGATGAACGGAAGAACTGACAATGTTTTTTTTTCCTCTCTTGAAAAAAATGTTTGAAAAATGTTTTTTTTTCTGTTGTTGTTTATTGTTGATTTATATGACGCATATATATATATGAACGGTTCTCTATCCCTTGTTGTTTTTTTCCCCTCTCTCTCTCTTCTTTCTCATGTTCTCATAACGTTATAGATGGTATGTCACACATTAGTTGGACAAATGGTAATGCAAGATTTATTCTCCTTACAGAAAGAGCGCTGAGCTAGAAAAAATATTGTATCACCAGAATGTTTAGAAGACTGAGAGACAGCACCTTTGAGATGACAGCAGAACAAGAAGAACAACAAGACTAGATAACTAATTATCGTAACAAGTTTCTCTCCCCCTCAAACTGTTTTTTTTTTTTTTCTGTACCCCCATTACAAATTTCTCCTTTTCTCCTCCTGTAAGGTGGACTTGCCCCAAGAGACTGTGATACGGATTTTCCTGTTAAACATGATGTTGACCAGAGCAGTCTGTTTCGGTGAGAGTACCAGTGAGGTCGAGAAAGGATCCAGAATGGGTTTCTGATGACTGAGACGGAGGTGTAAATTTCCAATAGCAACACATCACCGAGCAAAGGCGAGTACCGGAAACGATCCAGCAGCCATGTTATTTATAGATATTGTGAAGGATTGTTAGCTGAAGAGAACTGTATCTGTAGACTCTGTGACAGTGTAGTTGAGGATGGGTGTATCAAGAAATGCCAATCCAGTTTTAATATCCACATGGACCGGCATCCATTGAGTGACTATCATTCCTTAGTGGGTAAAGTGTTAAATCAGACAGATTGTTGGGTATGCTCTCAAGTACCTCAAGGCCATAGCAAATCAGGATTAGTGCCATTCCCTCTAACTATAGGGGAGGTACTTGAGCTAAGTGGTGGGAGGCCGGTGGACAGGAGGTTTAATATCTCCAGTCCTCCTAGTTTGAAGCTCCACCAATATCATGTGGATAGATCCCTAGTATGTTTTAACATTTCCAATCCCCGAAAGCCGGGAAATTGGGAAGTGTCATGGAATAACCAAACCATGACCTTTTCATACAGAGCCGATAGAATGCCTACAGATACAGAACTTATACGCCACATAGCCGGTAGTGAGAAATACTTCCGATATAGGTATACCCTAGGAAGTAGGATCATGAGAGTTGGAGAAGTATCACCAGGATACTGTGCACATATCGTACAAACTGATACGTGTACTAAACAGATGGGAGAATTAGGGTTAGGAGATTTCATATGGAAAATGTGTAATATGGTAATGTCCTACTCCGTCCCATATGTTCTCCCCGATGATGCATATTTCATATGCGGGAGGAAGGCGTATAAGTGGCTTGCCCCAAACTCAGAAGGGTTATGTTATATTGGAAAAGTACTGCCTGAGGTAATGACCGTATCCCACACTAAAATGAAGGATATTCACCGCAGTGCCCAAGCTCCTTATACTCACACTCATTACGAGCACATCGTTAAACGGCACCTAATAGAAAGAACAGAGCATCCGGCCTCTGACCTGATCCATGAATCCACCGGGATTCAATTCCTAATCGCGTTAGATATCACTCGTACCGCCAGAGGAGTGATAAATTATAAATATATATCTGCGCTTGCAAATTTATTAGACAATATCACTGAAATGTATGATGACACATTCAGGTATACCGGAAGGGAGCTCCAAGCTTATAAAACAGAACTGGTTCAGCATAGGATGATTCTCAATTATCTCACAGCTGTGACAGGCGGGTATTGTGTTACCCTAGCGACTCAGTATGGAATAAAGTGCTGCACATATATTACAAACAGCACCGAGGACCCGGCCGAGGTCATAGACCAAAAGATGGATGACATTTTGCAATTAAAATGGGAGTTCCGAAGGAAACACAATCTCACCCTTGCCGCTGTGGGTAATGAGCTGACCGGTTGGGTGTCATGGTTGAACCCACGAAATTGGTTCTCTGGTTTAGGATAATGGACCCAAGGTATTATCATGGATGTAGGGAAATTTCTTTTGTGTATTCTGGGTGTCATCATATTGGTCGGTCTGATATTTAGATGCGTTCGGGTTTTAACAAAGTGTAAACGTAGCGCCCGAGTGATGAGTTTAAGAAGTGAAGATACTGTAATAACAACGACTGATTTGGTTTATGACCCAACGATAGAGACAATGTTGTGATGAAAATGTGATTCCACGGTCCGTTTCTTTCACCCGTTTCTCCTTTGTTTTCCTCCAAGGTACAAAGACATCCGCTTGGAAGAAGAATTTGACAACCTTTTACACAGACAACTGATGGACTATGCCATAGACCCCCCATATCCCTAGTACCTTTAATTTTACGCTAGCCCAACACTTTTTGTAAGTCTATGGACATTGAGAAAGCTTTTGCTCGCACTTTGGCAAAAGCCCAAGGAGACTACAGTCAACATGTACATCGAGACAAGACAAGACACAAGACAAGACCTCAATCGGCAAATGTATATTAAACTCACATAGTTTATGACTGCATTTACCATAATTGCTCCTTATCTTCATCTCTACAACCTTCAGGTAAAACACACATAGTCGATAGGGAATATAGGCACAGATATCAGCACTCACATATCCCCCTATTCATGTATCATCAACTAAAATCTGCTCCCCCATTTTGTTGCAACCAAAAGCCGAAAAGAGCTCGGTAAAGTTTGACAGCCCATCCACAGACCCGTACCACGGGATAAGAAGGAATTCAAATGTATACTTCGCAATACCTCGAAGCTTGATTTAAAACACGTACGGCACGATGATACATGACCCCCCAAACATAGATTCATACACACATGCTTCTGCTATCTCACTAGGTCATACCGTTTTCCCACCTTCTCCTCTTCTCCCCTACCCAATCATAGAAATGTATTATACATGACATATATTTTTCTCTTTTTGAACTGTTTTAGGAAGTGGCAGTTATTGGTGACTGCCAAAGGGTGGACTGTCAAAGTCAGAAAAATATCACGCTGCACATTTCCATATATGCTCCTCATGCGTGTGCCCGCTGCACGAGCATGAGCTCTCCCGTGCGTGCGTATACTCGCGGTCGCGTGCACTCGCAGGCGCGCGGTATGCGCATTTACGGTAGAGTTTGTGTGCGTCCAGCGGGCGACTCAATCGTAACATATTTTAGTCATGTAATGTATTTTGTAGATTATGGTCCCTTTGATAGAATCTGAAAGTTTAGTTAATATAGCATGTTCGGGGACAAAGAGATTCCTCTTTGTTTGATACGAAGGGTCAGACAGGGGTTACACAGTGGTGTTTAGTATCCATCGGAAGAAAATATATTTAGCAATATTCCGGTGTTGGTTTGAAGCGGATTACTCGCTCTTGCGTATAGTTATGGACATAAGAAGTTTATGAACATTTACTATATTTGCACTTTATTACCCATGCGGCGGGAAACCCAGTTTCCCTCCCACCTGAGCAGTTTGAAATAGTCACAGCCCACCTGTATGAACCAACCTATGACCTTTTGTTATAATGCAGAGACGAATTCCTGTGTCCAATGAACAATAAGTATGTAGGGACCATTGTACTGTACTGTGTGTAAGTGTATATAAAGACAAGCCGATCTGGGCCAGCTCTCTACTCTTTTCAACGGTTCTCATCACTGATAATCGGGAGCTGGATATCCAGAAAGGCGCTTGCGATTGTTCCCCTTGTGCGTAAGTTCTCTGCAACCATACTTATCTCCTATTTTGTTGTAAGCCATTCTCTCTCTCCTTCCCCCTTTTAAATGTAATTGTGTCTTTGTTGTATTTTAACGTGTAGTAACTCGGTTAGATATTTTATGTTAGTTTGGTAGTGTATAACTTGTATTGTGTATTCTTTTGCGATTGAACGTTCATTCATTTCCTTAAAAGGTGTTAGACCCTTAGACCGGTATTTGAGTGTTTATTATATTGCTAAAGGGTTCTTAGAGCGTAAGAATCGCTCATACAGCTTTTAAACTAACAAGGTTACACTGTGTTGCATTTACACCTTATCACTGCACAAAGGTTTAACTCTGTGAGCGTCAGCGCCTCTCGTGATCTCCTCGTGGTCTCGAGCGTCCGCTACGCTGCTAGCGTATCATTACGTTAGTCGGCAGCCTATAGCGTGCTTGCCTTTACGCTTTAAGCCGTGAGCGAACGTGCCGCTCGTGCGTCTCATCCACGGCCACGCGTTTGTACGCTACGTGCGTACTCTTATGGTATTCCATACGCCAATTGCGTACTGTGTTCATTAACCTTTTAGCGTGTTTAATATAGGATATATATTAGGCTTTTACACTAGTGAGTAGATAAGATGCATTCTCTGCGGTGTCACTGATTCCTAGTGAGTAGATAAGATGCATTCTCTGTGATGTCACTGGTCTCTAGTGAGTAGATAAGATGCACTCTCTGTGATGTCACTGGTTTCTAGTGAGTAGATAACATGCATTCTCTGTGGTGTCACTGGTCTCTAGTGAGTAGATAAGATGCACTCTCTGCGGTGTCACTGGTCTCTAGTGAGTAGATAAGATGCATTCTCTGTGATGTCACTGGTCTCTAGTGAGTAGATAACATGCACTCTCTGTGATGTCACTGGTTTCTAGTGAGTAGATAAGATGCATTCTCTGTGATGTCACTGGTTTCTAGTGAGTAGATAACATGCATTCTCTGTGGTGTCACTGGTTTCTAGTGAGTAGATAAGATGCATTCTCTGTGGTGTCACTGGTTTCTAGTGAGTAGATAAGATGCATTCTCTGCGGTGTCACTGGTTTCTAGTGAGTAGATAAGATGCATTCTCTGCGGTGTCACTGGTTTCTAGTGAGTAGATAAGATGCATTCTCTGCAGTGTCACTGGTTTCTAGTGAGTAGATAACATGCATTCTCTGCGGTGTCACTGGTTTCTAGTGAGTAGATAAGATGCATTCTCTGTGGTGTCACTGGTTTCTAGTGAGTAGATAAGATGCATTCTCTGTGGTGTCACTGGTTTATAGTGAGTAGATAAGATGCATTCTCTGTGGTGTCACTGGTTTATAGTGAGTAGATAAGATGCATTCTCTGTGATGTCACTGGTTTCTACTTTCTAGTGAGTAGATAAGATGCATTCTCTGTGGTGTCACTGGTTTCTAGTGAGTAGATAAGATGCATTCTCTGCGGTGTCACTGGTTTCTAGTGAGTAGATAAGATGCATTCTCTGCGGTGTCACTGGTTTCTAGTGAGTAGATAAGATGCATTCTCAGTGATGTCACTGGTTTCTAGTGAGTAGATAAGATGCATTCTCAGTGATGTCACTGGTTTCTAGTAAGTAGATAAGATGCATTCTCTGCGGTGTCACTGGTTTCTAGTGAGTAGATAAGATGCATTCTCTGCGGTGTCACTGGTTTCTAGTGAGTAGATAACAAGCATTCTCTGCGGTGTCACTGGTTTCTAGTGAGTAGATAAGATGCATTCTCAGTGATGTCACTGGTTTCTAGTAAGTAGATAAGATGCATTCTCTGCGGTGTCACTAGTTTCTAGTGAGTAGATAAGATGCATTCTCAGTGATGTCACAGGCTACTGGTGAGTAGATAAGATGCATTCTCTGCGGTGTCACTGGTTTCTAGTTAATGCATAGATTGCATTCTTGGTGATGTAACTGTTCCGAGTGACTGGATAGGCTACATTCTCACCAGGGGCATCTTCAGAGAGGAGGAGGCCCATATGCAGTCTTCTTCTAGGGCTGCCTCTCTTTTGCCGGCAGTGCTCTTGACTCTGGGCACTAAGGTCACTAGGGGACCCTAGCGCTGTTAAGGGATTGTTTTGCAAAGAGGCAAAAAAGAAGAGGACTATTATGTCTCTCAGGGGCACACTTAATTTCTATATATATATATATGGAAAATATGAAAAGATGGATGAGAGAATTTGTGGTTTGTATGTAGAATTAGATAAAACTTAACTTTTAATGGTATTCACAGACGAAAAAAATTGTATAATTATAGCTGTGTATCATCAATATAAATTAAAACAAGTATTAAACCAAATTATAGTGACGATGAGGTAAAGTGTGACTCACTTATATAAAGAGGGTGACAGGAAGATAACTGTAAACCCACTGATTTGTAAGCGAGTATTTAATGTTAGACGTTTGTCAAAGCGAAAATGTAGTGTTCCTGTTATCTCTATGAAATTATGATAGTAAATACAATTGTATAATCATAGTAGAGATAATCGGAAACCGGCTTAAATGGATCTGGACTCCTATAAAGAGGGTCAATTGGAGTAAATGAATGACAAAATTAATTAGGATGAAATATGCTGATCAGCGGAGGGTATATTCCTTATTGCTACAGTACCCGGTATTCCCAGAGGGTCACCCTTTCTGGTACTGACCAGGCCCAATGCTGCTTGGCTTCCAAGATCAGGCGAGATCGGGCATGTCCAGCTTGGTATGACTGTAGGAAGTCAAGAAAATACCTATCAGCATAGGCAGTGGCCGATATTGAGGCCAATTAATAAGATATGGTCTGAAGGCTAAACATTGATGTGGGAAAAGGTGACAATAATACACCTGCACTGTATAATACAAAGCATGTGGACTAGAAAATTCCAGCATACGGATTGCCTGGAGGGTTAACCATAAATCGATGGTTGACCAAGAGTTGCTGACAGGTACAGTAATAATCACTTAGTGAGTATAATGCAAAAAAGAGGCGAATTCATAAACGCAACTTATAATTTTGCATAGAAAATTAGTATGATGACTAATACAAATTAGTATGATGACTAATAAAAATTCATATGATTTAAACTGCAAGAGCTGCAAAGGCAGCTATCCATTGGTTCTATAGTTTTACATAAAGTGGTACAACGGCTGATCACATATAATACAGTGCAATGACTGATTGGAATTCGCGTAAATACAATAAATTGCAAGAGCGACTGTACATTTATTGCTAGAAGCCGCCTTGGTGTTACACTGATTATTTTGTAAATAAATATTGACAAAAAATGTTAACCAAAAATGTGTGCTGACCCATATATTGATATAAAACAAGTAATCAATAATCCAGCAAACACAGAAAAATTGTAGGTGTATCAAGTAAATACAGCTCTCCTGCAAAAAATGCAGAAAATCGAACTTCAAAAGCCTTATTAGGCGAAGTCGGTAGCTTTATGTTGGTCTTATTATATTTGCCTTATATGCTATATATGTTATATAACAATTGAATGACAAATCAGTGTACAATCAGGACCAGTGCAGATTCCTAAAAAAAAACCCCACCCAATACAGACCCTAGCGCTGTCTCAGAGTCTAGTGCACGTGCGCAGGTCTCCGGGTAATTCATGATTTTCCTACTGAGCATGTGCAAACCTCCAGGAAATTGGCCGCTATACCATTTTCCCAGCGATTTCTGCCTGGATTCCAGAGCTATTGAAACAGATGGGTGCAGGGTGTGCGGGGCCCCCATTATAAATACGCCAGTAATTCTTAGTGATGTCACTCATTTCCAGTGATCGGATAGGCTGCATTCAATCCAGAATACATATGTATTCCCGGCCGACGGGATGCCGGCTATCAGTATCCTGGCAACGCTAAGGGTCCCCTTGCGGGCATTGGACACTCATGAGAGGGAATAGCCCCTGTGAGCAGGAATGTCGGCATTGTCAGCTGTTGGCATTCCAGCGTCGGTATCCTGAACCACTAGGATCCCAACAGACTGCAAATTGATTGCCTCCCTTCAATCCACCCTCACTGTCTGTATACGATACAGTAGATCTACTTTAAAAAGGCAACTTGAGCTGTGAGTGATTTATTTAGTCAGGCCATAATAAAGTGCTCCAGGGGACTCTGGTTTTGTTCATTTCTAAGCAGAGACGGGGAATGTGTAATCTGAGGTCAATCCGCTTCGCATGTAATAACCCGGTACAATCTTACTTCACCTCGCATTGCATGTATTTATCATAAAATATCAGGTCCATTCTTTAATACCATTTGTGCTTTCAGAAAACGCGGTGACAGACGACCCCCGTGCTGACCCAATTAGGCATGTCACTTTCGCTGGAAAACAGAAAATATTGAGCTGCACTTAAGATAGAAAATAAATAATATATCTCTTTGCAATGAATCAGAAAAAAAATGACAGTTGTTATAGCAATATAGAAAAAGGTGATGGTTATTCCACCAAAGCAATCAGCATCAGATCCTGCAAAGCTGTAATCATCTCCGAGCTGGAATCGCAGGTATAAAACACAACAGGGTTCTTGGCTGCTATTAATATACAAAAATGTGTTGTTGTTTTTTGTTTTTTTACCTCTGACGTGAGTGATGCTCAAACCTAATGACTGAACGGACGCTGAAGTAGTTCACATTCTGCGGGATCAATACTTAAAACAAAGACTACCTTATCTTTACTTTAATGAGTATTGATGATTCCAATTCTTCTTTTCAGCAAGAAGGTCAAAGCAAAATCCCAATAAGAGAAATGGGAAAAATCGGAGACATGAGAATGTCCTGTAACGGCCGCAGCCTTTGTATGGAGGGTAGATTACCAATCTGCCCCCACAAATAAACAGTTACTGATTTCATAGCAAATAGCGGGGTATCAGCTCAATATGTACTTGATGTACAGATGGGTCCACGGTTATCTTGACTAGTTTTCTGCACCTAGGCACAACATGATTTATTAGCATAAACCCTTCATCTATTGTTCTCAACTGCAATACAATATTACAGCAGGGGATTAAGTCCGACTGACCAGTCTCAGTTAATCCTATTAAAGGTCAAGATAAATGTGGACCCATCTGTATGTTAAATTATGTTCCTTTTATAGCGGACTCCCTAACCTATTTCTACTGTAACTCCTGTGCTATTCTAGACCGGTTGGGGGAAGTCAATTTCAGTAGGATTTGTACATAGAGAAATCTGTAACAAGGGCTTTGCGGGGAGGAAATTGTGACTATATAACGGCATATGTATATGGGCAAACGCCTGGGCGCACGGAAGGCATTTACTACTATAGAACCATTAAGGACAGTGCTGCAAAAATGCGGTTTCACTTTGCAAGGTGAAGCTATTCATAGGAGATGGTGGGATGGATAGGGGAGAACATACAAACTCCACACAGTAAGGGCCATGATGGGAATCGAACCCATGACCTCAGTGCTGTGTGCAGGCAGTAATGTTAACTATTACAACATCCGTGCTGTCACATTTGTCGGTTTGGAGGGGGAGGATCAGAATAAAACAAAGTTTGATGAAATCTACAGTACTTACCAGTGAATAATGTTATACCTGTAATGGAAAGACATAAGGGGGTATTCAATTATGCCCGGATTTGTAGGCTAGCCAAAAAATCCGGACATAGCTATTCAATCCCGGCTGGTTTTGTCCACTTTTTCCGACAACGCGGATTTGACTTGTTAACAAGTCAAATCTGCATCCGCGGAAAATAGTTGAAAACAGACGTGTTTTTGTCAAAAATGCGTCCACGTGTTTACCGACAGTGCCGGATTTTTCAACAGTTGAAAAATCAGCACTTTGATTGAATAGGTCGAGTGTAAATTCGACCTAAAAACTGGCGAAAAAGTGCAGTTTGTCCGACTGACGGAAAATTGGGCACTAATTAAATAGCTCCTATACTATTAACATTTATGTGAAGATTGTTAGGATATGGGGGGTCATTCCGAGTTGTTCGCTCGGTAAAAATCTTCGCATCGCAGCGATTTTCCACTTAATGCGCATGCGCAATGTCCGCACTGCGACTGCGCCAAGTAAATTTGCTATGCACTTTGGAATTTTACTCACGGCATTTTCATCGTTCTGGCGATCGTAATGTGATTGACAGGAAATGGGTGTTACTGGGCGGAAACAGGCCGTTTTATGGGCGTGTGGGAAAAAACGCTACCGTTTCCGGAAAAAACGCAGGAGTGGCTGGAGAAACGGGGGAGTGTCTGGGCGAACGCTGGGTGTGTTTGTGACGTCAAACCAGGAACGACAAGCAGTGAAATGATCGCAGATGCCGAGTAAGTCTGAAGCTACTCAGAAACTGCTACGAGGTGTGTAATCGCAATATTGCGAATACATTGTTCGCAATTTTAAGATGCTAAGATTCACTCCCAGTAGGCGGCGGCTTAGCATGAGCAAATCTGCTAAAATTCACTTGCGAGCGAACAACTCGGAATGACCCCCATGGTACGCTCTGTACCTGTCTCCTTCTGTGTACCAGTCTATGGGTGCATCCCTAGTGATAGACCTCTAGTGCCAGGAGTCACTCGAAGGCGGAGTTATATGATGTAGGTTCCTGTTCCTCTATCTCAGGGAGAGAGTGAGGAGAGTGTGACACAGAGAGAGACTGAGAGACAGAGTCCTGGTGTACAAGTGTGCAGAGCTGAGACTGGGAGAAGATCTCAGCTACACAGACTCACAGTGTTCCAGTGCATGCTGCATCATCTTCTCTATAGTGGGAGTCAGACTGCACGGCTGTGCAGTCCTCCATGCTTCACCACCACAGACATCTCCTGATAAGTACCACTACCTAATGCTGTTACCTTGTGTGATATATGGGCTCCTGATTACCTCTATCAGTGTTACATCTATGTCACCTGCGTTCACTAACTAAACCTGCGTTACTGTTTAAGTCACAAAGTGTGTGGACTGACGTCACTGCACCAGATAGCCCGGAACACTCTGCCAACAAAGACACCCTCTGGGAGTATCCAGTCATATGCTGCCATACTGAATCTGCTAGCAAAGTAATGTGATAATGTGCATTAGCAAATGAGCTCATCAGGGACAGGCTTGAGGGCCTAATACAGCCTGGATCGCTGCAGCGGCAGTGACAGCAGTCTGAAGGTCTTTGTGGAGTGTGCTTGCGCACTTCGGGAGCCCAGTGAGATGCGAACAGCATCGCAGGGCTGCGATCGCCTCTGCCTGATTAACAGGGGCGGGAGGGGGCGTGCCAACGGTGTTAGAATGCTGTTGGTGGGCGCGGTCCGGACAACGCAGGCATATCTGGACTGTTGCGGCGGCGGCTGCATGATGTCACACGCAGCCGCTGTGACCCGGAATGCGGTAGGTAGCCGCCTGCCAGCGCAGCTAGGCTGCGCAGGCAGGGAGCTACTCGCTTTATGCAAAAGCATCGCCGCCGTGCGATGCTTTTGCACCCTTGCCGGGGGGAGTTAGGGCCTGACATGCGGGGTGGACTAGCCCTGTGCTGGGCGTCCCCCCGCATGTCAGAGTAAATGATCGTAGATGTACGATCAGATCTGAATTACCCCCTGTGTGTGGGACTCGTAATGAATTTTCACATTGAATAATCATCCATGGTCCCCACGTTTATGACACCTGTGGGCAGGTGTGCCTTCCTCCAAATGCCCTACAGCATATGTACTTCAGTTGCAGCGCACGGATCGCGGATGCTGGCAGGAGATGTCTACTTCCTACAAACGCCCCCCGCAGCATGAGAATATTTGTGGCACGGTACTGCACACCCACTGCCTTGGGCCTGTGCAATACTAACCACACCAGAATCAGGCACTGTGTCACATAGGGGTCTATTCATGAAGCAGTGAAAAGTGAGGAGAAGAAAGCCAGCGGAGAAGTTGCCCATGGCAACCAATCAGTGGTGAGCTAAGATTTATAAAATGCATTCTATAAATTTATATGTAGCAGCTGATTGGTAGCCATGGGCAACTTCTCCACTGGCTCACTTCTCCTCTCGTTTCACTGCTTAGTACATCTCCCCCTATGGCTGGTATGAAGGTACAATGCCATCAGTCAGAATGTTGACACCAGAAGGTCAACAATGATGATGTGGACATGGTTTATTATGACACTATGAACATGTTGACGATTCAACGTCGACATTACAACCACATCTTCCTAATGAATGTTGGCATTTTGAATGTTTACGTAATGTACCACACCCTAAAATTCCTACCCTAAAAGGGACTATGGGGGTCATTCCGAGTTGATCGCTTGCTAGCAGTTTTTAGCAGCCGTGCAAACGCTATGCCGCCTCCCACTGGAAGTGTATTTTAGCTTAGCAGAAGTGCGAACGAAAGGATCGCAGAGCGGCTACAAAATAATTTTGTGCAGTTTCAGAGTAGCTTCAGACCTACTCAGCGCTTGCGATGACTTCAGACTGTTCAGTTCCTGTTTTGACGTCACGAACACGCCCTGCGTTCGCCCAGCCACACCTGCGTTTTTTCGATCACTCCCTGAAAACGGTCAGTTGACACCCAGAAACGCCCACTTCATGTCAATCACTCTGCGGCAACCAGTGCGACTGAAAAGCTTCGCTAGACCCTGTGTGAAACTACATCGGCCGCTGTGAAAGTACGTGCCGGTTTTTTGCATCATCGCTGCGCAGCGAACATTTTCTGCTAGCGATCAACTCGGAATGACCCCCTATAGCCACTTTATTCTTGGGTGAACGCCCTGCTACCCAGCCACACATTCACTCCTGTATAGGGACAGAGTGGTCTATTTACTAAGCCTTAGATGAGATAAAGCACAAGCCAATCAGCTCCTAACTGCCATGTTACAGGCTATGGTCCAGATTTATCAAGCCTTAGAGAGTGATAAATTGCTCTTACCTGCCATGTTACAGGCTGTGTTTCATTTTTTTTGAAAAAAAAAAGAGATTTTAACCAACTTACAGGCTTGTATAGATTTATGACACTATTTATCATTTTCTTACTTACATTAACTTGTCACTTTCATAACGTACAGGGGGGGGAGGGGGTGTAATTCAGACCTGATTGCTAGGGTGCGTTTTTTGCATCCCTGCGATCAGGTAGTCGCCGCCTACAAGGGGAGGGGGAAATCGCTGTGCAGGGGTGCGATAGTTTGTGCAGTCTCTGCACAGCCCATGACTTACTCATCCGCTGCGATGATCCGGCCCGGAGCTGACGTCAGGAACCCTCCCTCCAAACGCCTGGTCCCACCTGCGTTTTTCCGGACATTCCTCTAAAATAGTCAGTTGCCACCCACAAATGCCCTCTTCCTGTCAGCCACCTTGCGATCGCCCGTGCAATCACTTTGTTTGCACCATTCCGTCGCTGCGGACCAGCGCGCCTGTGCATTGAGGTGCATACACATGCTCAGTTCAGACCCGATCGCCCGCTGTGCTAAAACGCACACAAGCGATCGGGTCTGAATTAGGCCCAGGGTGCAGTAATAATTGTATTATCCTGAGACTTGCTGTTCCACAATGACTGGGTGAAGCAGAGATATTCTGCCACTGAGTTACAGAGAAAAAGTGATTATAGCAACAATTAGATGATGAATGTGACATAAAAACTTTCACAGTTAATAAATAATAATAATAATAATAATAATCTTTCTTTAACATGAATTAAACGGCTATGCCAGATTTCCTCAAAAGATTCTCCCCCCTAGTGAGATATTATTTGTAAATCCTCAGGGTCAGAGGTTAAACCCTGGTTAATTAATGTGGCCGCGTGTACGTGGGCTGCGTGGGAAGTGATAATCGTGCCATGGGTCTGATGCCCTAACGAGCCCAGAGCAGATAAGAATCAGCAATTAGCAATTAACATATTATCAGAGGACAGAGGCTGAAATACTCATTGCTTGAGCCATGAGGGGGGAACTCGGCCTGTTTATCCCTGAGCCTGGTGCCGGCCATCTGCATATATGTATCCCTGTTGTAGTCCTCTTTAGCCGCCTGCTGACTGCGAATTGCTGGAAGCTTGAGCTGTGTAGTCGGTGAATAGCTGGCAGTGATACAGGGCACGTGTATCGGTGATGTGGTGCTGCCCTGCTGTCCCAAATGATATTGGCCAGGCGCAGTAGCGGATCTTGCCACGGGCAAGCAGGACTTTTGCCCGGGGCGCCGCCTACCGGAGGGCGCGGGGCGCCGTCCGGAGGGCGCCGCACCAGGGCAAGATCCGCTGCTGCTGTGCCTCCCGCTGCCCGCTGCCGCTGTGAAGGGAAACTAGACGCGCCTTCGTGGAGAGGACCTTTGCTGTGCGGTGTGCGATGACGTCATTGCGCACTGCACATTTCAGAGCGCTACAGTAGTCTGTACAGGGGCGTAAATGACCACGCCCCCTGTACGAAGCCACGCCCCCTATTGGCGCCCGGGGCGCACAGAGCCCCAGAACCGGCCCTAGCCAGGCGATGCGTGACTGGTTGAGCTGTATACCTTTGATAAAGTCACGTGATCGTGACGAAACGCGTCAGGACCCCGCCTTCCATACACCTGGTCCAGGTGAATTAATCCTGTGCAATCCACACAGCTTCTCTTCCATCCAGCTGACTGGCTGACCGCGGCAAGAAACCGCCTTTGACTCTCCGACAGCAGCTTGCTATCACCGCCGGCCAGCGATCACGAGAACAGGAGACGACCGCACATTTCCTCCTGGCGGCAGGTACTTAGCATTGGGTTACCCACCTTTCCGCTCCGCTGTGCAATCACATTGTGCATTTCAGCAGCTTGCTTCATCGCCGGCTGGCGATCAGGAATACAGGAGACGATTATACATCTCTTTCTATTGGGAGGTGCTCGGCACTGGGCACCGCAATACTCCTCTCCTCTGTGCAGAACATCGGGCAACGCAGAACTCACTAGCCGGGGACGCCCGGCCAAGTTTATAACAGCCCTTGCCGGAGAGGTAGTATATGTTTACATTTATCTGGAACTACATCTACAAATTCTCCTGTTCCCTCCCTATTGCACAATTAGGATTTAATATATTGGATAGCCATTTTTTTCACACGGCTGAACCTTTATATCACCTGAGACAGATATAGGTGTATTATTAACCTACATGTTTTATAATTATATTGATTAAGAGAATAAATTCTTTACATTTTATACATTGTGCTCTCTATTTTATAAAGCTGCTGACACACAGCGCAGCCACTTTTCTTGCTCTATGGCCCTCATTCCGAGTCGTTCGCTCTGTAATTTTCTTCGCATCGCAGCGTTCTTCTGCTTAGTACGCATGCGCAATGTTCGCACTGCGACTGCGCCAAGTAATTTTGCTATGAAGATAGTTTTTTTACTCACGGCTTTTTCTTCGCTCCGGCGATCGTAGTGTGATTGACAGGAAATGGGTGTTACTGGGCGGAAACACGGCGTTTTATGGGCGTGTGGATGAAAACGCTACCGTTTCCGGATAAAACGCGGGAGTGGCTGGAGAAACGGGGGAGTGTCTGGGCAAACGCTGGGTGTGTTTATGACGTCAAAACAGGAACGACAAGCACTGAACTGATCGCAGATGCCGAGTAAGTCTGAAGCTACTCAGAAACTGCTAAGTAGTTTGTAATCGCAATATTGCGAATACATCGTTCGCAATTTTAAGAAGCTAAGATTCACTCCCAGTAGGCGGCGGCTTAGCGTGTGTAACTCTGCTAAAATCGCCTTGCGAGCGAACAACTCGGAATGAGGGCCTATGTCAGTGTGAATGATCGTATCTGTGCTAAATTTAGCACAGCTACGATCATCTCGGAATGACCCCCTATGTACTATGCACTGTGGAGAGCTGGAGAATTGGGGACCGTTTGCAAGCAAAGCAATTCTAGCCCCGGTACTGAATTACAGTGTGCATTCAGAACGTGGACGCTGTCATTGTTATAAACAGAGTAATGTGCAGTTATTTAAACCATTGTAATATTTAAAAATGAAAATGTTTCCCATGAATATAATTAAATGCATGTTTCTAGCAACACAAGAGAAATATCCGCTGCTTCCTCCGCTAATATTATTTACTTACATATTCAATAACCATGAATCATGTATCTGCTATGATAATGAAAATGCTGTACTACCAGTTCCCCATACTCCTGTAGAGTTCAGGCGTATTGACGGCTGCGCTGATTATTTTATTAGATACAAACCCTTAATTAGATCAGAGTAAAACAGTTTAGTGTGCGCTCTGTTCTGCTTGTATTTAAATCATTAATACAAATGTTTAGGGACCCCATGAGCACTACATTATTGGCTATGGGACCATGCTTCCAAATAAGTCAAAACTAAAGCAACCGCATCATAGAAGCAAATAGCACATGGAGAATACAGTAATTAAGAACTAATTGTCGACTGAATAATCTCCTGTCCGTAGGCTGTGTCCCCATCTGATGTTGGAACAACACGTTTGACCTGCAGGGGTTAACAAGCACTTGTGTTTGCATTCAGATAAATTAATATAGTGCATTGCATTGATTCAATGGATTCAAATTACACTAAGGTAATACAAATGGATCAAGCTAAATGTAAGAGGCGCTTACTGCACAGTACAAATACAACAATCCCAAACACAGGGATTTCATGTTTGTACGTAAAGCAAATCATTAAGCAACTGGGCAATACCATGTTGCACTGCAGGGTGGGGCAGATGTAACGTGCAGAGAGAGTTAGATGTGGGTGGGTTATATTGTTTCTGTGCAGGGTATATACTGGCTGCTTTTTTCTTTTACACTGCAATTCAGATTCCAGTTTGAACACACCCCACCCAAATCTACTGTAAATCTCTCTACACGTGTTACATCTGCCCCACCTGCAGTCAGGGCCGGTTCCGGGGCTTCTGGCGTCCCGGGCGGCATTAGGGGGCGTGGCTTTGTACAGGGGGCGTGGTCATTTACACCCCCTGTACAGACTGAAATGATGTGCGGTGCGCGATGACGGTCATCGCGCACAGTAAAGGACCTCTCCACGAAGGGAAACTAGTTTCCCTTCCCAGCGGCAGCGGGGGGGCAACGGCCAGCGGCAGCAGGGGGGCAGCGGGGGGGCACACAGCAGCAGCGGATCTTGCCCTGGTGCGGCGCCCTCCGGATGGCGCCCTGCGCCCTCCGGAAGGCGGCGCCCCGGGCAAAAGTCCTGCTTGCCAGTGGGAAGATCCGCTACTGCCTGCAGTGCAGCATGGTTTTGCCCAGGTGCTTGATAATTTGCTTTACTTACTGCACAAACATGAATCAGACACACAAGTACCAATGCGTGTGGATACATTGTAAACCATGTGTTACATTATTTTTCACCTTTGCAGACATGCATAAAACCCATGAAAAAAACACATTTTGTTTCACGTTAGTGGCTATGATGCCTTAAGGAGAGAAAATAGATGACACTATTTTTGCCTGACAATTATGCTACTGGGTGATGATGTTCTGTCAATACCAATGGACGTTAGTTTATATTATGCTGGTAAACACTATGGAAAATGGAACCCAACCTACACTAAGCAAACATATTGATATGCAAAAATATCGCATCATTTCACTCATCAGCCCTTTATGTCATCTTACAGTATATTACACAGCTAATTGTTGTATTTAAGAAGCACTGTATATGTAACTGTGATCTTCGATGTTCATCCCTCTTGGAAGCCATAACTATAAATATATCCCCTTCTGTATTTTATAAGACTATTATAGAATATGGCAGAGTTTTATGATCATTTAGAGGTTTGAGTAATGACATCGTGATAACCTCAGTCTATACACTGTGTGAGGTGATCATTCTCTAAGCTACATGAGTTATTCCCATTGAATAATGGAGGTTAGATATCCTGGCTGTCTCATTATAAGTGATGTGCTCAGATGTCTCACAGAACAATATTATTCACATATGTTGCTCTATGGCTCTTTGGTTAGAGTCTCAGTCTTGTGTCGGTGCCCTCACCAGCCGGGGTGTCGCATTCTCTGCCCCCACCTGACACATTCACCCTGCACACAGAATCCTCTCTGTTACCATGCAGTGTGCAGTGGATGTATTAAACACCATTAATACTTCATACATCTACTATCTGAGTGCTGGCGGTGGTTGCTGGAGCGATAAATATGTCCATATATGACCCTGCTGCTTATTGATTCCTCAGGCTGTTTATTTACCCCTGACTTCCCAGCACAAACAATTTATAGCTTATTACTAGGCTGTACTCGCAGCAGTGTGTGGTGAGGCTGCGCTGATTACCGTTCTCCCTTCTGGGAGTAACAGCGGGTTCCATTTCACGCTACAAAATGCTTTATGTCTGGCACTAGCGCAGTGCGCTGTACAGGCCACCCAAAAAGCTTTCAGGTGCATGTGTACGCTGCGCTTTCTGGAGAGGCATAGGGGCTGCCTAGTATCCAGCAATTCAGAAAACGGAAAGTTTTTGAAGTTTGCTTGCGGGAACCAGCAGCATCTACAGATGGGGTGAATTTCCGGAGTTCTGCTCCTTCCTATGGGAAAGAGGTCTGGGGTTGCGATTTGCGAAGTGGGATCCGAGCGGATCCATCCCCCACCTTTGGTTGTGTGCAATCAGTGTTAGGGATTGCGGTGGCAGCTGCTTTTATACAGATGGCTGCACAGCCATTGCACTGGACGGAGGAAGATGTGTAATGTGCCGCCTTTTACCTTAATAGACCGCACATTACACCGGGATCCGGTCTGAAGATCGACACTGTCTAGGTCGACAATGTTTAGGTCGACCACTATAAGTCAACAGTCACTAGGTCGACAGGGTTGGAAGGTCGACGGTTTCTAGGTCAACATGTGCTAGGTCGACAGGTCAAAGGGTCGACATCAGTTTTTCATATTTTTTTTACTTTTTCATACTTAACAATCCACGTGGACTACGATTGGAACGGTATGGAATGGTAATCTGTGCCGAGCGAAGCTGTAGCGGAGCGAGGCACCTTGCCCGAAGCATGGCGAGTGAAGCGAGCCTTGCAAGGGGACATGTTGCACTAATTGGGGTTCCCGGTCACTCTACGAAGAAACCACACCAACCCCCCCAAAAAAAACCTCATGTCGACATTTTGACCTGTCAACCAAGCACATGTTGACCTAGAAACCCTGTCAACCTTCCAACCCTGTCGACCTATAGTGGTCGACCTAAACATTGTCGACCTAGACACTGTCGATTTGATGATCCACACCCCATTACACCACCTCCTCCGTGCAGAGTGGACATGCAGGCAATTCCTATAATGCACATCTTAGCCCCTGCTTCCCGCTCAACTGTGGTGCCACCTATTCCTCCTTGGTGGTCACACCAACCTCTACTTCCCTGGTGGCATCCTCCTCCTCCACCATGGTAAAGTCTCTGCCTTCCTAGTGGTTATCCATGGTGCTTATATCTTGACCTTCCCAACATGAAAACGTTCTGACGCCCCTGGGTACCAGCAAATATTAAGGATCACCCAGATATACCAGGGGATCGCAGTAGATATCTCCCTAACTACCGCGGATCCCCCATTTGCGACAGGTTTCTATGGGGGCTGCTGTGCATTTTGATTTCCTAGCAAGATAAAACTGGTAAATTTGCCTCAAATTATTCATATTAAACATTGTAAATTTACCCAAAATTATTTGTGACATCCACATTAACTCACAAGGAACTTCTAACTTTTCTACGTTACTGTACTTGCATTGTTATGTAGGCCTTGAAGTATGTCAGGTTGGCCATTGCAGAGATGCAGCATACAGTAATGTTTCCTCTAACAGGCATCATACGGGCTGGCGTGTGGTTTGAGTAATCTCTCCTATCAGAACCTCATCTAGAATTTATGTCTTGTTGACGTGTTATTTTGCAAACCGCAGTTTGATACATTGCGCAATCCTTGGGGTGTCAGTTTTCAGGATTAATACGGTTTGATGTATGGTTTGGCATTTAGTAAGTCTCACGGGTTACAACCTGCACTTTAATAAGCCGTCCCCTGCGTATTGTCTATAGTGTACGTTTCCAAATACACAGCAATTAATGGAACAATACGCGCCACAAATGCAGACACGTCAGCCGTAGTATCGACAGTCCCTACATGACAGCTTGGTCCCCTCCCCAAGTACTCAACCAGCCTCAGCGTTGGAAAGCCTGAGCTGGGTTCCGCTGTGAGAGTGTAACCTGAAGTGAGGGGTTTCTATTGTTGCAGCAGAGACCATAGGGATAAAGTTATCGCCATGCTAAAATGCAAATTTTCTTAAATAGGCTTCCCAAATGAATGCATGAGAATTCTATTGCTGATGAGGGTTACAGCCTGTTATAGCAGTGCTATCGCTAAGGGAAACAGCTTGATGTATAAGGCACAGTGCCAAAAATCAGCGTTTATGATAAATAAGCCAAATAATGGGCAATAAATTAAATGAGTAAATGTCGCTGGGGCCTGTCACCTCCTGAGGGCCACAATCTGCAGTGCCCACAGCTCTCCAGTCACACTTGCACTCCCGTACCATCCAGGGGTAATTGCATACATTTCAGGAGCGATTATGACACCTGCCGCCAGGATCTCCAGTTTGGTGTGTTGGCATAATGTCAATTGCAGCGGTAAATTACTCTGTCAGTGTTGGACTGCGATCGAATACTGATTCTGTACCTCAAAGGAAGCAGGAGCTGATGATAAATCTGAAGCCTTGGTACGTGAACTGGAGAGATTTCAGAGAGGTAAACAGACTCCCTCCCAGAATACGCTGCAAATACAGTAGCACCCAGACCTCTGCACCATCCTGAGCTGTGCTTCGTTACTGCGGTGATCGGGCTGGGATGGTCTACATGGACTGCTCTCTAGGACAATAGGGAGTGGTATATGGTGACAGTAGATAATGTCAGCTTGCAAAGCAGTGTATGGTAGCACAGTGCAGCTCAATCAGTAATTCACTAGCAATAAATCAGAAGTTTATACACCATGGGTCTCCAACAGGACTAATATCCACTCTTGGCCTTTAGGCCTGATTTTGAGCTGGATGCAGCTCTGTATATACAGTACATAGGGAGTTTTAGCAAACGGCGATGCAGAGAATGTTGATAGTGGAATGTGCTACTGCACAGACAGATCCCGTGTTACTCCTCCTCCAGGGAAGCTTCATTCCCTGTACCAAGATGGCCACCAAGCCTGCAACTGAGCATGTGCGGAGCAGTCTTCAGACTGAGCCACAGTGAAAGACAGTAGGCTTCCATTTAGCTCCAGTAAAACCTGAGATTGCCTGCAGATATAGCTGGATAGCTGTATAACACCCCACTGCGCTCCATCTGCCTGTGTGTATAACACAGAAGTGAATGCGTCTGGGGCAAGCACCAATAGAAATTATGGCAGTTGCGGCTGTGGATGGTAAAACCGTGGGCGGTGCCGCTTCCTGCATGAAGCACCACGGATACTGGCATTAGCATAAGGAAGTAAATGTGGCTCCCGCTGCAATAAGCAAACACAGCCATTCTACGCCCCAATCTGGTCATTTTACTAAAGGTCGATATTAATCGATTTTAAAGGTCGATGCCGTGTTTCAGGGGCTAAAGCACACATTTACTAACAAACGATTTTTGATATTGATTTTAAATGCCAGTATATGTGCGAGCTAGCTCCTGGAACATATTATTAGTTTAGATCGACTTAAAATCGATCTTTAGAAAATGTAACCTTCAGAATCAGGCCCTTAATTAACCCGGTGTGCATGTGATACGTACCATCCCTTACTCATCACCTGAATCAGGGCCGTAACTAGGTGTGGGCAGATGGTGCATTGCACTCAGCGCATTTGTCCTGTGGGCGCCCCGTCTGCATCCACCCCTGTTGACCAGCTGTTATGTGAGGAGAGCTGCAGCGCTGAGGAGGCCGAGTCAGTGAATCTTACGTTTGTGTTTTAACTTTTCAGTGATCCCTCTTGCTGTGCCAGTGCTGCAGGCATGACAGGCAGCGCTGAGCAGGTTCACCTCCTCTCCACAGTAGCGGCGCCGGCTCCAATACTCACTTCTACAGTCACCGGGCGAGCCGCGCGCACGTGGTATGCCCAGCGCTGCATACTGTAAGATCCGCAGCACCGCTACAAAACAAGTAGGGTGTGTGTGTGCGGGGGGGGGGGGGGGGGGGGGCTGGGCAGCGCTGGGCAGGTTCCCCGGTGTGTCGGCATCAGCAGAGGAACAAATGTTGGCATTAGCCAATGGGAGCAGTTGGAAGGAATGAGGTCACATCTCACACTGTGGGGCATATGTATCAAAGCTTGGAGGGAGAGAAAGTACCAACCAATCAGCTCCTAACTGCCATGTTACAGGCTGTGTTTGCAAAATGACACTGTCTGTAACATAGCATTTCGCGTACAGATACACCCGTATCCACACACAGAATATACACATGTTGCATATTTTAATCAGCGTAGTCTGTTTGTGCATCGTAATCATATAGTGATGTGAATAAGACATATTTTCGGGAACTGGCGGCTCTCACGCGCCCTGTGTAACGTGCGTCATAACGTACGGAGGATAGACCAGGAAGCACACATGTGGATGCAGAAATCCTGCCGAAATTAATAGGAAAAGTTCCTTATATGTGGAAAAGTTTCCTCTCTAAATTCACCTGTTCTGAGGCAGTACTGAGTTCCTGAGACCTGCAAGGTTTTTCAGAGGCGATTTCCATGGTGATTTGCTACATCAATCTTTCATAATTACCCCTGTTCTATTCTTAAAACTGCAGAAATCAGTGACTACAATTGTGCTACTACTGTATGTTCAGAGATTTATAAAACTAGGGACTTCTATTGCAATTTCCATATAGCAGATTTTATTTTTTTGATAATTAACATTTAAACCACCTAACAGCAAACATCAATCTGAGTCACAATGTACTGTACAGACATAGAGGTAGGAGGGCTCTGCTTGCAATCTTACAATCTATAAGATAATTAAGCTATAACACATTTTCTGCAAAGACATTTTTATTTGAAGAATCTGACTGTTTTAATGAACTTTGGCTTCAACGCAGTGGTCACCATTGTTCTTCTTATAATTTGGCTCTAGTGTATGGGTCTTACTTATGTTTTGGCGCTATTATGACTTTAGGAAACAAATTACTGTAAATGGTGTCAAAGTCAGAAAAATATCTCTATGCACACTACCATATTTGCACCTCATACAGGTCCGTGCTGCGCATGCGTACGCTCTCCCGTGCGTGCGCATACTCGCTGTTGCGGGCACCCGCAGGCGCACGGTATGCGCATTTACGGTAGAGATTGTATGCGTCTAGCGGGCGACTCTTTCGTTACATATTTTCACTATATAATGTATTTTGTAGATCATGGTCCCTTTGATAGATTCTGAAAGTTTGGTTAATGTAGCATGTTCATGGACAGAGAAATCTCTCTTTGTTTGATACGAAGGGTCAGACAGGAGTAATACTGTGGTGTTTAGTATCCATCGGAAGAGTATTTAATTAGCAATATTCCGGTGTTGGTTTGAAGCGGATTAATCGCTCGTGCGAATAGTTATGGACATAAGAAGTTTATGTCCATTTACTATTATTTGCACTTACTTATCCATGCGGCGGGAAACCTAGTTTCCCACCCACCTGAGCAGTTGGAAATCGTCACAGCCCACCTGTATGAATCAACCTATGACCTTTTGTTATAATGCGAGGAGGAATTCCTGTGTCCAATGAACAATGAGATTGTAGGGACCATTGAATTGTATTGTGTGTGGGGCATAAATAGACAAGCCGAACACATCCAGCTCACTCTTCAACGGTTCTCATTGCTGATAATCGGGAGCTGGATGTCCAGAGGCGCATGTGATCGTTCCCCTTGTGCGTAAGTTTTCTCCGCAATCATATTGTCTTTCTTGTTATTATGGGCCATATCTCTCTCTCTCTCTCTTCTCCTCTTTCTCTTATTTTCCCTTAAAACGTAATTGTATTGTATTGTATTTCCCGTGTAGTTATCTGGTTAGTTAGTCTATGTTATATTGTAGTGTATGACTTGTATTGTATTAATTCTTTTGCAAGTATAACATTCATAATATATATATAAGGCGTTGGACCCTAAGCACGGTATCTGTGTATTTCTTATAGTGTTAAGTATTCTCAGAGCGTCGGTGACGCTCGAACAGCTTTTAAGTTAATAAGGTTATACTGTGCTGCATTTACACTCTATCACTACACTAAGGTCTTACTGCATAATACACTGTTTATGGTTTAGATATAAAGGTTTAACATTGTGAGCGTCAGCGCCGCTGGTGATCTCCTCGTGGTCCCGAGCGTCCGCTACGCTATAGCGAATCATTACGTTAGTCGGCAGCCAATAGCGTGCCTGCCTGTGATCTCTTGGCCGTGAGCGAACGTGACGCTTGAGCGTCTCGACTACGGCTAAGCGATTGTTACGCAACATGCGTACCCTTACGGTACTCCATACGTAAATAGCGTACAGTGTTCTTAGACCTCATAAAGGGTATTATATAAGATAAATATTTAGCTTTATCAATTGGCTGCTCGTCCAGTCCTTCACATATCTCTGCTAGGTAATTTCAGCAGACATTATCCATCAGCAAAGGGCGGGAGATCATATTCTTCGCAGTGCTGACGGGATAAGCGTCTGCTTCGCTTAGTAAAGGGTGCTGAAGGAATCCGGGAACCGGAGGTAAGAACAACACACTAGTGTCTTTTAAAACTGTTTATTTCTGTTTTGTATACACACGCATATAGCTGCATTTCTTTTTCGTGTATATTCATATCACTCTCCTGTTTGCCATTGTATAATTGATAAACGTGCTGAGAAAGATTTGTTGCTATTGGTAGTTAAAGAGTAAAAACGATACATTAAGGGGTAATTTGTAAAACACACGCACAGCTTCGCCTGAGATACAAGGAAAGACCTGTGTGGTGCTTGGTAGATGATTACAGTTAAAGATCATCTACATTGATAAACGTGCTAATTGTATTTTTGTATGGCCAGCGTACACGTGTCTCTAACAAAAGGCTGAGACTCGCGAACGCAACACAAAGGCCGACGCACGCAGCGTATATTACGCAACGGAGCGTCTGGGTACGCCCACCGAAACTCAAATCGCACAATAGCATTGTTTTAGTGGGGGCGGTATAGCATAGCCACGTGATAATAGCACAAATTGATTTCAGTTTTTCCAAAACTTAGTTTAAATACCTTACTTTACTGTAATGCCTCTGGGGACAGCTATCAGACTACGGGAAATGATTTTTCTGATCAGAAAACTATAAGAATGATAGTGGGTTGAAAACGGTATGAGTGTATTGAATCCCGCTTTGTGAACTGAGTGATCTGGGTGATCTTTGGTGGAACGTGATGAGCACGGTCTGAGTGAAAACGTGCAACAGAGTGTGATAAAGTTTTCGTTGTATTACGCTCTGGCTGTTTTGGAGCACAGTAGGGAGACTCCAATGATCCTACCATTTATGGGCAACAAGTGTCTATAAGTGGTACGATTGGACCGCACGGTTGTATGTGTGACCAATAACGCAACGTGATATGAGGTAGTATATCCATGCGTAAATCTTGCCCTCATACGTGTTGTAGGGAGCACATGCAAGCATGATTTGTGTAAAGAAGGGAATTTTCACTGGTCTCTCAGGAAAATCTCTAGAGATAGGGCCTGTAACGGTTACACGTGTCTGCTAAAAGGGGCGGATTCGTTGTACTCGGAGCAGAAGGAGTTCAGTGGAAGAGCTTTAAGGATTTCCACCGTAGACTTCTGTGTTTGGTGCATTTTAGGAAGTTTTTCTGTGTTAAAAAGGTCCACAATGGAAGCCAAGTGCACAACACAGGGACGTTCAGCAGTCAGGGTTCAGACTGCAGAGGCTTGCAGACCCCGAGGGTCTGCTCGATTAGTAATGTGGAGGAGGTATGGTCCCCACACTGAGACCTTTTGTGATGAATGGACACGAATGACTGCGGGGGATAAGGCACCATTTCCCGGGATAGGTAGTTTTGACTTAGAGGTATTGCATAATTTAAGGCGAAGGATCTGTCTCATAAAATCCTGGAAACAACGAGTTAAACATAATGATTGTTTACAGATATGGCTACAGGAAAGTGACATGCAAAGAAATGTAACTTACATACCTAACTTTCATCCTGAGAGGAGAGACATGGCAATGGAGAGGATTATGGTTGCGGAGAAAGGCACGATGGGGTGCGATAAAAGTGCACTTAGTAACTATATTAAGAATGAATGTAACAAACGTAATAAGGTTTATAAAAATGAAAGTGTTAAATGTACAACTATTAACCCATGCAAGTCGCACCCCTTGTTAAACTTTCCTCAGGAACACCAACAAGAAAGTGAGCCCAGCACAATGTCGGAGCCTTTTCCAGCAGCCATCACACAAGACATCCAGGTGGACGCGACCAAATCGGTAAAGACTGTAATCAAACCCCCTAACGGAGGGTCAGGTGAGGTCGTGTCCACAGGTACGTATGGTATTATACATCACGCACAAACAAATGTACCTCATATCGTGGAATCAATTCAGAATGACGTTACTGGACTTAATCCTGTCAGGGTAATTGCAGTACCAAATGGGAAAACTGACTCTTCAGGAGTCACTCCTGTCAGGAACATCGCCATGTACTGCCCCTTTTCCCGAACAGAATTAAGAACAATTCTGTCTGAATTTCCTGATCCCAGGAAAGACTTAGTTGCTTGTCAAAAATACATTAGAGTGCTAGGAAACACTGCAGAGCCAAATAACAAAGATTGGAGGACAGTTTTGAGGGCATGTTTACCCCCAGATGTTGATTCATTGAAATTTATCGCTGATTGTAAGCTAGATGAGGAAGTACCACTAACAGACAAGTATAACCAAGATAATGTAAAAAGAATCAATCTACAGTTGAAAGAATATTTTCCTGCAGTAGTAAAGTGGAATAAAATCTTTACAATAAAACAAAAAGAAGGTGAATCCGCATCAGAGTATTTTCACCGGGCTCTGCAGGATATGGCTAGGTACACTGGTATAGATGACATTGAAACTAACGTACACCACAGAGAGGTAGCTGTGTCTGTATTAATGGACAGCTTAAAAGACACACTAAAAATTAGGGTACAAACCTCTATACCTCATTGGAGAGGTATCTCGGTGGCTGCATTAAGAGAGTCCGCTATCGAGCATGACCAAAATATCCAAAGAACCAGGGAAGCACAGGGAGAGCGGTTGATGGTACTGAGCATCCAAGCACTAGAGGAGGCATCAAGTCGACCGGAATCCCAGGCCCCTAGCACATGGAGAAAGCCAAGGATTTGTTATCATTGTAGAAGAGAAGGGCATTATGCCAGCAACTGTAATAACCCACATAAAGTCAGACCCCCTAGACCAAGAAATGAGCAAAATTATAACACACACAATTATAATCAGGGATCTTTTAGGAAGAATTTTGGGCCACACCCATGATATGTAGTCAGGAAAGGTGATCATTAGGACTGATGGTAAGCCTGAGGTAACGGTTAATAAATTGGGAGGTCATTCACTAAAGACACAGGAATGACAAGGTGAAACGTTGTAAATGTATTTGTGAAAAATGTTTTTTTTTCTCTCTCTCTCCCCATCTCTGACGATTATTGATAGGACTCAAACATTGCATATCTACTTGGTCTTTGCAGAAGTCTACCAAACCCCAGCATGACCTATCCGCATCAATGTATTCTGGCCAGATACAGAGGGTGGAGTATGGAGGTGCTGGTGGGAGGGACTGCGCAAGGAAACCATTGGACATGTAGATATGACAGCCTGATGATCTGACAATGTTTTAAAATGTTTGAAAAATGTTTTTTTTCCCTGTTGTTGTTCTCTGTTGATTTATGTGATATATACATATATGAATTGTTCTCTCTCTCTTTTGTTTTTTTTTGTTTTCTCTCTTCTTTCTCATGTTTTCATGTTTTAAAGATGGTATGTCACACATCAGTTAGACAAATGGTAATGCAAGATTTTTGCTCCTTACAGAGAGATCGCTGGTTTGGAAGGAATATTGCATCACCGGAATGTTCGGTTGGAAGACTGAGAGACAGCACCTTTGAGATGACGACAGAACAGGAAGAACGACAAAGACTAGAGAACTTAATTATCGTAACAAGTTTCTCTCCCCCTCAAACTGGTTTTCCTGTACCCCCATTACAAATTTCTCCTTTTCTCCTCCTGTAAGATGGACTCGCCTCAAGAGACTGTGATCCGTGTTTTCATGTTGACCCTGATGTTGACCAGAGCAGTCTGTTTCGGTGAGAGTACCAGTGAGGTCGAGAAAGGATCCAGAATGGGTTTCTGATGACTGAGACGGAGGTGTAAATTTCCAATAGCAACACAAGCACCGAACAAAGGCGAGTACCGGAAACAATCTAACAGCCATGTTATTTGTAAACATTTTTTTTTTTTGGATTGTTAGCTGAAGAAAACTGTATCTGTAGGCTCTGTGACAACGTAGTTGAGGATGGGTGCATTAAGAAATGCCAATCCAGTTTTAATATCCACATGGACCGGCATCCATTGAGTGACTATCACTCCTTAGTGGGTAGTGTGTGTTAAATCAAACAGATTGTTGGGTATGCTCTCAAGTACCTCAAGGTCATAGCAAATCAGGACTAGTACCATTTCCTTTAACGGTAGGGGAGGTACTTGAGCTAAAGGGTGGGAGACCGGTGGACAGGAGGTTTAATATCTCCAGTCCTCCTAGTTTGAAGCTCCACCAATATCATGTGGATAGATCCCTAATATGTTTTAACATTACCAATCCCCGAAAGCCGGGAAGTTGGGAAGTGTCATGGAGCAACCAAACCATGACCTTTTCATATAGAGCAGATAGAATGCCTACAGATACAGAGCTTATACGCCACATAGCCAGTAGAGAAAAATCTTTCCGATATAGGTATACCCTAGGAGGTAGGATTACGAGAGTTGGAGAGGTATCACCAGGATACTGCGCACATATCGTACAAACTGATACGTGTACTAAACAAATGGGAGAATTAGGGGTAGGAGATTTCACATGGAGGATGTGTAATATGGTTATGTCTTACTCCGTCCCATATGTTCTCCCTGATGATGCATATTTCATATGCGGGAGGAAGGCGTATAAGTGGCTTGCCCCAAACTCTGAAGGATTGTGTTATATTGGAAAAGTACTGCCTGAAGTAATGACTGTATCACATGACAAAATGAAAGACATACACCGTGGTGCCCAAGCTCCTTATACTCACACCCATTACGAGCACGTAGTTAAAAGGCAACTGACAGAAAGGACAGAGCATCCGGCCTCTGATCTGATCCATGAACCCACCGGGATTCAGGTTCTACGTGCGCTAGATTTCATCCGCACCGCTCGAGGAGTGATGAACTATAGATACATCTCTGCGCTTGCAAATTTGTTAGATAATATCACTGAAATGTATGATGACACGTTTAGGTATACTGGAAGAGAACTTCAAGCTTATAAAACAGAACCGGTACAGCATAGAATGGTTCTTAATTACCTCACAGTAGTGACAGGCGGATATTGTGTCACACTGGCAACACAGTACGGCGTGAAATGTTGCACATATATTACAAATAGCACCGAGGACCCGGTCGAGGTCATAGACCAAAAGATGGACGATATTCTCCAACTGAAGTGGGAATTTCGCAGGAGACACAATCTCACTCTTGCTGCTGTAGGTAATGAGCTGACTGGTTGGGTGTCATGGTTGAACCCGCGAAATTGGTTCTCTGGTTTAGGAGAATGGGCTCAAGGAGTCATAATGGATGTTGGGAAGTTTCTCCTATGTATCTTAGGTGTTGTTATATCGATTGGTTTGATATTTAGATGCGGTCAGGCTTTAATGAAGTGCAAAAGTAGTACAAGGGTAATGAGTCTGAGGAGTGAGGAAACTGTAATTCCAATGGATTTGATTTATGACCCGACGGTAGAAACAATGATGTGATGAAAATGCGATTTCTACGGTCCGTTTCTTTCACCTGTTTTTCCGTTTTCTCCAAGGTAAAAAGACCCACTTGGACGAGGAATTTGATGATCCTGTATACAGACAACTGATGGATTAAAGAAGAGGTTTTGACAACCTTCTACACAGATTTTTGATGAACAATGCCATAGACCCCCAGTTTCCCTAGAAATTTTAAAATTACGCTAGCCCAACACTTTTGTAAGCCTATGGACATTGACAAAGCTTTTGCTCGCACCTTATGGGCAAAAGCACAAAGAAGACTGCAATCAACAGACACCGAACAAGACCTCAACCGACAAATGTACATTAACCTGACATAGAATACCACTGCATTTACCGTAATTATGTCTTTTCTTCATCTCTACAACCTTCAGGTAATTACACACATAGTCGATAGGGAATACAGGCACAGATATCAGCAATCACATATTCCCCCATTCATGTATCATCAACTAAAATGTGCTCCCCATTTTGTTACAACCACAGCCGAAAAGAGCTCGGTAAAGTTTGACAGCCCATCCACAGACCCGTACCACGGGATAAGAAGGAATTCAAATGTATACTTCGCAATGCCTCGAAGCTTGATTTAAAACACGTACGGCACGATGATACATGACCCCCAAACATGGATTCATACACACATGCTTCCGCTATCTCACTAGGTCATACCCTCTTCACACCTTCTCCTCTCTCCTCCCTTACCCAACCATGGAAATGTATTAACCCCTGACATATATTTTTCTCTTTTTGAAATGTTTTAGAAGGTGGCAGTTATTGTTGACTGCCAAAGGGTGGACTGTCAAAGTCAGAAAAATATCTCTATGCACACTACCATATTTGCACCTCATACAGGTCCGTGCTGCGCATGCGTACGCTCTCCCGTGCGTGCGCATACTCGCTGTTGCGGGCACCCGCAGGCGCACGGTATGCACATTTACGGTAGAGATTGTATGCGTCTAGCGGGCGACTCTTTCGTTACATATTTTCACTATATAATGTATTTTGTAGATCATGGTCCCTTTGATAGATTCTGAAAGTTTGGTTAATGTAGCATGTTCATGGACAGAGAAATCCCTCTTTGTTTGATACGAAGGGTCAGACAGGAGTAATACTGTGGTGTTTAGTATCCATCGGAAGAGTATTTAATTAGCAATATTCCGGTGTTGGTTTGAAGCGGATTAATCGCTCGTGCGAATAGTTATGGACATAAGAAGTTTATGTCCATTTACTATTATTTGCACTTACTTATCCATGCGGCGGGAAACCTAGTTTCCCACCCACCTGAGCAGTTGGAAATCGTCACAGCCCACCTGTATGAATCAACCTATGACCTTTTGTTATAATGCGAGGAGGAATTCCTGTGTCCAATGAACAATGAGATTGTAGGGACCATTGAATTGTATTGTGTGTGGGGCATAAATAGACAAGCCGAACACATCCAGCTCACTCTTCAACGGTTCTCATTGCTGATAATCGGGAGCTGGATGTCCAGAGGCGCATGCGATCGTTCCCCTTGTGCGTAAGTTTTCTCCGCAATCATATTGTCTTTCTTGTTATTATGGGCCATATCTCTCTCTCTCTCTCTTCTCCTCTTTCTCTTATTTTCCCTTAAAACGTAATTGTATTGTATTGTATTTCCCGTGTAGTTATCTGGTTAGTTAGTCTATGTTATATTGTAGTGTATGACTTGTATTGTATTAATTCTTTTGCAAGTATAACATTCATAATATATATATAAGGCGTTGGACCCTAAGCACGGTATCTGTGTATTTCTTATAGTGTTAAGTATTCTCAGAGCGTCGGTGACGCTCGAACAGCTTTTAAGTTAATAAGGTTATACTGTGCTGCATTTACACTCTATCACTACACTAAGGTCTTACTGCATAATACACTGTTTATGGTTTAGATATAAAGGTTTAACATTGTGAGCGTCAGCGCCGCTGGTGATCTCCTCGTGGTCCCGAGCGTCCGCTACGCTATAGCGAATCATTACGTTAGTCGGCAGCCAATAGCGTGCCTGCCTGTGATCTCTTGGCCGTGAGCGAACGTGACGCTTGAGCGTCTCGACTACGGCTAAGCGATTGTTACGCAACATGCGTACCCTTACGGTACTCCATACGTAAATAGCGTACAGTGTTCTTAGACCTCATAAAGGGTATTATATAAGATAAATATTTAGCTTTATCAATGGAAAAACAGGATCTGCAGTCCCTTGGATGCTGAGAGTGATGTGAGCAATTGCAACACTGTGGAACCTGGCATTTATCAATTACATTGGGGCAGATGTATTAACCTGGAGAAGGCATAAGGAAGTGATAAACCAGTGATATGTGCAATGTGATAGACACCAGCCAATTAGCTCCAACATGTAAATTAACAGTTAGGATCTGATTGGCTGTTGCCTTTATCACCTTGCACATATCACTGGTTTATCACTCCCTTATGCCTTCTCCAGGTTACTACATCTGCCCCATCTAAGTGTACAGCGTCCCCTCACATGTCGCGCTGCACTCGGCACACTATTTATTCCCCCTCCAGCACACTATTATATTCCTCCTCCAGCACACTATTATATTCCCCCTCCAGCAGACTGTTATATTCCCCCTCCAGCACACTATTATATTCCCCATCCAGCACACTATCATACTCTCCCTCCAGCACACTATTATATTCCCCCTCCAGCACACTGTTATATTCCCCCTCCAGCACACTATTATATTACCCTTCCAGCACACTGTTATATCCCCCTCCAGCACACTATTATATTCCCCCTCCAGCACACTATTATATTCCCCCTCCAGTACACTGTTATATTCCCCCTCCAGAACACTATTATATTCCCCCTCCAGCACACTGTTATATTCCTCCTCCAGCACACTATTATATTCCCCCTCCAGCACACTATTATATTCCCCCTCCAGTACAATGTTATATTCCCCCTCCAGCACACTGTTATATTCCTCCTCCAGCACACTATTATATTCCCCCTCCAGCACACTATTATATTCCCCCTCCAGTACAATGTTATATTCCCCCTCCAGCACACTATTATATTCCCCCTTCAGTACACTATTATATTCCCCCTCCAGCACACTATTATATTCCCCCTCCAGCACACTATTATATTCCCCCTCCAGTACAATGTTATATTCCCCCTCCAGCACACTAAAATATTCCCCCTCCAGCACACTATTATATTCCCCCTCCAGCACACTATTATATTCCCCCTCCAGCACACTATTATATTCCCCCTCCAGCACACTATTATATTCCCCCTCCAGCACACTGTTATATTTCTCCTCCAGCACACTATTATATTCCCCCTCCAGCACACTATTATATTCCCCCTTCAGCACACTATTATATTCCCCCTCCAGCACACTATTATATTCCCCCTCCAGCACACTATTATACTCCCCCTCCAGCACACTGCTATATTTCTCCTCCAGCACACTATTATATTCCCCCTCCAGCACACTATTATATTCCCCCTTCAGCACACTATTATATTCTCCCTCCAGCACACTATTATGGGTGTCGTACGGTATGCCGGCGCTCGGGCTCCCGGCGACCAGCATACCGGCGCCGGGAGCCCGACCGCCGGCATACCTACAGCGTGGCGAGCGCAAAGGAGCCCCTTGCGGGCTCGCTGCGCTCGCCACGCTGCGGGCACGGTGGCGCGCTACGAGCGCCACACTATTTCATTCTCCCTCCAGGGGGGTCGTGGACCCCCACGAAGGAGAATAGTTGTCGGTATGCCGGGTGTCGGGATTCCGGCGCCAGTATACTGTGAGCCGGTATCCCGACATTCGGCATACAGAAGACCACCCCACTATTATATTCCCCCTCCAGTACAATGTTATATTCCCCCTCCAGCACACTATTATATTCCCCTTCCAGCACACTATTATATTCCCTCTCCAGCACACTATTATATTCCCCTTCCAGCACACTATTATATTCCCCCTCCAGTACACTGTTATATTCCCCATCCAGCAGTGGCGGAACTAGCGAGCGGTGGGCCCAGGTGCGACAAAATGCTTTTGCCCCCCCCCCCACATCCCATCCAAGTTCACCCCCTCACCCCTTGAGAGGATCTGGTGAGGGGGACCTGCTCAGGGCCAGAGAAATGGATACCTAGCAACAGTGCCGTAACTAGACATTTTAGCACTGTGTGCAAGAAACGGCATTGGAGCCCCACCCCTGCATGGAAACCAGGGGCAGTGCACGCCGTAGGTGCGCGCAAAAATACATAGTGGCGTGGCTTCGTGGGGAAGGGGTGTGGCCACAAAATAATACCAATTCCTAAAACGGTGCACAGTAGTCTCCATTCTTCAAATTACGCCGCACAGTAGCACCACTACACCAGGTAGAGACCCTTTTACACCTTACAGCGGACAGATTCCTCTTTTTACACATTACGGCAGACAGCGTCCCCTTTTTACACATTACGGCAGACTGCGTCCCCCTTTTTACACATTACGGCAGACAGCGTCCCCCTTTTTACACATTACGGCAGACAGTGTCCCCCTTTTTACACATTACGGCAGACAGCGTGCCCTTGTTACACATAGCGGCAGACAGCGTACACTTTTTACACATAACGGCAGACAGCGTGCCCTTGTTAAACATAGCGGCAGACAGCGTACACTTTTTACACATAACGGCAGACAGCGTCCCCCTTTTTACACATTACGGCAGACAGCGTGCACTTTTTACACATAACGGCAGACAGCGTCCCCTTTTTACACATAACGGCAGACAGCATGCCCTTGTTACACATAACGGCAGACAGCGTACACTTTTTACACATAACGGCAGACAGCGTCCCCTTTTTACACATTACGGCAGACAGCGTGCCCTTGTTACACATTACGGCAGACAGCGTCCCCCTTTTTACACATTACGGCAGGCAGATTCCCCCTTTTTACACATTGCGGCAGGCAGTACCCCTTTTTACACATTACGGCAGGCAGATTCCACCTTTTTGCACATAGCGGCAGGCAGATTCCCCATTTTTACACATAGCGGCAGGCAGTCCCCCCTTTTTACACATTGCGGCAGGCAGATTCCCCCTTTTTACACATTGCGGCAGGCAGTCCCCCGTTTTTACACATTGCGGCAGGCAGTCCCCCATTTTTACACATTGCGGAAGGCGGATTCCCCATTTTTACATATTGCGGCAGGCAGATTCCCCCTTTTTACACATAGCGGCAGGCAGTCCCCATTTTTACACATTGCGGCAGACAGCGTACACTTTTTACACATAGCGGCAGGCAGTCCCAACAAAGAAAGAAAGAAAGAGACAGAAAGAAAGAGACAGAAAGAAAGAATTATACTTACCCTCTCCGGCGTCTCCGCTGGCTCAGGCTCCTCGGTGCAGCGTCAGACGATTCCCGGGCTGGAGAGAAGGAGGAGGGAGCCGCAGCAGCGCTGTGTCATTGGTGGAGGCGCTGCTGCTGCTGCCCCTCTGCTTCACTATAGGCTGTTCTCGGAAGACAGCCTATAGTGAAGCAGAGGGGCAGCAGCAGCAGCGCCTCCACCAGTAGTAAAGCGCTGCTGCGGCTCCCTCCTTCGGCTCCCTCCTCCTCCTTCTCCCCCGTACACTACCGCTGCTCCTCTCCTCTTTCCGGGCGGCTGTGCGCTGCGGGCAGCGGTTGCCCGCAGCGCACAGCGGCATGTAATGAGTCAATTTGACTCATTACATGCTTTGGGCCCCTGGACAGAGGCGGCCCCAGTGCAACGCACTGGTTGCACTGGCGGTAGTTCCGCCTCTGCTCTCCAGCACACTTTTATATTCCCCCTCCAGCACACTATTATATTCCTCCTCCAGCACACTGTTATATTCCCCCTCCAGCACACTATTATATTCCCCCTTCAGCACACTATTATATTCCCCCTCCAGCACACTGTTATATTCCTCCTCCAGCACACTGTTATATCCCCCCTCCTGCACACTATTATATTCCCCCTCCAGTACAATGTTATATTCCCCCTCCAGCACACTTTTATATTCCCCCTCCAGCACACTGTTATATTCCCCCTCCAGCACACTGTTATATTCCCCCTCCAGCACACTGTTATATTCCCACTCCAGCACACTATTGCACACTATTATATTCCCCCTCCAGCACACTATTATATTCCCCCTCCAGCACACTATTATATTCCTCCTCCAGCACACTATTATATTCCCCCTCCAGCACACTGTTATATTCCCCCTTCAGCACACTATTATATTCCCCCTTCAGCACACTATTATATTCCCCCTCCAGCACACTATTATATTCCTCCTCCAGCACACTGTTATATTCCTCCTCCAGCACACTGTTAAGGTGTGTACACACGGTAAGATCTTTTCTTCCGATTCTGACTATATAGAATCAGAATCGGAAGAAAAGATAGTGCAGATCGCAAGGTGACAGTCACCTTGCGATCCCAATCCGATGCCGATGCGCGGCCCCGCGTGGTCGGCATCGGCCGAAAAAATAGGCTGTGCAGGCAAGTCAATCCTGACTATCTCTATAGAAGAGATAGTCAGGATTGACACTTAGCCAAAATCGCACAGAACCAGGATCGCAAGCACACTCATTATGTGCTTGCGATACTGGCTAAGTGCCGACCCGGCCCCCCGTCGCACAGTGAGAATTGGATAAGTCCGAATCTCACCGTGTGTACTGTACACGGCCTTATATCCCCCCTCCAGCACACTATTATATTCCCCCTCCAGCACACTTTTATATTATCCCTCCAGCACACTATTATATTCCCCCCCTGCACACTATTATATTCCTCCTCCAGCACACTATTATATTCCCCCTCCAGCACACTATTATATTCCCCCTCCAGCACACTATTATATTATCCCTCCAGCACACTATTATATTCCCCCCCTGCACACTATTATATTCCTCCTCCAGCACACTATTATATTCCCCCTACAGAACACTATTATATTCCCCCTCCAGCTCACTATTATATTATCCCTCCTGCACACTATTATATTCCCACTCCAGCACACTATTATATTCTCCCTCCAGTACAATGTTATATTTCCCCTCCAGCACACTATTATATTCCCCTTCCAGCACACTGTTATATTCCCCCTCCAGCACACTGTTATATTCCCCCTCCAGTACAATGTTATATTCCCCCTCCAGCACACTATTATATTCCCCCTCCAGCACACTATTATATTCCCCCTTCAGCACACTGTTATATTCCCCCCTCCAGCACACTGTTATATTCCCCCTCCATCACACTGTTATATTCCCCCTCCAGCACACTATTATATTCCCACTCCAGCACACTATTATATTCTCCCTCCAGCACACTATTGTATTCCCCCTCCAGCACACTATTGTATTCCCCCTCCAGCACACTGTTATATTCCCCCTCCAGCACACTATTATATTCCCACTCCAGCACACTATTATATTCTCCCTCCAGCACACTATTGTATTCCCCCTCCAGCATACTATTGTATTCCCCCTCCAGCACACTATTATATTCCCCCTCCAGCACACTATTATATTCTCCCTCCAGCACACTGTTATATTCCCCCTCCAGCACACTATTATATTCCCACTCCAGCACACTCTTATATTCTCCCTCCAGCACACTATTGTATTCCCCCTCCAGCACACTATTGTATTCCCCCTCCAGCACACTATTATATTCCCCCTCCAGCACACTATTATATTCCCCCTCCAGTACAATGTTATATTCCCCCTCTAGCACACTATTATATTCCCCCTCCAGCACACTATTGTATTCCCCCTCCAGCACACTATTATAATCCCCCTCCAGCACACTATTATATTCTCCCTCCAGTACAATGTTATATTCCCCCTCTAGCACACTATTATATTCCCCCTCCAGCACACTATTGTATTCCCCCTCCAGCACACTATTATATTCTCCCTCCAGTACAATGTTATATTCCCCCTCTAGCACACTATTATATTCCCCCTCCAGCACACTGTTATATTCCTCCTACAGCACACTGTTATATTCCCCCTCCAGCACACTATTATATTCCCACTCCAGCACACTATTATATTCTCCCTCCAGCACACTATTGTATTCCCCCTCCAGCACACTATTGTATTCCCCCTCCAGCACACTGTTATATTCCCCCTCCAGCACACTATTATATTCCCACTCCAGCACACTATTATATTCTCCCTCCAGCACACTATTGTATTCCCCCTCCAGCATACTATTGTATTCCCCCTCCAGCATACTATTGTATTCCCCCTCCAGCACACTATTATATTCCCCCTCCAGCACACTGTTATATCCCCCCTCCAGCACACTATTGTATTCCCCCTCCAGCACACTATTATATTCCCCCTCCAGCATACTATTATATTCCCCCTCCAGCACACTATTATATTCCCCCTCCGGGTCCACTGGGATGGTAAAGTATGAACAAGTCTGTTTTGGGGCAAAAATTCCTTAAAAACCCATGTTGGCATTTCAAATGTCAGTTTTCTGACTATGTTGGCATTTTGAACACGTCGGCATAGTGAATGTCGGTATTTTGACCGTGTCTTATTTTGACTGTCGGTCAATGGGTGTCAGGATTACGACCGTCGGTACAATGTCTGTCGGTAAATCAACTGCTACCCGTTTGGGCGTCAAAACAGTCCCATTTAGACGGGGAAAATTAGGCACCCAAAACATTTGAATACCCCCTGATGTACAACTACTATATTTCTCACTCTTTTATTCTCTTTCACATATGTTATTACATTATGTTGTTATTACAGTGTATGTTTCTGCTATTATTGCAGCAAGCGGTTGTCTATTTGATTTTGCCCCTGATGAAGACCCTGTTTCTCAGGAAAGTCATTTATCTTGGAGGAAATGTTCATTAATTTTCTTTGAAGGAAACACATTTATCATTTGGATAAGAGGAAAATGACGCTGTGGGATTTTGCGGACATCGATTTCTTATTACTGTGATGCAACATACAGGGGAGGGCAAAAATCTGTTGTCAGAATAGAATCATTATGTGTACTGGGATCAGCTTTATCCATCTCCGCTCACAACCTATATCCTGTAGATGGCTGAGAGGAGCCTGGCCGCTGGCTGTGCCACACAACACATAGACAATGATGCTACGGTGCTATCAGGGAACAGGAGGGGAAAGGCTGGGTCCTTGTCTCACACTGTGAGTCACAGGGGGGTAAATTTACTAAAATGGGAGTCCTATTTAAGAAAGGATGTTGCCCATAGCAACCAATTAGATTCTACTTCTCATTTATCTAGCACCTTCTAAAAGATAATACCTGGAATCTGATTGGTTGCTATGGGCAACATCCCATCTTAAATAGAACTCCCATCTTAGTAAATTTACCCCAGGGTATCCGGATGACAGGTCGGCAGTGTCTAGGCCGACAGTCAGTAAGTCAACACCATGGGCTGGATTTAATGCATTGCACCGAGATTCCGGCCGAACTCGTTGATTGATTGATGATTGCCGCTTTAAAAAATAAAGTAAGAATTCAGACGGAATTTTAGCGCTCCGGCCGTCGCGCACTGTGTTACACCCGGCCCCATATGTTCGACGTGCATTAGGTCAACATGTAAAAAAGGTCGACAGGTACAAAAGGTTGACAGATGAACAGTTGACATGCATTAATGTCGACAAGTTCCAAAGGTCAACTGAGAATAGTAACCTGTGGCAAGCGCAGTGGTAGCGGAGCGAGCCACCTTGCCTGAGAGTTGAGCGAGCCCACGATGGTCCATGATGCCACTGATGAAACATACAGAATAACACCCCAAAACCCCAACCCTTCTGTCGACCATTTCTGTGTCACCATTGTCATGATAACCTTTTGACCCGTTGACCTTTTGTACTTGTCGACTGTATCCACTGTCTACCTTTTACCTGTTGACTTTTTGTCCCTGTTGACCTTTCGACTCTGTTGACCTAATCTACGTGACCATATGGGGTCCACCTAATGACTATCTACCTAGACACTGTAGATCTTCTATACCACACCTGTCTCACATACGCTGCTACAAACTCCTCCCCATGAGTACATCTGTGCTGTGGAAGGTACAAGTTCTGAGACGGCCACTGTCAGCGTCTGCACACGCTGTAATACTGGTTGGTGCATCCTTATACGCCACCATTGCTCGCGCCATCGACCCTTGCACCAGTCCTTTGCACAAGTTATTCTGCCTCACCGCGGCCTCCTACAGTATGCCTTCGGCTGTGCGTCTGGGAATGCAGCTGCTTTCATTGACCCTTCCATGACATGCAACCATTTTTGCGTGCACCATGCGCCTCGATAGGTACATCATCTTTGTATATGCACTTTGCTTCACGCATGTGCTGTACGGATTTTAGGAACTTTGCGTAGTTGAAACAAATATCGCCAAACTTTGCGAACACCGACAATGCTTGCATTTTATGTGCGGCTCTGATTGCGCCCATTTACCTCATTGACCACCCACAGATTCACTCCGCACGGCCTGGAGGTTACTGCGGACACGGGTGGTCATTCCGAGTTGATAGCTCGCTAGCAGTTTTTAGCAGCCGTGCAAAAGCTATACTGCCTCCCACTGGGAGTGTATTTTAGCTTAGCAGAAGTGCGAACGAAAGGATCGCAGAGCGGCGGTAAAAAATTTTTGTGCAGGTTTAGAGTAGTCCAAAACCTACTCAGCGCTTACGATGACTGCAGACTGTTCGGTTCCTGTTTTGACGTCACAAACACGCCCGGCGTTTGCCCAGCCACGCCTGCGTTTTTCAAGGCACGCCTGCGTTTTTCCGAACACTCCCTGAAAACGGTCAGTTGACACCCAGAAACGCCCTCTTCATGTCAATCACTCTGCGGCCAGCAGTGCGACTGAAAAGCTTCTCTAGACCCTGTGTGAAACTACATTGTTCGTTGTAATAGTACTTTGCGCGTGCGCATTGAGCCGCATACGCATGCGCAGAAGTGCCGATTTTTTGCCTCATCGCTGCACAGCGAACAAATGCAGCTAGCGATCAACTCGGAATGACCACCACAAAGTCTGCATTGGTGAGTGTACAAAAGTTTCTAATTTATTTCCTTTAAAATATGCAGCGCAATTTATTAATACAGAATAATGGTGATTAAAAAAATACTTATCTGGCACTGAAGCACCATCTATTTCTTCACCGCCATTAAAAACGTTCCCCTCATCCACTGTCAGAGCGTTATCTTATAAATATTTCATTATACACAGAGAGGGTACTATGTTTACTTCGAAGTTTTTCGGAACACATCACAGAGCGTGAGAGGGAAGTCACATAAGGTTTTGCCTCATTGTTATTCAGGTGAGGGAGACCACATCTTACGTCTTTAATAATTGTAATAAATACATTGTGCGCTTTATCTTTCATACTTGTTTTTATCACACTGTGGGGGTGATTCCGAGTTGTTCGCTCGCTAGCTGCTTTTAGCAGCATTGCACACGCTAGGCCGCCGCCCTCTGGGAGTGTATCTTAGCTTAGCAGAATAGCGAACGAAAGATTAGCAGAATTGCTAATAAATAATTCTTTGCAGTTTCTGAGTAGCTCCAGACCTACTCCTAGATTGCGATCACCTCATTCCGTTTAGTTCCTGGTTTGACGTCACAAACACGCCCTGCGTTCGGCCAGCCACTCCCCCGTTTCTCCAGACACTCCCACGTTTTTCCCTGACACGCCTGCGTTTTTTAGCACACTCCCGAAAAACGCTCAGTTACCACCCAGAAACGCCCCTTTCCTGTCAATCATTCACCGATCAGCAGTGCGACTGAAAAGCGCAGCAGGATCCACAGCAAATCTACTAAGTTTTTTGTTAAATAACTAAGCGCATGCGCCCTGCGTGCCTTGCGCATGCGCAATGAGCAACAAATCGCATCATAGCGAAAATCAGCAACGAGCGAACAACTCGGAATGACCCCCTGTGTTTCTTACATGGAGGAAATGTAACAAATATAAGGCACACGTGTATAAAACACTGGGATGAGACTATTATAGGTCTGTTTGCCCCATAATTATACAAATCACATGTAATTTATGGAACAATAGTCCGCACGGTATACATTACGGTATTTTCCTTTTTATACCATATGGTCTAACCTGAGGAAGATACCTACTGTGAATAGTAATAAAATCATGTTTGTTCATTAAAGGAGCCGCTCTTAGCAATTAAAGTGGGAATTTTATTTAGCATTTAATGAAAGACGTTATTTTGTGTCTCTCACACTATGGGGGCTGCATGTGATGTGCCGCCACAGAGCAGAACACTGATCCGGTACCGCAGCCGTGGTGGGTGGCCGGGACTCTACTTGCTGACACGCTGTCTCAGTTTCTGTATTTGTTATGCAGTTTATCTAGTCGCATTTATTCCTTTGTTTTTGTGTCTGATTCTATTGAAGTCACTTGTTAAACCAGAAGGTATCGCACCAGGGGCTTTATTCCGGTTTGTTAGCAAACCAAAAAAGTAAGCAATTGGGCAAAATCCTGTTGCACTGCAGGTGGGGCAAATGTAGCATGTGCAGAGAGAGTTAGATTTAAGTGGGGTGTTCAAACTGAAATCTAAATTGCGGTGTAGAAATTAAGCAGCCAGTATTTACCCTGCACAGAAACAATATAACCCACCCAATTCTAACTCTCTCTGCACATGTTACATCAGCTCCCAAATTGCATGCACACGGCTGAATATTTATATATTCTTATGCAGTTCTACAGTCAGACTGTCTAGCCCAACTTTCCAAGTCTTTGGCCAGGTACACACTAATCGGACGATATAACATTCTGACTCGGATCAGAACCAGATATTGGCCACATCACTCAGTGTCTACTTGCGTTCGCGCACTCCTGTAAGTCATTTTTTCCGGCATGCTGCACGCCCAATGGGACGACCCAGGTAATGATGGCATGCATTTTAAATGTGGAGGGTAATGATACATGATGCCATTGTCGTGCAGTGTGTATGGCGGAGTGATGTATCGCCACATTGCGTTTTCTTGTTGCTGGGTACACACGTTGTTCTAGTGTGTACCCGGCCTTAGGATTAGATTTAACAAGGAGTGATATTCTTGTTATCACTCATTACTAATCTTAAATAGTGCCCCAACCAATCAGCTCATAACTGTCATTTTTCAAACACATGACAGTAGCTGATTGGTTGGTGCACAATTTAAGATCAGCAACGAGTAATGTCAAGAATATCCCTCCTTGTTTAATTTGCCCCTCAGCACCATAGCCGTCCCCATTATCAGTGCGCACTGCGGGTTAATCAGAGTTGCTAGCAAACCAAAAAAGCACACTAATGGGCAAAACCATGTTGCAATGCAGGTGGGGCAGATGTAACATGTGCAGAGAGAGTTCAATTTGGGTGGGGTGTTCAAACTGAAATCTAAATTGCAGTGTAAAAATAAAGCAGACAGTATTTACTAGAGATGTGCGGTGGGCACTTTTCGTGTTTTGGTTGTGGATCTGGACCCTCGCTTGTGTTTTGGATCTGGATTGGTTTTGACAAAACCACCCTTTCAGGTTTTGGTTTTGGTTTTGGATCTGGATGATTTTTGAAAAAAACACAAAAACAGCTAAAATCACAGAATTTTGGGGTAATTTTGATCCTACGGTATTATTAACCTCAATAACATTCATTTCCACTCATTTCCATTCTATTCTGAACACCTCACAATATTGTTTTTAGGTCAAAAGGTTGCACCAAGGTGGCTGGATGACATTGATAGCGACACAAGTGTGCGGCACAAACACCTGGCCCATCTAGGAGTGGCACTGCAGTGGCTGACAGGATGGCACTTTTAAAAATTAGGCCCCAAACAGCACATCATGGAAAGAAGAAAAAGAGGTGTAATGAGGTTGCTGGATGACTTTGCTAAGCGACACAAGTGTGCGGCACAAACACCTGGCCCATCTAGGAGTGGCACGCAGTGGCTGAATGTTGAAAGTGGCCTGCAATTTTTCAGGCCACCGACAGAATCTCCTGCACGCCCGTCATTTTTCAAAAAATTCTGCACCACCAAATTAATTATATGTGCAAGACATGGGACGTGCTGGAATTTGCCCAGATGTAATGCACGCACAATATTGGTGGACTTATACGGCAGTACCCCTGGACTTATACGGCAGTACCCCTGGACTTATACGGCTGCACCACTGGACTTAGAGTATACGGCATTTCCAGTGGACATATACGGCAGTACCACTGGATTTATAGAGCAGTACCGTTGGACTTATATGGCTGCACCACTGGACTGGACTTATACGACAGTACCCCTGGATTTATATGGCAGTACCCCTGGACTTATACGGCAGAACCACTGGACTTATACGGCAGCACAGGACAGCACCACTGGACTAATGGCAGCACAGGACACCACCACTGGACTTACGGTAGCACAGGACACCACCACCGGACTTATGGCAGCACAGGACACCACCACTGGACTTATGGCAGCACAGGACACCACCACTGGACTTATACGGCAGCACAGTACACCACTGGACTTATGGCAGCACAGGACACCACCACCGGACTTATGGCAGCACAGGACACCACCACTGGACTTATGGCAGCACAGGACACCACCACTGGACTTATGGCAGCACAGGACACCACCACGGGACTTATACGGCAGCACAGGACACCACCACTGGACTTATACGGCAGCATAGTACACCACCACTGGACTTATGGCAGCACAGGACACCACCACTGGACTTATGGCAGCACAGGACACCACCACCGGACTTATGGCAGCACAGGACACCACCACTGGACTTATGGCAGCACAGAACACCACCACTGGACTTATGGCAGCACAGGACACCACCACCGGACTTATGGCAGCACAGGACACCACCACCGGACTTATGGCAGCACAGGACACCACCACTGGACTTATGGCAGCACAGGACACCACCACTGGACTTACGGTAGCACAGGACACCACCACCGGACTTATGGCAGCACAGGACACCACCACTGGACTTATGGCAGCACAGGACACCACCACTGGACTTACGGTAGCACAGGACACCACCACCGGACTTATGGCAGCACAGGACACCACCACTGGACTTATGGCAGCACAGGACACCACCACGGGACTTATAAGGCAGCACAGGACACCACCACTGGACTTATGGCAGCACAGGACACCACCACCGGACTTATGGCAGCACAGGACACCACCACTGGACTTATGGCAGCACAGGACACCACCACTGGACTTATGGCAGCACAGGACACCACCACCGGACTTATGGCAGCACAGGACACCACCACTGGACTTATGGCAGCACAGGACACCACCACTGGACTTACGGTAGCACAGGACACCACCACCGGACTTATGGCAGCACAGGACACCACCACCGGACTTATGGCAGCACAGGACACCACCACTGGACTTACGGTAGCACAGGACACCACCACCGGACTTATGGCAGCACAGGACACCACCACTGGACTTATGGCAGCACAGGACACCACCACGGGACTTATAAGGCAGCACAGGACACCACCACTGGACTTATGGCAGCACAGGACACCACCACCGGACTTATGGCAGCACAGGACACCACCACTGGACTTATGGCAGCACAGGACACCACCACTGGACTTATGGCAGCACAGGACACCACCACCGGACTTATGGCAGCACAGGACACCACCACTGGACTTATGGCAGCACAGGACACCACCACCGGACTTATGGCAGCACAGGACACCACCACCGGACTTATGGCAGCACAGGACACCACCACCGGACTTATGGCAGCACAGGACACCACCACTGGACTTATGGCAGCACAGGACACCACCACCGGACTTATGGCAGCACAGGACACCACCACTGGACTTATGGCAGCACAGGACACCACCACTGGACTGATGCAGCACAACACAGCACCACTGCACTGGACTGTACTTATACAGCAGCACTGAACTTATGGCAGCACAAGACACGACCACTGGAGTGATGCAGCACAAGACAGCACTGGAGTGATGTAGCACAAGACAGCACTGGAATGACATATAAGAGTAGATCGCCACCCCACGCGCCACACCACTTTCCCACACAGACACTGAGGAGACACGTCCTCTCGCTACACTCTCCAGGACTGGAGTGAAAATGGCGGCGACGCACGGCTCCTTATATGGAATCCAAAACCCGCGAGAATCCGACAGCAGGATGATGACGTTTTGCCTCGTTCTGGTTTCTGAGTCTGGCGGGAAGTCCCAAGTCGGACTCAGATCCAGGCTCGGGACATGATGTTCGGTAGGGTTCGGTTCTCAGGGAACCGAATACGCTCATCCCTAGTATTTACCCTGCACAGAAACAATATAACCCACCCAAATCTAACTCTCTCTGCACATGTTACATCTGCCCCCCCCCCCCACCCCCACCCCCCTTCAGTGCACATGGCTTTGCCCAGTAGTGTGCTTTTTTGGTTTGCTAACATGTCTGAATAACCCCCCACTATCCCTTTTTCTTCCTTTATTTTGCATTTTCTTTTGTTTTGTGTTATTGGTCATTTCTGTAATGACTCTTATTAGTATTTGTGTAAAATAAACAGTGCAGACAATATAAAAACTGCTACTTCTCTCTTTGCCGGAGAGCTAATTGGTAATTAATTAAAGTTCAGGGATGTATTTTTAAGCAGTGTCAGCATGAATTATGAGCAATGGCAGAGTATATACATGTGCAGCACGGGGAGGGGGAGGGGGGGGGCTGCAGAACAATAGTACAACAGTAACAATACTGCCAGTGGTGGAACGTGCTGGAAAATCGCCGCGTATGGTCATTGTGTCCGACCTTTTGTACATCCATTAACACGATGAATGTTCGTTCTGTCTCTCCTGCTTTATTGCTTTTATTAAGAAATGGTTGACGGGGCGAGAGCCCGGAGATCAAGGGATTACTCGTAATGGTGTAAATATTAGTGGTGTGCCACGATCACACTAAAACAGGCTGCAAACAACGACGCAGATAAATCAGGGCTCTAGGAGGATTGCAACACTCACACATCGCACGGACGTTTTCATTATTGCAAATAAAAAGGTGCAGTAAAATAATCACACTGCATCCACGAAATAAAGCAGGTTATAAATAACCCCTCTCAAACACTAATTGCAAGTGAGCGACGCACACAGTAGTTTCTCACCGCCAATGATAAATACGCTGTGTCTGCTCAGGAGTCATTTGGAAGCGCGCTGCACACTGTTACGCGCCTGTGACATGTTTTGCCTTAACTACACCCAACAGTTTTCACCGCACCGCGCACTTAATTCATCACAGTCCCTACACTATGATTTGTTCTAGGTCTTCTCTCTTCCCAGGGAGTGCTACCGCCGGCAGCCTAAATTAATAAACACTTGAGAAGAATAAGAAGATTGTCATATTACGGCGCACTTTGGTCTAGTTTAATAACATATAACTGTTATTGAAATCTGTTTCCAGCCTTTTTTTTTTTTCATATCTGTAGGTTTATATAAAAAGAACCCTCAGCCAGATACAGAAATACGGGTTTGTGCTCAGAGTGTGAAATACTGTGATTAAAATCTTCATGAGCCGCTGCCTTTATTTATTATTCTCATCTGTATATTGCTGGTGAGCGTAAATATCGTGTGCAGCATTAGGTGTCTTAACGTCTTAACTGGCTCTTCGGTATTAAATGGTAGCATGGAATGTGTATGCTGAACACAATGGGGTAAATTTACTAAGATGGGAGTTCTCTTTAAGATGGGATGTTGCCCATAGCAACCAATCAGCTTCTACTTCTCATCTAGCTAGCACCTTCTAGAACACAGGTTCTCAAACTCGGTCCTCAGGACCCCACACGGTGCATGTTTTGCAGGTCTCCTCACAGAATCACAAGTGAAATAATTAGCTCCACCTGTGGACCTCTTAAAATGTGTCAGTGATTAATTAATACACCTGTGCACCTGCTGGGTTACCTGCAAAACATGCACTGTGTGGGGTCCTGAGGACCGAGTTTGAGAACCTATGTTCTAGAAGATAATACCTGGAATCTGATTGGTTGCTATGGGCAAAATCCCATCTTAAATAGAACTCCCATCTTAGTAAATTTACCCTAATGGGGGTAATTCTGAGTTGATCACAGCAGGAACTTTTTTAGCAGTTGGGCAAAACCATGTGCACTGCAGGGGAGGTAGATATAACATGTGCAGAGAGAGTTAGATTTGGGTGGGTTATTTTGTTTCTGTGCAGGGTAAATACTGGCTGCTTTATTTTTACACTGCAAATTAGATTGCAGATTGAACACACCACACCCAAATCTAACTCTCTCTGCACATGTTATATCTGCCTCCCCTGCAGTGCACATGGTTTTGCCCAACTGCGAACAAAGTTCCTGCTGCGATCAACTCAGAATTACCCCCAATATGTATGTTTTGCTTTGCAAGTCACCGACTTGGATCAACAAAGAGTGCTTGCTTTTAGCAGCAATGCATAGCACAGCAGGCATTATAGGGGGTCACTCCGAGTTGATCGCTCGCTGACGTTTTTCGCAGTGCAGCGTTCAGGTTACTACTGTGCATGCGTATGCACTGCAATGCGCACGCGCCTCGTACGGGTGCAAAGCGGATCGTAGCTGGGCGCTGGATTTAACGAAGAATCCATTCGCACAGCCGATCGCAAGGAGATTGACAGGTAGAGGGCGTTTGTGGGTGGCAACTGGCCGTTTTCTGGGAGTGGTAGGGAAAAACGCAGGCGTGTCCAGGCGCTTGCAGGGCAGTTCCCTGTTAGACTCAGAACACAGGTTCTCTCTCTGCCTCACTGGGTACGAAGACTCCCTCTTGGAAGACAGGTTCTCTCTCTGCCTCACTGGGTACGGAGCCTCCCTCTTGGAACATAGGTTCTCTCTCTGCCTCACTGGGTACGGAGCCTCCCTCTTGGAAGACAGGTTCTCTCTCTGCCTCACTGGGTACGGAGCCTCCCTCTTGGAAGACAGGTTCTCTCTCTGCCTCACTGGGTACGGAGCCTCCCTCTTGGAAGACAGGTTCTCTCTCTGCCTTACTGGGTACGGAGCCTCCCTCTTGGAAGACAGGTTCTCTCTCTGCCTCACTGGGTACGGAGCCTCCCTCTTGGAAGACAGGTTCTCTCTCTGCCTCACTGGGTACGGAGCCTCCCTCTTGGAACACAGGTTCTCTCTCTGCCTCACTGGGTACGGAGCCTCCCTCTTGGAACACAGGTTCTCTCTCTGCCTTACTGGGTACGGAGCCTCCCTCTTGGAACACAGGTTCTCTCTCTGCCTCACTGGGTACGAAGACTCCCTCTTGGAACACAGGTTCTCTCTCTACCTCACTGGGTACTGTGCCTCCCTCTTGGAACACAGGTTCTCTCTCTGCCTTACTGGGTACGGAGCCTCCCTCTTGGAACACAGGTTCTCTCTCTGCTTCACTGGGTACGGAGCCTCCCTCTTAGAAGACAGGTTCTCTCTCTGACTCACAGGGTACGGAGCCTCCCTATTGAAAGACAGGTTCTCTCTCTCTGCCTCACTGGGTACGGAGCCTCCCTCTTGGATGGCAGGTTCTGTCTCTCTGCCTCACTGGGTACGGAGCTTCCCTCTTGGATGGCAGGTTCTGTCTCTCTGCCTCACTGGGTACGGAGCCTCCCTCTTGGATGGCAGGTTCTCTCTCTGCCTTACTGGGTACGGAGCCTCCCTCTTGGAAGACAAGTCTCTCTCTGCCTCACTGGGTACGGAGCCTCCCTCTTGGAAGACAGGTTCTCTCTCTGCCTTACTGGGTACGGAGCCTCCCTCTTGGAAGACAGGTTCTCTATCTACCTCACTGGGTACGGAGCCTCCCTCTTGGAAGACAGGTTCTCTCTCTGCTTCACTGGGTACGGAGCCTCCCTCTTGGAAGACAAGTCTCTCTCTGCCTCACTGGGTACGGAGTCTCCCTCTTGGAAGACAGGTTCTGTCTCTCTGCCTCACTGGGTACGGAGCCTCCCTCTTGGAAGACAGGTTCTGTCTCTCTGCTTCACTGGGTACGGAGCCTCCCTCTTGGAAGACAAGTCTCTTTCTGCCTCACTGGGTACGGAGCCTCCCTCTTGGAACGCAGGTTCTACGAGCCCTATTGTTACTTGCTCCTTGAGTCCCCAACAGGTGTCTCTGAACTGCCGGATAACAAGAACTGGGGTATTCCCCACACCGATAAGGTAATTGCACTCACACTCGGGCCGGGTGTGTCACACGTGATTGTAGGAGGCTCTGACAGGACCCCCGGCAGCCCCTGACTTAGTAATCCCTGTAATACAGTAATAGCAGGTGATAATAATGCTCCAGCAGATATCAATATTAAAATAACCTTTTCACCCCGGACCCAGGATATTGCTGGGGCAACCCAGATTGTGTTATGTCCCATTTACACCAAGCCGAAAACCCGTGTTATTGATGAGTCCAGCGGCCGATTGGCATGCCGGGATGCTGGTCCAGATTCTGTTTTGCTGGTCCGGACATCCCCTCAATAGCCGCCATCATCCCCCATGCTGGCCGGCAGCGTTATCTTAAAGCCAGTGGTGTGAGTGTGGCGGTACGCTCGGGTATGGTGTACCGTTAAGAGTCTGGCCGCTGGTACGCTGTACCCCCACTCACTGTATAGCCGCCATTAGCAGCTAATCCTGTTCATCTCTGCCGCCGAGCACCAATGACTTGCTCGGTGGCACCTCCTCTATTTTCAGGGCTACTGGGAACGTGATGTTGACGTAATCACGCTCCCGCAGCTATAACGCAGAAGACCCTGGTGGCTGGCTTGGCGGTATTGGGCGTCCTAATCAGTGGCGGATTCAGCAGGGGGGTGGGGGGCGTCATTTAGGAGACTTTCTTATTATAATTTAACAACTTGCCTGGCGGCGGCATAGGGTGCCCAGGGGGGCCCCATTCTTCCTCCACCGCTACCAGCCTGGGGCTATGGGGGAACACACACATGCTTGGCTACGGGTCGAGGCCTCCCAAGCCTGGCAACAGCGACCAGTCCTCGCCCTCTCACATTCCCTTTGGATGTAGGTAAGTCGTGTAGGTAAGTAGGTACTTTTGGATGTGGCGGGCTGTCTCTGGGTCACACCCCACCATGGAGAAGCAGCCCTCGCTATAACACGTGCCCGTACGGCAAGTCAACCGGAGGAGGAAAGTACCAGCAGCAGCAGTACAGGGGCCACCACTCTGCCATGCACTACCAGGTAATATGGAGGGAGGTAGATGGCACTCTGCGTCTCACCCCACACTAACCAGCCCCATACTACTGCTTGGCGCAGTGCACAGGTACATATAATAACATATGTAATAATTATGTATAATGTGCTTTACCTGGTGCAATGTGTATAATATGCTCTGCTGGCGCAGTGTATAATGTGCTCTACCTGGTGCAATGTGTATAATGTGCTCTGCCTGGCGCAAAATGTATAATGTGCTCTACCTGGTGCAATGTGTATAAGGTGCTCTACCTGGTGCAATGTGTATAATGTGCTCTACCTGGTGCAATGTGTATAATGTGCTCTACCTGGTGCAATGTGTAGAATGTGCTCTACCTGGCGCAATGTGTATAATGTGCTCTGCCTGGGGCAAAGTGTATAATGTGCTTTACCTGGTGCAATGTGTATAATGTGCTCTACCTTGTGCACTGTGTATAATGTGCTCTACCTGGTGCAATGTGTATAATGTGCTCTACCTGGTGCAATGTGTATAATGTGCTCTACCTGGTGCAATGTGTAGAATGTGCTCTACCTGGCGCAATGTGTATAATGTGCTCTGCCTGGCGCAATGTGTATAATGTGCTCTGCCTGGCGCAAAGTGTATAATGTGCTTTACCTAGTGCAATGTGTATAATGTGCTCTACCTGGTGCAATGTGTAGAATGTGCTCTACCTGGTGCAATGTGTAGAATGTGCTCTACCTGCTGCAATGTGTATAATGTGCTCTGCCTGGTCCAATGTGTATAATGTGCTCTACCTGGTGCACTGTGTATAATGTGCTCTACCTGGTGCACTGTGTATAATGTGCTCTACCTGGTGCACTGTGTATAATGTGCTCTACCTGGTGCAATGTGTATAATGTGCTCTACCTGCTGCAATGTGTATAATGTGCTCTATCTGGTGCAATGTGTAAAATGTGCTCTACCTGCTGCAATGTGTATAATGTGCTCTGCCTGGCGCAAAGTGTATAATGTGCTTTACCTGGTCCAATGTGTATAATGTGCTCTACCTGGTGCACTGTGTATAATGTGCTCTACCTGGTGCACTGTGTATAATGTGCTCTACCTGGTGCACTGTGTATAATGTGCTCTACCTGGTGCAATGTGTATAATGTGCTCTACCTGGTGCAATGTGTAGAATGTGCTCTACCTGGTGCAATGTGTATAATGTGCTCTGCCTGGCGCAAAGTGTATAATGTGCTCTGCCTGGCGCAAAGTGTATAATGTGCTCTAACTGGTGCAATGTGTATAATGTGCTTTACCTGGTGCAATGTGTATAATGTGCTCTACCTGGTGCAATGTGTATAATGTGCTTTACCTGGTGCAATGTGTATAATGTGCTCTACCTGGTGCAATGTGTATAATGTGCTTTACCTGGTGCAATGTGTATAATGTGCTCTACCTGGTGCAATGTGTATAATGTGCTTTACCTGGTGCAATGTGTATAATGTGCTTTACCTGGTGCAATGTGTATAATGTGCTTTACCTGGTGCAATGTGTATAATGTGCTCTACCTGGTGCAATGTGTATAATGTGCTTTACCTGGTGCAGTGTGTATAATGTGCTCTACCTGGTGCAATGTGTATAATGTGCTTTACCTGGTGCAGTGTGTATAATGTGCTCTACCTGGTGCACTGTGTATAATGTGCTTTACCTGGTCCAATGTGTATAATGTGCCCTGCCTGGCGCAAAGTGTATAATGTACTTTACCTGGTGCAATGTGTATAATGTGCTCTGCCTGGCGCAAAGTGTATAATGTACTTTACCTGGTGCACTGTGTATAATGTGCTCTACCTGGTGCAATGTGTATAATGTGCTCTGCCTGGCGCAAAGTGTATAATGTACTTTACCTGGTGCAATGTGTATAATGTGCTCTGCCTGGCGCAAAGTGTATAATGTACTTTACCTGGTCCAATGTGTTTAATGTGCTCTGCCTTTCGCAAAGTGTATAATGTGCTCTACCTGGCGCAGTGTGTATAGGAGGTTCTACCTGGTGCAATGTGTATAAGCGGCACTACAGTGTGGTGTAATGTGAATTGGCACTATTATGTGGCATGCCCCTTCCCCATGAAGCCACACCCCTAAAATTTTGCTATTTTCTCAATCCTGCGTCTGCTAAAAATCGCATGTGAATAGCCGCACAGAAAGGTAAAAGACACCCACCGATGCAATCACAAAATTGCGTTTACAACAGCAGAATTGCAATGCATACGCAGAAATCAAGTACCATAGACAGTTGCAGTTGACCCAGGGCTACTCAGAATAATGAGATGTAGTCGCACTGGTGCCATGTTTTTAGTCGCAATCCATTGCAATTGATGTTGCCCCGAAAACGACCATGATCCGCCTGCGTTTTTCCAACCACAAACGTCATACCAACACCCACAAAGAGTTACTTCCTGTCAATCAAATTGCAATCGCATTTCACTAAATTGCAATCACAATTTAGCCTTTGCGCATGCGCAATACGTTTGCAGCGCATGCGCAGTCTGCTGATAGTCACCCGATTTGCAATTTTGCAACTGAAGCTGAATCAGGCCCTAAGTGCCTTATTCAGAGTTGTTAGCAAACCCAAAAAGTTAGCAATTGGGCAAAGCCATGTGCACTGCAGGTGGGGCATAACCTGTGCAGAGAGAGTTAGATTTTGGTGGGTTGTATTGTTTATGTGCAGGGTAAATACTGGCTGCTTAATTTCTACATTGTAATTTAGATTTCAGTTTGAACACACCCCACCAAAATCTAACTCTCTCTGCACATGTTACATCTGCCCCGTCTGCAGTGCAAATGGTTTTGCCCGATTGCTTACTTTTTTAGTTTGCTAACAAATCTGAATAACCCCCTATGTTACCACAGGCTTCTCTCTGGTGTCCTATGCCACTGTGTTCCGCACTAGGCGCCATGACAGATATACTGTTCTGACAGTTACTAGACAGACACTACGCTGGTATTTTAATCACCTGCAGAGGAAATGTGTATTAACAAAATCCCTTCAAAACAGACACCTACTCAATAATGTCACAATGACTCATGTAGCGGATAGGAGAGTAAACACACAATGCAGAGAAACATCGCCAATTACAAGGAATTGCTTGTTCAAGGATCAACATTTAGGGAAGAACTAGTTATGGGTCAATATCCGAGGCATTGATCGTGCAATCCCCAAACTCTGGCTTCCTGCATCAAAGTTGTAGTTTACTCAAAACCCTGCTTAAAATTCTGGAGAGACGCCGTCTCTTTCTCATTCAAATGAATGCAGGATTCCAGCTTTTCCTGACGAATCGACCACACAGGACATGAGAACATGTGCACCAGAGCTGTAATTACAGCAAATGACTTGTGATGCTCATTTATCTGTAATTAGCTGTGATATTGCACTGATACGAACGTAAAGGGTTAATCGTTTACAGTAAATGCCGAAAAAATATCCTGTGACTTTGTATAACAACCTAGTACTGTACGGTAGATGGGGATAATGTATCAGATAATGGCCCTCATTCCGAGTTGATTGGTCGCAAGGCGAATTTAGCAGAGTTACACACGCTAAGCCGCCGCCTACTGGGAGTGTATCTTAGCATCTTAAAATTGCGACCGATGTATTCGCAATATTGCGATCACAAACTGCTTAGCAGTTTTAGAGTAGCTTCAGACTTACTCTGCCTGTGCGATCAGTTCAGTGCTTTTCGTTCCTGGTTTGACGTCACAAACACACCCAGCGTTCGCCCAACCACTCCCCCGTTTCTCCGGCCACTCCTGCGTTTTTTCCGGAAACGGTAGCGTTTTCAGCCACACGCCCATAAAACGCCGTGTTTCCGCCCAGTAACACCCATTTCCTGTCAATCACATTACGATCGCCGGAGCGATGAAAAAGCCGTGAGTAAAAATACTTTCTTCATAGCAAAGATACTTGGCGCAGTCGCAGTGCGAATATTGCGCATGCGCACTAAGTGGAATTTCACTGCGATGCGATGAAAAATACCGAGCGAACGACTCGGAATGAGGGCCAATGTCCCCATGGGACCCTGGGCACTACAGTCATTTGGGTCCCCTTTTGCTCCCTTGGTTTAAAAAAAATCTATATTTAAAAAATCTGCGCCCTCATTTAAACAAGACACAAAACAAGGATTATGGGCCCTCATTCCGAGTTGTTCGCTCGCTAGCTGCTTTTAGCAGCATTGCACACGCTAGGCCGCCGCCCTCTGGGAGTGTATCTTAGCTTAGCAGAATAGCGAACAAAAGATTAGCAGAACTGCTACTAAATAATTTGCTGCAGTTTCTGAGTAGCTCCAGACCTACTCCTAGACTGCGATCACCTCAGTCCGTTTAGTTCCTGGTTTGACGTCACAAACACGCCCTGCGTTCGGCCAGCCACCCCCCCCCCCCCCCCCCCGTTTCTCCAGCCACTCCTGCGTTTTTCCCTGGCACGCCTGCGTTTTTTAGCACACTCCCTGAAAACGGCCAGTTTCCGCCTAGAAACACCCACTTCCTGTCAATCACACTACGATCACTCGAGCGATGAAAAATCGTAGCTCGAGCTTGTGTAAATCTACAAAGTTTTGTGTTAAATTACTTAGAGCATGCGCGCTGCGTACCATGCGCATGCGCATTTTTGCAGTTTTTTTAACTTAATCGCTGCACTGCGAAAATCGGCAGCGAGCGATCAACTCGGAATGACCACCATGGTTTCTAGACCCCTCAGCGCCTACCAGTCACTAGGTGAAAGCCAGCTCTGCCTTGTGGGATCCAGACTGAGAGGCAGATGTACTAAGCTGTTCTGAGTAGAGGGGGTGATTCCGAGTTGATCGCTCGCTGCCGATTTTCGCAGCACAGCGATCAGGTATAAAAACGGCAAAACTGTGCATGCGTATGCACTGCAATGCGCAGGCGCGTCGTACGGGTACAAAGAGCATCGTTGTTTTACACATGTTCTAGCGACGATTCTATTCGCACAGCCGAACGCAAGGAGATTGACAGGAAGAGGGCATTCATGGGTTTCAACTGACCGTTTTTTGGGAGTGTTTGGAAAAGCGCAGGCGTGACCAGGCGTTTGCAGGGCGGGTATCTGACGTCAATTCCGGGACCTTTGTCGCAGCAATCAGTGCAGTGATAAAAGTGAAGTGAGCCAGTGGGGAAGTTGCCCATGGCAACCAATCAGCTGCTCTGTATACTTTTATAGTATGCAAATTATAAATGTTACGTCAATGCTGATTGGTTGCCATGGGCAACTTCTCCACTGGCTCACTTCTCCACTTTTATCACTGCTTAGTACATGTCCCCCTATATAATTTAGTGTATCACCCCCCTCACCTTACAGGCAAAGCAGTTGGAGTGTGAGAACTGCAGCAGCTCCACCCCTTCTAGTGTATCTCTTGTTGCCTGAGAAAGCAAAACTACTTTATGCAGTATAGCCCCATCCCCTGCCCGCACTCCACCTGCTTCCTTGCCAACCTGCTACCAGCTATGACACTGTAACCTAATGGTCCAGGGACCACCTGCAAAAGGGCAACTTCGTGTACGTGCCCCTTTTCCTTAATCCATACCTCCCCAACTTTGATCTCAGCGGTGGAGGGACAGCAAAGCGCGCCGAAGGCGCGCGCCCTTTTTAGGGGGTGTGACGTAATGGCAAGGGGGCGTGGCTTTGCGGCAAGTGCCGTGATCACAAGCCACGCCCCGTTTTCGGCATTATGGGGGCATGAACAGCGCTGTGAGAGCTGCTGGTCATGCCCCCTGTCCCTCTCTGCCGTGAATAGACGTTGTGCACATGCGCACAGCATCTATTCACCGCTGCTCTCCACAGAGCAGCGAGTGACAGGGAGGGATCTCCCAACTGCCCCCCCACCCGCGGGACACTGCGACCCGCGGGTGGGACAGCGGGACAGGCTGTGAAAAACGGGACTGTCCCGCCAAAAACGGGACAGTTGGGAGGTATGCTTAATCTGACTCTGCTGAGTCTCCTATAGAACCTCTGTAGACCACTATGATGCAATGCATGTAGATTAATGACAGCCATACTGAGATCAGGCAGCAGGTGATGTACTAGGGAAAACGTTTCTGTGGGTAGATAGGGCCCAGCAACAGAAAGTTAGGCCACTGGTCATGTGCTCTTCAGGGCAGTGACTTTTACAGGCTATTGCTGCTGCAGCACATCCCGGCACAGATAGGGGGAGCAGGGGTGTAACTACAGTGAGTGCAGGGGGTGTCGGTCTCCTCTGCTCCTCACTGTACTGAATACACTACAGAGAGGTACAGTCTGCACATGACTTCCCATGATGCTAGTGTCCTCAATGCGGGCTATTCACTTTCTATCAGTCTCACATTAAATTTTGTGCATCTGCAACTTACATGTATGATGGTGAGGGGAGTAGCAGTGACGCTGTGTGGCATACTGTGCTGTGGGAGGCACTGTGTGGCATACTGTGCTGTGGGAGGCACTGTGTGGCATACTATGATGTGGGAGGCACTGTGTGGCATACTGCAATGTGGAAGGCACTGTGCGGCATACTGCGATGTGGGAGGCACTGAGTGGCATACTGTGATGTGGGAGGCATTGTGTGGCATAATGTGATGTGAGAGGCACTGTGCGGCATACTGCGATGTGGTAAGGCACTGTGTGGCATAATGTGATGTGAGAGGCACTGTGCGGCATACTGCAATGTGGTAAGGCACTGTGTGGCATAATGTGATGTGAGAGGCAGTGTGGTATAATGCGATGTGAGAGGCACTGTGTGGCATACTGTGATGTGGGAGGCCCTGTGTGGCATACTGTGATGTAGGAGGCACTGTATGGCATAATATGAACTTGGGGGCATTATGTAACATAGGCCCAAATGTATTAAGTCTTAACAAGAGATAAAGAGGAGAAGGATAAAGGCCCTATTTCCGAGTTGTTCGCTCGCTAGCAGATTTTAGCAGCATTGCACACGCTAGGCCGCCGCCCTCTGGGAGTGTATCTTAGCATAGCAGAATTGCGAATAGAAAATTCTTAGCAGTTTCTGAGTAGCTCGAGACTTACTCCTACACTGCGATCAGCTCAGCCCATTTCGTTCCTGGCTTGACGTCACAAACTCGCCCTGCGTTCGGCCAGCCACTCCCCCGTTTCTCCAGACACTCCCACGTTTTATCCTGGTACGCCTGCGTTTTTCCACACTCCCCGAAAACGGTCAGTTTCCGCCCAGAAACACCCACTTCCTGTGAATCACACTCCGATCACTTCAACGATGAAAATTCTTCGTTCGGACGTGAGTAAATATACTAAGTTTTGTGCTAAAATACTTAGCGCATGTGCACTGCGTACCATGCGCATGCGCATTTTTGCCTTAATCGCTCCGTTGCGAAAATCGGCAACGAGCTAACAACTCGGAATGACCCCCAAAGAGTGATAAACTACCTGTAAATCCGCTCCTGCCATTCTCCAAACACAGTCTGTAAACTGGCAGTCAGGAGCTGGTTGGCTAGTACTTTATCACTCTTTATCCATCTCCACTTTATCTCTTCTTAAGGCTTAACACATTTAGGCCATAATGTGAAATGGGGGGCTCTGTGTGGGATGAAATGAAATTGGAGGTGCACCATGTGACATAATGTGAACTGGGGCACCATGTGGCATATTGTGAACTGGGGAAACTACAATGAGGCATAATGTGAACTGGGGGCACTGCATTGTCAATCATTGACAATCCCTAGGTATTCAAAACACAGCCCTTTCTTGGTTCTCATCCTACCTATCTAATCGCTCTTTCAGTGTTCGTTTCTCTGATTCCACCTCCTCTTCGCTACCTCTCTCAGTTGGAGTACCACAAGGCTCAGTCTTAAGTCCTCTGCTTTTCTCTATCTCTACCACATCTCTTGACAAACTAATCAACTCTTTCGGATTTCAGTACCATCTGTATGCGGATGATACTCAAACTACCTATCCTCCCCTGATTTGTCACCATCTGTATTGGGCCGTGTCACTGAATGCCTTTTGGCCATGTCATCTTGGATGACATCTCGCCACCTCAAACTTAATATTTCCAAAACAAAATTAATTATATTTCCACCGGCCAATAGTAGTTTCCAACCTGATATCTCTATCACTGTTGAGAACTCGGCAATCATCCCTACCCCACAAGCTCGCTGCCTACGTGTCATTCTTGACTCAGAACTGTCCTTTGTTCCCCACATTCAATCTGTCTCAAAATCATGTTACATGCATCTAAGAAACATATCCAAAATACGACCATACCTTACACAAGACACTGCAAAAATTCTTATCCATGCTCTCATTATCTCCCGCACTGATTATTGTCATAGTCTCCTGACCGTTCTTCCCAAACATAGACTCTCACCTAGAGATGAGCGGGTTCGCCGCCATTTTCACACGTGCATTGAGATTGATAGGGAGAGGACGTGGCTGGCGTCCTCTCCATTTAGATTAGATTTAGAAGAGAGAGAGAGAGATTGCTGTGATACTGTAGATTAGAAGAGAGTGCAGACAGAGTTTAGTGACTGACGACCACAGTGACCAGTGACCACCAGAGACAGTGCAGTTGTTTGTTTTATTTAATATATCCGTTCTCTGCCTGAAAAAAACGATACACAGTCACACAGTGACTCAGTCTGTGTGCACTGCTCAGCCCAGTGTGCTGCACATCAATGTATTGTATATAAAGCTTATAATTGTGGGGGAGACTGGGGAGCACTGCAGGTTGTTATAGCAGGAGCCAGGAGTACATGATAAATAATATTATATTAAAATTAAACAGTGCACACTTTTGCTGCAGGAGTGCCACTGCCAGTGTGACTAGTGGTGACCAGTGCCTGACCACCAGTATATTAGTAGTATTGTATACTATCTCTTTATCAACCAGTCTATATTAGCAGCAGACACAGTACAGTGCGGTAGTTCACGGCTGTGGCTACCTCTGTGTCGGCACTCGGCAGGCAGTCCGTCCATCCATAATTGTATTATAATATATACCACCTAACCGTGTTTTTTTTTCCATTCTTTATACCGTCGTCATACTAGTTGTTACGAGTATACTACTATCTCTTTATCAACCAGTGTACAGTGCGGTAGTTCACGGCTGTGGCTACCTCTGTGTCGGCACTCGGCAGGCAGTCCGTCCAACCATAATTGTATTATATACCACCTAACCGTGGTTTTTTTTTCATTCTTTATACCGTCGTCATACTAGTTGTTACGAGTATACTACTATCTCTTTATCAACCAGTGTACAGTGCGGTAGTTCACGGCTGTGGCTACCTCTGTGTCGGCACTCGGCAGGCAGTCCGTCCATCCATAATTGTATTATAATATATACCACCTAACCGTGGTTTTTTTTTCATTCTTTATACCGTCGTCATACTAGTTGTTACGAGTATACTACTATCTCTTTATCAACCAGTGTACAGTGCGGTAGTTCACGGCTGTGGCTACCTCTGTGTCGGCACTCGGCAGGCAGTCCGTCCATCCATAATTGTATTATATACCACCTAACCGTGGTTTTTTTATACCACCTAACCGTGGCAGTCCGTCCATAATTGTATACTAGTATCCAATCCATCCATCTCCATTGTTTACCTGAGGTGCCTTTTAGTTCTGCCTATAAAATATGGAGAACAAAAAAGTTGAGGTTCCAAAATTAGGGAAAGATCAAGATCCACTTCCACCTCGTGCTGAAGCTGCTGCCACTAGTCATGGCCGAGACGATGAAATGCCAGCAACGTCGTCTGCCAAGGCCGATGCCCAATGTCATAGTACAGAGCATGTCAAATCCAAAACACCAAATATCAGTAAAAAGCCTCTTTTTTTCTTTGCGTCATGTGCTGTTTGGGGAGGGTTTTTTGGAAGGGACATCCTGCGTGACACTGCAGTGCCACTCCTAGATGGGCCCGGTGTTTGTGTCGGCCACTAGGGTCGCTAATCTTACTCACACAGCTACCTCATTGCGCCTCTTTTTTTCTTTGCGTCATGTGCTGTTTGGGGAGGGTTTTTTGGAAGGGACATCCTGCGTGACACTGCAGTGCCACTCCTAGATGTGCCCGGTGTTTGTGTCGGCCACTAGGGTCGCTAATCTTACTCACACAGCTACCTCATTGCGCCTCTTTTTTTCTTTGCGTCATGTGCTGTTTGGGGAGGGTTTTTTGGAAGGGACATCCTGCGTGACACTGCAGTGCCACTCCTAGATGTGCCCGGTGTTTGTGTCGGCCACTAGGGTCGCTAATCTTACTCACACAGTCAGCTACCTCATTGCGCCTCTTTTTTTCTTTGCGTCATGTGCTGTTTGGGGAGGGTTTTTTGGAAGGGCCATCCTGCGTGACACTGCAGTGCCACTCCTAGATGGGCCCGGTGTTTGTGTCGGCCACTAGGGTCGCTAATCTTACTCACACAGCTACCTCATTGCGCCTCTTTTTTTCTTTGCGTCATGTGCTGTTTGGGGAGGGTTTTTTGGAAGGGACATCCTGCGTGACACTGCAGTGCCACTCCTAGATGGGCCCGGTGTTTGTGTCGGCCACTAGGGTCGCTTATCTTACTCACACAGCGACCTCGGTGCAAATTTTAGGACTAAAAATAATATTGTGAGGTGTGAGGTATTCAGAATAGACTGAAAATGAGTGTAAATTATGGTTTTTGAGGTTAATAATACTTTGGGATCAAAATGACCCCCAAATTCTATGATTTAAGCTGTTTTTTAGTGTTTTTGGAAAAAAACACCCGAATCCAAAACACACCCGAATCCGACAAAAATAATTCGGTGAGGTTTTGCCAAAACGCGTTCGAACCCAAAACACGGCCGCGGAACCGAACCCAAAACCAAAACACAAAACCCGAAAAATTTCAGGCGCTCATCTCGTCTCACCACTACAATCCATTTTGAATGCAGCTGCGAGGCTAATCTTCCTCGCTAGACGTTCATCGTCTGCAGATCCGCTCTTTCAGTCCCTCCATTGGTTACCTGTATTCTACCGTATTAAATATAAAATTCTATAACTGACATACAAGGCTATTAACCAAACTGCACCAACATACATCTCTTCACACATCTCAAAATATCTCCCTACCCGACCTCTCCGCTCTGCACAAGATCTACGACTCTCATCCACACGCATTACTTGTTCACACTCAAAATTACAGGACTTTATCCGGGCTTCAGCCACTCTATGGAATGCCCTCCCACGCACAATAAGACTCACCTCTAGTCTCCAAACCTTTAAACGTTCCCTGAAAACTCACCTCTTCAGACAAGCCTATCAAATTCCAGACCCACCTACATAACCTTCAGCGCTTCCCTATCTAATTACATCCTCTCTGTACAGTATACATAACATCACATATCTTGTCTGTCTTTACTCTCCTCCTGACACTTGGCCAACATTGCCAAGGTCATCATAGGGTGATCAAATCATACAACCCACAAAGAACCAAGCAATCTGGTGGACCATTATGCAATAGGTGGCATCTATCCTTGTGTATCAATGCCTATTTCCCTATAGAGTGTAAGCTTGCGAGCAGGGCCTTCCTGACTCTATGTCCGTCTGTTTTTACCCAGTTTTGTTCTATTACTGTTGTTCTAATTGTAAAACGCAACGGAATAAATAAATAAATAAATGTGTACTGAGGTCACTACATTGTGGCATAATGTTAACTGTGGGGTACTACAGTGAGGCATAAGGTGAACTGGTGGCACCACTACGGAGCATAAAATAAACATAGAAGCATTGAGGGCCCCATCAAAATGTTGCTATGGGGCCCACAAAGTCCCAGTTACACCCCCGAGGGAGATTATAGGAGACAGGGATAGAGAGAGGGGGAGAGAGAGGGCGAGGGATGGAAACACAAACAGTGCAGCACAACGAGACAGTGGGATGCAGACAGAGCGAGTCAGACCAAATATTGCCCTATATGGGCCTATTTCTGTGGAGGCCTGGGGCTGTAGTACCATCCGCCCCATTGTTAATCAGGCCCTGACATTTATAATGGACTAATATATACTGTATATTGAAATATTCAGACTGCAGTTTTTGCATGACTTAAGTAATGAGGGGCTTCATACTTACCCCTCCCCCCCCCCATTCGCCCAAATCTGTCCGCCTCGCCTACCTGTCCCCTAGGATTATTGGGACGATTGTGAGGTATGACTACATAGAGCTGAATGGTCATTGTCAGACCTAGGGGGGTAATTCAGACCTGATCGCTTGCTAGCGTCTTTTGCAGCGCTGCAATCAGGTCAGAGCTGCGCATGCGTATGCACCGCAATGTGCAGGCGCGTCACACGGGTACAAAGCGTATCGTTGCTGTGCGATGGGTTTTAAGAAGTATCCATTGGCACAGCCGATCGCAAGGAGACAGAAAGAAGGCGTTTGTGGGTGTCAACTGGCCGTTTTTGGGAGTGGTTGGAAAAACGCAGGCGTGTCCAAGCGTTTGCAGGGCGGGTGTCTGACGTCAATTCCGGCCCCGGACAGGCTGAAGTGATCGCAGCGGCTGAGTAAGTCTTGGGCTGCGCAGAGACTGCACAAGATCTGTTTGTACCGCTCAGCTGCACATGCGTTCCCACACTTGCACAGCTAAAATACACTCCCCTATTGGCAGCAGTGTAAAAAACCTCTAGTGAGCGATCAGGTCGGAATTAGGCCCTAGGGGGGTCATTCCGAGTTGTTCGCTCGCTAGCAGTTTTTAGCAGCCGTGCAAACGCTATGCCGCCGCCCTCTGGGAGTGTATTTTAGCTTAGCAGAAGTGCGAACGAAAGGATCGCAGAGCAGCTACAAAATAATTTTGTGCAGTTTCAGAGTAGCTTCAGACCTATTCAGCGCTTGCGATCACTTCAGACTGTTCAGTTCCTGTTTTGATGACACGAACACGCCCTACGTTCGCCCAGCCACTCCTGCGTTTTTCCAGGCACGCCTGCGTTTTTCCGAACACTCCCTGAAAACGGTCAGTTGACCCAGAAACGCCCTCTTCATGTCAATCACTCTGCGGCCAGCAGTGTGACTGAAAAGCTTCGCTAGACCTTGTGTTAAACTACATCGCCCATTGTGAAAGTACGTTGCGCGTGCTCATTGCGCCGCATAAGCATGCGCAGAACATCCATTTTTTTTGCATCATCGCTGCGCAGCGAACATTTTCATCTAGCGATCAACTCGGAATGACCCCCTAAGTCTCTTCCTCTTACCGTGAAATCCTCAGCATCAGCACTTAGTGGAGGCTGTGACGGTCCATCAGAATACAGGGTGGAAATGAGTGCAGAATGGCTTTCTCTACTCATCCTGAGAACACGTATAACCCATTCTGCCTGTGTGATGCCTCAGCAGCTTTCAATCACCTCCTCAATCACCTATTGAAGGAATTTTAAACTACTTCCCGTAAATGATTTTTCCGATTACTTTCTTTTTTAGGAAACAGAGGCATCCGCCCCTTGTCCTGATCTACACGGACGGCAGAGGTTTATCGTGACAGTCCAGCCACAAACACGTTCTACAAGAGTTTCCCTATACTTACACTCGTGACAAGTGTCGGCAGCTATTCCAAAAGGGACCATTTGGGGGCGCTGACAGGGAGCGTCGGCAAAAGCGCAAGCAACCGTTTTCAGCAAATTGGTTGCTATGGACAACACCTCTACTTCTCAACTTTAGATTGATAACTTACTATATAAATGATATTCTAATAATTAATGAGCATTATTCTTTATTATTGTTTTAATTAAAAAGCACTAAAGGGTTCCATAACGCTGTACAATGGTAATAGAACATGGAACAGGCAGCAGAATCACTGATACAGACAATCCGCCTTCACATAGATACATTACTACAGTATGCACTTACTGTAGGACAGTTACATAGAGAAAACAAAGGGAGGAGGGCCCTGCTTGCAAGAGCTACAGTGATGGGTGCCGGAGGTTTCAGGCTATCCGTAATGGGTGCTTGATGCCCAGGGAAGTAAAGTGGGTTATGCAGGTTTCATGCAGTCCATATACTGGGTTTCCCAGCATTTGAAACCGTTTCACCTTGTAATCGAGGAAGCCGCTATTGAACATAGGGGGGTAAATTTACTAAGATGGGAGTTTTATTTAAGATGGGATGTTGCCCATAGCAACCAATCAGATTCTACTTCTCATTTATCTAGCACTTTCTAGAAGATAATACCTGGAATCTGATTGGTTGCTATGGGCAACATCCCATCTTAAATAGAACTCCCATCTTAGTAAATTTACCCCAGGGTTGCCACCTCATGCATCATCGGTTCCTGGAGATCCACCCCCCCCCCCAACCCAAAGAAATACCCCCACCCCCCCAACACCGCCACCCCCCACCCCGACACACCAAGCAATGTCAATGTAAATAAATTATGTGAACCCTGTGATAAATTAATGGCTCCCACTGATGATCAGCAGATATTGGATTTTAACATCAATAAACCATCCGCAGAGCTGTACATCATGCCCACCAGACACACTGCAGGTGACCGGTCCCTGCTATGGTACTGGACACATACAATGCCATGCATCATGCCACAAATAACTAGAGATGAGCGCCTGAAATTTTTCGGGTTTTGTGTTTTGGTTTTGGGTTCGGTTCCGCGGCCGTGTTTTGGGTTCGAACGCGTTTTGGCAAAACCTCACCGAATTATTTTTGTCGGATTCGGGTGTGTTTTGGATTCGGGTGTTTTTTTCCAAAAACACTAAAAAACAGCTTAAATCATAGAATTTGGGGGTCATTTTGATCCCAAAGTATTATTAACCTCAAAAACCATAATTTACACTCATTTTCAGTCTATTCTGAATACCTCACACCTCACAATATTATTTTTAGTCCTAAAATTTGCACCGAGGTCGCTGTGTGAGTAAGATAAGCGACCCTAGTGGCCGACACAAACACCGGGCCCATCTAGGAGTGGCACTGCAGTGTCACGCAGGATGTCCCTTCCAAAAAACCCTCCCCAAACAGCACATGACGCAAAGAAAAAAAGAGGCGCAATGAGGTAGCTGTGTGAGTAAGATTAGCGACCCTAGTGGCCGACACAAACACCGGGCCCATCTAGGAGTGGCACTGCAGTGTCACGCAGGATGGCCCTTCCAAAAAACCCTCCCCAAACAGCACATGACGCAAAGAAAAAAAGAGGCGCAATGAGGTAGCTGACTGTGTGAGTAAGATTAGCGACCCTAGTGGCCAACACAAACACCGGGCACATCTAGGAGTGGCACTGCAGTGTCACGCAGGATGTCCCTTCCAAAAAACCCTCCCCAAACAGCACATGACGCAAAGAAAAAAAGAGGCGCAATGAGGTAGCTGTGTGAGTAAGATTAGCGACCCTAGTGGCCGACACAAACACCGGGCACATCTAGGAGTGGCACTGCAGTGTCACGCAGGATGTCCCTTCCAAAAAACCCTCCCCGAACAGCACATGACGCAAAGAAAAAAAGAGGCGCAATGAGGTAGCTGTGTGAGTAAGATTAGCGACCCTAGTGGCCGACACAAACACCGGGCCCATCTAGGAGTGGCACTGCAGTGTCACGCAGGATGTCCCTTCCAAAAAACCCTCCCCAATCAGCACATGATGCAAAGAAAAAGAAAAGAAAAAAGAGGTGCAAGATGGAATTATCCTTGGGCCCTCCCACCCACCCTTATGTTGTATAAACAAAACAGGACATGCACACTTTAACCAACCCATCATTTCAGTGACAGGGTCTGCCACACGACTGTGACTGATATGACGGGTTGGTTTGGACCCCCCCCAAAAAAGAAGCAATTAATCTCTCCTTGCACAAACTGGCTCTACAGAGGCAAGATGTCCACCTCATCTTCACCCTCCGATATATCACCGTGTACATCCCCCTCCTCACAGATTATCAATTCGTCCCCACTGGAATCCACCATCTCAGCTCCCTGTGTACTTTGTGGAGGCAATTGCTGCTGGTCAATGTCTCCGCGGAGGAATTGATTATAATTCATTTTAATGAACATCATCTTCTCCACATTTTCTGGATGTAACCTCGTACGCCGATTGCTGACAAGGTGAGCGGCGGCACTAAACACTCTTTCGGAGTACACACTTGTGGGAGGGCAACTTAGGTAGAATAAAGCCAGTTTGTGCAAGGGCCTCCAAATTGCCTCTTTTTCCTGCCAGTATAAGTACGGACTGTGTGACGTGCCTACTTGGATGCGGTCACTCATATAATCCTCCACCATTCTATCAATGTTGAGAGAATCATATGCAGTGACAGTAGACGACATGTCCGTAATCGTTGTCAGGTCCTTCAGTCCGGACCAGATGTCAGCATCAGCAGTCGCTCCAGACTGCCCTGCATCACCGCCAGCGGGTGGGCTCGGAATTCTGAGCCGTTTCCTCGCACCCCCAGTTGCGGGAGAATGTGAAGGAGGAGATGTTGACAGGTCGCGTTCCGCTTGACTTGACAATTTTGTCACCAGCAGGTCTTTCAACCCCAGCAGACCTGTGTCTGCCGGAAAGAGAGATCCAAGGTAGGCTTTAAATCTAGGATCGAGCACGGTGGCCAAAATGTAGTGCTCTGATTTCAACAGATTGACCACCCGTGAATCCTTGTTAAGCGAATTAAGGGCTGCATCCACAAGTCCCACATGCCTAGCGGAATCGCTCCGTGTTAGCTCCTCCTTCAATGCCTCCAGCTTCTTCTGCAAAAGCCTGATGAGGGGAATGACCTGACTCAGGCTGGCAGTGTCTGAACTGACTTCACGTGTGGCAAGTTCAAAGGGCATCAGAACCTTGCACAACGTTGAAATCATTCTCCACTGCACTTGAGACAGGTGCATTCCACCTACTATATCGTGCTCAATTGTATAGGCTTGAATGGCCTTTTGCTGCTCCTCCAACCTCTGAAGCATATAGAGGGTTGAATTCCACCTCGTTACCACTTCTTGCTTCAGATGATGGCAGGGCAGGTTCAGTAGTTTTTGGTGGTGCTCCAGTTTTCTGTACGTGGTGCCTGTACGCCGAAAGTGTCCCGCAATTCTTCTGGCCACCGACAGCATCTCTTGCACGCCCCTGTCGTTTTTTAAAAAATTCTGCACCACCAAATTCAAGGTATGTGCAAAACATGGGACGTGCTGGAATTGGCCCAGATTTAATGCACACACAGTATTGCTGGCGTTGTCCGATGCCACAAATCCACAGGAGAGTCCAATTGGGGTAAGCCATTCCGCGATGATCTTCCTCAGTTGCCGTAAGAGGTTTTCAGCTGTGTGCGTATTCTGGAAAGCGGTGATACAAAGCGTAGCCTGCCTAGGAAAGAGTTGGCGTTTGCGAGATGCTGCTACTGGTGCCGCCGCTGCTGTTCTTGCGGCGGGAGTCCATACATCTACCCAGTGGGCTGTCACAGTCATATAGTCCTGACCCTGCCCTGCTCCACTTGTCCACATGTCCGTGGTTAAGTGGACATTGGGTACAGCTGCATTTTTTAGGACACTGGTGACTCTTTTTCTGAGGTCTGTGTACATTTTCGGTATTGCCTGCCTAGAGAAATGGAACCTAGATGGTATTTGGTACCGGGGACACAGTACCTCCAACAAGTCTCTAGTTGGCTCTGCAGTAATGATGGATACCGGAACCACGTTTCTCACCACCCAGGATGCCAAGGCCTCAGTTATCCGCTTTGCAGTAGGATGACTGCTGTGATATTTCATCTTCCTCGCAAAGGACTGTTGAACAGTCAATTGCTTACTGGAAGTAGTACAAGTGGGCTTACGACTTCCCCTCTGGGATGACCATCGACTCCCAGCGGCAACAACAGCAGCGCCAGCAGCAGTAGGCGTTACACGCAAGGATGCATCGGAGGAATCCCAGGCAGGAGAGGACTCGTCAGACTTGCCAGTGACATGGCCTGCAGGACTATTGGCATTCCTGGGGAAGGAGGAAATTGACACTGAGGGAGTTGGTGGGGTGGTTTGCGTGAGCTTGGTTACAAGAGGAAGGGATTTACTGGTCAGTGGACTGCTTCCGCTGTCACCCAAAGTTTTTGAACTTGTCACTGACTTATTATGAATGCGCTGCAGGTGACGTATAAGGGAGGATGTTCCGAGGTGGTTAACGTCCTTACCCCTACTTATTACAGCTTGACAAAGGGAACACACGGCTTGACACCTGTTGTCCGCATTTCTGGTGAAATACCTCCACACCGAAGAGCTGATTTTTTTGGTATTTTCACCTGGCATGTCAACGGCCATATTCCTCCCACGGACAACAGGTGTCTCCCCGGGTGCCTGACTTAAACAAACCACCTCACCATCAGAATCCTCCTGGTCAATTTCCTCCCCAGCGCCAGCAACACCCATATCCTCCTCATCCTGGTGTACTTCAACACTGACATCTTCAATCTGACTATCAGGAACTGGACTGCGGGTGCTCCTTCCAGCACTTGCAGGGGGCGTGCAAATGGTGGAAGGCGCATGCTCTTCACGTCCAGTGTTGGGAAGGTCAGGCATCGCAACCGACACAATTGGACTCTCCTTGTGGATTTGGGATTTCAAAGAACGCACAGTTCTTTGCGGTGCTTTTGCCAGCTTGAGTCTTTTCAGTTTTCTAGCGAGAGGCTGAGTGCTTCCATCCTCATGTGAAGCTGAACCACTAGCCATGAACATAGGCCAGGGCCTCAGCCGTTCCTTGCCACTCCGTGTGGTAAATGGCATATTGGCAAGTTTACGCTTCTCCTCCGATAATTTTATTTTAGGTTTTGGAGTCCTTTTTTTTCTGATATTTGGTGTTTTGGATTTGACATGCTCTGTATTATGACATTGGGCATCGGCCTTGGCAGACGACGTTGCTGGCATTTCATCGTCTCGGCCATGACTAGTGGCAGCAGCTTCAGCACGAGGTGGAAGTGGATCTTGATCTTTCCCTAATTTTGGAACCTCAACTTTTTTGTTCTCCATATTTTATAGGCAGAACTAAAAGGCACCTCAGGTAAACAATGGAGATGGATGGATTGGATACTAGTATACAATTATGGACGGACTGCCACGGTTAGGTGGTATAAAAAAACCACGGTTAGGTGGTATATAATACAATTATGGATGGACGGACTGCCTGCCGAGTGCCGACACAGAGGTAGCCACAGCCGTGAACTACCGCACTGTACACTGGTTGATAAAGAGATAGTAGTATACTCGTAACAACTAGTATGACGACGGTATAAAGAATGAAAAAAAAACCACGGTTAGGTGGTATATATTATAATACAATTATGGTTGGACGGACTGCCTGCCGAGTGCCGACACAGAGGTAGCCACAGCCGTGAACTACCGCACTGTACACTGGTTGATAAAGAGATAGTAGTATACTCGTAACAACTAGTATGACGACGGTATAAAGAATGAAAAAAAAAACACGGTTAGGTGGTATATATTATAATACAATTATGGATGGACGGACTGCCTGCCGAGTGCCGACACAGAGGTAGCCACAGCCGTGAACTACCGCACTGTACACTGGTTGATAAAGAGATAGTAGTATACTCGTAACAACTAGTATGACGACGGTATAAAGAATGAAAAAAAAACCACGGTTAGGTGGTATATATTATAATACAATTATGGTTGGACGGACTGCCTGCCGAGTGCCGACACAGAGGTAGCCACAGCCGTGAACTACCGCACTGTACACTGGTTGATAAAGAGATAGTAGTATACTCGTAACAACTAGTATGACGACGGTATAAAGAATGAAAAAAAAAACCACGGTTAGGTGGTATATATTATAATACAATTATGGATGGACGGACTGCCTGCCGAGTGCCGACACAGAGGTAGCCACAGCCGTGAACTACCGCACTGTACACTGGTTGATAAAGAGATAGTAGTATACTCGTAACAACTAGTATGACGACGGTATAAAGAATGAAAAAAAAACCACGGTTAGGTGGTATATAATACAATTATGGTTGGACGGACTGCCTGCCGAGTGCCGACACAGAGGTAGCCACAGCCGTGAACTACCGCACTGTACACTGGTTGATAAAGAGATAGTAGTATACTCGTAACAACTAGTATGACGACGGTATAAAGAATGAAAAAAAAACCACGGTTAGGTGGTATATATTATAATACAATTATGGATGGACGGACTGCCTGCCGAGTGCCGACACAGAGGTAGCCACAGCCGTGAACTACCGCACTGTACTGTGTCTGCTGCTAATATAGACTGGTTGATAAAGAGATAGTATACAATACTATTAATATACTGGTGGTCAGGCACTGGTCACCACTAGTCACACTGGCAGTGGCACTCCTGCAGCAAAAGTGTGCACTGTTTAATTTTAATATAATATTATTTATCATGTACTCCTGGCTCCTGCTATAACAACCTGCAGTGCTCCCCAGTCTCCCCCACAATTATAAGCTTTATATACAATACATTGATGTGCAGCACACTGGGCTGAGCAGTGCACACAGACTGAGTCACTGTGTGACTGTGTATCGTTTTTTTCAGGCAGAGAACGGATATATTAAATAAAACAAACAACTGCACTGTCTCTGGTGGTCACTGGTCACTGTGGTCGTCAGTCACTAAACTCTGTCTGCACTCTCTTCTAATCTACAGTATCACAGCAATCTCTCTCTCTCTCTCTCTCTTCTAAATCTAATCTAAATGGAGAGGACGCCAGCCACGTCCTCTCCCTATCAATCTCAATGCACGTGTGAAAATGGCGGCGACGCGCGGCTCCTTATATAGAATCCGAGCCTCGCGAGAATCCGACAGCGTCATGATGACGTTCGGGCGCGCTCGGGTTAACCGAGCAAGGCGGGAAGATCCGAGTCGCTCGGACCCGTGAAAAAAAAAGTGAAGTTCGTGCGGGTTCGGATTCAAAGAAACCGAACCCGCTCATCTCTACAAATAACACTAACAAAATGACCAGGGCCGGCTCTAGGCATGTTCGAATAGAGGGGCCGCGCAGGGCGCCACCCTTAATGGGCGCCGCGCGCTGGCGCCGCCATATTCGAACATGGAGCCGGCCCTGTGCACTGCAGCATCGTCCTTAACTTGTGTGCGCTATACGCGCTGAGCGGCGCCGGTGTCTAACGTCAGACGCCGGCGCCGTGCAGCGTGCACAGCGCACACAAGCGCCTTGGACTTGGAGGCCTCCTGGCCACCCGCCCGCACCCGAACCTGCACTGCACCCGCCCGCCCGCACCCGGACCTGCACCCGCCCACCCGCACCCAGACAGCAGTACTCCTCCCCCTCCAACGCCGCAGGTATTGGGGGGGGGGTGAATCATTTATGGATGGCACTGTGGGGGCATTTATCTGGCACTGTGGGGGCATTTATCTGGCACTGTGGGGACATTTATCTGGCACTGGGGGCATTTATCTGGCACTGTGGGGGCATATCTGGCACTGTGGGGGCATATCTGGCACTGTGGGGGCGTTTATCTGGCACTGGGGCATTTTCTGGCACTGTGGGGACATTTATCTGGCACTGGGGGCATTTATCTGGCACTGTGGGGGCATTTATCTGGCACTGTGGGGACATTTATCTGGCACTGGGGGCATTTATCTGGCACTGTGGGGGCATATCTGGCACTGTGGGGGCATATCTGGCACTGTGGGGGCATTTATCTGGCACTGGGGGCATTAATCTGGCACTGTGGGGACATCTGTCTGGCACTGGGGGCATTTATCTGGCACTGTGGGGGCATTTATCTGGCACTGTGGGGGCATTTATCTGGCACTGTGGGGACATTTATCTGGCACTGGGGGCATTTATCTGGCACTGTGGGGGCATATCTGGCACTGTGGGGGCATATCTGGCACTGTGGGGGCATTTATCTGGCACTGGGCAATTTATCTGGCACTGTGGGGACATTTATCTGGCACTGTGGGGGCATTTATCTGGCACTGTGGGGGCATTTATCTGGCACTGTGGGGACATTTATCTGGCACTGGGGGCATTTATCTGGCACTCTGGGGGCATTTATCTGGCACTGGGGGGAGATTTATCTGGCACTGGGGGCATTTATCTGGCACTGTGGGGGCATATCTGGCACTGTGGGGGCATATCTGGCACTGTGGGGGCATTTATCTGGCACTGGGGCATTTTCTGGCACTGTGGGGACATTTGTCTGGCACTGGGGGCATTTATCTGGCACTGTGGGGGCATTTATCTGGCACTGTGGGGACATTTATCTGGCACTGGGGGGCATTTATCTGGCACTGTGGGGGCATATCTGGCACTGTGGGGGCATATCTGGCACTGTGGGGGCATTTATCTGGCACTGGGGGCATTTATCTGGCACTGTGGGGACATCTGTCTGACACTGGGGGCATTTATCTGGCACTGTGGGGGCATTTATCTGGCACTGTGGGGGCATTTATCTGGCACTGTGGGGATATTTATCTGGCACTGGGGGCATTTATCTGGCACTGTGGGGGCATATCTGGCACTGTGGGGACATTTATCTGGCACTGGGGGCATTTATCTGGCACTGTGGGGGCATATCTGGCACTGTGGGGGCATATCTGGCACTGTGGGGGCATTTATCTGGCACTGGGGCATTTATCTGGCACTGTGGGGACATTTATCTGGCACTGTGGGGGCATTTATCTGGCACTGTAAGGGCATTTATCTGGCACTGTGGGGACATTTATCTGGCACTGGGGGCATTTATATGGCACTGTGGGGGCATATCTGGCACTGTGGGGGCATTTATCTGGCACTGGGGGCATTTATCTGGCACTGTGGGGACATTTATCTGGCACTGGGGGCATTTATCTGGCACTGTGGGGGCATTTATCTGGCACTGTGGGGACATTTATCTGGCACTGTGGGGTCATATCTGGCACCGTGGGGGCATTTATGTAGCACTGTGGGGTCATTTATCTGGCACTGTGGGGGCATTTCTGTATCTGGCACTGTAGGGGCATTTATGTAGGGACATATCTGGCACTGTGTGGCCATAAATGTATCTGGCATTGCTGGGGGCATGTCATGTGTTGCTGGCACTGCTGGGGGCATATCTGGCACTGTGGGGGCATTTATCTGGCACTGTGGGGTCATATCTGGCACTGTGGAGGCATTTATGTAGCACTGTGGGGTCATATCTGGCACTGTGGGGTCATGTCTGGCACTGTGGGGGCATTTATCTGGCACTGTGGGGGCATTTATCTGGCACTGTGGGGGCATTTATCTAGCACTGTGGGGGCATTTATCTAGCACTGTGGGGGCTTTTCTGTATCTGGCACTGTAAGGGCATTTATGTAGGGACATATCTGGCACTGTGTGGCCATTTATTTATCTGGCATTGCTGGGGGGCATGTTATGTGTTGCTGGCACTGCTGGGGGGCATGTCATGTGTAGCTGGCACGGCTGGGGAGCATATCATGTAGTGTTCCCGCTAGGCGTCTGTGGCTAGGCAAAGTGTCTAACGTGCTCTGCCTGGCGCAAAGTGTCTAACGTGCTCTGCCTGGCGCAAAGTGTCTAACGTGCTCTGCCTGGCGCAAAGTGTCTAACGTGCTCTGCCTGGCGCAAAGTGTCTAACGTGCTCTGCCTGGCGCAAAGTGTCTAACGTGGTCTGCCTGGCGCAAAGTGTCTAACGTGCTCTGCCTGGCGCAAAGTGTCTAGGAGGTTCTACCTGGTGCAGTGTGTATTAACTGCACTACTGTGTGGTGTAATGCGAATTGCCACTATTATGTGGCCACGCACCTTCCCCACGAAGCAACGCCCCTAAATTTTTGCTGCAGAGCACCAAGCATTACAGTATGTACATCATTTTGCCCTCCTAACTTAAAAATGTGCCCTCCCTGCCCTAAAAAGTGAACACTATCGTGTAGCTGGCACTGCTGGGGGGCATAATGTGTATAGCTGGCACTGCTGGGGGGCATATCATGTCTATCTGGCACTGCACATTGTGTATCTGGCACTATACTGGAGACATTGGGGTATATTTACTAAGCTCCCGATTTTGACCGAGATGCCGTTTTTTCTTCAAAGTGTCATGTCAGGAATTTACTAAGCAAAAATCTCGGCAGTGATGAGGGCATTCGTAATATTTTGGAAGTCCTAGGAAAAAATCACGAATCAATACACCATCGGTCAAATACGCCTGCAATTTGGTAGAAATCTGTAATTTACTAAAAAGTGCAAATCACAAACACTGCCGACAATAGCCAAACACTGCCGTGCAGAAATACAATTCGTGAAAAAGTGCTAAAAAAAACCAGACCTGCTTTTTTATCCCGTGTTTGGATAGGCATGCACGGATCCATGAGATCCGTGCATGTTTATCAGTGGGAAGGGGATGGGAACGTGTTATTTTTATGGAAAAAAAATGCGTGGGGTCCCCCCTCCTAAGCAAAACCAGCCTCGGGCTCTTTGAGCCGGTCCTGGTTGCAAAAATATGGGGGGAAAAAATGATAGGGGTTCCCCCATATTTAAACAACCAGCACCGGGCTCTGTGCCTGGTCCTGGTTCCAAAAATACGGGGGACAAAAAGCGTACGGGTCCCACGTATTTCTGAAACCAGCACCGGGCTCCACTAGCCAGATACATAATGCCACAGCCGGGGGACACTTTTATATAGGTCCCGGCGGCCCTGGCATTACATAACCAACTAGTCACCCCTGGCCGGGGTACCCTGGAAGAGTGGGGACCCCTTCAATCAAGGGGTCCCCCCCCTCCAGCCACCCAAAGACCAGGGGTGAAACCCGAGGCTGTCCCCCCCATCCAAGGGCTGCGGATGGGAGGCTGATAGCCGTTTTGTAAAAAAATGAATATTGTTTTTAGTAGCAGTACTGCAAGTCCCAGCAAGCCTCCCCGCAAGCTGGTACTTGGAGAACCACAAGTACCAGCATGCGGAGGAAAACCGGGCCCGCTGGTACCTGTAGTACTACTACTAGAAAAATACCCCAATAAAAACATAAGACACACACCTTGAAAGTATAACTTTAATGCATACATCCAAACCTCCATATACACATACTTACCTATGTTCACACGAGGGTCGGTCCTCTTCTTCATGTAGAATCCATGGTGTACCTGTTGAAAAAATTATACTCACAAAATCCAGTGTAGATGGCTCCTCTTGTAATCCATTTGTAATCCAGGTACTTGGCAAAATAAAAAAACGGACACCCGACCTCGCACTGAAAGGGGCCCCATGTTTTCACATGGGACCCCTTTCCCCGAATGCCAGAAACCCCCTCTGACTTATGTCTAAGAGGGTTCCATCAGCCAATCAGGGAGCGCCACATTGTGGCACCCTCCTGATTGGCTGTGTGCTCCTGTACTGTATGACAGGCAGCACACGGCAGTGTTACAATGTAGCGCCTATGCGCTCCATTGTAACCAATGGTGGGAACTTTGTGGTCAGCGGTGAGGTTACTTAGGCGCTACATTGTAACACTGCCGGGTGCTGCCTGTCATACAGTACAGGAGCACACAGCCAATCAGGAGGGTGCCACAACGTGGCGCTCCCTGATTGGCTGATGGAACCCTCTTAGACATAAGTCAGAGGGGGTTTCTGGCATTCGGGGAAAGGGGTCTCATGTGAAAACATGGGGCCCCTTTCAGTGCGAGGTCGGGTATCCGTTTTGTTTTTTTGCAAAGTACCTGGATTACAAATGGATTACAAGAAGAGCCTTCTACACTGGATTTTGTGAGTATAATTTTTTCAACAGGTACACCATGGATTCTACATGGAGAAGAGGACCGACCCTCGTGTGAACATAGGTAAGTATGTGTATATGGAGGTGTGGATGTATGCATTAAAGTTATACTTTCAAGGTGTGTGTCTTGTGTTTTTATTGGGGTATTTTTTTAGTAGTAGTACTACAGGTACCAGCGGGCCCGGTTTTCCTCCGCATGCTGGTACTTGTGGTTCTCCAAGTACCAGCTTGCGGGGGAGGCTTGCTGGGACTTGTAGTACTGCTACTAAAAACAATATTCATTTTTTTACAAAACGGCTATCAGCCTCCCATCCGCAGCCCTTGGATGGGGGGGACAGCCTCGGGCTTCACCCCTGGTCCTTGGGTGGCTGGAGGGGGGGGACCCCTTGATTGAAGGGGTCCCCACTCCTCCAGGGTACCCCGGCCAGGGGTGACTAGTTGGTTATGTAATGCCAGGGCCGCCGGGACCTATATAAAAGTGTCCCCCGGCTGTGGCATTATGTATCTGGCTAGTGGAGCCCGGTGCTGGTTTCAGAAATACGGGGGACCCCTATGCTTTTTGTCCCCCGTATTTTTGGAACCATGACCGGGCGCAGAGCCCGGTGCTGGTTGTTTAAATATGGGGGAACCTCTATCATTTTTTCCCCCATATTTTTGCTACCAGGACCGGCTCAATGAGCCCGAGGCTGGTTTGGCTTAGGAGGGGGGTCCCCACGCAATTTTTTATTTTATTTTAACACTGATTTTATTTTTTTAAAAGGTGCACAATGAAGCCCAGCACGGATCTCTCACATCCGGCCGAGATTCATTGTATTAAAGTCGGCAGTGTTTTACAAGTCACTCACGGAAAACACTGCCTAAAAAAATGAATGACATCGACATCGGTAAATCCGAAAATGCAGAATACGGCAGGTTAGTAAATTAGTCGTACTACATTCAAAAAGTTGCAACTTTACACTTTCGATGTCATTCGTGATTGAACTTTGACCTCAAACGGGAAAATACGAATCTTAGTAAATATACCCCATTATGTGTATCTGACACTATACTGGAGACATTGTTTGTAAGGAACACTACTGTGGCTGTTATGTGTAAGGCTGCTAATTGTGTGCGTAGAGGGGGTGTGAAAACATATTTATTTATAGTCTAATAATATGAAGTTATTATGCCACGCCCACTTCCCACGAGGCCACACCCACTTTCCCTGGCGCGCGCTCGCGCATAGGGGGGGGGGGGCACTTTTACATGTTTTCGCTCAGGGTGCTAGTAGGCCTGGAGCCGGCCCTGAAAATGACTATAGATGATACAGCTCAATGCCCTAGAACAGCCCTATACAACCACTGAGATACACCAGATTTGGGTGGGTTATTTTGTTTCTGTGCAGGGTAAATACTGGCTGCTTTATTTTTACTAGAGATGAGCGGGTTCGGTTCCTCGGAATCCGAACCCGCCCGAACTTCAGGTTTTTTTACACGGGGCCGAGCGACTCGGATCTTCCCGCCTTGCTCGGTTAACCCGAGCGCGCCCGAACGTCATCATCCCGCTGTCGGATTCTCGCGAGGCTCGGATTCTATCGCGAGACTCGGATTCTATATAAGGAGCCGCGCGTCGCCGCCATTTTCACACGTGCATTGAGATTGATAGGGAGAGGACGTGGCTGGCGTCCTCTCCGTTTAGAGTGACTAGAGTACTAGAGAGAGACACAAATTTTGGGGAGCATATAGGAGGAGTACTACTTGCTGCTGATAGTGTGACCAGTGACCAGTGCCACCAGTTTAATTAATCCGTTCTCTGCCTGAAAAAAAACGATACACAGTGTGACACAATCACACATACCATATCTGTGCTCAGCCCAGTGTGCTGCATCATATACTGTATATCATTATCTGACTGCTGAGTGCTCACTGCTCACACAGCTTAATTGTGGGGGAGACTGGGGAGCAGTTATAGCAGGAGTACATTTAAGTACAGTGCACACTTTTGCTGCCAGAGTGCCACTGCCAGTGTGACTGACCAGTGACCACTGACCACCAGTATTGTGATTGTCTGCTGACCACCAGTATATTGTGATTGTCTGCCTGAAAAAGTTAAACACTAGTCGTGTGGTGTTTTTATAAACGCATTCTGCAGACAGTGTCCAGCAGGTCCGTCATTACATAATATATACCTGTCCGGCTGCAGTACTAGTGTGATATATATATATATATTTTAATTTTATCTCGTTATCATCCAGTCTATATTAGCAGCAGACACAGTACGGTAGTCCACGGCTGTAGCTACCTCTGTGTCGGCAGTCGCTCGTCCATCCATAATTGTATACCACCTACCCGTGTTTTTTTTTTCTTTCTATCTTCTTGATACTAGTAGCTTACTTTAGGAGTCTGCAGTGCTGAGTCTGACAGACAGTGTCCAGCAGGTCCGTCATTACAAAATATATACCTGTCCGGCTGCAGTACTAGTGTGATATATATATATATATTTTAATTTTATCTCATTATCATCCAGTCTATATTAGCAGCAGACACAGTACGGTAGTCCACGGCTGTAGCTACCTCTGTGTCGGCAGTCGCTCGTCCATCCATAATTGTATACCACCTACCCGTGTTTTTTTTTTTCTATCTTCTTGATACTAGTAGCTTACTTTAGGAGTCTACAGTGCTGACAGACAGTGTCCAGCAGGTCCGTCATTACATAATATATACCTGTCCGGCTGCAGTACTAGTGTGATATATATATATATATTTTAATTTTATCTCATTATCATCCAGTCTATATTAGCAGCAGACACAGTACGGTAGTCCACGGCTGTAGCTACCTCTGTGTCGGCAGTCGCTCGTCCATCCATAATTGCATACCACCTACCCGTGTTTTTTTTTTTCTATCTTCTTGATACTAGTAGCTTACTTTAGGAGTCTGCAGTGCTGACAGACAGTGTCCAGCAGGTCCGTCATTACATAATATATACCTGTCCGGCTGCAGTACTAGTGTGATATATAAATATATTTTAATTTTATCTCATTATCATCCAGTCTATATTAGCAGCAGACACAGTACGGTAGTCCACGGCTGTAGCTACCTCTGTGTCGGCAGTCGCTCGTCCATCCATAATTGTATACCACCTACCCGTGGTTTTTTTTTTTCTATCTTCTTGATACTAGTAGCTTACTTTAGGAGTCTGCAGTGCTGACAGACAGTGTCCAGCAGGTCCGTCATTACATAATATATACCTGTCCGGCTGCAGTACTAGTGTGATATATATATATATATATTTTAATTTTATCTCATTATCATCCAGTCTATATTAGCAGCAGACACAATACGGTAGTCCACGGCTGTAGCTACCTCTGTGTCGGCAGTCGCTCGTCCATCCATAATTGTATACCACCTACCCGTGGTTTTTTTTTCTTCCTATCTTCTTGATACTAGTAGCTTACTTTAGGAGTCTGCAGTGCTGACAGACAGTGTCCAGCAGGTCCGTCATTACATAATATATACCTGTCCGGCTGCAGTACTAGTGTGATATATATATATATTTTAATTTTATCTCATTATCATCCAGTCTATATTAGCAGCAGACACAGTACGGTAGTCCACGGCTGTAGCTACCTCTGTGTCGGCAGTCGCTCGTCATCCATAAGTATACTAGTATCCATCCATCTCCATTGTTTACCTGAGGTGCCTTTTAGTTGTGCCTATTAAAATATGGAGAACAAAAATGTTGAGGTTCCAAAAATAGGGAAAGATCAAGATCGACTTCCACCTCGTGCTGAAGCTGCTGCCACTAGTCATGGCCGAGACGATGAAATGCCAGCAACGTCGTCTGCCAATGCCGATGCCCAATGTCATAGTACAGAGCATGTAAAATCCAAAACACCAAATATCAGTAAAAAAAAGGACTCAAAAATCTAAAATAAAATCGTCGGAGGAGAAGCGTAAACTTGCCAATATGCCATTTACCACACGGAGTGGCAAGGAACGGCTGAGGCCCTGGCCTATGTTCATGGCTAGTGGTTCAGCTTCACATGAGGATGGAAGCACTCAGCCTCTCGCTAGAAAAATGAAAAGACTCAAGCTGGCAAAAGCACAGCAAAGAACTGTGCGTTCTTCGAAATCCCAAATCCACAAGGAGAGTCCAATTGTGTCGGTTGCGATGCCTGACCTTCCCAACACTGGACGTGAAGAGCATGCGCCTTCCACCATTTGCACGCCCCCTGCAAGTGCTGGAAGGAGCACCCGCAGTCCAGTTCCTGATAGTCAGATTGAAGATGTCAGTGTTGAAGTACACCAGGATGAGGAGGATATGGGTGTTGCTGGCGCTGGGGAGGAAATTGACAAGGAGGATTCTGATGGTGAGGTGGTTTGTTTAAGTCAGGCACCCGGGGAGACACCTGTTGTCCGTGGGAGGACTATGGCCATTGACATGCCTGGTCAAAATACCAAAAAAATCAGCTCTTCGGTGTGGAAGTATTTCAACAGAAATGCGGACAACATTTGTCAAGCCGTGTGTTGCCTTTGTCAAGCTGTAATAAGTAGGGGTAAGGACGTTAACCACCTCGGAACATCCTCCCTCATACGTCACCTGCAGCGCATTCATAATAAGTCAGTGACAAGTTCAAAAACTTTGGGCGACAGCGGAAGCAGTCCACTGACCAGTAAATCCCTTCCTCTTGTAACCAAGCTCACGCAAACCACCCCACCAACTCCCTCAGTGTCAATTTCCTCCTTCCCCAGGAATGCCAATAGTCCTGCAGGCCATGTCACTGGCAATTCTGACGAGTCCTCTCCTGCCTGGGATTCCTCCGATACATCCTTGCGTGTAACGCCTACTGCTGCTGGCGCTGCTGTTGTTGCTGCTGGGAGTCGATGGTCATCCCAGAGGGGAAGTCTGAAGACCACTTGTACTACTTCCAGTAAGCAATTGACTGTCCAACAGTCCTTTGCGAGGACGATGAAATATCACAGCAGTCATCCTGTTGCAAAGCGGATAACTGAGGCCTTGACAACTATGTTGGTGTTAGACGTGCGTCCGGTATCCGCCGTTAGTTCACAGGGAACTAGACAATTTCTTGAGGTAGTGTGCCCCCGTTACCAAATACCATCTAGGTTCCACTTCTCTAGGCAGGCGATACCGAGAATGTACACGGACGTCAGAAAAAGACTCACCAGTGTCCTAAAAAATGCAGTTGTACCCAATGTCCACTTAACCACGGACATGTGGACAAGTGGAGCAGGGCAGGGTCAGGACTATATGACTGTGACAGCCCACTGGGTAGATGTATGGACTCCCGCCGCAAGAACAGCATCGGCGGCACCAGTAGCAGCATCTCGCAAACGCCAACTCTTTCCTAGGCAGGCTACGCTTTGTATCACCGGTTTCCAGAATACGCACACAGCTGAAAACCTCTTACGGCAACTGAGGAAGATCATCGCGGAATGGCTTACCCCAATTGGACTCTCCTGTGGATTTGTGGCATCGGACAACGCCAGCAATATTGTGTGTGCATTAAATATGGGCAAATTCCAGCACGTCCCATGTTTTGCACATACCTTGAATTTGGTGGTGCAGAATTTTTTTAAAAACGAGAGGGGCGTGCAAGAGATGCTGTCGGTGGCCAGAAGAATTGTGGGACACTTTCGGCGTACAGGCACCACGTACAGAAGACTGGAGCACCACCAAAAACGCCTGAACCTGCCCTGCCATCATCTGAAGCAAGAAGTGGTAACGAGGTGGAATTCAACCCTATATATGCTTCAGAGGTTCGAGGAGCAGCAAAAGGCCATTCAAGCCTATACAATTGAGCACGATATAGGAGGTGGAATGCACCTGTCTCAAGCGCAGTGGAGAATGATTTCAACGTTGTGCAAGGTTCTGCTGCCCTTTCAACTTGCCACACGTGAAGTCAGTTCAGACACTGCCAGCCTGAGTCAGGTCATTCCCCTCATCAGGCTTTTGCAGAAGAAGCTGGAGACATTGAAGGAGGAGCTAACACGGAGCGATTCCGCTAGGCATGTGGGACTTGTGGATGGAGCCCTTAATTCGCTTAACAAGGATTCACGGGTGGTCAATCTGTTGAAATCAGATCACTACATTTTGGCCACCGTGCTCGATCCTAGATTTAAAACCTACCTTGGATCTCTCTTTCCGGCAGACACAAGTCTGCTGGGGTTCAAAGACCTGCTGGTGAGAAAATTGTCAAGTCAAGCGGAACGCGACCTGTCAACATCTCCTCCTTCACATTCTCCCGCAACTGGGGGTGCGAGGAAAAGGCTCAGAATTCCGAGCCCACCCGCTGGCGGTGATGCAGGGCAGTCTGGAGCGACTGCTGATGCTGACATCTGGTCCGGACTGAAGGACCTGACAACGATTACGGACATGTCGTCTACTGTCACTGCATATGATTCTCTCCCCATTGAAAGAATGGTGGAGGATTATATGAGTGACCGCATCCAAGTAGGCACGTCACACAGTCCGTACTTATACTGGCAGGAAAAAGAGGCAATTTGGAGGCCCTTGCACAAACTGGCTTTATTCTACCTAAGTTGCCCTCCCACAAGTGTGTACTCCGAAAGAGTGTTTAGTGCCGCCGCTCACCTTGTCAGCAATCGGCGTACGAGGTTACTTCCAGAAAATGTGGAGAAGATGATGTTCATTAAAATGAATTATAATCAATTCCTCCGTGGAGACATTGACCAGCAGCAATTGCCTCCACAAAGTACACAGGGAGCTGAGATGGTGGATTCCAGTGGGGACGAATTGATAATCTGTGAGGAGGGGGATGTACACGGTGATATATCGGAGGATGATGATGAGGTGGACATCTTGCCTCTGTAGAGCCAGTTTGTGCAAGGAGAGATTAATTGCTTCTTTTTTGGTGGGGGTCCAAACCAACCCGTCATTTCAGTCACAGTCGTGTGGCAGACCCTGTCACTGAAATGATGGGTTGGTTAAAGTGTGCATGTCCTGTTTATACAACATAAGGGTGGGTGGGAGGGCCCAAGGACAATTCCATCTTGCACCTCTTTTTTCTTTAATTTTTCTTTGCGTCATGTGCTGTTTGGGGAGTATTTTTTTGAAGGGCCATCCTGCGTGACACTGCAGTGCCACTCCTAGAAGGGCCAGGTGTTTGTGTCGGCCACTAGAGTCGCTTATCTTACTCACACAGCTACCTCATTGCGCCTCTTTTTTTCTTTGCGTCATGTGCTGTTTGGGGAGTGTTTTTTGGAAGGGCCATCCTGCGTGACACTGCAGTGCCACTCCTAGATGGGCCAGGTGTTTGTGTCGGCCACTAGGGTCGCTTACCTTACTCACACAGCTACCTCATTGCGCCTCTTTTTTTCTTTGCGTCATGTGCTGTTTGGGGAGTGTTTTTTGGAAGGGCCATTCTGCGTGACACTGCAGTGACACTCCTAGATGGGCCAGGTGTTTGTGTCGGCCACTAGGGTCGCTTACCTTACTCACACAGCTACCTCATTGCGCCTCTTTTTTTCTTTGCGTCATGTGCTGTTTGGGGAGTGTTTTTTGGAAGGGCCATCCTGCGTGACACTGCAGTGCCACTCCTAGATGGGCCAGGTGTTTGTGTCGGCCACTAGGGTCGCTTATCTTACTCACACAGCTACCTCATTGCGCCTTTTTTTCTTTGCTTCATGTGCTGTTTGGGGAGTGTTTTTTTGGAAGGGTCATCCTGCGTGACACTGCAGTGCCACTCCTAGATGGGCCAGGTGTTTGTGTCGGCCACTAGGGTCGCTTAGCTTAGTCATCCAGCGACCTCGGTGCAAATTTTAGGACTAAAAATAATATTGTGAGGTGTGAGGTGTTCAGAATAGACTGAAAATGAGTGGAAATTATGGTTTTTGAGGTTAATAATACTTTGGGATCAAAATGACCCCCAAATTCTATGATTTAAGCTGTTTTTTAGTGTTTTTTTAAAAAAACACCCGAATCCAAAACACACCCGAATCCGACAAAAAAAATTCGGTGAGGTTTTGCCAAAACGCGGTCGAACCCAAAACACGGCCGCGGAACCGAACCCAAAACCAAAACACAAAACCCGAAAAATTTCAAGTGCACATCTCTAATTTTTACACTGCAATTTAGATTTCAGTTTGAACACACCCCACCCAAATCTAACTCTCTCTGCACATGTTACATCTGCACCCCCTGCAGTTCACATAGGGGGTCATTCTGACCCGTTCGCTCGCTGCTGTTTATTGCAGCCGAGCGAACGGGTCTCTACTTCGCATGCGCCGGCACCGTAGTGCGCCGGCGCATGCCAGACGGCCGAAGGCCGTAGCAGGGCTGCAATCACCTCTGCCTGTTTGACAGGCAGAGGCGGACGCTGGGCGGAACGGCAGCGTTTGCCCGCCGTTTCGTAGGCGCGGTCTGGCCAACGCAGGTGTGGCCGAACCGAACGGGGGGGGGGGGGGGGCGGGCCGCAGTGGCTGCGTGACGTCACATGCAGCCGCTGCGGGCCGGGGAGTGAGGAGTAGCTCCCGGCCAGCACGCTAAAGTTGCGCTGTTCGGGAGCTACTCTTGAAGTGCAAAGGCATCGCCGCTGCGCGATGCCTTTGCACTTCTGTGTGTGTGTGTGTGGGGGGGGGGGGCGGCACTGATATGCGGGGCGGAATAGCCCCGTGCTGGGCGTCCCCCGGCATGTCAGGGAAGATGATCGTAGCTGTGCTACATTTTAGCACAGCTACGATCAACTTGGAATGACCCCCATGGTTTTGCCCAACTGCTAACAAATTTGCTGCTGCGATCAACTCTGAATTAGGCCCCAAGTACTTTACATACGGAAGCCAGGCTGAGAAGGGAAGCAGCCGACCTGCTTACAGACAGATGTTTCCTGCCTGTGGAATCATTAGGCTGGAGTCAGTCACTGAGAGACGTCTCTGAAATGAGACACAATTAGATTTGTTACGCTGTGTGAAAAAAACGAGACAAAATACACAGCGCCAGGAAGATAATTAATGAGGGCCTAGAAAATCAGGCGTTTATGTCGCAGATGTCCTTATTAATTGTGACTGGTAAACAAGTTTGTGCAAGCGTCACCGTTAGATTAACACAGGGGTGAAATGGTCAGGGCCACTACAGGGAACCTACAACATCTAAGGTGGATTCTGTATCTCCTGTCATCTGGTCCAGTCTCACCACATCCCTGCATCCTGTCACTGCTCTCACACCACATCCTGCCTGCACTCTGCATCCTGTCACTGCTCTTACACTACATCCTGCTTGCACTCTGTATCCTGTCACTGCTCTCCCATTACATCCTGCCTGCACTCTGCATTCTGTCACTGCCCTCCCACTACATCCTGCCTGCACTTAGCATTCTGTCACTGCCCTCCCACTACATCCTGCCTGCACTCTGCAACCTGTCACTGCCCTCCCACTACATCCTGCCTGCACTTAGCATTCTGTCACTGCCCTCCCACTACATCCTGCCTGCACTCTGCATCCTGTCACTGCTCTCACAATACACGCTGCCTGCACTCTGCATCCTGTCACTGCCCTCACACTACATCCTGCCTGCACTCTGCATCCTGTCACTACCCTCCCACTACATCCTGCCTGCACTCTGCATTCTGTCACTGCCCTCCTACACCATCCTGCCTGCACTCTGCATCCTGTCACTGCCCTCACACTACATCCTGCCTGCACTCTGCCTCCTGTCACTGCTCTTACACTACATCCTGCCTGCACTCTGTATCCTGTCACTGCCCTCCCACTACATCCTGCCTGCACTTAGCATTCTGTCACTGCCCTCCCACTACATCCTGCCTGCACTCTGCATCCTGTCACTGCTCTTACACTACATCCTGCCTGCACTCTGTATCCTGTCACTGCCCTCCCACTACATCCTGCCTGCACTTAGCATTCTGTCACTGCCCTCCCACTACATCCTGCCTGCACTCTGCATCCTGTCACTGCTCTCACACTACACGCTGCCTGCATTCTGCATCCTGTCACTGCCTCACAGTACATCCTGCCTGCACTCTGCATCCTGTCACTACCATCCCACTACATCCTGCCTGCACTCTGCATTCTGTCACTGCCCTCCCACTACATCCTGCCTGCACTCTGCATCCTGTCACCGCTCTCACACTACATTCTGCCTGTATTCTGTATCCTGTCACTGCTATCACACTACACCCTGCCTGCACTCTACATCCTGTCACTACCATCCCACTACATCCTGCCTGCACTCTGCATCCTGTCACTGCCCTCATACTACATCCTGCCTGCACTCTGCATCCTGTCACTGCTCTCACACTACACCCTGTCTGCACTCTGCATCCTGTCACTGCTCTCACACCATATCCTGCCTGCACTCTACATCCTGTCACTACTCTCACACTACACCCTGCCTGCACTCTGCATCCTGTCACTGCTCTCACACCATATCCTGCCTGCACTTAGCATTCTATCACTGCCCTCCCACTACATCCTGCCTGCACTCTGCATCCTGTCACTGCCCTCCCACTACATCCTGCCTGCACTTAGCATTCTGTCACTGCCCTCCCACTACATCCTGCCTGCACTCTGCATCCTGTCACTGCTCTCACACTACACGCTGCCTGCATTCTGCATCCTGTCACTGCCCTCCCACTACATCCTGCCTGCACTCTGCATCCTGTCACTGCTCTCACACTACACGCTGCCTGCACTCTGCATCCTGTCACTGCCCTCACACTACATCCTGCCTGCACTCTGCATCCTGTCACTACCCTCCCACTACATCCTGCCTGCACTCTGCATTCTGTCACTGCCCTCCCACAACATCCTGCCTGCACTCTGCATCCTGTCACTGCCCTTACACTACATCCTGCCTGCACTCTGCATCCTGTCACTGCTCTTACACTACATCCTGCCTGCACTCTGTATCCTGTCACTGCCCTCCTACTACATCCTGCCTGCACTTAGCATTCTGTCACTGCCCTCACACTACATCCTGCCTGCACTCTGCATCCTGTCACTGCTCTTACACTACATCCTGCCTGCACTCTGTATCCTGTCACTGCCCTCCCACTACATCCTGCCTGCACTCTGCATCCTGTCACTGCTCTCAAACCATATCCTGCCTGCACTCTACATCCTGTCACTACTCTCACACTACACCCTGCCTGCACTCTGCATCCTGTCACTGCTCTCACACCATATCCTGCCTGCACTTAGCATTCTGTCACTGCCCTCCCACTACATCCTGCCTGCACTCTGCATCCTGTCACTGCCCTCCCACTACATCCTGCCTGCACTTAGCATTCTGTCACTGCCCTCCCACTACATCCTGCCTGCACTCTGCATCCTGTCACTGCTCTCACACTACACGCTGCCTGCATTCTGCATCCTGTCACTGCCCTCCCACTACATCTTGCCTGCACTCTGCATCCTGTCACTGCTCTCACACTACACGCTGCCTGCACTCTGCATCCTGTCACTGCCCTCACACTACATCCTGCCTGCACTCTGCATCCTGTCACTACCCTCCCACTACATCCTGCCTGCACTCTGCATTCTGTCACTGCCCTCCCACAACATCCTGCCTGCACTCTGCATCCTGTCACTGCCCTTACACTACATCCTGCCTGCACTCTGCATCCTGTCACTGCTCTTACACTACATCCTGCCTGCACTCTGTATCCTGTCACTGCCCTCCTACTACATCCTGCCTGCACTTAGCATTCTGTCACTGCCCTCACACTACATCCTGCCTGCACTCTGCATCCTGTCACTGCTCTTACACTACATCCTGCCTGCACTCTGTATCCTGTCACTGCCCTCCCACTACATCCTGCCTGCACTTAGCATTCTGTCACTGCCCTCCCACTACATCCTGCCTGCACTCTGCATCCTGTCACTGCTCTCACACTACACGCTGCCTGCATTCTGCATCCTGTCACTGCCTCACAGTACATCCTGCCTGCACTCTGCATCCTGTCACTACCATCCCACTACATCCTGCCTGCACTCTGCATTCTGTCACTGCCCTCTCACTACATCCTGCCTGCACTCTGCATCCTGTCACCGCTCTCACACTACATTCTGCCTGTATTCTGTATCCCTTCACTGCTATCACACTACACCCTGCCTGCACTCTGCATCCTGTCACTGCCCTCATACTACACCCTGCCTGCACTCTGCATCCTGTCACTGCCCTCATACTACATCCTGCCTGCACTCTGCATCCTGTCACTGCTCTCACACTACACCCTGCCTGCACTCTGCATCCTGTCACTGCTCTCACACCATATCCTGCCTGCACTCTACATCCTGTCACTGCTCTCACACTACACCCTGCCTGCACTCTGCATCCTGTCACTGCTCTCACACCATATCCTGCCTGCACTCTACATCTTGTCATTGCCCTCACACTACATCCTGCCTGCACTCTGCATCCTATCACTGCTCTCACACTACATCCTGCCTACCCTGACAAACTGTCACTGCCCTCACACTACACCCTGCCTGCACTCTGCATCCTGTCACTGCTCTAACACTATATCCTACCTGCACTCTGCATCCTGTCATTGCCCTCACACTACATCCTGACTGCACTCCACATCCTGTCACTGCTCTCACATTACACCTTGCCTGCACTCTGCATCCTGTCACTGCTCTCACACCATATCCTGCCTGCACTTAGCATTCTGTCACTGCCCTCCCACTACATCCTGCCTGCACTCTGCATCCTGTCACTGCCCTCCCACTACATCCTGCCTGCACTTAGCATTCTGTCACTGCCCTCCCACTACATCCTGCCTGCACTCTGCATCCTGTCACTGCTCTCACACTACACGCTGCCTGCATTCTGCATCCTGTCACTGCCCTCCCACTACATCTTGCCTGCACTCTGCATCCTGTCACTGCTCTCACACTACACGCTGCCTGCACTCTGCATCCTGTCACTGCCCTCACACTACATCCTGCCTGCACTCTGCATCCTGTCACTACCCTCCCACTACATCCTGCCTGCACTCTGCATTCTGTCACTGCCCTCCCACAACATCCTGCCTGCACTCTGCATCCTGTCACTGCCCTTACACTACATCCTGCCTGCACTCTGCATCCTGTCACTGCTCTTACACTACATCCTGCCTGCACTCTGAATCCTGTCACTGCCCTCCTACTACATCCTGCCTGCACTTAGCATTCTGTCACTGCCCTCACACTACATCCTGCCTGCACTCTGCATCCTGTCACTGCTCTTACACTACATCCTGCCTGCACTCTGTATCCTGTCACTGCCCTCCCACTACATCCTGCCTGCACTTAGCATTCTGTCACTGCCCTCCCACTACATCCTGCCTGCACTCTGCATCCTGTCACTGCTCTCACACTACACGCTGCCTGCATTCTGCATCCTGTCACTGCCTCACAGTACATCCTGCCTGCACTCTGCATCCTGTCACTACCATCCCACTACATCCTGCCTGCACTCTGCATTCTGTCACTGCCCTCTCACTACATCCTGCCTGCACTCTGCATCCTGTCACCGCTCTCACACTACATTCTGCCTGTATTCTGTATCCCTTCACTGCTATCACACTACACCCTGCCTGCACTCTGCATCCTGTCACTGCCCTCATACTACACCCTGCCTGCACTCTGCATCCTGTCACTGCCCTCATACTACATCCTGCCTGCACTCTGCATCCTGTCACTGCTCTCACACTACACCCTGCCTGCACTCTGCATCCTGTCACTGCTCTCACACCATATCCTGCCTGCACTCTACATCCTGTCACTGCTCTCACACTACACCCTGCCTGCACTCTGCATCCTGTCACTGCTCTCACACCATATCCTGCCTGCACTCTACATCTTGTCATTGCCCTCACACTACATCCTGCCTGCACTCTGCATCCTATCACTGCTCTCACACTACATCCTGCCTACCCTGACAAACTGTCACTGCCCTCACACTACACCCTGCCTGCACTCTGCATCCTGTCACTGCTCTAACACTATATCCTACCTGCACTCTGCATCCTGTCATTGCCCTCACACTACATCCTGACTGCACTCCACATCCTGTCACTGCTCTCACATTACACCTTGCCTGCACTCTGCATCCTGTCACTGCCCTCACACTACATCCTGCCTGCACTCTGCATTCTATCACTGCTCTCACACTACATCCTGACTGCACTCTGCATCCTGTCACTGCCCTCCCACTACACCCTGCCTGCACTCTGCACCCTGTCTGATAGCACTGCCCCAAGACTCAGAAATCATTACGATTTCACCTGGGAGACACTGCTGAAGCCATCAGACCCGTCATAGTAACTTAGTAACATAGTATCTAAGGTTGAAAAAAGACAATTGTCCATCGAGTTCAACCTATTTGTGGTCTCCTATGAAGGATTATTTTGTATAAAATTTTGACTGATGTTGATGACTGCCGTTACATTTTACCCCTCTTTTTTATAATAACCATAGTGCGTGACTATGCCCCGTAACCCTGGATATCCTTATCCATTAGGAATTTATCTAACCTATTCTTAAAGGTGTTGACTGAGTCCGCCATTACAACTCCCTCAGTCAGGGAATTCCAAACATGTATCGTCCTTACCGTGGAAAAGCCTTTACGCCGTATTGTGCGGAATCTCCTTTCCTCTAACCTGAGCGAGTGTCCACGAGTTCTCTGTGTTGATCGAACCAAAAACAGGTCCTGCGCAAGATCTGTATATTGTCCCCTTATATATTTGTAGATGTTGATCATGTCCCCTCTTAATCTCCTCTTTTCCAGTGTAAACATGCCTAGTCTTGCAAGCCTTTCCTCGTATTCCAGCGTCTCCATACCCTTAATTAGTTTGGTCGCCCGCCTCTGAACCTTTTCTAGCTCCAGGATATCCTTTTTGTAGTATGGTGCCCAAAATTGTACACAGTATTCAAGGTGTGGCCTCACAAGTGATTTATATAACGGGAGTATAATACTCTCGTCCCTAGCATCAATTCCCCTTTTTATGCATGCTAATATCTTATTAGCCTTCTTTGCTGCAGTCCTACTTTGGGTACTACTGCTTAGCTTGCTATCTATGAGGACACCTAAGTCCTTTTCCAGTACAGAATCCCCTAATTTTACCCCATTTAGTAGGTAGGTGGAATTTTTGTTCTTGTTACCACAGTGCATTACCTTACACTTGTCTGTATTGAAACGCATACTAGGTAAAAGTCACCACTAGACCACTCGGGACAGTTTGTCGACATTCTAATCATGTCAACGTTTCATTAGCTCCACTATTTGAATTTTTCCATCTCTGGACCCGCCACTGCCTGGTAGTTAGATAGAGAGAGAGAGAGAGAGAGAGATGCTGCAGTAGCACTAGCAAGGGTGGCATGGGTTGGTGGTCCAGTACCATGTGAAATTATTTATGCTCAACAGGATAGGCCAGTGTTTGTTGCTAAAAACATAAAATCTGCAAGCAGAAGTGCACCCATGTCCACCACACATAACAGAACCCGAGGATGAGAGATCAGCACAATTTACTAAACTAAATATTTGCTGATTATCTCAAAAAAAGATTTTTGCACTCCCTCCAGTAACCGCAGCACCAGAGGCCTTCACTCATTACTGAAAAGCCATTTGCTATTTGATTCTTGGCGCATTTACTATACTTTCTTTTCACACGTTCACCAGGTTTACATGAGAATAGACATGATTAGCTTGGATCAAGACCTCTCTTCTAAACTTATAGACATTAATATTCATCCTATCACTTGGTCCGACCATGCCTCGGTGTTCCTGCTTCTGTCTGGTACTGATTCCCTCTCCACCTCCCCCTCCTGGTGTCTAAACAAATCAGTTACAATCTAAGGAGACATGTACTCTTGTCTCCCAGTTGTTGGAGGAGTACTTCTGTATTAACATGTCTCCCAACATTATGGGAAGCCCATAAAGCGTTAATACGTGGCCACTTGATCCAACTGTTAGGGTCTCCTGCCCTGTGCTGCCACGTCGTCATGGCAACCGGGAGACAAGTGCTAGTGGAGTAACCTGAGCGCAGCTGATACTCCGGTTCGGGTCTTTTGCTGTGCAGTGGTTATAGGCTCTGTGCACGGCAGGGGATCCGGTGCTGGTTTTTGTGCTCACAGTCTGTGAGGTCTGAGTGGGGCGTGGACAGCACCTGCTTTATAAGGCCTCTTTTCAGGGTAAGCAGATGCTGCTGAATCTTTGTTGGTTAGTCAGTTCATGAAAGTTAGCCAGTACTGTGTAGCTTTGTATTTGTTTGTTGCTTACTGCAAATAGGCCTGGGGATTTGGTATTACACTCTGCCAATCCAGACCTAGCAGTAAGACTGGAGTCAGTCGTTTAGCTTGCTGGGGTTCTGTTACTACTCTGTGAACTTAGCAAGTTTGCGGCTGTATTCTAAGACTTGCCTGTCTAATCCTGTCTCACTGTGCTAGGTGTCAGGGGTCAGTTTAGTGGCAGTAAGCTAAAACCTGTGCACTGCAAGTGAGAAATAGGATTGTGGAGACTCTCCTTGTGTCTATCATTCCATCTCTGACCAAGGAGTTTACTGCCACACCCGTTGGTAACCCTTTAGGGTTTTGCTGTTGCCCTTAGCAACAGCATTTCGGGTTCTCTACGTATTAAAACACAACATCTTGCTTTTTCCATCTGTGCAGTTCTAATACAAGGGAGATACCCAGTTCCTTAGCCTCTGGGCTTCTCTGTTCACTTTGTGTGTATTTTGTTACCCTATTACCTTCTGTGTACGTTATGTCATATTTCCCAGTTTGTCTGTGAGTCCATTTGTTTTGCATAACAGTTCAAACACCAGTACATTCCTGCAGACACTGGAGTGCATAACAGTTCTGACACCAGTACTTTCCTGCAGGCACTGGTGTGCATAACATATTCAGCAGCCTAATACTCCTGTTGAAATTTTGTGGGAATATGGAGCATACCCCTCAAAATACGTTGCAACAGGTGGTCGATCAGGTGCAGGTCCTGACTCGACAATTTAATGATTTGTCCATTAAAATGCACACCTCCCAGGCTGCTGGCGGAGCTCCCGCAGCAGCAGCACCTGCAGGGGTTAAGGAGCCGAAAGTAAATCTCCCGGATCGTTTTTCTGGAGATCGCTCGCAGTTCTTTTGTTTCAAGGAGAGCTGCAAGCTATACTTCCGGCTTAGGCCTCAGTCTTCTGGGTCGGAGATTCAGCGGGTGGGCATAGTGATTTCCTTGCTACAAGGAGACCCACAGGTCTGGGCATATGGGTTGCAGCCTGACTGTCCGTTGCTTAAAAGTGTTGATGCTTTTTTTACGGCACTGGGCATGTTGTATGATGACCCTGACAAGACGGCCTCAGCCGAGGCTCAGATTTCGATCCTTAAGCAAGGGCGAAGGCCAGTTGAGGTTTACTGTACGGAGTTTCGGAGGTTGGCCCATGATACCCAGTGGAATGACCCAGCCCTGAGACACCAGTACCGAAGAGGTCTTTCTAACCAGATAAAGGACCAACTGGTACAATATCCCTTGCCTGATAGCTTGGATCAGCTCATGCAGTTATCCATCCGGGTGGATAGACGGCTGAGAGAGCGTAGGCTTGAAAGGGAGACTGAGATTTCCTTCCTTCCCAAGGGAACCTCAGACTCTGAGGAATTTTCTGAGGAGCCTATGCAGATTGGGGCTACCCGCCTCTCCTCGCGTGAGAAGACGCGGAGGAGACAGCAGGGGTTGTGTTTGTACTGTGGGAATAAAGGTCATGTGGTAGTATCATGCCCAGAAAAGCCGGAAAACTTCAGGGCCTGAGGGTGATGGGAAATATCCTGTCAGGCCAGAAGTCAGAATTTCCCAAGAAGACTTTTATCATTCCGGTGACCTTGAAGATCCTCGGTCAAACTGTCAAGACTGAGGCCTTTGTGGACAGTGGGGCCGACGGGGTTTTTATGGACCGCCAATTCGCCCTGAAACACTCTGTTCCCTTAGTACCCTTGGCATCGGAAATTGAGATTTGTGGGTTAAACGGGGAACCATTATCCCAAGGTAAAATTACCTCTTGCACTAGCCAGATTTCTTTGTTTATTGGAGCCACACACTCTGAAAAATTGTCCTTTTATGTGACTGTCTGTACTTTTGCCCCATTGGTGTTGGGGTTACCCTGGTTAAGGGCCCACAATCCTCAATTTGACTGGGTCTCTGGGGAGATTCTTAGTTGGGGTACTGATTGTTTCAGGAGTTGCTTGAGCCTTCCAGTCAGGCTCTCGCAGCTAAGTTTGCCAGGATTGCCAGGGTGTTATGCAGATTTTGCGGACGTGTTCTCCAAAAAAGTTGCAGAGGTACTACCTCCCCATCGCCCCTATGACTGTGCCATTGATTTGTTGCCAAATGCTAAGCTTCCCAAGAGCAGGTTGTACTCCCTGTCACGTCCTGAGACTCAGGCTATGGCAGAGTACATTCAGGAGAACTTGGCTAAGGGATTTATCAGACCTTCACAGTCTCCAGTTGGGTCGGGGTTCTTCTTCGTGGGTAAAAAGGACGGTTCGTTGCGACCCTGCATCGACTTCAGGGAATTGAACCGTATCACGATTAAAAACTCATACCCACTGCCTCTCATTTCGGTCTTGTTTGACCAGCTTCGTACTGCCACCATTTTTTCTAAGATTGACCTACGCGGTGCGTACAATCTAATCCGAATAAGAGAGGGGGATGAATGGAAGACTGCCTTTAATACCCACTCAGGGCATTATGAATATTTGGTGATGCCTTTTGGGCTCTGTAATGCCCCGGCAGTCTTCCAGGATTTCATGAATGATGTGCTCAGGGAATATTTGGATAGATTCTTAGTTGTATACTTAGATGACATCCTAATCTTCTCCCATTCCCTGGAGGAACATCGGAAGCATGTACGCTTAGTCCTCCAGAAACTCAGAGACCACCGGCTTGGGGCGAAGCTGGAGAAGTGCGAATTTGAAGTTCAGCAAATCGCATTTCTAGGATATATTATCTCCCCAGAAGGTTTCCAAATGGAGGGTTCCAAGGTACAGGCAGTCCTGGATTGGGTGCAGCCCACTAGTTTGAAGGCGCTTCAGCGTTTCCTGGGCTTTGCGAATTTTTATAGACGATTTATCGCTGGATTTTCGTCTATAGTGGCGCCCTTGGTGGCACTCACTAAGAAAGGGGCGGATGTTGCTCACTGGTCTTGTGAGGCTAAAGCGGCTTTTGCCCGTCTCAAAAGGGCATTTGTTTCGGCCAAGGTGCTGCGACACCCAGATCCAGAGCGTCCTTTTGTGGTGGAGGTGGATGCCTCTGAGATGGGTATTGGGGCAGTGCTTTCTCAGATGGGAGTGTCTGATAATCGCCTTCATCCCTGTGCTTACTTTTCCCGTAAATTTTCGCCTGCCGAGATGAATTATGACGTGGGTAACCGGGAATTGTTGGCTATCGAGGATGCACTCGAGGAGTGGAGACACTGGCTTGAGGGGGCTAAGTTTGTGGTCTCAATTCTCACTGACCATAAGAATCTGGCATATTTAGAGTCAGCGAAGCGTCTCAATGCCAGGCAGGCACGATGGGCTTTGTTTTTTGCTCGCTTTAATTTTTTGATAACATATCGCCCTGGGTCAAAAAACATCAAGGCTGATGCGCTCTCGCTGAGTTTTGCTCCAATCCAGGAGACCACCGAGGAGCCGTTGCCCATTGTTTCCCCATCATGTATTAAAGTGGGCATTACCCAGGACCTCTTATCATTAGTCCTTAGAGCACAGGAGCAGGCTCCTCCAGACCTTCCGGTAGGTCTTTTGTTTGTGCCTCCTAGGTTAAGACAGCGAGTGTTCCTGGAATTCCATGCCAAGAAGTCGGCAGGTCACCCGGGTATTGCCAGAACTCGGGAGTTGCTATCTAGGGCGGTGTGGTGGCCCTCGGTGGCTAAGGATGTGGATCAGTGGGTTCGGGCATGTGACATCTGTGCCCGAAATAAGACTCCTAGAGGGGTTCCTGTTGGCCCATTACATCCACTCTCTATCCCATCTAAGCCATGGACCCACATTTCAATGGATTTTGTGGTGGACTTGCCCAAATCCTCGGGGATGACAGCCATCTGGGTTGTCGTTGACAGGTTTTCGAAGATGGCGCACTTCGTACCACTGGTTGGGCTGCCATCAGCCAGACGCCTGTCTGAATTATTTATGCTGCATGTTGTGCGTCTCCACGGGTTGCCACTTGATGTGGTCTCTGACCGCGGATCCCAGTTTGTGGCCAAATTCTGGAGGGCATTTTGTTCCGATCTCCAGATTTCTGTCAGCTTGTCGTCAGGCTACCATCCGCAGTCTAATGGGCAGACTGAAAGGGTGAACCAGTCCTTGGAGCAGTTCCTCATGTGTTATGTCTCCAAGTGTCAGACTGACTGGGTTGCTCATCTGTCCATGGCGGAGTTTGCCTATAACAACGCGGCTCACTCTGCTACAGGGATCTCTCCCTTCCTTTGTGTGTATGGGCATCATCCTAAGGCCAATTCTTTTGACCCCCTGGACTCCACGCCTGGTGGTTCCTCTGTGGTTTCGGTCCTTAGAGGTATTTGGCGGAAAGTGAAGAAAGCCCTTGTGTCTGTGTCATTAGTGACCAAAAGGGTTTTTGATAAGCGGAAAAGACCCTGCAGCTTCAAATTAGGAGACTTCGTCTGGTTGTCTACCAAGAATTTGAAGTTGAGACAGCCATCTCATAAGTTAGGGCCCCGGTTCATCGGCCCTTATAAGATCACCAGGGTTATCAATCCGGTGGCATTTCAGTTAGATCTGCCCCGTTCTTTGGGTATCAATAAAACATTTCATTGTTCCCTTTTAAAACGGGCGATTAGTAATCCTTCTTCCAGTGGAAGACCTTCCCCTCTTCTGATACGTGGCCAGAGGGAGTTTGTTGTTGAAAGGATTCTTGACTCCAAGGTGGTTCGGGGTCGGCTGTCATTTTTGGTGCACTGGAAGGGGTATGGCCCGGAGGAGCGGTCGTGGGTGCGCAGTTGTGATCTTCATGCCCCCAGACTGATACGCTCTTTCTTCTCGCAGTTCCCCGATAAACCCGGTGGTAGGGGTTCTTTGACCCCTCGTCAGAGGGGGGGTACTGTTAGGGTCTCCTGCCCTGTGCTGCCACGTCGTCATGGCAACCGGGAGACAAGTGCTAGTGGAGTAACCTGAGCGCAGCTGATACTCCGGTTCGGGTCTTTTGCTGTGCAGTGGTTATAGGCTCTGTGCACGGCAGGGGATCCGGTGCTGGTTTTTGTGCTCACAGTCTGTGAGGTCTGAGTGGGGCGTGGACAGCACCTGCTTTATAAGGCCTCTTTTCAGGGTAAGCAGATGCTGCTGAATCTTTGTTGGTTAGTCAGTTCATGAAAGTTAGCCAGTACTGTGTAGCTTTGTATTTGTTTGTTGCTTACTGCAAATAGGCCTGGGGATTTGGTATTACACTCTGCCAATCCAGACCTAGCAGTAAGACTGGAGTCAGTCGTTTAGCTTGCTGGGGTTCTGTTACTACTCTGTGAACTTAGCAAGTTTGCGGCTGTATTCTAAGACTTGCCTGTCTAATCCTGTCTCACTGTGCTAGGTGTCAGGGGTCAGTTTAGTGGCAGTAAGCTAAAACCTGTGCACTGCAAGTGAGAAATAGGATTGTGGAGACTCTCCTTGTGTCTATCATTCCATCTCTGACCAAGGAGTTTACTGCCACACCCGTTGGTAACCCTTTAGGGTTTTGCTGTTGCCCTTAGCAACAGCATTTCGGGTTCTCTACGTATTAAAACACAACATCTTGCTTTTTCCATCTGTGCAGTTCTAATACAAGGGAGATACCCAGTTCCTTAGCCTCTGGGCTTCTCTGTTCACTTTGTGTGTATTTTGTTACCCTATTACCTTCTGTGTACGTTATGTCATATTTCCCAGTTTGTCTGTGAGTCCATTTGTTTTGCATAACAGTTCAAACACCAGTACATTCCTGCAGACACTGGAGTGCATAACAGTTCTGACACCAGTACTTTCCTGCAGGCACTGGTGTGCATAACACCAACTCACTTCCAGACTACAGAAAAACCGTACTCAGGCTATCAATGCACTGACTGAACAGGTTCACCGCCTTGAGGCAACCCATAAATCCTCATTGTCACCAGACGATCTTGATAGGCTTATTAAGGCTAGGGGGGATCGTAATGTTCTATTATCACACAAAACGGAGTATACTCTCAGATGTCTTAACCAATCATACTAAGAGAAGGGCGACAAGGTGGATAAACTTTTGGCGCAGAAACTGAGGGCCCAATTATTCTACAAAAATATCTTATCGATCAAAAATAATCAGTGGGTCTTGATCCTTGAACCCGATAGGATTACAAAGGAATCTGCATCATTCTATCGCTCACTCTATAATGCCGGCTCTTCCCCTGTTATACCCCTTCCCTGCTTAGTGATATTGACTCCGTCCTTTCCAAATGCCATCTCCCTAAACTTGACCACTCTACGGTTAACAAATTAGGTGCAGATATCACCATAGAGGAATTAGAAAATGTACTGAAAACACAAAAACCTGGTTATAGGCCCTACACACTGGGTGATAATACTCAAAGATACCATTCATATGTTTGAGTGTGGAGGCACCAGCGATGAACGATGCGTGGCCCCACGCTCGTTCATTGCTGGTGCCCCGTCGCCTGTGCATGCAGGCCAATATGGACGATCTCTTCCATATTTGCCTGCACTTCTATGGAGCCGGGTGATGGGGAGAGTGAAGAAACTTCACTCCCCTCGACACTGCCCCCCCCCCCCCCCCGCGCCGTCGGGCAGCTCGGCGGCAGATCGCTCAATGTGTAGGGCCCTTAAGGCTCTTGGCCCTGATGGCCTCTCTCTTGGGTATTACAAGAAATTTCATCCTATTTTGTTTCACCACCTATGTAGATTATTTAAGTTTTCTTAAAGGTGTCCCTCATTCTTCCCAAACCCTGGAAATACGTATTATCTTAATCCCAAGGAGGGCAAGGACCCCAACCTTTGTTCAAGCTTCAGACCAATTTACCTTCAGAATAATGATATCAAACTTTTTTCTAAGGTGTTGGCTGTAAGGCTGAACAGTGTCCTCCCCAGTTTAATCCACGCCAATCAGGTGGGCTTCATCCCAGGCCGACAGGTGAGAGACAACACAAGGCGTACCATTAATTTGGTTCATACCATAAATAAAGGAAAACTGCCCTCCATCCTTCTTTCCTTAAACGCAGAGAAGGCGTTTGACAGAATTCTCTGGCCTTTTATGCTTGCTGCTTTACGCCGTTTCGGCCTGGGATGAAGCCTACTATCTGGAATTCAGGCGCTGTATTCTAATCCCTCGGCCAGGGTGCGAGTGAACGGTAGAGACTCCGACTGTTTTACTATACAGAATGGCACCAGTGTTGCCCTTTATCCCCCTTAATTTTTGCTCTGACCATTGAGCCTTTGGCTCAATCGATCCGTTTGTACCCGGACATTAAGGGGATACAGGTCGGGGAGGTGGACTACAAATTATCTCTATTTGCGGATGACGTCCTCTTAACTCTTTCCTCTCCACTTACCTCTATTCCTAATCTTTTCTGTGTCCTTTCTTCATACTCATCCCTTTCTGGTTATAAAATTAACTACACTAAGGGGGTCATTCCGAGTTGTTCGCTCGTTGCCGATTTTCGCAACGGAGCGATTAAGGCAAAAATGCGCATGCGCATGGTACGCAGTGCGCATGCGCTAAGTAATTTAGCACAAAACTTAGTAGATTTACTCACGTCCGAACGAAGAATTTTCATCGTTGAAGTGATCGGAGTGTGATTGACAGGAAGTGGGTGTTTCTGGGCGGAAACTGACCGTTTTCTGGGAGTGTGCGGAAAAACGCAGGCATGCCAGGATAAAACGCAGGAGTGTCTGGAGAAACGGGGGAGTAGCTGGCCGAACGCAGGGCGTGTTTGTGACGTCAAACCAGGAACGAAACGGGCTGAGCTGATCGCAGTGTAGGAGTAAGTCTCGAGCTACTCAGAAACTGCTAAGAATTATTTATTCGCAATTCTGCTACTCTTTCGTTCGCAATTCTGCTAAGCGAAGATACACTCCCAGAGGGCGGCGGCCTAGCGTGTGCAATGCTGCTAAAAGCAGCTAGCGAGCGAACAACTCGGAATGAGGGCCCTAGTCGGAGTCTTTGCCGTTGCACTTATCACCTGCAGCCAAATCTATGCGAGCTAGTAACTTTAACTTCGCATGGCACCAAAAGAAAATCCGGTACCTGAGTGTTTACATCACAGACTCGAATAAATCCCAATATAATTAAAATTTCCCCAACTTATTTTCTTCAATACAGTAGTTTCAGACCTTAGGGTTTAGCGAAAGCAAATCATTTCTTGGTTTGGTAGAATGGCTGCAGTCAAAATGAATATGTTACCAAGAATTCTATACCTTGAAGGCCATACACACTAGACAATTTCTTTGACCAATATGGCCAATACAGACGATTGTGAACGATATATCATTCACATAGTCTAGTGTGTATGGTCCTGCAATCAACAATGCGCGCACCTGCGCTCGTTGATTGCAGGTTGGCTGTCGGCGATGCAGACAGCTCAATGTGAGCAATGTCACTTGTGACATCGCTCATCACGGCATGTGTATACGGAGCCGCGATAAGCGATGTCCACAATGTGACAATGCTCCCTCCCCTCTAGCGGCTCCCCTCCCTACCAGCGGATTCACATCTGAGGCCGCTGACGGGAGCCGCTGACCGCTCAGCGTGTCTCCCCGCCAGCAGCTTCATTGTGGCTGAGCAGCTGACGGGAGCCGCTGGAGGGGAGACGCTGACCTCTCAGAGTCTCCATCCACTGCCCCACCAATGTACCCACTGCCCGACCAATGTACCCACTGCCCCACCAATTATATTTCCACTGTGCCACCAACGTAATTAAAAATGTATTATAATGGGTTCTAAATAATATATATATATATATATATATATATATATATATTGTGACAAGAACACTGGGATAGTGTTTGAGGGCAGGTATATTTGTCCCAGGTTCTTGTCTTACATGTTTTAGAAAATGTTAACTTCTAGGAAAAATGCTTTTTGTTTTGTCTGAACCTTTTCAGTTTGCTGTAAAAGCTGGGTAAAGGCTCTGAGAGAGAGATAAGGCGAGTTCTAGACATTGGGCCCAGTTCGGGTCTTTGGCCTCACAGAGGGCTAATCAGGGTTTCAGCTGTGTAAGAGTGATATAGTGCTTCTAACCTGATTAGTATGGGCAGACTGCCTGGGAAGGCTGCAGGATCTGTGTGTGAGAGACACGCTTTCTGATGCAAGTAAGCTATACAGTATGTACTGAAGAACTCTGTGTTTTGTTTAGTGACAGTTAGGAACATCTTATGTTTAGTTAGTGCCGGACAGGCAAGGTATTTTTATTTTGGGGTTTGTTTTATTTTCTGTTTCAATAAAACTGGCCGGGGTCAGTTGTACCAGAAACTGGACTTGTGTTGTTCCTCAGCTGCTGCGTGCTGCCATATTCCCCAGGAAAAGGCAGCTTGCACCCCTACAGTGTTACAACTTGGTGGAGAATGCGAGCAGGCCGTTCTGCGCATAAGTGAAAGCAGCAGCTTTGTGAGGCCTGCAGAAAACGGTGGTTTATGCAGATACAGCCCAGTGTGAAGTTACTGAGACTCACCCCTGAGGGTTTGATATATGTCCTGGGTGAAAGCAGCTGCAAAGCCGCCTGAAAAATCTGTTGACATGGAGGATCTGCTTAAAGCCTTGCTGCAAGCTACAGCGGCTCAGCAGGAGGCCAACCGACAGCAGCAGGTGGCAATGGAGGAAAATTGGAGACTACAGCAGGAGGCCAACAGACAGCAGCAGGTGGCAATGGAGGAAAATAAGAGACAACAGCAGGCAGTTGTTGATGAACTTTACAGGCAACAGCGTCAGGATAGAGAGGCCTTAGCAGAAGTGGTGCAGAGACTTGCAGCTCGGGTTGGAGATGTGGCCGTCAGTGCTCCAATCAGCTCTAGTTCTATACGAGCCAGTCACTTCCTGCAGAAAATGACAGAGGCTGATGATGTGGAGGCCTATCTGACCACGTTTGAAAGGACTGCCGAGCGTGAGAACTGGCCGAAAGCACAGTGGGCCAGTCTGCTGGCACCTTTCCTGTCAGGTGAGCCCCAAAAAGCTTACTTTGATTTAAGCCCTGCTGAGGCTCGGGACTATGATAAACTAAAGACTGAGATCCTGACCCGCCTGGGAGTCACGCTGTCAGTACGAGCACAACGGGTGCACCGTTGGCTGTACGCCATGGAGAAGCCTCCGCGCTCCCAGATGCACGACCTTATTCAGCTAACAAAAAAATGGCTGCAGCCAGAGACATTAACTGGTCCCCAGATGGTGGAAAGAGTCGTCATGGACCGCTACTTGAGATCTTTGCCCATGGTCCTGCGCAAGTGGGTGAGCCATGGAAACCCGGGTACTGCTGACCAATTAGTGGACATGGTAGAGAGGTATTTGGCAGCAGAGGAACTACTGATGACCACCCAGCAACCCATAGATCCTCGACAGCGCCCTTCAGTAAAGACTGGTAAGACTGTTCCGTGGGAAAACGTTGCTGGGCGGTTAAGAGAACGCAAGGCTGGAGAGACTGTAAACACTGGCCCTGGAAACAGGCCAATGGGGCTAGAACGGTCTATGCTGCCCAAATGGGTTGATAATCGTGTGGTTAAATGTTTTAGGTGTGGTATGCCAGGTCATGTTATTGCCAATTGCCCAGTCACGCAAGAACCCATGCAATGTGATGCTGCCTTTGAATGTCGCAGAATGTCTTTCTTTGCTAGGTTAGCCTGTACTGTGGTACCTTCACCTGAGCTGGAAAAACAAATGTGTGATGTGTTCTTAGAAGGTAACCGGGTAGAGGCCTTGCTAGATTCAGGAAGTTTAGTTACCCTCGTGAAAGCTGGGTTAGTGAACCCCTTAAAGGTCCAGCAAATACCTATTGGGGTATCTTGCATACATGGGGATACCCAACATTATGCCACTGCTGAGGTGAATATAGAAACTTGTTGTGGGTCAGCAATGGTTAAAGTGGGACTGGTCCCTACCTTGGTGCATGAGGCCATAATAGGGAGGGATTTTCCTCATTTTTGGAAACTGTGGGAATCACGGTTATCAACAGATGTGAGAAGTAAAAAGCCAGTTGATAATACCGGTGATTTTATGGATGTACGTGGGTCTTCGGAACTTTCTGGCCCTTTGCCTTTTGCTAGTTTGGCTGGGGAAGTGACAGATGGGGAGTCCAGTGAGGACCCTCTTGCCGGGAACAGAGACATAGTAGTTAGAACTGAAAGCGTGCCTGACCTGGAGGTAAAGAAGGATCTGTTTGCGTCTGAACAGTTAAAGGATCCTACCTTAATAAAGGCTAGAGAGAATGTTAAGATTGTTAATGGGGAACCTGTGGTACCAGGTGACAGGGTTACGTATCCCCACATGGCCATCTGTAATGAGCTCTTGTACCACATTGTCAAAAGGGGTGAGGATGTGGTGGAACAGCTGGTAGTTCCCCAGCCTTATCGGAGAACGGTACTAGATTTAGCTCATAGTCACGTTACCGCAGGACATTTAGGGGCAGAAAAAACCACTGAAAGAGTTTTACAAAGGTTCTTTTGGCCAGGGGTTTATAAAGAAGTGTCTGAATATTGTTCTTCCTGTCCTGAATGCCAGTATCATGCCCCTAGACCCCATTTCAGGAGCCCACTAGTTCCCATGCCTATTATAGAGGTCCCATTTGACAGAATAGCCATGGATCTCGTGGGGCCCTTGTTAAAGTCTGCTCGGGGCCATCAGTATATCCTGGTAATTATGGACTATGCCACTCGATATCCTGAGGCTGTCCCTTTACGCACTATCACAACCAAGGCGATAGCTAGGGAGCTGGTGCAGGTATTTAGTAGAGTGGGAATACCAAAAGAAATTTTGACTGACCAAGGTACTCCATTTATGTCAAGGATCATGAAAGAATTGTGCAAGTTATTTAAGGTCACTCACCTCAGGACGTCCATCTACCATCCCCAAACTGACGGGTTGGTGGAAAGGTTTAATAAAACATTAAAAAGTATGTTAAAAAAGGTTGTTGAGAGAGATGGGAAAAACTGGGATTGTTTGTTGCCCTACTTGTTAATGGCCATCAGAGAAGTTCCTCAGTCCTCTACGGGGTTTTCTCCATTTGATTTGTTGTATGGTAGACACCCCAGAGGGCTGTTGGATGTTGCCAAAGAGACGTGGGAAGGACAGCCCACTCCTTATAGAAGCGTTATTGAGCATGTAACACAAATGCAGGATAGGATTGCAGCCGTGGTACCTGTTGTCAGAGAGCACATGGAACAGGCCCAAAGTGCTCAACAGAGGGTCTATAACCGGAGTGCCAAGATACGGGAATTTGCTCCTGGAGATAGAGTTCTTGTTTTGGTACCCACTGTGGAAAGCAAATTCCTAGCTAAATGGCAGGGTCCATTTGAGATTAGGGAAAAAGTGAATGAGGTTAATTACAAAGTATACCAGCCGGGAAAGAGAAAACCCGAACAGATTTACCATGTTAACTTAATCAAACCCTGGAAAGATAGGTTGTCTCTGTCAGCGGAGCCTTGCCCTTCGGTGTCTTCACCCCGGTTGCTTCCCGCAGTGAAGGTGTCAGAGACATTATCAGCTGATCAGAACAATCAGGTTAAAGAATTTCTCATCCAAAATAGGGAGGTATTTTCAGAGCTGCCTGGCCGAACGACCATAATAAAACATGACATTGTCACAGAACCAGGGGTCAGGGTTCATTTAAAGCCATATAGGATTCCTGAAGCTCAGCGAGAAGCTATTTCTAAGGAAGTTAAAACCATGTTAGAACTTGGAGTCATAGAGGAGTCTAACAGTGAGTGGTCCAGTCCCATAGTGCTCATCCCGAAGCCCGACGGTAGCATACGCTTCTGTAATGACTTTCGTAAGTTAAATGAGGTGTCCAAGTTTGACGCATACCCCATGCCCCGTGTGGATGAGCTTATAGAAAGGCTGGGAACAGCCAGGTTTCTCACCACATTGGACCTGACCAAAGGTTACTGGCAAATACCGTTATCTGATAGCGCCAAAGAAAAAACAGCCTTTTCGGTTCCGGAGGGGCTGTACCAGTATAAGATGTTACCCTTTGGGTTGCATGGGGCTCCAGCAACCTTTCAACGGGCGATGGATAAAATTTTGAGGCCCCATAGAAAATATGCAGCTGCCTATTTGGATGATGTGGTAATTCACAGTACAGACTGGGGGTCACATTTGGTTAAAGTACAAGCAGTACTGGACTCAATCAGAGAGGCAGGGTTAACTGCTAACCCAAAGAAGTGCTGCCTCGCAATGGAGGAGGTCAAATACTTGGGCTTCACCATAGGCAGAGGTCTGATTAGGCCCCAATTGAATAAAGTTGATGCTATTCAAAACTGGCCTCGTCCAGTGAATAAAAAACAGGTAAGGGCTTTTTTGGGAATTACTGGGTACTATAGACGGTTTATTCCTAATTTTGCGACCACAGCGGTGCCGTTGTCAGACCTTACCAAAGGGAAGCAGTCAAATGTGGTGAAATGGAACCCTGATGCAGAAAAGGCGTTCCAAGCGTTAAAAGTGGCTTTGTGTTCACAACCGGTGTTGATAACACCAGATTTTTCAAAAGAATTTGTGGTACAGACAGATGCCTCAGAGGTAGGGATAGGTGCTGTGCTGTCCCAAACCAGAGATGGGGACGAACACCCTATCATTTATTTGAGTAGGAAACTCAATGAGCATGAAAAAAGGTATGCCATTGTGGAAAAGGAGGCTTTGGCCATTAAGTGGGCACTAGATACCTTGAGATATTACCTCTTGGGTAGACAATTCAGACTAGTGACAGACCATGCCCCTTTAAAATGGATGTATGTAAATAGAGGCAAGAATGCTCGTGTAACTAGATGGTTTCTAGCGTTGCAGGACTTTAAGTTTACTGTCGAACATAGACCGGGAACACAATTGGCCAACGCAGATGCATTGTCTCGCATCTTCTGTTTGGGGGCTACAAGTGTTCCGGCCCCTAGGTCGAAACAGGGGAGGGGGATATGTGACAAGAACACTGGGATAGTGTTTGAGGGCAGGTATATTTGTCCCAGGTTCTTGTCTTACATGTTTTAGAAAATGTTAACTTCTAGGAAAAATGCTTTTTGTTTTGTCTGAACCTTTTCAGTTTGCTGTAAAAGCTGGGTAAAGGCTCTGAGAGAGAGATAAGGCGAGTTCTAGACATTGGGCCCAGTTCGGGTCTTTGGCCTCACAGAGGGCTAATCAGGGTTTCAGCTGTGTAAGAGTGATATAGTGCTTCTAACCTGATTAGTATGGGCAGACTGCCTGGGAAGGCTGCAGGATCTGTGTGTGAGAGACACGCTTTCTGATGCAAGTAAGCTATACAGTATGTACTGAAGAACTCTGTGTTTTGTTTAGTGACAGTTAGGAACATCTTATGTTTAGTTAGTGCCGGACAGGCAAGGTATTTTTATTTTGGGGTTTGTTTTATTTTCTGTTTCAATAAAACTGGCCGGGGTCAGTTGTACCAGAAACTGGACTTGTGTTGTTCCTCAGCTGCTGCGTGCTGCCATATTCCCCAGGAAAAGGCAGCTTGCACCCCTACAGTGTTACAATATATATATATATATATACAGGTTGAGTATCCCATATCCAAATATTCCGAAATACGGAATATTCCGAAATACGGACTTTTTTGACTGAGAGTGAGATAGTGAAACCTTTGTTTTTTGATGGCTCAATGTACACAAACTTTGTTTAATACACAGTTATTAAAAAATATTGTATTAAATGTCCTTCAGGCTGTGTGTATAAGGTGTATATGAAACATAAATGAATTGTGTGAATGTAGACACACTTTGTTTAATGCACAAAGTTATAAAAAATATTGGCTAAAATTACCTTCAGGCTGTGTGTATAAGGTGTATATGAAACATAAATGCATTCTATGCTTAGATTTAGGTCCCATCACCATGATATCTCATTATGGTATGCAATTATTCCAAAATACGGAAAAATCCCATATCCAAAATACCTCTGGTCCCCAGCATTTTGGATAAGGGATACTCAACCTGTATATACACATAAAAAAATAATATATATATATATATATATATATATATATATATAAAAAAAAAAATATATATATATATATATATTATTTATATACACACACACACATACACATAAAAAAAAAATATATATATATTGAGAACCTGTTCTGAACACCCCTGACACAGACTTATACGGTGGATATACCCCGGACCACTGAAAAAATCTCGGACTATCCAGATAAGCTTTATGAACTCTTTTTTCTTTGAGAATATTTTTTATGTTACCTTTTTACCATATGAATTAAAACCCATATATCTTTTAGCCTGTGATATATATTTTTCTATACACGGCAATACACGAAGTCTGATACTCTCCAACTACATAAAGGAAAGTCGCTCTTGACAAAAAGACCATATTTAAAAGCTGTTTGGTATTTATATTTTGGTACGCTTAATACCTATCGTTTTCTATGAATTTCAATATATTTATAAAGTGATTTCTGCACTATGAGAGGCGCCTCTCGCTCTGATTATTTACAGACCGACGTATTTGCAAATTGATGATTTGGAGAACATCCATATTGACGTCCAACCTGGGGACTAATTGCGGTGCCAAACACCAGCTATTATAACGTTTGATGTGCCCACTATAAATCATACTTCTGGTACGCATATTATCTATAGATACGACATTATACACAACCTAATTTGTTGTGAAGTTACTGCACTATTAGGCGCTTGTCCCTCCCCCCTTGTCTTTTCCAGATTAATTTGTCACTAAACCTAGTGACACCTTGAAGGACTGAGCTGCCAACTACAGGAATACCCTGTGGAACCAAAGTGCAAGTTAATCTACCTAGGACTCCTTTTGAATTCATTAATTGAGAAGGAAAGTAGCGCACCAACTAAATTCTATGTTCATATATATATATATATATATATATATATATATATATTCAGAAAACTCAGGTCCGGCTCTCCCTGTTATAAATATGCTGCGCCGGGTGCACACATAAAAGGATGTATGTAGATAGGCAAGTGTGGCATTCTTGGCATCTGAGAAACTGACATGGAGAAATGCATGTTGAATGCCATTTTATATATATATATATATATATATATATATATATATATATTGTGACAAGAACACTGGGATAGTGTTTGAGGGCAGGTATATTTGTCCCAGGTTCTTGTCTTACATGTTTTAGAAAATGTTAACTTCTAGGAAAAATGCTTTTTGTTTTGTCTGAACCTTTTCAGTTTGCTGTAAAAGCTGGGTAAAGGCTCTGAGAGAGAGATAAGGCGAGTTCTAGACATTGGGCCCAGTTCGGGTCTTTGGCCTCACAGAGGGCTAATCAGGGTTTCAGCTGTGTAAGTGTGTTATAGTGCTGCTAACCTGATTAGTATGGGCAGACTGCCTGGGAAGGCTGCAGGATCTGTGTGTGAGAGACACGCTTTCTGATGCAAGTGAGCTATACAGTATGTACTGAAGAACTCTGTGTTTTGTTTAGTGACAGTTAGGAATATCTTATGTTTAGTTAGTGCCGGACAGGCAAGGTATTTTTATTTTGGGGTTTGTTTTATTTTCTGTTTCAATAAAACTGGCCGGGGTCAGTTGTACCAGAAACTGGACTTGTGTTGTTCCTCAGCTGCTGCGTGCTACCATATTCCCCAGGAAAAGGCGCCTTGCACCCCTACAGTGTTACAACTTGGTGGAGAATGCGAGCAACCCCGTTCTGCGCATAAGTGAAAGCAGCAGCTTTGTGAGGCCTGCAGAAAACGGTGGTTTATGCAGATACAGCCCAGTGTGAAGTTACTGAGACTCACCCCTGAGGGTTTGATATATGTCTTGGGTGAAAGCAGCTACAAAGCCGCCTGAAAAATCTGTCGACATGGAGGATCTGCTTAAAGCCTTGCTGCAAGCTACAGCGGCTCAGCAGGAGGCCAACCGACAGCAGCAGGTGGCAATGGAGGAAAATAGGAGACAGCAGCAGGTGGCTATTGACGAACTTTACCGGCAACAGCGTCAGGATAGAGAGGCCTTAACAGAAGTGGTGCAGAGCCTTGCAGCCCGGATTGGAGATGTGGCCGTCAGTGCTCCGACCAGCTCTAGTTCTATACGGGCCAGTCACTTCCTGCAGAAAATGACAGAGGCTGACGATGTGGAGGCCTACTTGACCACGTTTGAAAGGACTGCAGAGCGTGAGAACTGGCCAAAAGCACAGTGGGCCAGTCTGCTGGCACCTTTTCTGTCAGGTGAGCCCCAAAAAGCGTACTTTGATTTAAGCCCTGCTGAGGCTCGGGACTATGATAAACTAAAGACTGAGATCCTGACCCGCCTGGGAGTCACGCTGTCAGTACGAGCACAACGGGTGCACCGTTGGGTGTACGCCATGGAGAAGCCTCCGCGCTCTCAGATGCACGACCTTATTCAGCTAACAAAAAAATGGCTACAGCCAGAGACATTAACTGGTCCCCAGATGGTTGAAAGAGTCGTCATGGACCGCTACTTGAGATCTTTGCCCATGGTCCTGCGCAAGTGGGTGAGCCATGGAAACCCGGGTACTGCTGACCAATTAGTGGACATGGTAGAGCGGTATTTGGCAGCAGAGGAACTACTGATGACCACCCAGCAACCCATAGATCCTCGACAGCGCCCTTCAGTAAAGACTGGAAAGACTGTTCCGTGGGAAAACGTTGCTGGGCGGTTAAGAGAACGCAAGGCTGGAGAGACTGTAAACACTGGCCCTGGAGACAGGCCAATGGGGCTAGAACGGTCTATGTTGCCCAAACGGGTTGATAATCGTGTGGTTAAATGTTTTAGATGTGGTATGCCAGGTCATGTTGTTGCCAATTGCCCAGTCATGCAAGAACCCATGCAATGTGATGCTGCCTTTGAATGTCGCAGAATGTCTTTCTTTGCTAGGTTAGCCTGTACTGTGGTACCTTCACCTGAGCTGGAAAAACAAATGTGTGATGTGTTCTTAGAGGGTAACCGGGTAGAGGCCTTGCTAGATTCAGGAAGTTTAGTTACCCTCGTGAAAGCTGGGTTAGTGAACCCCTTAAAGGTCCAGCAAATACCTATTGGGGTAACTTGCATACATGGGGATACCCAACATTATGCCACTGCTGAGGTGAATATAGAAACTTGTTGTGGGTCAGCAATGGTTAAAGTGGGACTGGTCCCTACCTTGGTGCATGAGGCCATAATAGGGAGGGATTTTCCTCATTTTTGGAAACTGTGGGAATCACGGTTATCAACAGATGTGAGAAGTAAAAAGCCAGTTGATAATACCGGTGATTTTATGGATGTACGTGGGTCTTCGGAACTTTCTGGCCCTTTGCCTTTTGCTAGTTTGGCTGGGGAAGTGACAGATGGGGAGTCCAGTGAGGACCCTCTTGCCGGGAACAGAGACATAGTAGTTAGAACTGAAAGCGTGCCTGACCTGGAGGTAAAGAAGGATCTGTTTGCGTCTGAACAGTTAAAGGATCCTACCTTAATAAAGGCTAGAGAGAATGTTAAGATTGTTAATGGGGAACCTGTGGTACCAGGTGACAGGGTTACGTATCCCCACATGGCCATCTGTAATGAGCTCTTGTACCACATTGTCAAAAGGGGTGAGGATGTGGTAGAACAGCTGGTAGTTCCCCAGCCTTATCGGAGAACGGTACTAGATTTAGCTCATAGTCACGTTACCGCAGGACATTTAGGGGCAGAAAAAACCACTGAAAGAGTTTTACAAAGGTTCTTTTGGCCAGGGGTTTATAAAGAAGTGTCTGAATATTGTTCTTCCTGTCCTGAATGCCAGTATCATGCCCCTAGACCCCATTTCAGGAGCCCACTAGTTCCCATGCCTATTATAGAGGTCCCGTTTGACAGAATAGCCATGGATCTCGTGGGGCCCTTGTTAAAGTCTGCTCGGGGCCATCAGTATATCCTGGTAATTATGGACTATGCCACTCGATATCCTGAGGCTGTCCCTTTACGCACTATCACAACCAAGGCGATAGCTAGGGAGCTGGTGCAGGTATTTAGTAGAGTGGGAATACCAAAAGAAATTTTGACTGACCAAGGTACTCCATTTATGTCAAGGATCATGAAAGAATTGTGCAAGTTATTTAAGGTCACTCACCTCAGGACGTCCATCTACCATCCCCAAACTGACGGGTTGGTGGAAAGGTTTAATAAAACATTAAAAAGTATGTTAAAAAAGGTTGTTGAGAGAGATGGGAAAAACTGGGATTGTTTGTTGCCCTACTTGTTAATGGCCATCAGAGAAGTTCCTCAGTCCTCTACGGGGTTTTCTCCATTTGATTTGTTGTATGGTAGACACCCCAGAGGGCTGTTGGATATTGCCAAAGAGACGTGGGAAGGACAGCCCACTCCTTATAGAAGCGTTATTGAGCATGTAACACAAATGCAGGATAGGATTGCAGCCGTGGTACCTGTTGTCAGAGAGCACATGGAACAGGCCCAAAGTGCTCAACAGAGGGTCTATAACCGGAGTGCCAAGATACGGGAATTTGCTCCTGGAGATAGAGTTCTTGTTTTGGTACCCACTGTGGAAAGCAAATTCCTAGCTAAATGGCAGGGTCCATTTGAGATTAGGGAAAAAGTGAATGAGGTTAATTACAAAGTATACCAGCCGGGAAAGAGAAAACCCGAACAGATTTACCATGTTAACTTAATCAAACCCTGGAAAGATAGGTTGTCTCTGTCAGCGGAGCCTTGCCCTTCGGTGTCTTCACCCCGGTTGCTTCCCGCAGTGAAGGTGTCAGAGACATTATCAGCTGATCAGAACAATCAGGTTAAAGAATTTCTCATCCAAAATAGGGAGGTATTTTCAGAGCTGCCTGGCCGAACGACCATAATAAAACATGACATTGTCACAGAACCAGGGGTCAGGGTTCATTTAAAGCCATATAGGATTCCTGAAGCTCAGCGAGAAGCTATTTCTAAGGAAGTTAAAACCATGTTAGAACTTGGAGTCATAGAGGAGTCTAACAGTGAGTGGTCCAGTCCCATAGTGCTCATCCCGAAGCCCGACGGTAGCATACGCTTCTGTAATGACTTTCGTAAGTTAAATGAGGTGTCCAAGTTTGACGCATACCCCATGCCCCGTGTGGATGAGCTTGTAGAAAGGCTGGGAACAGCCAGGTTTCTCACCACATTGGACCTGACCAAAGGTTACTGGCAAATACCTTTATCTGATAGCGCCAAAGAAAAAACAGCCTTTTCGGTTCCGGAGGGGCTGTACCAGTATAAGATGTTACCCTTTGGGTTGCATGGGGCTCCAGCAACCTTTCAACGGGCGATGGATAAAATTTTGAGGCCCCATAGAAAATATGCAGCTGCCTATTTGGATGATGTGGTAATTCACAGTACAGACTGGGGGTCACATTTGGTTAAAGTACAAGCAGTACTGGACTCAATCAGAGAGGCAGGGTTAACTGCTAACCCAAAGAAGTGCTGCCTCGCAATGGAGGAGGTCAAATACTTGGGCTTCACCATAGGCAGAGGTCTGATTAGGCCCCAATTGAATGCTATTCAAAACTGGCCTCGTCCAGTGAATAAAAAACAGGTAAGGGCTTTTTTGGGAATTACTGGGTACTATAGACGGTTTATTCCTAATTTTGCGACCACAGCGGTGCCGTTGTCAGACCTTACCAAAGGGAAGCAGTCAAATGTGGTGAAATGGAACCCTGATGCAGAAAAGGCGTTCCAAGCGTTAAAAGTGGCTTTGTGTTCACAACCGGTGTTGATAACACCAGATTTTTCAAAAGAATTTGTGGTACAGACAGATGCCTCAGAGGTAGGGATAGGTGCTGTGCTGTCCCAAACCAGAGATGGGGACGAACACCCTATCATTTATTTGAGTAGGAAACTCAATGAGCATGAAAAAAGGTATGCCATTGTGGAAAAGGAGGCTTTGGCCATTAAGTGGGCACTAGATACCTTGAGATATTACCTCTTGGGTAGACAATTCAGACTAGTGACAGACCATGCCCCTTTAAAATGGATGTATGTAAATAGAGGCAAGAATGCTCGTGTAACTAGATGGTTTCTAGCGTTGCAGGACTTTAAGTTTACTGTCGAACATAGACCGGGAACACAATTGGCCAACGCAGATGCATTGTCTCGCATCTTCTGTTTGGGGGCTACAAGTGTTCCGGCCCCTAGGTCGAAACAGGGGAGGGGGATATGTGACAAGAACACTGGGATAGTGTTTGAGGGCAGGTATATTTGTCCCAGGTTCTTGTCTTACATGTTTTAGAAAATGTTAACTTCTAGGAAAAATGCTTTTTGTTTTGTCTGAACCTTTTCAGTTTGCTGTAAAAGCTGGGTAAAGGCTCTGAGAGAGAGATAAGGCGAGTTCTAGACATTGGGCCCAGTTCGGGTCTTTGGCCTCACAGAGGGCTAATCAGGGTTTCAGCTGTGTAAGTGTGTTATAGTGCTGCTAACCTGATTAGTATGGGCAGACTGCCTGGGAAGGCTGCAGGATCTGTGTGTGAGAGACACGCTTTCTGATGCAAGTGAGCTATACAGTATGTACTGAAGAACTCTGTGTTTTGTTTAGTGACAGTTAGGAATATCTTATGTTTAGTTAGTGCCGGACAGGCAAGGTATTTTTATTTTGGGGTTTGTTTTATTTTCTGTTTCAATAAAACTGGCCGGGGTCAGTTGTACCAGAAACTGGACTTGTGTTGTTCCTCAGCTGCTGCGTGCTACCATATTCCCCAGGAAAAGGCGCCTTGCACCCCTACAGTGTTACAATATATATATAAAATATTGAACCCATTATAATTAATTTTGAATTACGTTGGTGGCACAGTGGAAATATAATTGGTGGGGCAGTGGGTGATAAAAAACTTCATTGGTTCCCCTTTCTACAGCCCTGCCCATACACCCAGAAATGCCTTCCCAATATTAAAATATGTAAATAAGGTGCCAGTTCCAAAGATATCTTTCGTCTTTCAAATTGTTTGAAAAATTGCTTAGTGTGTACACTCAATTTAGTTTGTCAGGACTCCTGGAAGTTCAAGGGAAATTGGTCATCTTTCAAATTGTTCATCTTTCACATTGGTCATGTCTTCTAGTGTGCAGGGCCCTTTATGCAAACCATCCCAGTTCGTATTCCAATAGCGGACCTACATGGCTTGCAGAAAGAAATATGTAAATTTATTTGGATGGATAGACATCCTAGACTAAAAACCTCGATTTTAGCCAGGAGCCCGCTCAGAGTAGGCAGAGGTTTACCTTACCTGCAGAAGTACTATTTGGCTACCCATTTGATCTAGGCCCTCATCTGGTTTGCTTTACCCCCCAGTCTTCCTTGGGTACATAAAGAGCTGGCTGACTCTAATCTCTCCTCACTTCCATCCTATTACCCTCTGTCTCATCTAGGGATTGCCACATTTCTAACATGGTTACGACCCTCACTCGTTCCATTTGGCTCCGAAGTGCATGCCAATTTGGTCTTACTACCTTCCAGTTGCCCCTAACACCTCTTTGGGACAACTCTGTCTTCACCCCTGGGTCCACTTCAGCACTCTCACACTCCTGATACCACATTACTACTCGTCCTAGATTTGTCATAGATCTTATTGAATGTAATACCTGGTCCTCACTTGAAACCATCTCTCAGAAATGTCATATTACTTGCCTTAGACTCTTTGAATATTTTCAGCTAAGATCCTTCCTAGGTTCACTGCCTAAAGCTGCCATTTTTAGAAAGTTGACACCATTTGAGAGGATTTTCTATCACACACCTCTCCGCAGGGGCATTATCTCTATCTTATATTCTATGCTATGTCTAGCGGGCCCTGACCCCATTCTCCCCCATGAAAGTCGCTGGGAGAGAGACCTTGGCCCTCCACCAGAGAAGCATGGCAGACCATTAGAGGTAATGTAGCTCACTCCTCCATTTCTACTCTTATCAAAGAAAATTTTGTACAAAATTTATACGAGATGGTACCTAGTCCTCACCAGGGTCAATAAAATCTATCCAACTTCCTCACCATTCTGCTGGCGCGACTGTGGTTTAAGGGGAGATTTTTGCCATATATGGCGGAACTGTCCCGAGATCCGACCTTATTGGACAGGAATTGAGTCTTTTCTAAGCAAGATATTCCACTTCCCTATCGCCCATGGTCATCATTGTTGGGGTATCCAATAGAGGGTCTTAATCTTCCCTCAAATAAAGTAGCTCTTCATATTCTACATGGCCTCTAGCTGGAAACAACCTTCTTGCCCTCCCATGCAAATGGTACTATCTAAGCCATGGTTTATTATCTCTATGGAAAGAATTACTCATGCTTTACATCAGGGATGGGGAACCTTCGGCCCTCAAGCTGTTGTTGAACTACACATACCAGCATGCCTTGCTACAATTTTGCTATTTGGCCATGCTAAAACTGTTGCAAGGTATGCTGGGATGTGTAGTTCAACAACAGCTGGAGGGCCAAAGGTTCCCCATCCCTGCCTTACATGATAACACTGATACATTTGATAAGATTTGGTCCCTGTTGTTTGCCCACTTTGCCAACCCACCTCCTTAGACGTGAGGAGTTTGGTATGGACAAACCAAGACTTATTTCTGTAATCACAGACTTTTCTATAGGCCCAACTTTGTTTCAGGTTTGTTTTGCCTCGGTGGTCCCCTTCTTTCTCTTCCTTTTCTTTTCTCTTCTCTTTCCTCTTCTTACTTTTCATTTTTGTTCCCACTCCCTTTCTTTAATCTCTCCTCTTCTTCCATCTTGTGCCATTTGGCTCTTTATTTTGTGATGTTTTTATTATATGCTAAAACGGCATTGCTTCTTTTGTTGTTCAAGTTGTATATTTTATATTGCTCTTGGATTCTATGTACTATGGGGGTCAATCCGAGTTGTTCGCTCGCTAGCAGTTTTTAGCAGCCGTGCAAACGCTATGCCGCCGCCCACTGGGAGTGTATTTTATCTTAGCAGACGAAAGGATCGCAGAGCGGCGACAAAGTTTTTTTTGTGCAGTTTTAGAGTAGCTCAATACCTACTCAGCGCTTGCGATGACTTCAGACTGTTCAGTTCCTGTTTTGACGTCACAAACACGCCCTGCGTTCGCCCAGCCACGCCTGTGTTTTTCCTGGCACGCCTGCGTTTTTTCGAACACTCCGTGAAAACGGTCAGTTGACACCCAGAAACGCCCACTTCATGTCAATCACTCTGCGGCCAAAAAAATGGGTGTAGCCAAATGCCACATGGGGCATGGCCAATGAAAATGGAGGCGTGATACACATATGGGGGGGCAGATACACATATGACCCCAATAGTGCCAGATACACGTTGCCCCACAGTGCCAGATATACATTGCCCCACAGTGCCAGATATACATTGCCCCATAGTGCCAGATATACATTGCGCCACAGTGCCAGATACACATTGCCCCCCAGTGCCAGATACAGAAATGTCCCCACCGTGCCAGATATGCCCCCAGTGCCAAATACACATGTCCCCACAGTGCCAGATATGCCCCCAGTGCCAGATACAGAAATGCCCCCAGTACCAGATACACATGTCCCCACAGTGGCCAGATATGCCCCCAGTGCCAGATACAGAAATGCCCCCAGTGCCAGATACACATGTCCCCCCAGTGCCAGATACAGAAATGCCCCCACAGTGCCAGATAGGCCCCCAGTGCCAGATATACCCCCAGTGCCAGATACAGAAATGCCCCCAGTGCCAGATACACATGTCCCCACAGTGGCCAGATATGCCCCCAGTGCCAGATACAGAAATGCCCCTAGTGCCAGATACACATGTCCCCCCCTCAGTGCCAGGATACAGAAATGCCCCCACAGTGCCAGATAGGACCCCAGTCCCAGATATGCCCCCAGTGCCAGATAGAGATGCCCCCAGTGCCAGATATGCCCCCAACGCCAGGTACACATGCCCCCCTTCCCCTGCTACTTACCACGTTGCTGCTGTCGTCCTGTTTCTGTGTGTGAGGGGAGGAGAGCACAGCGTGCGCCTCTCCTGCCGCTCAGTCTCCGGCAGTGGTGTGGGTGTCACTCTACCTTCAATTAGGCGCTGATCCGTGAGCCAATCAAAGCTCGCGGTCCGGCAGCCAATCAGGAGCCTTGGCTGCCGGTCCGCAAGCTCTGATTGCCTCACGGGCCGGCGCCAAATTGAAGGTAGACACTGAGGGGCAGGAGAGGCGCACGCTGCGCTCTCCTCCCCTCATGCAGCAGCGGCACGGTGAGCAGCAGCAGAGGGAGGGAGGGAGCGGCGGCCCGGCGGCAGTGGGTACGGCGTACCCACGGCTAAATTCTTAAGGGTACACCGTACCCACCCGTACCCGCCCACTTGCACCGCTGCCGCTAGCCTAACTTCCGGATTGCGTTCCAATGAACAGTAAGTACTGGAAGCAGTGTGAGGCAGCTCAGCCTGAGTGTGAATCGGCCTGGCTGAGGGAGGATATGGGACCGGCCCATCGGAATCTGTCATGATGTCCTGGTGGGCCAATCCACCCCTAGATAGATATATAGATAGATAGATAGATCATGCTCGGCTGCGATTACTCATGGATTCTCAAATGCAAAAAATCTGCAGAGTAAAGGCCTCCATCCACTAGTGTGATATTGCCTGTTTTTATGCAATTGAGATGAATTCCTGAGACAGATAGCATGAAAAGTGTCACATTACATGTCCTTTTCGTGCGATTGCGATGTAATGCGCGTTCCCGTGTGCCTTGCATCGCAGTCTCAGATCACACGGGCTACACATTATATTTATCTCAATTTCACAGAAATAGGTTTAATAATAAAGGATTGCATGAGATAAATCACAAAAATACACTCAAGTAGCAAATCACACTCGCAGGGCTCCCAGGAAGCTCCCGGCCAGATTGCAGGAAAACTGGATCCAACTCATTGCTGAGATAAAACTCCCTAGTGGATGGGGGCCTTAAGAATTCCCCTAATATTCTCCCCTGTGATGGACCAAGCAATCCCTGATAGGCTCACTTTTCTTATCTGAGCATTGCTCAAGTGCACTGGGGGATCTGATCTCTCCACAATCGTCTCCTTTGTGACTTTCTTAAGATATAGCCACTGTGGCTGCAGTGCTGAGAGAGATTGCAGATGAAATACACCCATGCCACTCCCATACACCCCCATGTCACACCACTAACACACCCATGCCACTCCCATACACCCCCATGTCACACCACTAACACACCCATGCCACTCCCATATCACGCCAATGTCACACCACTAACACACCCATGCCACTCCCATATCACGCCAATGTCACACCACTAACACACCCATGCCACTCCCATACACCCCCATGTCACACCACTAACACACCCATGCCACTCCCATATCACGCCAATGTCACACCACTAACACACCCATGCCACTCCCATACACCCCCATGTCACACCACTAACACACCCATGCCACTCCCATATCATGCCAATGTCACACCACTAACACACCCATGCCACTCCCATATCACGCCAATGTCACACCACTAACACACCCATGCCACTCCCATATCACGCCAATGTCACACCACTAACACACACATGCCACTCCCATATCACCCCTATGTCACACCACTAACACACCCATGCCACTCTCACATCATGCACATGCCACTCCCATACACTCCTATGTCACACCACTAACACACCCATGCCCTCTCACAACATGCACATGCCACTCCCATACACCCCCATGTCACACCACTAACACACCCATGCCACTCTCACAACATGCACATGCCACTCCCATACCATACACCCCCATGTCACACCACTAACACACCCATGCCGCTCTCACAACATGCACATGCCACTCCCATACACCCCATGTCACACCACTAACACACCCATGCCACTCCCATATCACCTCCATGTCACACCACTAACACACCCATGCCACTCTCACAAAATGCACATGCTACTCCCATACACCCCTATGTCACACCACTAACACACCCATGCCACTCACACAACATGCACATGCCACTCCCATACACCCCTATGTCACACCACTAACACACCCATGCCAGTCCCATATCACCCCTATGTCACACCACTAACATACCCATGCCACTCCCATTTCCCTTACATCCTAGAGGATACTGGGGTCCATTTAGTACCATGGGGTATAGACGGGTCCACTAGGAGCCATGGGCACTTTAAGAATTTGATAGTGTGGGCAGGCTCCTCCCTCTATGCCCCTCCTACCAGACTCAGTTTAGAAAATGTGCCTGGAGGAGCCGGTCACGCTTATGGAAGCTCCTGAAGAGTTTTCTGCATTTATTTTCTATGTTTGTTGTTTTCAGGCAGGGCTGGTTGGCACCAGCCTGTCTGCTTTGTGGGACTTAGGGGGGGAACGGACCATTCTCTTGAAGGGTTAATGGTCCCGTTCCCCGCTGACAGGACACTGAGCTCCTGAGGGACCTATTCGCATGCCCCACCACGGCGAGCATATAGTCCCGCAGCACGCCACCACCCCTAACAGAGGCAGAAGAATGAAGAGTGGTGAGTACTGAGCCAGTGTCCCGGTTAGTGGGGCGCCGGACATTATGGCGACATGAGGGTATGGAGACGCACAGCTTCTACACGGGGCGGAAAGCGTCTCCGGACACAGTACACAACTGCGTCCCTGTACACTGTACACAGTACCCATACTGGCACAACAGCCTTAAAACGGTTCTCTCCATTTTAAGCACCAGATTCCTCAGCCAGTATTAAAAAAAAAGCGGGAAGACCGTGCAAAGGGGCAGGGCTCACTATGAGAGGATCCAGCAGCTTACCAGCGCCATTTTCCCTCTGCAGTGAACACAGACGCTGACAGGACAGGGACGCACAGCTCCTCCAGTGTGACTCCATATTACCTTAGCGGTACCAGGGGGTCATAGCAGGGGAGGAGCGATTATTGATGTACTAAGTCCCCTATCAGGGTACTTAGTCTGCGACCCGGCTAAGCTTGGCATTAGGGATAAGGGCGCGGTGGGGGCTGGCTCCAGTCTGACTCTGACGCTGACAGGTCAGACATGGAGGAGGGGGAGGGGGACTCAGAGGGGGGGGGGGGGTGATGCAGCTCTGTCACAGGGAATAGAGGCTTTTATAGAGGCTATCAGAGATGTTCTGCATATTCCTGATAAGGTGTCAGAGGCGTGTGTGAGGAAACTTATTTTAATGTCCAAAATAAGTCCTCAGTCAATTTTCCTGCGTGAAAGGAATTGAATACCCTGTTCAAAGAACCATGGGTTATTCCTGATAAGTTTCAGATCCCTAAAAGGTTGCTCTCTTCTTTTCCTTTTCCTATAGAGGATAGAAAAAAAATCGCAAAATCCACAGATAGTGTACGCATCAGCCTCTAGGCTGTCACGTAAAATTGTATTGCCTGTTCCTGGTGCAGCCTCCCTGAAAGACACGGCTGACCGTAGAATTGAGACTACACTCAAATCATTGTACACAGCTGCTGGGGTGGCCCAAAGACCCAATATTGCATATGCGTGGATCACTAAAGCCATTGCTAAATGGTCAGGTAACCTAATTGAGGGGTTAGATTCCTTATCTAGGGGAGATGTTGTCTTACTCCTGCAGCATATACAGGACTCTGCGAACTTTATGGTGGAAGCCATAAAGAAAATAGGCATGCTTAACGCATGCAACACCGATATGGCAGTGTCGGCACGCAGGGGCTTGTGGCTACGCCAGTGGACTGCTGACGCGGATTCCAGGAAAGGCGAGGAAGGCCTACCATTCACAGGAGAGGCCTTGTACAGAGATGAATTAGACAAATGGATCTCCACAGCTACTGCGGGTAAGTCTACGTATCTTCCTTCCGCAGCCCCCCCCAACCAAGAAGACTTGTTCAGCTTCTAAGTTACAGTCCTTTCGGACGGCCAAGTTCAAGGGCAAATCTACAGGTGCTTCTGCGTCCTCCAGCGGTGCAAGAGGTAAACCACGCAAACCAGCAACAGCAGGTGGTCAGGAGCAGAGCTCAGGCTCTGCTTCCTCAAAGACTTCAGCATGACGGTGGACCGCAATGTCTGGAAGGCTGTCAGGTGGGAGCACGCCTACAATCTTCAGTCAGATCTGGTCAAATTCGTGCCAGGATCCCTGGGTCATAAATCTTCTTTCCCAGGGCTACAGACTGGAGTTCCTAGAGCTCCCACCTCACAGATTCTTCAAATCAGGCTTACCAGTTTCACAAGAGTCAAGTATAACTTTACAACATGCCATCCAAAAACTGGTACAGACTCAGGTCATTGTTCCAGTTCCACCTCATCAGCTAAACAAGGGGTATTATTCCAACTTGTTTGTAGTACCAAAACCGGTTCGGTAAGACCAATTTTGAACCTCAAGTCGTTGAACCCATACTTACGAGTGTTCAAATTCAAGATGGAGTTTCTGAGAGCGGTGATCTCAGTTATGGAGGAGGGGGAATTCCTAGTGTCTCTGGATATCAAGGATGCATACCTTCACATTCCGATCTGGCCGCCTCATCAGGCTTATCTACGATTTACACTGCAGGAATGTCACTACCAGTTCCAGGCCCTGCCATTTGGTCTCTCCATGGCACCGAGGGTGTTCACCAAAGTGATGGCAGAGATGATGTTTCTACTCCGCTAACAGGGAGTGAATATAATTCCTTACCTGGACGATCTCCTGATAAAAGAACCGTCCAGGGAAAGGTTGCTGGACAGCATTGCTCTCTCAACCAAACTTCTCCAGGATCATGGGTGGATTCTGAACCTTCCGAAATCTCGCCTAGAGCCAACACGGAGGCTCCCATTCTTGGGAATGATACTGAATACGGAGTCGCATAAGGTGTTCCTTCCGTTGGAAAAGGCATTAGTGATCTAGTTGATGGTTCGTGATGTCCTGAAGCCAACCCGGATATCGGTGCATCTATGCAATCTCCTTCTGGGTAAAATGGTGGCCTCTTACGAAGCTCTTCAATGCGGAAGGTTTCACGCAAGACCCTTCCAGCTCAATCTGTTGGACAAATGGTCAGGATCGCATCTTCACATGCACCAGAGGATCCATCTGTCGCCAAGAGCCAGGATCTCCCTTCTGTGGAGGCTACAGACTTCTCACCTCGTCGAGGGTCGGAGGTTCAGAATTCAAAATTGGATTCTGTTAACCACAGATGCAAGCCTCAGAGGTTGGGGAGCAGTCACTCAGGGGGTGCTGTTTTAAGGAAGATGGTCCTGTCAGGAAGCCGTCCTTCCAATCAACATTCTGGAACTCAGGGCCATATACAACCCCCTTATGCAGGCCTCACATCTTCTTCAAGATCAGGCCGTTCAGGTCCAGTCAGAAAATGTGACGGCAGTAACGTACATAGGGGGTCATTCCGAGATGATCGTAGCTGTGCTAAATTTAGCACAGCTACGATCATTCACACTGACATGTGGGTGGACGCCCAGCACAGGGCTACCCGCCCCGCATGTCAGTGCCGGCCGCTCCCCGCAGAAGTGCAAAGGCATCGCACAGTGATGTAGCTCCCGACCAGCGCAGCTTTAGCGTGCTGGCCGGGAGCTACTCATCACTCCCCGGCCCGCAGCGGCTGCATGTGACGTCACGCAGCCGCTGCGGCCCGCCCCCTGTTCGGTCCGGCCATGCCTGCATTGGTCGGACCGCGACAACGAAACGGTGGGCAAATGCTGCCGTTCCGCCCCCCCCACCCCTCCACCCAGCGACCGCCTCTGCCTGTCAATCAGCGCCGGCGCAGTTCTGACCCGATCGCACCGCTGCGATAAACTGCAGCGTGCGATCGGGTCAGAATGACCCCCATAAACCGACAGGGCAGAACGAAAAGCAGAGCAGCAATGTCAGAGGTGTCAAGAATTCTCCTCTGGGCAGAGAGAAATGCTCTCTCAGTGGTCTTCATTCCGGGAGTAGACAACTGGGAAGCAGACTTCCTCAGGAGACACGACCTGCAACCGGGGTAGTGGGGCTTTCACTCGAAGGTGTTCAGGTGCTTGACAAGTCAATGGGGATATCCACAGATCGACATGATGGCCTCTCGTCTCAAAAAGAAGCTCAATCGGTATTGTTCCAGGTCGAGAGACCCACAGGCGGTGGCGGTAGACGCCCTGACGACTCCATGGGTCTATCAGAGGGTGTACGTGTTTCCTCCACTGTCTCTGATGCCAAGAATTCTAAAGCGAATAAAAATGGAACAGGTTCAAGCAATTCTAATTGCTCCAGACTGGCCAAGAAGGGCCTGGTATGCGGACCATCTGGAGATGCTCCTCGAAGATCCGTGGCCTCTTCCTCTTCTTGAAGATCTTCTGCAACAGGGCTCGTTCGTCTATCAGGACTTACCGCGGCATACGTTTGATGGCATGGAAGTTGAACAGCTGATTCTAGCCAGGAGAGGGATCCCTAACAAGGTTATCCCGGCTATGATCCAAGCCAGGAAAGGGGTAATGTCTAAGCATTACCATCATAGTTGGAAGAAATACATCTCTTGGTCTGAGAGCAGACAATTTTCTGCGGTTAAATTCCAGCTGGGACGTTTCCTGCTTTTTCTACAAGCAGGAGTGGATGTGAGCCGACGTCTGGGCTCCATAAAAGTCCAGATTTCGGCCTTGTCCATTTTCTTTCAGAAACAATTGGCTTCTCTCCCTGAAGTCCAGACGTTCTGGAAAGGTGTTCTGCACATCCAACCTCCCTTTGTGCCTCCCACGGCACCTTGGAATCTCGATGTGGTGCTGCATTTCCTCCAATCTGACTGGTTTGAGCCGTTACAGGAGGTGGACGTAAAATATCTTACGTGGAAGACCATCACACAGTTGGCCTTGGCTTCAGCAAGACATGTGTCGGAGCTGGGGGCTTTGTCTCACAAAAGTCCCTATTTAATTTTCCATGTAGACAGAGCTGAACTCAGAACTTGTCAGCAATTTCTTCCTAAGGTGGTGTCTGCGTTTCACATCAACCAGTCTATTGTGGTTCCGGTTGTCACCAACACCTCTGCTACTTCAAAGTCTTTGGATATTGTGAGGGCTTTGAAGGTGTATGTGAAAAGAACAGCGCGTCACAGAAAGACGGACTCGTTGTTTGTTCTTTATGTCCAAAATCTGTACAGGCCCACTCTACTAGGTCAGTGGGTTCTTCCTGGGCGGCTGCCCGGGGTGTCTCGGCTTTACAGCTCTGCCCAGCAGCTACTTTGTTAGGTTCGGACACGTTTGCTAAGTTCTACAAGTTGAATATTTTGGCCTCTGAGGACCGTCAGTTTGGTCAATCAGTTCTGCAGGAACCTCAGCATTCTCCCACCCGGTTTGGGAGCTTTGTACATCCCCAAGGTACTAAATGGACCCCAGTATCCTTTAGTACGTAAGAGAAAATAGGATTTTAATTACCTACCGGTAAATCCTTTTCTCGTAGTCCGTAGAGGATACTGGGCGCCTGCCCGGTGCTTCGTTCTACCTGCGCTGTTACTTGGTTAAGCAATGTTGGTTCAGCCGTTTTTGTTCCTGTTTCAAGTTTGGTTAGCTTGGCTTTCCTCTTGTTGTGTGTGCTGGTTCGGAATCTCACCACTGTCCTTATCTATCCTTCTATCAAAGTATGTCCGGCTCCTCGGACACAGTTTCCTAGACTGAGTCTGGTAGGAGGGGCATAGAGGGAGGAGCCAGCCCAGACTATCAAATTCTTAAAGTGCCCATGGCTCCTAGTGGACTCACCCCATGGTACCATATGGACCCCAGTATCCTCTACGGGCTACGAGAAAAGGATTTACTGGTAGGTAATTAAAATCCTATTATCACCCCTATGTCACACAACTAACACACCCATGCCACTCCCATATCACCTAGGTCACACCACTAACACACCCATGCCACTCCCATAACACCACCAGGCCACTCCCATATCATACCCATAATACTCCCATGTCACACCACTAACACACCCATGCCACTCCCATAACATGCCCATTCCCCTCCCATAACACCCCAGACCACTCACATAAAATGCCCATGCCACTCCCATATCACCCCCATGCCAATCACAACATGCACATGACACTCCCATAACACCAGCCCACTCCCATAACATACCTATACCACTCCCATATCACACCCATACCACTCCCATAACAGACCCATACCACTCTCACGGCATGTACATGCCACTCCCATAACACCACCAGGCCACCCCCATAACATAACCATATCAACCCCATGTCACACCACTAACATGCCCATGCCACTCCCATAACATGCCCATGCTCCTCCCATAACATACCCATGCTCCTCCCATAACACCCAGGCCACTCCCATAACACAACCATGACACTCCCATAACATGCCCATGGCCCCTCCTCTTTTTGTAAAGACTTTAGGCCACCTGGAGCTCCAGGCCCAGCCACAAGAGAGATAGGACCAACAGATTATATAATAGTATGTCTCATAATGTGCCCATAGTACCCCCTCAGACTACTGATGCCAGGTTTGCAGAGGGGAAAATGATCGACTTCAATTTGATAAGAAAGTAAATGCGCTCAATTATTTTGTAATTTCCCTTGATGGCTGGTTTATTCTTCCATCAGCTCTGCAGTCATAGTAAGATGAGGCGATGGCGCTTTATATGCAGGTATACTGCAGAAATACTATTAACCTGTGTGATAAGAGATCTCAGAACAACTAATAATGCTTTTGTATCATCCAGTGCTGCTAAGTAATTATACAGTTTACTTATCCATCAGGTCAGTGACTTGGGAGGTGGGACATTTAAAAGAAATATGGCAGCCAGCTGTGAGCAACTGATTGTTCCTTAGTAAGCACAGCTGCTCCACATCACGACACTATGTTTGTATGGAGCAGGGCTTCTAATCAATCTTTATCTCCTCTTCTCAACACTGTTTATAACATGGCAAACATATGTTATGACTCAGAGGTGCATTTGTGACAACTGACACAAGGAAAAGGTTGTGTTGCCCATATTTTATAACCTCCATTTACGGTGCCACCTTCTTCTTTGCCATGCACTTAGCAGCTGGTGCAATGGTGACAGAAGATTAGTTACACATTTGTCACCCAGAGAAGTGATGGAACTGTAATTACTACAGAAGCAATGGGTGCAATGACAAAAATGAATGTTGGAGATTCCAGGCAATAACAGACAGAAAGCAGATCATTGTCTTGGACAGGGCTGCCATTAGAAATTACGCTGCTGCCGCTGGAACCGCTGCAGACTGTTCGGCAGCCTGTTTCAAGTAAAACAATACAAAATGTTCCTTCCAAAATGGCCGCCGCCTAGAAGGAGACATTTATTAAAGAAACTAGAGCCTCCTCTACTATCTTTAATAACTGTCTCCTCTGAGGCAGCAGCCATCTTAAGAGGGACTTTTCAATAGCCTAGAGGAGCTGGGCAGCGGCGGCGGTGGCAGGAGGACATATGGCGGCAGGAGGACGGACGGCGGCGGGTGGGCAGCGGCATGAGCAGCCCCGGCCCTCCCCTCTCTGTTAGAGAGGCCGGGCCCGGGACTGCTGTGTCCACAGCACCCCCCTGATGGTGGGCCTGGTCTTGGACGATAGAACAAGCTGCAATCTAACCTCCTTGCACAATGTGGCTTATATCCAACACTGATATCTCAGAATAAATGATATGTATATCACCTGGTGTGTATGAAAGCCAGAACATAGGCGGGCCAGTGACCAGACGCAAGGAAGTGGTGAATGGTAATTTGATGGCTGAATTACACCCCTTTCACTCCGCTGGGTCGAGTGACCTAGGAATCCAACCTGGTTGGACACGGGAGCGATCCGTGTAACGGGGCACAGTGAATGGTTCAACCTGACACGGGTCCCATTTACAGTATTGGAAGAGCCAGATCACTGTCACTTGGAGATGATATCATCACCTGTGTGTAGTGTAAATGTAAATGGATAAGGATATACAGGGTTATGGCGGGTAAATCGTGTACTATAGTAATAAAAAAAAAAAAAAGAGGAATAGACATAACGGCTAAACATTCACCACAGCTAAAATTAGTCTTAAAAATATTAGTGTAAGAGATCACTAATAGGTTGAACTTGATGGACAAATTGTCTTTAATCAACCTCAGAAACTATGTTACTATGTTGTTGTGAAAGGAGAATTATTGACTTCTCCATTGGCAATAAATATAATAAAAAATATAAATAATATAAATGGTGCTTACACTACTTATCCTGGCCTCTCAGACCTGTGAGATGAGACGTTTCACTTGTCCTGGCCTCTCAGACCCGTGAGGTGAGACAAAAGAAGATCGGATGGTCCGCTGCAGGGTGTGGTTCAAAACTTCATATGTTATATATAACTGAAATCTAGAAACATAAAATGTGACAGCAGATGAGAACCACTTGGCCCATCTAGTCTGCCCCTTTTTTTTTTATCATATATTTACCTCAAACTTTATTTGATCCTTATTTCTTTGTAAGGATATCCTTATGTCTATCCCATGCATGTTTAAATTGCTCTACTGTCTTAGCCTCTACCACCTCTGATGGGAGGCTATTCCACTTGTCCACTACTCTTTCTGTGAAGTCATTTTTCTTCAAATTTCCCCTGAACCTCCATCCCTCCAGTTTCAATGCATGTGCTTGTGTTCTAATACTTCTATTCATTGCTCCAAACTATACATACAGTATTGATAATTTTTAGTCTTTCTAGGTATGGTTTGTGATGTAGGCCATGCACCATTTTAGTTGCCCTTCTTTGTACAGTCTCTAATTTATTAATATTCTTATGAAGATATGGCCTCCAGAATTGAACACAGTATTCTAGATAAGGTCGTACCAATGACCTATACAGTGGCATTATTACTTCTTTCTTTCTGCTGTTGACTCGTCTCCCAATGCAGCCAAGCATCTGACTGGCCTTTCTCATTGCATTGTTACATTGCTTACAGTAAAGTGCCATTAATACTATATTTAGCTTTCAGATATTTGAGACCCAAGTGCATAATTTAGCATTTTTTTGGCATTAAACTGTAATTGACACACTCTTGACCATTCCTCTAGTCTACCTAGATCCTCAATCATTTGTTTTATCCCTCCTGGCGTGTCAACCCTGTTGCATACCTTTGTGTCATCTGCAAAAAGGCATACTTTCCCTTTAATGCCATTTGCAATGTCACCAATAAAGATATTAAAAAGCACTGGTCCAAGCCAAGTACAGATCCCTGGTGTACTCCACTGGTAACATTTCCCTCTTGTGAATGCACTCCATTAACTACAACTCTCTGTTTTCTATCCTGCAACCAAGATCTTATCCATTCAACCATCTTAGTATCCAACCAACCAGGTATATTGTTCAGTAATAAGTTCTGGAACATTGAATATAACAATCCATTCGAACAGTCAAAATTAAAACAAATTTTCCTATCTTTTGTTGGTGCTAGTGTCACTGATGAACTGCAGCCACCTCCCCCTTCCTCAGGTCCTGACGGCTCCATGATCATCCACCTGCGGCCTTTGCTCCTGGTACTCACACATGCTATATTTGTTGGACAGTGTTCATCCCCTCCTCAGGTCCTAGCGGCTTCCTTTTCCGGCCCGGGCTCTGTGCAATCTGAAGACAAGGTGGGAGGCAGCTGGAGGGACATAAAGAGGCAGGGAGCTGCTGGAGGGACATGGGTGGTTAGCTGCTGATGTGACAGAGGCAAAGGTGTATAAGCAGCACCACTGTGGGCATTATGTGTATAAGGGGCACTACTACTGTGGGTATCATGTGTGAGACCACACCCTATTTTTTTAATCTGGGGGGTTACTGGCCCTGGCTCCGGTTAATGGGGCGGGGGGGGGGGGGGGGGGAGGGGAGGTTTTGCAGGGGAAATTAGTTCCACCACCTCTCCAAGGCCACTTGAAGCCCCATTTGAGATGTTTTACTTTTCCTGGCCTCAAATGTGTAAGCTGAGACGTTTTGCTTTCCAACTGCCACAGAATCTCTGAATTCCCCTGAACTGGATGCACTAAAACACTGAGCTTGATGTGTCTAAAAGTAAATTATCCAATAAACAGAGGCAATTCTGCAATTATACGGAAATCAATCAGTGTGACAGGCCCCCTTGTTCATCCAGCTATCACTCTGATGCCAAATCTACTGTGGAGATGACTAAATATAAAACTCCCAGAAGCATTTATGCGGCCACGCTCGGAAGGCTGATATCTTGCTGACGGAGTGCTAATGTGACCTACGCGCCACTTTTTCACGCATATGCATCGCGCTGCCACATTATTGGCATTCACAGACGCAACCGCCATCACTAGTTTCAGGACTTACACCTACACTATGCTGGGTGCAACAGATCCGTCATCCCCTCAATATGTGCACACCTCAGAATAGGACCCAACTCGGGCTACCCGCCAACGATCCTTCTAGGACACGCCCACAAGGTGGTTCCCTTTGCGGCCTGGCTGACACTGAGAACCCCCCAATTTGCATACTGAGAGAAGAGGCCAAGATGCGCCCACCACTGAATCGCTTGGCGATACACAAAGATGTATAATCACTATGGTCATACCTTCCAACCAGGGGCAGCTCCAGAGGTGGGGCTGCAGCTCAGTTCAAAATTCAAATAGGGGAGCCGCACCAACTGCCAGTGAGTCAGTTTGAAATGACAGTTGGTGGCAGTTGGTGTGGCTCCCCTATTTGAAATTTGAACTGACCTGCAGTCCCACCTCTGGTGCTGCCACTGCTCCCAACTGTCCCGATTTTCTAGCAGGTTCTGCTTCAACTGCAACACATGTTGGGAGGTATGCTACGGTGCATGTAATGATCTCTCACCTTCTGCCCCATCATTGGGGTATATTTTACTAAGGTCCCGATTTTGACCGTGATGTTGTTTTTTCTTCAAAGTGTCATCTCGGGAATTTACTAAACTCAAATCACGGCAGTGATGAGGGCATTCGGATTTTTTTGGAAGTCCAAGAAAAAAAATACGAATGAATACACCATCGGTCAAATACACCTGCAATTTGGTAGAACTCGGTAATTTACTAAAAATTGTAATTTACAAACACTGCCGGCAATAGCCAAACACTGCCGTGAAAAAATACAAATCGTAAGAAAGTGCTAAAATAAAACAGACCTGCTTTTTTTTACCGTGTTCTGATATGCATGCACGGATCCATGAGATCCGTGCATGTTTATCAGTGGGAAGGGGTGGGAAATTGTTAATTGTTTTGTAAAAAAAATGCGTGGGGTCCCCCCTCCTAAGCAAAACCAGCCTCGGGCTCTTTGAGCCGGTCCTGGTTGAAAAAATATGGGGGGAAAAGTGACAGGGGTTCCCCCATATTTAATCAACCAGCACCGGGCTCTGCGCCTGGTCCTGGTTCCAAAAATACGGGGGACAAAAAGCGTAGGGGTCTCCCATATTGGACCTGCCGTCCGCTGAATATACAGTATATCACATAGTTTCCTGCACAACACCTAGGACTCTTAGCCATACACAAACACTCCGCTGTAGGGAACAAAGAAAAATGACCTTGCTGAGCTGCAGGCATGTACAAATCCCCACTAGGATTGATACGATCAAAAGCGTCATTCAGTGAGTCGGCAATTGCAATTAAACACCTTCTAAGTACTGCTGCTAAAGACTTTTTTATAGTAATTCCCACAGGGCCACATCACATCAAGCAATAAAAGGAGGTTTTAAGGTCACGAACGCTGTCGTTTCTTGCAACACTCTTTAAATGTTCTCCTGATTCCCAGTCCGACTTGCAGCAGTTTTTATGCCACACAACTAAAATTCTCTGGGTGAAACGCGGAGCTTTAAAACCTGCAGTTCCTTATTGATCTACACTTAAAATTTCATCTATGTTACTCAACTTTTGGTCCATAAAACACATTCCCCATGAGATACAGCAAGTGAAAAAAAATAACAAAAAAAAATAACAAGAAATGTGGCTGAAGTTTTAACAACGGATCAATAAAGAATTAAGTTTTAACCTCTTTATCTTGAATATGTTCGGCCTAATATCTCAATAATGTGATGTTACTGGGAGCCAGGCAGGAACCAGCTCCCCAGAATTCTGACGCATTGCAGGGATTGTAGCCTGACGACCGCTTCTCAGCTTGTCATCTTTCCAAAAAGAGACAATCAGAGACTGTGCGTGGGTCCAATCCACATCACAGCCTGCAAAGTAGGAGATTCCCGTTCTCCAAGTTATTTTCCTCTCGTTTTATGTTTCCAGTGGGCTTGTGCTGCGTTTGACCCATTTGTGCTTCCACCCTACGCAGGAACAGATGCGAATAATGCATACTTACCTACTTTCCCAGATCTTGCGGGAGACCCCCGATTTTTGAGGTAGTCCCCTGCAGCCCCGGAAGAGTGTGTAGCTCTCCTGCATCCTGCCAACTTCCTAGTAAAAAAATCCCGTGGACCTCGATGAGGGGGTGGGATCTAGTGACACATTTCTATGTAAATTTGTGCAATTTTGGCCCCGCCCCTATGCAAATTGGTGCCAATCGTGAATAAGGGGTGGGGCTTACTGATGCTATAGCCCAGCCCCACATCTCCTCTCCCGGATTTCTCCCGGAGAACATAACAGCAAAGTAAGTGAGTATGGCATAATGAGCACTGCGCTATACCATACAGATATTCGGTCGGATACGGGTCAAGATACGTCCAGCAGCACAACACCAGTATTTGCGCCAGGAGTAAATAGTGTGCATAGTTACACCCAATGATGCAGCTTGGTAGTGTTAGCAGTACCACACTTGTACATATTTACCCTACTTGTACACAATATAACAATGTCATGAAATGTCAAATACATAAGAGAATAGCATCTGCACGCTGTTATTAATGTGAAGTCACACGTTCCACAAATATGTAATTACATACTATACAAACATATATTAAATTGAATTAAATTCAAGAATGCTATTTTACCTTTTAAAATATTAAATAGAAATTTTCTTGCCTTAGTCCCAGTGGACATATGATTGAAGTAATTCAAATGGCAGCTACTACTTCATATAATTAGTGATGAGCGGGTTCGGTTCGTCGGAATCCGAACCCCCCCGAACTTCACCCTTTTTACACGGGTCCGAGGCAGACTCGGATCCTCCCGCCTTGCTCGGTTAACCCGAGCGCGCCCGAACGTCATCATCCCGCGGTCGGATTCTCGCGAGATTCGTATTCTATATAAGGAGCCGCGCGTCGCCGCCATTTTTCACTCGTGCATTGGAAATGATAGTGAGAGGACGTGGCTGGCGTCCTCTCAGTTTTATTCAGGTGGCTGCAAATATCTGTGCTCACTGCTTTATTGTGGGGACTGGGGACCAGCAGTATTATATAGGAGGAGTACAGTGCAGAGTTTTGCTGACCAGTGACCACCAGTATTATACCTTCTCTGCCTGAAAAACGCTCCATATCTGTGCTCAGTGTGCTGCATATATCTGTGCTCACACTGCTTTATTGTGGGGACTGGAGACCACGAGTATTATATAGGAGGAGTACAGTGCAGAGTTTTGCTGACCAGTGACCACCAGTATACGTTGTCTGCCTGAAAAACACTCCATATCTTTGCTCAGTGTGCTGCATATATCTGTGCTCACACTGCTTTATTGTGGGGACTGGGGACCACCAGTATTATATAGGAGGAGTACAGTGCAGAGTTTTGCTGACCAGTGACCACCAGTATTATACGTTCTCTGCCCGAAAAACGCTCCATATCTGTGCTCAGTGTGCTGCATATATCTGTGCTCACACTGCTTTATTGTGGGGACTGGGGACCACCAGTATTATATAGGAGGAGTACAGTGCAGAGTTTTGCTGACCAGTGACCACCAGTATTATACGTTCTCTGCCTGAAAAACGCTCCATATCTGTGCTCAGTGTGCTGCATATATCTGTGCTCACACTGCTTTATTGTGGGGACTGGAGACCACGAGTATTATATAGGAGGAGTACAGTGCAGAGTTTTGCTGACCAGTGACCACCAGTATACGTTGTCTGCCTGAAAAACACTCCATATCTTTGCTCAGTGTGCTGCATATATCTGTGCTCACACTGCTTTATTGTGGGGACTGGGGACCACCAGTATTATATAGGAGGAGTACAGTGCAGAGTTTTGCTGACCAGTGACCACCAGTATTATACGTTCTCTGCCCGAAAAACGCTCCATATCTGTGCTCAGTGTGCTGCATATATCTGTGCTCACACTGCTTTGTTGTGGGGACTGGGGACCACCAGTATTATATAGGAGGAGTACAGTGTAGAGTTTTGCTGACCAGTGACCACCAGTATTATACGTTCTCTGCCCGAAAAACGCTCCATATCTGTGCTCAGTGTGCTGCATATATCTGTGCTCACACTGCTTTATTGTGGGGACTGGGACCACCAGTATTATATAGGAGGAGTACAGTGTAGAGTTTTGCTGACCAGTGACCACCAGTATTATACGTTCTCTGCCTGAAAAACGCTCCATATCTGTGCTCAGTGTGCTGCATATATCTGTGCTCACACTGCTTTATTGTGGGGACTGGGGACTACCAGTATTATATAGGAGGAGTACAGTGCAGAGCTTTGCTGACCAGTGACCACCAGTATTATACGTTCTCTGCCTGAAAAATGCTCAATATCTGTGCTCAGTGTGCTGCATATATCTGTGCTCACACTGCTTTATTGTGGGGACTGGGGACCACCAGTATTATATAGGAGGAGTACAGTGCAGAGTTTTGCTGACCAGTGACCACCAGTATTATACGTTCTCTGCCTGAAAAACGCTCCATATCTGTGCTCAGTGTGCTGCATATATCTGTGCTCACACTGCTTTATTGTGGGGACTGGGGACCACCAGTATTATATAGGAGGAGTACAGTGCAGAGTTTTGCTGACCAGTGACCAGTGACCACCAGTTTTATATGTTCTCTGCCTGAAAAACGCTCCATATCTGTGCTCAGTGTGCTGCATATATCTGTGCTCACACTGCTTTATTGTGGGGACTGGGGACCACCAGTATTATATAGGAGGAGTACAGTGCAGAGTTTTGCTGACCAGTGAGTGACCACCAGTATTATACGTTCTCTGCCTGAAAAACGCTCCATATCTGTGCTCAGTATGCTGCATATATCTGTGCTCACACTGCTTTATTGTGGGGACTGGGGACCACCAGTATTATATAGGAGGAGTACAGTGCAGAGTTTTGCTGACCAGTGACCAGTGACCACCAGTATTATACGTTCTCTGCCTGAAAAATGCTCCATATCTGTGCTGCATTGTAGTATATAGTAGGAGTACAGTGCAGAATTTTGCTGACCACCAGTATATAATATATAGCAGTACGGTACAGAAGGCCACTGCTCTACCTACCTCTGTGTTGTCAAGTATACTATCCATCCATACCTGTGGTGCATTTCAGTTTTGCACAGTTTGCTGACCACCAGTATATAATATATAGCAGTACGGTACAGTAGGCCACTGCTCTACCTACCTCTGTGTCGTCAAGTGTACTATCCATCCATACCTCTGGTGAATTTCTGTTTTGCACAGTTTGCTGACCACCAGTATATAATATATAGCAGTACGGTACAGAAGGCCACTGCTCTACCTATCTCTGTGTCGTCAAGTATACTATCCATCCATACCTGTGGTGCATTTCAGTTGTGCGTAGTATATATAGTAGTAGGCCATTGCTATTGATACTGGCATATAATTCCACACATTAAAAAATGGAGAACAAAAATGTGGAGGGTAAAATAGGGAAAGATCAATATCCACTTCCACCTCGTGCTGAAGCTGCTGCCACTAGTCATGGCCGAGACGATGAAATGCCATCAACGTCGTCTGCCAAGGCCGATGCCCAATGTCATAGTAGAGAGCATGTAAAATCCAAAAAAATAAAGCTCAGTAAAATGACACAAAAATCTAAATCAAAATCGTCTGAGGAGAAGCGTAAACTTGCCAATGTGCTATTTACGACACGGAGTGGCAAGGAACGGCTGAGGCCCTGGCCTATGTTCAAGGCTAGTGGTTCAGCTTCACCTGAGGATGGAAGCACTCATCCTCCTGCTAGAAAACTTAAAAGAGTTAAGATGGCAAAAGCACAGCAAAGAACTGTGCGTTCTTCTAAATCACAAATCCCCAAGGAGAGTCCAATTGTGTCGGTTGCGATGCCTGACCTTCCCAACACTGGACGGGAAGAGGTTGCGCCTTCCACCATTTGCACGCCCCCTGCAAGTGCTGGAAGGAGCACCCGCAGTCCAGTTCCTGATAGTCAAATTGAAGATGTCACTGTTGAAGTACACCAGGATGAGGATATGGGTGTTGCTGGCGCTGGGGAGGAAATTGACAAGGAGGATTCTGATGGTGAGGTGGTTTGTTTAAGTCAGGCACCCGGGGAGACACCTGTTGTCCGTGGGACGAATATGGCCATTGACATGCCTGGTCAAAATACAAAAAAAATCACCTCTTCGGTGTGGAATTATTTCAACAGAAATGCGGACAACTGGTGTCAAGCCGTGTGTTGCCTTTGTCAAGCTGTAATAAGTAGGGGTAAGGACGATAACCACCTAGGAACATCCTCCCTTATACGTCACCTGGACCGCATTCATCAGAAGTCAGTGACAAGTTCAAAAACTTTGGATGACAGCGGAAGCAGTCCACTGACCACTAAATCCCTTCCTCTTGTAACCAAGCTCCTGCATACCACACCACCAACTCCCTCAGTGTCAATTTCCTCCTTACACAGGAAAGCCCATAGTCCTGCAGGCCATGTCACTGTCAAGTCTGACGAGCCCTCTCCTGCCTGGGATTCCTCCGATGCATCCTTGAGTGTAACGCATACTGCTGCTGGCGCTGCTGTTGTTGCTGCCGGGAGTCGATCGTCATCCCAGTGGGGAAGTCGGAAGACCACTTGTACTACTTCCAGTAAGCAATTGACTGTCCAACAGTCCTTTGCGAGGAAGATGAAATATCACAGCAGTCATCCTGCTGCAAAGCGGATAACTCAGGCCTTGGCAGCCTGGGTGGTGAGAAACGTGTTTCCGGTATCCACCGTTAATTCACAGGGAACTAGAGACTTGATTGAGGTACTGTGTCCCCGGTACCAAATACCATCTAGGTTCCATTTCTCTAGGCAGGCGATACCGAAAATGTACACAGACGTCAGAAAAAGAGTCACCAGTGTCCTAAAAAATGCAGTTGTACCCAATGTCCACTTAACCACGGACATGTGGACAAGTGGAGCAGGGCAGACTCAGGACTATATGACTGTGACAGCCCACTGGGTAGATGTATTGCCTCCCGCAGCAAGAACAGCAGCGGCGGCACCAGTAGCAGCATCTCGCAAACGCCAACTCGTTCCTAGGCAGGCTACGCTTTGTATCACCGCTTTCCATAAGAGGCACACAGCTGACAACCTCTTACGGAAACTGAGGAACATCATCGCAGAATGGCTTACCACAATTGGACTCTCCTGGGGATTTGTGACATCGGGCAACGCCAGCAATATTGTGCGTGCATTACATGTGGGCAAATTCCAGCACGTCCCATGTTTTGTACATACATTGAATTTGGTGGTGCAGAATTATTTAAAAAACGACAGGGGTGTGCAAGAGATGCTGTCGATGGCCAGAAGAATTGCGGCCCACTTTCGGCATTCAGCCACCGCGTGCCGAAGACTGGAGCACCAGCAAACAGTCCTGAACCTGCCCTGCCATCATCTGAAGCAAGAGGTGGTAACAAGGTGGAATTCAACCCTCTATATGCTTCAGAGGATGGAGGAGCAGCAAAAGGCCATTCAAGCCTATACATCTTCCTACGATATAGACAAAGGAGGGGGAATGCACCTGACTCAAGCGCAGTGGAGAATGATTTCAACGTTGTGCAAGGTTCTGCAACCCTTTGAACTTGCCACACGTGAAGTCAGTTCAGACACTGCTAGCCTGAGTCAGGTCATTCCCCTCATCAGGCTTTTGTAGAAGAAGCTGGAGACATTGAAGGAGGAGCTAAAACAGAGCGATTCCGCTAGGCATGTGGGACTTGCGGATGGAGCCCTTAATTCGCTTAACCAGGATTCACGGGTGGTCAATCTGTTGAAATCAGAGCACTACATTTTGGCCACCGTGCTCGATCCTAGATTTAAAACCTACGTTGTATCTCTCTTTCCGGCAGACACAAGTCTGCAGAGGTTCAAAGACCTGCTGGTGAGAAAATTGTCAAGTCAAGCGGAACGTGACCCGTCAACATCTCCTCCTTCACATTCTCCCGCAACTGTGGCTGCGAGGAAAAGGCTTAGAATTCCGAGCCCACCCGCTGGCGGTGATGCAGGGCAGTCTGGAGCGAGTGCTGACATCTGGTCCGGACTGAAGGACCGGCCAACGATTACTGGCATGTCGTCTACTGTCACTGCATATGATTCTGTCACAATTGAAAGAATGGTGGAGGATTATATGAGTGACCGCATCCAAGTAGGCACGTCAGACAGTCCGTACGTATACTGGCAGGAAAAAGAGGCAATTTGGAGGCCCTTGCAGAAACTGGCTTTATTTTACCTAAGTTGCCCCCCCTCCAGTGTGTACTCCGAAAGAGTGTTTAGTGCAGCCGCTCACCTTGTCAGCAATCGGCGTACGAGGTTACTTCCAGAAAATGTGGAGAAGATGATGTTCATAAAAATGAATTATAATCAATTCCTCCGTGGAGACATTCACCAGCAGCAATTGCCTCCAGAAAGTACACAGGGACCTGAGATGGTGGATTCCAGTGGGGACGAATTAATAATCTGTGAGGAGGGGGATGTATACAGTGAAAGGGGTGAGGAATCGGACAATGAGGAGGAGGTGGACATCTTGCCTCTGTAGAGCCAGTTTGTGCAAGGAGAGATTGCTTCTTTTTTGGTGGGGGCCCAAACCAACCAGTCATTTCAGTCACAGTCGTGTGGCAGACCCTGTCGCTGAAATGTTGGGTTCGTTAAAGTGTGCATGTCCTGTTTATACAACATAAGGGTGGGTGGGAGGGCCCAAGGACAATTCCATCTTGCACCTCTTTTTTCTTTCATTTTTCTTTGCATCATGTGCTGTTTGGGGACAATTTTTTTGAAGTGCCATCCTGCCTGACACTGCAGTGCCACTCCTAGATGGGCCAGGTGTTTGTGTCGGCCACTTGTGATGCTTAGCTTAGCCATCCAGCGTCCTTGGTGCACCTCTTTTTTTCTTTGCATCATGTGCTGTTTGGGGCCTATTTTTTAAATCTGCCATCCTGTCTGACACTGCAGTGCCACTCCTAGATGGGCCAGGTGTTTGTGTCGGCCACTTGGGTCGCTTAGCTTAGTCACACAGCTACCTCATTGCGCCTCTTTTTTTCTTTGCCTCATGTGCTGTTTGGGGACTATTTTTTTAATCTGCCATCCTGTCTGACACTGCAGTGCCACTCCTAGATGGGCCAGGTGTTTGTGTTGGCCACTTGGGTCGCTTAGCTTAGTCACACAGCTACCTCATTGCACCTCTTTTTTTCTTTGCATCATGTGCTGTTTGGGGACTATTTTTTAAATCTGCCATCCTGTCTGACACTGAAGTGCCACTCCTAGATGGGCCAGGTGTTTTTGTCGGCCACTTGGGTCGCTTAGCTTAGTCATCCAGCGACCTCGGTGCAAATTTTAGGACTAAAAATAATATTGTGAGGTGTGAGGTGTTCAGAATAGACTGGAAATGAGTGTAAATTATGGTTATTGAGGGTAATAATACTATGGGATCAAAATGACCCCCAAATTCTATGATTTAAGCTGTTTTTGAGGGGTTTTTGTTAAAAAAAACACCCGAATCCAAAACACACCCGAATCTGACAAAAAAATTTCAGGGAGGTTTTGCCAAAACGCGTCCGAATCCAAAACACGGCCGTGGAACCGAATCCAAAACCAAAACACAAAACCCGAAAAATGTCCGGTGCACATCACTACATATAATACAGGCATCACACTTATGAAGGTGTGTCAGTGGGAGGGAACAATCTACTATCAGCCAATCAGAAACGGCTAGAGAGTGCTGCTTTCCATCATCACCATTTCATACCGCTGCACTAGCCCTCTAGAACCTGCAGCAGATACGCCTCCTGATGGGCATATATATATATATATATGTGTGTCTACATCCACCTCTAGGGCGGTCACTCTACTCGCCCGCCTCTTCTTCTTCTCTAGTCATCAGGGCCGGTTCTAGACCTTGTGGCGCCCAGGGCGAAAGTTTCCTTTGGCGCCCTCCCGACGGTGAAACAGGTGTAGTGTGCGCCGCAGGAGCACGGGAAAAATGGGGGCGTGACTTCATAGGAAAGGGGCGTGGTCAGTTTTGCTCCCTGTAGTTTTGCCCCCTGTAGAGCTGTGCACCCTGCAGCTGTTGTGCCCCCTGCAGCTGTTGTGCCCCCTGCAGTAGTTGTGCCCCCTGCAGTAGTTGTGCCTATGCAGCTGTTGTGCCCCCTGCTGCTGTGCCCCCTGCAGCTGTGCCCCCATTAGTTGTGGCCCCTGTAGTTATGCCCCCCTTAGTGTGCCCACCAGTAGCTGTGCCCCTAGTAAAAAAAATATATATATTTACCAGCCCCGTTCCTGCTTCCCGACCACTGCACTCCGTCTCCACCACCGCTCCTCTGATCAATGGGAGAGACGTTATGACGTCTCTCCCATAGCGCCGCACAGAAAGGTCCTCTCCGCGAAGGGAAACTAGATGCTACCTCACGGTGCGTCTAGATTCCCTTCGCGGAGAGGACCTTTCCTTAACCACCGCCGCCGCCATCCTAGTTAGTAGCGGCTCTTGCCACGGCAGCGGCGCCCCGGGCAAAAGTCCTGCCTGCCCGTTACAAGAGCCGCTACTGCTATTCATCGGTGGCTTTGTATCAAACCTTGGAGAGAGCTAGATTACCAACCTATCAGCTTGTAACTGTCACTTTCTAAACCCAGTCCGTACCATGGTAGTTATGAGCCGATTGGCTGGTACTTTACCTCTCTCCACTTTATCTCCAAGATTTGATTAATCTCACCCTCAGGCCTTCACTCTGTCACTTTATCTCCCCCCCCCCCCAGTGGATAACTAAGTAACTGTTACTTCAATTCTCCACTTTATCTCTCTCCGAGACTTGATACACCTCCCCCACAGGTCTCATGTAATACGTAAGTAGCTGCGCAGCTCTGATAACAGAGATTGAGAGTCTGCTCGCTTATTATTTCTAAGCCTCTCTGGCAGCAGAAGCCGTGCACCATCCACGCCGGCCCTCCTGTCACAGAAGCAGAAGTATCTGGGCGATGTAAAGCTCATTCCTGCGCTAGTTAATAGGATTTGCAGAGAAACCCCCCCTTACAGCCGTCTCTGGTCCAGGTATATTGGCTGATATCTCATGTATCATACAGTAATGCACTTTGCCTGTGAGAGCAATCATTTCTGACCTGCCCCTGACCAGTGACTGATAAAATGACAGCCGATATTAAAGATTGTGGAGATAAGTTTATATTTGTTTTACAAATTGCGATGTGCCGCGTAATAATAAACCACAGACGTGAGTCTGGCCCTTTCTGGCCGGGAGATAATAACCGTTAATGGTCGTGGTTATTTTTAATACTGAATTCATTACAGCTTCAATCACGCACAGAGACCCCGTCGTATGTAGAAACCTGCTCTGATAAAGGCTGATGACACGTCACTGCACCCTGCAGCAGACACTCTCCTCCAGCCTCAGCTGCAATGAGAGCGCTCAATATAAGGAGGTACTGTAATGCTGATAGCGTTGACTTAAAAGGATCAGAATTCCAGTCGGTTGTTCTGGGGCCTAAGACTTGCACAGAAACTATGATACCAAATGCAACTGACTTTGTGCGACAGTGAGTCTCCATGATGTAACCAAAGTAAAGGTAACATTTCCATGCACCAAAAGCACTGTCTACACCTCCTGCTCCTTTTTGTGTGTAGTCATTAGACAGTACGCAGCTGAAGCCCCTGTGGTAGAGAATATCAATCTGGTTCTAGAGCATGACACAACAGGACATAAGGAGACGCTGACACCAAGTGGGCTGGCTGGGTACTGCAGCTGCTGACATTCCCAGGCTCTGCAGCTTAAATGAACCTATGTGAGTTGCTCACACTTAATATTTATTTATAGCTGTAGGGGAGAAAGCCGCATTAGATGTGCACTCACATGACTTACTCCTAGTGTCTACATTAATAAAGGTAAAGCATGTAAATGTTACAGTTTTCTCTGTTCATGATACCATTGACTTGGAGCAGGAAATCATGTTTCCAAAAGATGAGGTCGCACCTGTTATTTGACTCTAACCTGTAAGATTGCTATAATATCCCTTTAATCATGATCCCGTATGAGTCACGCAGGTTCTGTGGCTGGCTGACTTCTTAGGGTGTGTACACACGGTGAGATATTTTCTTTCGATTTTGACTATATAGTCAAAATCGCAAGAAAAGTTAGTGCAGATCGCAAGGTGAAAGTCACCTTGCGGTCCCGATTCGATCCCGATGCGCGGTCCCGCCAAGTCGGCATCGCAAGAAAAGATAGGCTGTGCAGGCAAGTCAATCCTTGCTAGATCAGTGAGTTCATCTCACATGTCAATGACATCTCACATAAGCCAAAATCTCACATAAGCCAAAATCGTAAGCACACATAGGGGGTAATTCCAAGTTGATCGCAGCAGGAAATTTTTTAGCAGTTGGGCAAAACCATGTGCACTGCAGGGGAGGCAGATATAATATGTGCAGAGAGAGATAGATTTGGGTGTGGTGAGTTCAATCTGCAATCTAAATTGCAGTGTAAACATAAAGCAGCCAGTATTTACCCTGCACAGAAACAAAATAACCCACCCACATCTAACTCTCTCTGCAAATGTTATATCTGCCTCCCCTGCAGAGCACATGGTTTTGCCCAACTGCTAAAAAATTTCCTGCTGCGATCAACTTGGAATTACCCCCATAGTCCATATCTCAAGAAAAGTTAATCAAAATCTGTGCTATCTGTGTTCCCGGGAGTTCAAGGGAAATCGCAAGTGAAAATCGGGCATAGCAAGGATCTCACCGTGTGTACACACCCTTATGGGCCCTACACATTGGCCGATCCGCCGCCAAGCTGCCCGACGGCGGATACGGCCGACCCGGCGGCGGGGGGCAGTGATGGGGGGAGTGAAGTTACTTCACTCCCCCTGTCACACGGCTCCATAGAACTGCTGGCAAATATGGACGAGATCGTCCATATTGGCCTGCATGCACAGCCGACGGGGCACCAGCGATGAACGAGCGCGGGGCCACGCATCGTTCATCGCTGGTACCTCCACACTGCACGATATGAACGTTATCTCGTTCATTAATGAACGAGATCGTTCATATCGTGCAGTGATGTCGGCCAGTGTGTAGGGCCTATTAGTCTGCTTTTCAGCCACAGAACATGTGTTATTCATATGCGTCATACTTGCCTACCTGACCCTCTCCATGAGGGAGAAAATGCTCTGTTCCTGGACTTTCCTGGTAATGTAAGATTGCCATCACCTGTGGTGAGATAGGTAATTGATAAGAAAGGTGTTTCACCACAGGTGATGGCAATCATACATTACCAGGAAAGTCCAGGAACAGAGCATTTTCTCCCTCATGGAGAGGGTCAGGTAGGCAAGTTTGATATGCGTCCCTAATTAAAAGGATATTATAGCAACCCTTATCTTATGCTGGGCATGCACTGGGGGAGATGTATCAAACCTAGGAGTGTGATGAAGTGGAGAGATAGTGGGGGGGGGGGGGTAGGGGGGGATACTAAGCATTGGAGAGTGATAAAGTTGAGAGAGATAAAGCCTACTTTGTTGTTCTCCTCTACGAAAGAAGCAGAGGCGGGCTAGTCATGGGGTGAGATGGGGCTAGTCATGGGGTGAGATGGGGCTAGTCATGTCATTAAGCCCCACTACCTCACTGTAAAATGGCCGCAACTGGTTTATATTTGCATACCTCCCAACATGACCCGCTCCAGGAGGGACACCATGCTCTGCTCCTGGACTTTTCTCTTAATGTATGATTGGCAGCACCTGTGTTGAACAGGTGAATGGATAAGAAAGGTGTTTCAGCACAGGTGATGGCAATCATACATTAAGAGGGAAGTCCAGGAGCAGAGCATTCTGTCCTTCCTGGAGAGGGTCATGTTAGGAGGTATGTATTTGCACCCTGGGATTCCCTATATCAAACTCTCCCTTCTGCCCACTTCACTAGGAAGTGGGCGAGATGTTGGAGGGGTGCCCAGGCTTCCAGGGCTGCAGGGGACTACCCAAAAAATCGGGTGTCTCCTGCAGGATCCTGGAGAGTATGGATAAAGTACCTGAGTGCCAGTTAACTCCTAGGTGTGTGTGTCAGATGCATACTGTATGTAACGGATTCAGGGGCAGATTTATTAAGCCTGGTGAAGTGATGAAGTGGAAGATGATAACGCACTAACCAATCAGCTCCTAACTTCCACGTTACAGTCTGGGTTTGAAAAATGACAGTTAGGAGCTGATTGGCTGGTAGTTCTTCTCACTCCATTTCATCACTCTCCAAGCGATGACGCATCTAGCCTATCTTTAATATGGAGTCGGTCCTCCTTTGGCTGCTATAAAAGATTCCACTCTTTTTGGAAGGCTTTCCACAAGATTTTGGAGTGTTTCTGTGGGAATTTGAGCCCATTCCTTCTGTAGAGCATTTATGAGGTCAGGCACTGATGTTGGACGAGTAGGCCTGGCTCTCAATCTCCTTTCCAATTCATCTCAAAGGTGCGCGATGGGGTTGAGGTTAGGTCTCTGTGTAGACCAGTCAGGTTCTTCCACACCAAACTCATCAAACCATGGCCCTCATTCCGAGTTGTTCGCTCGCAAGTGAATTTTAGCAGATTTGCTCATGCTAAGCCGCCGCCTACTGGGAGTGAATCTTAGCATCTTAAAATTGCGAACGATGTATTCGCAATATTGCGATTACACACCTCGTAGCAGTTTCTGAGTAGCTTCAGACTTACTCGGCATCTGCGATCATTTCAGTGCTTGTCGTTCCTGGTTTGACGTCACAAACACACCCAGCGTTCGCCCAGACACTCCCCCGTTTCTCCAGCCACTCCTGCGTTTTTTCCGGAAACGGTAGCGTTTTTTCTCACACGCCCATAAAACGGCCTGTTTCCGCCCAGTAACACCCATTTCCTGTCAATCACATTACGATCGCCAGAACGATGAAAAAGCCGTGAGTAAAAATCCTAACTGCATAGCAAATTTACTTGGCGCAGTCGCAGTGCGGACATTGCGCATGCGCATTAAGCGGAAAATCGCTGCGATGCGAAGATTTTTACCGAGCGAACAACTCGGAATGAGGGCCCATGTCTTTACAGTCCTTGCTTTGTGCACTTGGTCACAGTCATGTTGGAATAGAGAAGGGCCTTCCCCCACTGTTGCCATGAAGTTGGAAGCATAGCATTGTTCAAAATGTCTTTGTATGCTGAAGGGGTGTGGAATATTAGATGAACACTAAAAAGGTCTACAGTCAGTAGGTCTACCACTAATGTGCTCCCTGCACTCGCCTCGCTACGGTCCCAGTGGCAAACTCCCCACACTATTATATTCCCCCTCGGGTGGTGGCGTGGACCACCACCCAAGTGGGAGTTTGGGGCTTTGGTGAGGATTCCGACCGCTGGGATCCCGACAGCCGGTAAATTAACTGCATCCCATATGTAGAGCCTAATTCAGATTTGTATGCAAAGTAACCCGATGGCTTACGCACAACTCCAATGGTGTGATGTCTGCACAGGTGCAGAACGGGTCTTGCATTATCGCTCGCAGCCCCCTGTGATTGACATGCTGCAGCATTTGGGTGTGGCACCCGGCACCATTCTTCAAAACAGGTTTGTTGGGTCCAGGGTCTGTTCACAGATGCAGACTTACTGGACCCAGGTGTCTGGAACCGATGGCCAGTCTGAGTAAGCTTCAGCGTACGCAGGCTGACTGCTGCCTGGAAACATTGCGATGCTGATCTGAGACCACATCCTCAGACGCAGCACTCAGATCTCCTACAGACTATCTCCTACAGACTGTCTCCTACACTCTATGTCCTAGTCTTTCTCTTATAGTCTATCTCCTACAGACTGTCTCCTACAGTCTATGTCCTACAGACTATCTCCTACAGTCTGTCTCCTACAGTCTATGTCCTAGTCTTTCTCTTACAGTCTATCTCCTACAGTCTATGTCCTACAGACTATCTCCTACAGACTGTCTCCTACAGTCTATGTCCTAGTTTTCTCTTACAGTCTATCTCCTACAGTCTATGTCCTACAGACTATCTCCTACAGACTGTCTCCTACACTCTATGTCCTACAGTCTTTCTCTTACAGTCTATCTCCTACAGTCTATGTCCTACAGACTATCTCCTACAGACTGTCTCCTACACTCTATGTCCTAGTCTTTCTCTTACAGTCTATCTCCTACAGTCTATGTCCTACAGACTATCTCCTACAGACTGTCTCCTACACTCTATGTCCTACAGTCTTTCTCTTACAGTCTATCTCCTACAGTCTATGTCCTACAGACTATCTCCTACAGACTGTCTCCTACACTCTATGTCCTAGTCTTTCTCTTACAGTCTATCTCCTACAGTCTATGTCCTACAGACTATCTCCTACAGACTGTCTCCTACAGTCTATGTCCTAGTCTTTCTCTTACAGTCTATCTCCTACAGTCTATGTCCTACAGACTATCTCCTACAGACTGTCTCCTACAGTCTATGTCCTACAGTCTTTCTCTTACAGTCTATCTCCTACAGTCTATGTGCTACAGACTATCTTCTACAAAGTATCTCCTACAGACACCTCCTGCTGCATTTGAATTTTACTGTATTTACACAGAACATCCTTGCTGCTGTGCAATTCCATCCAAACAGGAATTAGACCCACAGAGTGTGTGTGTGTGTGTGTGTGTGTGTGTGTGTGTGTGTGTGTGTGTGTGTGTGTGTGTGTGGCGATCAGGTCAGAAGTGCGCATGCGCCGGCGCCGCAGTGCGCCAACGCATGCCAACCGCCGGCTGTTGTAGCCCAGTGATCGCCTCTGCCTGATTGACAGGCAGAGGCGGTCACTGGGCGGGAGGTGCGGCACGGCACGGCGGCATTTGGTTGCCGTTTTGTGGGCGCAGTCTGGCCAACGCAGGCGTGGCTGGACTTTGGACTTTGCGGGCGGGTGGGCCGCAGCGGCTGCATGACGTCACACGCAGCCGCTGCGACCATCACAGCGTCGAGTAGCTCCCTACCAGCGCGCAGGAGCTGCGCTGGCTGGGAGTTACTCTTCAAGTACAAAAGTATCGTCGCTGTGCAATGCTTTTGTGCTGTGCTGGGTGCCCCCCCCCCCCCCCCCCCCCCCCCCCGCATGTCTGTGTGGATGATCATAGCTGTGCCAAATTTAGCACAGCTACGATCAGGTCTGAATCCCCCCCATAGTGTGTGTGTTTGCCAGACATACTGAAATAGAAAAGGACACATATCAGCTACCACACAGCAGAGCTGCACTCGTTAGTGTCATTCAGTACAATGATTTCTAATTTAACTTTCATTTACTTAACTGAGCTATGCATTAAAAATGTATAACTGTAATGCCACCGGGTAAGTAGCCTAATGTGCCACACCGTGACCCGCATCAGAATGAAATCACAGCTCCTGACACTTCATTTCATCCATACCAGACTCAGCGCTTCCTGAAATTGCCACTTGGACCTCCCTATCAGGGAGTGTGATCCCAGCTTTATCCCAACACACAGACATACAGCAAGGGGGCACCTGTCACCCGCTGGACCCTATAGACTCATTCACACGTCTGAGCCAGAGCCCAGCTCATCAGTACGCAGGCTCAGTACTTCCCTGGTGGACAGGAACTCAGTCGGTCAGTCCTGGTATGCAGCCCTTGCTTGGCTCCCTAGTGTTCCTTATATATCCATTTCCTTTACTGCTAGTGCCTCACGCCTCATACTCTTTAGTCCATCTCTGCTGAATGTATTCTTGTGCATCATCATGCCTCACACACTTCACTCTATGCAAGTGTACTCGGTATCCTGATATTATACCAAACTCCAGTACCCCAGATATAATACCACCTCCAGTACCCCAGATATTATACCACCTCCAGTACCCCAGATATTATACCACCTCCAGTACCCCAGATATTATACCACCTCCAGTACCCCAGATATTATACCACCTCCAGTACCCCAGATATTATACCACCTCCAGTACCCCAGATATTATACCACCTCCAGTACCCCAGATATTATACCAACCTCCAGTACCCCAGATATTATACCAACCTCCAGTACCCCAGATATTATACCACCTCCAGTACCCCAGATATTATACCACCTCCAGTACCCCAGATATTATACCACCTCCAGTACCCCAGATATTATACCAACCTCCAGTACCCCAGATATTATACCAACCTCCAGTACCCCAGATATTATACCACCTCCAGTACCCCAGATATAATACCACCTCCAGTACCCCAGATATTATACCACCTCCAGTACCCCAGATATTATACCACCTCCAGTACCCCAGATATTATACCACCTCCAGTACCCCAGATATTATACCAACCTCCAGTACCCCAGATATTATACCAACCTCCAGTACCCCAGATATTATACCACCTCCAGTACCCCAGATATTATACCACCTCCAGTACCCCAGATATTATACCACCTCCAGTACCCCAGATATTATACCACCTCCAGTACCCCAGATATTATACCAACCTCCAGTACCCCAGATATTATACCAACCTCCAGTACCCCAGATATTATACCACCTCCAGTACCCCAGATATTATACCAACCTCCAGTACCCCAGATATTATACCACCTCCAGTACCCCAGATATTATACCACCTCCAGTACCCCAGATATTATACCACCTCCAGTACCCCAGATATTATACCAACCTCCAGTACCCCAGATATTATACCACCTCCAGTACCCCAGATATTATACCAACCTCCAGTACCCCAGATATTATACCACCTCCAGTACCCCAGATATTATACCAACCTCCAGTACCCCAGATATTATACCACCTCTAGTAACCCAGATATTATACCACCTCCAGTACCCCAGATATTATACCAACCTCCAGTACCCCAGATATTATACCAACCTCCAGTACCCCAGATATTATACCACCTCCAGTACCCCAGATATTATACCAACCTCCAGTACCCCAGATATTATACCACCTCTAGTACCCCAGATATTATACCAACCTCCAGTACCCTGACACTATACCTGCCTCCAGTACCCTGACACTGTACCACCTCCAGTACCCTGACACTGTACCTGCCTCCAGTACCCTGACACTGTACCTGCCTCCAGTACCCTGACACAATACCTGCCTCCAGTACCCTGACACTATACCTGCCTCCTGTACCCTGACACTATACCTGCCTCCAGTACCCTGACATTATACCTGCCTCCAGTACCCTGACACTATACCTGCCTCCAGTACCCTGACACTATACCTGCCTCCAGTACCCTGACACTATACCTGCCTCCAGTACCCTGACACTGTACCGCCTCCAGTACCCTGACACTATACCTGCCTGCAGTACCCTGACATTATACCTGCCTTCAGTACCCTGACACTATACCTGCCTCCAGTACCCTGACACTATACCTGCCTCCAGTACCCTGACACTATACCTGCCTCCAGTACCCTGTCACTGTACCGCCTCCAGTACCCTGACACTGTACCTGCCTCCAGTACCCTGACACTGTACCTGCCTCCAGTACCCTGACATTATACCTGCCTCCAGTACCCTGACACTGTACCTGCCTCCAGTACCCTGACACTGTACCTGCCTCCAGTACCCTGACACTATACCTGCCTCCAGTACTCTGACACTATACCTGCCTCCAGTACCCTGACACTGTACCGCCTCCAGTACCCTGACACTATACCTGCCTGCAGTACCCTGACATTATACCTGCCTCCAGTACCCTGACACTATACCTGCCTCCAGTACCCTGACACTATACCTGCCTCCAGTACCCTGACACTATACCTGCCTCCAGTACCCTGACACTATACCTGCCTCCAGTACCCTGACACTGTACCTGCCTCCAGTACCCTGACATTATACCTGCCTCCAGTACCCTGACACTGTACCTGCCTCCAGTACCCTGACACTATACCTGCCTCCAGTACCCTGACACTATACCTGCCTCCAGTACCCTGACACTATACCTGCCTCCAGTACCCTGACACTATACCTGCCTCCAGTACCCTGACACTGTACCACCTCCAGTACCCTGACATTATACCTGCCTCCAGTACCCTGACATTATACCTGCCTCCAGTACCCTGTCACTGTACCGCCTCCAGTACCCTGACACTGTACCTGCCTCCAGTACCCTGACACTCTACCTGCCTCCAGTACCCTGACACTGTACCTGCCTCCAGTACCCTGACACTATACCTGCCTGCAGTACCCTGACATTATACCTGCCTCCAGTAACCTGACATTATACCTGCCTCCAGTACCCTGACACTATACCTGCCTCCAGTACCCTGACACTGTACCTGCCTCCAGTACCCTGTCACTATACCTGCCTCCAGTACCCTGACAATGTACCTGCCTCCAGTACCCTGACACTATACCTGCCTCCAGTACCCTGACACTATACCTGCCTCCAGTACCCTGACACTATACCAGCTTTTAGTAGCCAGGTACTTTGAGCATGCCCAAGACCCTCTCTGCGTGTGCGCAAATGGGTCCTGCGGCATAGGACAAAGGCCTTCATCAGACTGTCATTGATTTACAATCTGATTCTATTTCGGGGGAGGGAGGAAGTGGCGACAGGCTAGGAAGAGAACATAGCACCAGTCAGGTAAATCAAAACCAAGGCAGGAACCAAAGGATAATTCTGAAAATAAGATTTTAAACCTACCGGTAAATCTATTTCTCGTAGTCCGTAGAGGATGCTGGGACTCCGTAAGGACTATGGGGATAGACGGGCTCCGCAGGAGATAGAGCACTTTAAGAAAGACTTTAGGCTCTGGGTGTGCACTGGCTCCTCCCTCTATGCCCCTCCTCCAGACCTCAGTTAGAGAAACTGTGCCCAGAGGAGACGGACAGTACGAGGAAAGGATTTTAGGTAATCCAAGGGCAAGATTCATACCAGCCCACACCATCCACACCGTATAACTTGTGATATACTATCTAGTTAACAGTATGAAAAACCAACATAGCCTCGGTACACCACCGATGAAACTATAACATAACCCTTATGTACGCAATAACTATATACAAGCCTTGCAGAAGTAGTCCGCACTTGGGACGGGCGCCCAGCATCCTCTACGGACTACGAGAAAAAGATTTACCGGTAGGTTTAAAATCTTATTTTCTCTAACGTCCTAGAGGATGCTGGGACTCCGTAAGGACCATGGGGATTATACCAAAGCTCCCAAACGGGCGGGAAAGTGCGGATGACTCTGCAGCACCGATTGAGCAAACAGAAGGTCCTCCTCAGCCAGGGTATCAAACTTATAGAACTTTGCAAAGGTGTTTGACCCCGACCAAGTAGCAGCTCGGCACAGCTGTAGTGCCGAGACCCCCCAAGAAGAGCCCACCTTCCTAGTGGAATGGGCCTTAACCAATTTTGGAAATGGCAATCCTGCCGTAGAATGCGCCTGCTGAATCGTGTTACAGATCCAGCAAGCAATAGTCTGCTTTGAAGCAGGGCCGCCAACCTTGTTGGCTGCATACAGGACAAACAGTGCCTCTGTTTTTCTGATCCTAGCCGTTCTGGCCACGTAAATCTTCAAAGCCCTGACCACATCAAGGGACTCGGAATCCTCCAAGTCACGTGTAGCCACAGGCACGACAATAGGCTGGTTCATATGAAAGGATGAGACCACTTTAGGTAGGAATTGAGGACGAGTCCGCAATTCCGCCCTATCCATATGAAAAACCAGATAGGGGCTTTTATGTGATAAAGCCGCTAATTCCGAAACTCGCCTAGCCGAAGCTAAGGCTAACAACATGACCACCTTCCAAGTGAGATATTTTAACTCCACCGTTTTGAGTGGTTCAAACCAATGTGACTTAAGGAAACTTAACACCACGTTAAGGTCCCAAGGCGCCACCGGAGGTACAAAAGGAGGCTGAATATGCAGTACTCCCTTCACAAACGTCTGTACTTCAGGAAGAGAGGCCAATTCCTTCTGAAAGAAAATGGATAGGGCCGAAATCTGAACCTTAATGGAGCCTAATTTTAGGCCAAATTCACTCCAGTTTGTAGGAAGTGAAGGAGACGGCCCAGCTGGAATTCTTCCGTAGGAGCATTCCTGGCCTCACACCAAGAAACATATTTTCGCCATATTCGGTGATAATGTTTTGATGTCACGTCCTTCTTAGCCTTTATTAGTGTAGGAATGACCTCATCCGGAATACCTTTTTTCGCTAGGATCCGGCGTTCAACCACCATGCCGTCAAACGCAGCCGCGGTAAGTCCTGGAACAGACAGGGCCCCTGTTGCAGCAGATACTGTCTTAGAGGAAGAGGCCACGGATCTTCTGTGAGCAACTCCTGTAGCTCCAGATACCAGGTCCTTCGTGGCCAATCTGGAACAATGAGGATTGTTCTCACTCCTCTTTGTCTTATTATTCTCAACACCTTGGGTATGAGAGGAAGAGGAGGAAATACATAGACCGACCGGTACACCCACGGTGTCACCAGGGCGTCCACAGCTACCGCCTGAGGATCTCTTGATCTGGCGCAATACCTTTTTAGCTTTTTGTTGAGACGGGACGCCATCATGTCTATTTGGGGCAGTCCACACCGACTTGCGATCTGTTCAAAGACTTCCTGATGAAGCCCCCACTCTTCCGGATGCAGATCGTGTCTGCTGAGGAAGTCTGCTTCCCAATTGTCCACTCCCGGAATGAACACTGCTGACAGTGCGCTGACATGATTCTCCGCCCAGCGAAGAATCCTGGTGGCCTCCGCCATTGCCACCCTGCTCCTTGTGCCGCCTTGGCGGTTTACATGAGCCACTGCGGTGACATTGTCTGACTGAATCAGAACTGGTTTGTCGCGAAGTAATGCCTCCGCTTGACGTAGGGCGTTGTATATGGCCCTCAACTCCAGGACGTTGATGTGGAGACAAGTCTCTAGACTTGACCAAAGACCTTGGAAATTTCTTCCCTGTGTGACTGCTCCCCAACCTCGGAGGCTTGCGTCCGTGGTCACCAGGATCCAGTCCTGAATGCCGAACCTGCGGCCCTCTAGGAGGTGAGCACTCTGCAGCCACCACAGGAGAGATACCCTGGCTCTGGGGGACAGGGTGATCCGCCGATGCATATGTAGATGTGACCCGGACCACTTGTCCAGCAGGTCCCATTGGAAGGTTCTCGCATGGAACCTGCCGAAGGAAATGGCTTCGTATGATGCCACCATTTTCCCCAGGACTCGAGTGCAGTGATACACTGACACCTGCTTTGGCTTCAATAGGTTCCTGACCAGAGTCATGAGTTCCTGAGCTTTTTCTGTCGGAAGAAAAACCCTTTTCTGGTCTGTGTCCAGAATCAAGCCCAAGAAGGTCAGTCGCGTCGTAGGAACCAGCTGCGACTTCGGGATATTGAGAATCCAGCCGTGTTGCTGTAACACCTTCAATGAAAGGGACACGCTGTCCAGTAACTTCTCCCGAGATCTCGCTTTTATGAGGAGATCGTCCAAGTATGGGATAATTGTGACACCTCGCTTGCGCAGGAGCACCATCATTTCCGCCAGTACCTTGGTGAAAATCCTCGGGGCCGTGGAAAGCCCAAACGGCAACGTCTGAAATTGGTAATGACAATCCTGTACAGCAAATCTCAGGAACGCCTGATGAGGTGGAAATATTGGAACATGAAGGTACGCATCCTTTATGTCTAGGGAAACCATAAAATCCCCCCCCTTCCAGGCTGGCGATGACCGCTCTGAGCGACTCCATCTTGAACTTGAACTTTTTCAAGTATAGGTTCAGGGATTTTAAATTCAAAATGGGTCTGACCAAACCGTCCGGTTTCAGGACCACAAACAGGGTTGAGTAATATCCCCTCCCCTGTTGCAGTAGGGGAACCTTGACCACCACCTGTTGAAGATACAATTTTTGAATTGCATTTAACACTAACTCCCTCTCTGAGGGAGAAGCTGGCAGAGCCGATTTGAAAAAACGGCGAGGGGGGACCTCTTCAAATTCCAGCTTGTATCCCTGAGAAACAATTTCTATTGCCCAGGGATCCACATGTGAGAGAACCCAGATGTGGCTGAAAAGTCGAAGACGTGCCCCCACTGGAGCGGACTCCCTCAGGGGAGCCCCAGCATCATGCAGTGGATTTTGCAGAGGCCGGGGAGTACTTCTGTTCCTGGGAACTAGCTGTGTGCAGCTTTTTTCCTCTGCCCTTACCTCTGGCAAGAAAGGACGATCCACGTACTTTTTTGCTTTTATTCGAACGAAAGGACTGCATTTGATAATGAGGCGCTTTCTTAGGCTGTGAGGGAACATAAGGCAAGAAATTCGATTTACCTGCCGTAGCTGTGGAGACGAGGTCCGAGAGGCCTTCTCCAAATAACTCCTCACCTTTGTAAGGCAAAAACTCCATATGCCTCTTCGAGTCGGCATCCCCCGTCCACTGTCGGGTCCATAAGACTTGCCTAGCGGAAACAGACATAGCGTTTATACTGGAACTTAGTAAACAAACATCTCTTTAAGCATCCCTCATATATAATACAGCATCTTTTATATGCCCTAGGGTCATTAAAATGGTATCCTTATCTAGGGTCTCAATCTCCGCTGATAAGGAATCAGTCCATGCAGCCACAGCACTACAAACCCAGGCCGACGCCATTGCCGGTCTAAATATTGTACCAGAATGTGTGTAAATGGACTTCATGGTAACCTCCTGCTTGCGATCAGCAGCATCCTTGAGGGTAGCCTTATCTTGGGATGGCAGCGCTATCTTTTTTGATAAGCGTGTCAATGCCTTGTCCACCTTAGGAGAGGATTCCCATCGTATCCTATCCTTTTGCGGGAAAGGATACGCCATAAGAATCCTTTTGGGAACCTGCAGTCTCTTGTCTGGGGTTTCCCAAGCCTTTTCGCATAATTCGTTCAGCTCATACAAGGATGGAAAGGTGACCTCAGGCTTTTTTCTCTTTATACATGTGTACCCTCGTGTCAGGGACAGGGGGTTCCTCTGTGATATGCAAAACCTCTTTTATTGCAATAATCATATATCGAATACCCTTAGCCACTTTTGGCTGTAATTTTGCATCATCGTAGTCGACACTGGAGTCTGAATCCGTGTCGGTATCTGTGTCAACTATTTGGGATAGTGTGCGCTTCTGAGACCCCGAAGGACTCGTCGACATTGGGACAGGCATGGTTTGACTTCCTGACTGTTCCCTAGCCTCAGCTTTGTCTAATCTTTTGTGCAATAAATTCACATTAGCACTTAAGACATTCCACATATCCATCCAGTCAGGTGTCGGCGCTGCCGACGGAGACCTTGCATTCATACACTCCCCCTCCTCCTTAGGTGAGCCTTCAACCTCATACATGTTGACACACGCGTACCGACACACCCCACACACACAGGGAAGCTCTTTTCTGCAGACAGGTTCCCCACCAGGCCCTTTGGAGAGACAGAGAGAGAGTATGCCAGCACACACCCCAGCGCTATATGACCCAGGAAAAAAACACAGAATGTTTTACCCAGTAGCGCTGTTATAACTTTATACACAAGCCAATTATGTGCCCCCCCCCCTCTTGAAAAACCCTCTGTCACCGTCAGTAAGCAGGGGAGAGTCCGGGGAGCTTCCTCTCAGCGCTGTGCTGTGGAGAAAATGGCGCTGGTGAGTGCTGAGGAAGAAGCCCCGCCCCCTCGGCGGCGGGCTTCTGTCCCGCTCAAAATCTATCAAAACCTGGCGGGGGCTCTTTATATACATGTACAGTGCCCAGCTGTACATGTATATATATGCTTTTGCCATAGGAGAGGTTTATACTGCTACCCAGGGCACCCCCCCCTGCGCCCTGCACCCTTACAGTGACCGGAGTGTGTGAGGTGAACGGGAGCAATGGCGCACAGCTTCACCGCTGTGCGTTACCTCTATGAATATCAGACGTCTTCTGCCGCCTCTGAAGTCTTCTTTCTTCTCATACTCACCCGGCTTCTATCTTCTGGCTCTGCGAGGAGGACGGCGGCGTGGCTCTGGGACGGACGGCGAGGATGAAACCTGCGTACCAATCCCTCTGGAGCTAATGGTGTCCAGTAGCCTAAGAAACAGGACCTTGAAACTCAGAGAAGTAGGGCTGTTTCTCTCTCCTCAGTCCCTCGATGCAGGGAGTCTGTTGCCAGCAGGCTCCCTGAAAATAAAAAACCTAACCGAAATACTTTCTTACAGGAAACTCAGGAGAGCTCCCTGCAGTGCACCCATCTCCTCTGGGCACAGTATCAAACTGGAGGAGGGGCATAGAGGGAGGAGCCAGTGCACACCCAGAGCCTAAAGTCTTTCTTAAAGTGCCCATGTCTCCTGCGGAGCCCGTCTATCCCCATGGTCCTTATGGAGTCCCAGCATCCTCTAGGACGTTAGAGAAATAGTAATAGATAATAAGCATATTTACACCATCCGCAGCATAATGGGAGAAGTTGAAATAGCAAATAACAAAAATTTGTTACAGTGTAGGATTAAACTCAAACCGGGGATCCCATGTGGGGTTATGTGTATTTGCCTTAGCCTGAAGAAAATAAGTAATTCGCACCATGGAGGCAATAAACCAAATTTTGTTCTTCCCAAGCTGAAGGGGAGATGAGAAAAGGATCTTCCAGTATTTTGCTGTGGAGAACTTTGCAGCATTAAGAATATGTGAAATAAGCTTGTTATTCTTAGACCCCCAGACAAGGAAAAGGAAGGCACGATAGGGCACGTCAAGGGGAGAGGGGAAATTTAACATCTAAGATCTGTTCAATAACGTTATGAACATCTCTCCAAAATTTCAGGCCAAGCTTTAGGAATTGGCGTGACTTCCAAGATGAGATGGCTTGCGTATGTGAGAGAGGATGAAAGAGAGAGGTCAGGGGAGGAAAAATAGATTTGAGTGTCATCAGCGTATAGATGGTATTGAAGGTAGAAGGAGCTTATGAAGTTTCCAAGAAAGGAGTTGTAGAGGGAGAAAAGAAGGGGGCCGAGAATGTTTCCTTATGTGGACACCTAAAGGGAGATGAAGTGATGACAGGTTTATAGATAGAAAATTAGCCAATGAAGTAGAGTGTATGGAAGAGGAGGAAAGTGACCCTTGGATTTCACTATGAGAAAGCTATTGGTGACTGTAATGAGCACAATTTCCATGGATATCCCCAACAGAAGGTGTAGAGTTTTTATGAAGCAACATGTCCTGCATTGCTGTCTGTATACTGTATTGAGGGACACTATTATGGTAAGTCCTGATAAATTGACATAATGTATTAGAATTGGAGATGTTAGGGACCCTTCTGATAGGATTCACCTTAACATGGTGGATGTACTCAGCTGTTTGGCCAAATACAGTATGCACTAAGAAACTCAAGTATACTCCAAGTTAACACCTTTTATGTATAAAGCGACGGTATGTGGTCCAGGACCTTGCCCCCTATTGTTTGGACATGGAGAATGGTCAGAAGGTGCCTGTAATGAAGACATGAAGAGTCAGCAGGATGAAGCTTTCAAAAGGACATGGAGATTCAGTAGGAGGCATCTGTTAGAAGGACATGGAGGGTCAGCAGGGGGCATCTGTCAGAAGGACATGGAAAGTTAGCAAGAAGCGGGATCCGGTCTGAAGATCGACAGTGTCTAGGTCGACAATGTTTAGGTCGACCACTATAGGTCGACAGTCACTAGGTCGACATGGATGGAAGGTCGACAGGGTTTCTAGGTCGACATGTGCTAGGTCGACAGGTCTAAAGGTCGACATGAGTTTTTCACATTTTTTTGGGGGGGGATTTTTTCATACTTAACGATCCACGTGGACTACGATTGGAACGGTAAAGTGTGCGGAGCGAAGCGGTAGCGGAGCGAAGGCACCATGCCCGAAGCATGGCGAGCGAAGCGAGCCATGCGAGGGGACACGGTGCACTAATTTGGGATCCCGGTCACTTTACGAAGAAAACGACACAAAAAAAAATCCTCATGTCGACCTTTAGACCTGTCGACCTAGCACATGTCGACCTAGAAACCCTGTCGACCTTCCATCCATGTCGACCTAGTGACTGTCGACCTATAGTGGTCGAACTAAACATTGTCGACCTAGACACTGTCGATAAAACGAACCACACCCGCAAGAAGCATCTGTGAGAAGGACATAGAGAGTCAGCAGAAGGTGTCTGTGAGAAAGACATGGAGAGTCAGCACGAGGCATGGAGTATCAGCAGGAAGTGTCTATGTGAAGTACATAGAGAGTCAGCAGGAGGCGTCTGTGAGAAGAACATGGAGAGTCAGCAGGAGACGACTGTGAGAATAACATGGAGAGTCAGCAGGAGGCGACTGTGAGAAGGACATGGAGAGTCATCAGGAGGCAACTGTGAGAAGAACATGGAGAGTCAGCAGGAGGCGTCTGTGAGAAGAACATGGAGAGTCAGCAGGAGGCGACTGTGAGATGGACATGGAGAATCAGCAGGAGGCGTCTGTGAGAAGCACATGGAGAGAAAGCAGGAGGCAATTGTGAGAAGGACATGGAGTGTCAGCAGGAGCTGTTTGTCAAAAGACATGGAGTGTTAGCAGGTGGCGTCTGTCAGAAGGACATGGAGAGTCAGCAGGAGGCGTCTATGAGAAAGACACGGAGCGTCCACAGAAGGTATTTGTCAGAAGGACATGTAAAGTCAGCAAGAGGCATATGTAAGAAGGACATGGAGAGTCAGCAGGGGGCATCTGTCAGAAGGACATGAACAGTCAACACATGCTGTCTGTGAGAAAGACATGAAGAGTCAGCATGAGGCATGGTGTATCAGCAGGAGGCGTCTGTGAGAAGAACATGATGAGTCAGCAGGAGGCGACTGTGAGAAGGACATGGAATCAGCAGGAGGCGTCTGTGAGAAGGACATGGAGAGTCAGCAGGAGGCGATTGTGAGATGGACATGGAGAATCAGCAGGAGGCGTCTGTGAGAAGCACATGGAGAGAAAGCAGGAGGCAATTGTGAGAAGGACACAGAGAGTCAGCAGGAGGCGATTGTGAGAAGGACATGGAGTGTCAGCAGGAGCTGTTTGTCAAAAGACATGGAGTGTTAGCAGGTGGCGTCTGTCAGAAGGACATGGAGAGTCAGCAGGAGGCGTCTATGAGAAAGACACGGAGCGTCCACAGAAGGTATTTGTCAGAAGGACATGTAAAGTCAGCAAGAGGCATATGTAAGAAGGACATGGAGAGTCAGCAGGGGGCATCTGTCAGAAGGACATGAACAGTCAACACATGCTGTCTGTGAGAAAGACATGAAGAGTCAGCATGAGGCATGGTGTATCAGCAGGAGGCGTCTGTGAGAAGAACATGATGAGTCAGCAGGAGGCGACTGTGAGAAGGACATGGAATCAGCAGGAGGCGTCTGTGAGAAGGACATGGAGAGTCAGCAGGAGGCGATTGTGAGAAGGACATAGAGAGTCAGCAGGAGACGATTGTGAGAAGGACATGGAGTGTCAGCAGGAGCTGTTTGTCAAAAGACATGGAGTGTTAGCAGGTGGCGTCTGTCAGAAGGACATGGAGAGTCAGCAGGAGGCGACTGTGAGAAGGACATGGAGAGTCATCAGGAGGCAACTGTGAGAGGAACATGGAGAGTCAGCAGGAGGCGTCTGTGAGAAGAACATGGAGAGTCAGCAGGAGGCGACTGTGAGATGGACATGGAGAATCAGCAGGAGGCGTCTGTGAGAAGGACATGGAGAGAAAGCAGGAGGCAATTGTGAGAAGGACACAGAGAGTCAGCAGGAGGCGATTGTGAGAAGGACATGGAGTGTCAGCAGGAGCTGTTTGTCAAAAGACATGGAGTGTTAGCAGGTGGCGTCTGTCAGAAGGACATGGAGAGTCAGCAGGAGGCGTCTATGAGAAAGACACGGAGCGTCCACAGAAGGTATTTGTCAGAAGGACATGTAAAGTCAGCAAGAGGCATATGTAAGAAGGACATGGAGAGTCAGCAGGGGGCATCTGTCAGAAGGACATGAACAGTCAACACATGCTGTCTGTGAGAAAGACATGAAGAGTCAGCATGAGGCATGGAGTATCAGCAGGAGGCGTCTGTGAGAAGAACATGATGAGTCAGCAGGAGGCGACTGTGAGAAGGACATGGAATCAGCAGGAGGCGTCTGTGAGAAGGACATGGAGAGTCAGCAGGAGGCGATTGTGAGAAGGACATAGAGAGTCAGCAGGAGACGATTGTGAGAAGGACATGGAGTGTCAGCAGGAGCTGTTTGTCAAATGACATGGAGTGTTAGCAGGTGGCGTCTGTCAGAAGGACATGGAGAGTCAGCAGGAGGCATCTATGAGAAGGACACGGAGCGTCCACAGAAGGTATTTGCCAGAAGGACATGTAAAGTCAGCAAGAGGCATCTGTGAGAAGGATATGGAGAGTCAGCAGGGGGCATCTGTCAGAAGGACATGAAAAGTCAACAGATTGTGTCTGCGAGAAAGACATGGAGAGTCAGCATGAGGCATGGAGTATCAGCAGGAGGTGTCTATGTGAAGAACATGGAGAGTCAGCAAGAGGCATCTGTGAGAAGGACATGGAGAGTCAGCATGAGACATGGAGTATCAGCAGGAGGTATCTATGTGAAGTACATGGAGAGTCAGCAAGAGGCATCTGTGAGAAGGACATGGAGAGTCAGCAGGAGGCGTCTCTGAAAAGGACATGGAGAGTCAGAAGGAGGCGTCTGTGAGAAGGACATGGAGAGTCAGCAGGAGCTGTTTTTCAGAAGGACATGGAGTGTTAGCAGGTGGCGTCTGTCAGAAGGACATGGAAAGTCAGCAAGAGGCGTCTGTGAGAAGGACATGGAGAGTCAGCAGGGGGCATCTGTCAGAAGGACATGAAAAGTCAGCAGAATGTGTCTGTGAGAAAGACATGGAGAGTCAGCATGAGGCATGGAGTATCAGCAGGAGGTGTCTACGTGAAGTACATGGAGAGTTGGCAAGAGGCGTCTGAGAAGGACATGGAGAGTCAGCAGAAGGTGTCTACGTGAAAAGGACATGGAGAGTCAGCAGGAGGCATCTGTGAAAAGGACATGGAGATTCAGCAGGAGCTGTTTGTCAGAAGGTCATGGAGTGTTAACAGGTGGCGTCTGTCAGAAGGACATGGAGAGTCAACAAGATGCGTCTGTGAGAAGTACATGGAGCAGTGGCGCACGCAGGGGGGGGGGTTTCCGAGCACCCAGAAACCCCCCTCACTAAAAAAAAAAAAAATGTTTTTTTTTTTTTTTTAGTTTTTTGTCCTGCATGACTATTATTATGCCTGCTGTCTTCCTGGTGGTACTTATAAGTACTTACAAAAAGTTTACTTTACTTTAATTATAGTACATATATATCCATGTGCATACATATATATATACACATGTATATACATACATATAAACACACACACATATGATATATATACATGTGTGTGTGTGTATATATATATATATATATATATATATATGTGTACTGTATGTATATGCATGTTTAATATGCTATGTATATATATATATATATAGAGAGAGAGAGAGAGAGGTGTATATACAGTATATATATGTGTGTAGATATATATATATGTATACATACATACACACAGACACACTAGTTTTACGGACCCATCATATACTGGGTCACCTCAGTCCCCACCCCCGTGCTTGGCTCCTCCCAGTTCTGGAAACCCCCCCATGCAAATCCTGCGTTTGCCACTGTGGAGAGTCAGCAGGGGGAATCTGTCAGAAGGACATGAAAAGTCAGCAGAATGTGTCTGTGAGAAAGACATGGAGAACCAGCATGAGGCAAGGAGCATCAGCAGGAGGTGTCTATATGAAGTACATGGAGAGTCAGCAGGAGGCGTCTGTGAAAAGTACATGGAGAGTCAACAGGAGCTGTTTGTCAGAAGGACAGCAGGAGGCGTCTGTGAGAAGGACATGGAGAATCAGCAGGAGGTGTCTATTTGAAGTACATGGAGAGTCAGCAGGAGGCACCTGAGAGAAGGACATGGAGAGTCAGCAGGAGGAGTCCGTGAGAAGGACATGGAGAGTCAGCAGGAGGAGTCCGTGAGAAGGACATGGAGAGTCAGCAAGAGGCTTCTGTTAGAAGGAGATGGAGAATCCACAGGAGGTGTCTGTCAAAAGGACATGCAGGGCCAGATGTAATGACGCCCGAGTTCTGGGGCCATGCGGGATGCATTACATCCAACTCGGGCATCATTACATCCAGCCCGTGAAGTCAGTAGGAGGCATCTGTCAGAAGGACATGGAGAGTCAGCAGGAGGTGTCTGTGAGAAGGACATGGAGTGTCAACAGTAGAAGTCTGTCAGAAGGACATGGAGAGTCGGCAGTGAGGTGTCCATTACAATAACAGGGAGAGAGGTATGGAGTTATCTGTCAGAAGACCATGAGGAGGGAACAGTAGGAGTAATGATGGGTTGAAGAGAACTGAAGGGACTTGTAGGTTCCATCTGATTTCTGTACATTATTTCACTATGGATCACTGTACTATGCCTCGATGAGGCACATAGAGGTGGCACAGCCTTCAGCAAAATGCATCTTCAAGCTTACAAGCGGAACACGTTCTGTTACACTGTGGGAGTTTGTAGCTGTGAAGTACACGTTTGAAATAAAAGGTAAGAAACATAAATACGCGTGTCCTGGGCTTACACGTTAATACAGAAATGCTAAGAAACTTCTCACAGTTCCCTAAATGGCAACAAATGAACAACAAAACTTGGATTCAGCAGCCTCTGGATTCCCTTGAGATAGGAGCCTGCATCTCTCCAGGTCTCTTTCATTTACCTCTCTTTCTCTCCAGTCCCTTATTCCGCTCCCACCTTTTGTTGTGATTTTTTTCCTCTAATTACTTTATAACTGTAGTCATGGTAACACAAGACCTATCTGGAACTTTTGCTCCCCCGGTGCGGCGTTAAATTAGTATATCTGTGCTGGATCACAGTGCTCTTTTCTCGCACGCCCCATCATCGGTGCGACACAGCTCTTTTGTCCATTCATTCCATTGATAGCTGATAGAGAAACAAAGGACAAATCGCCATGGGACAGAGACTGGTAGAACAATGTTACAAAGTGTTTATAGAGAGAACATTTGCTGGTGCGGCAGCTATTATTATTATACCTTTGTGTTACAGCGCGGAACCTACCACTCACTCCTGGCAACATTTCCCAGGCTTCAGATGTAGAGATGAAGTGATTTGTGTTATTAGGATTTGGTTGATGTTACTGAACAAAGGAGGTTGCAATCTTGCGGGAAAGCTGGATGGACCAAGGTGTTTGTTCTGGATGGAATCCTGGAAGGGGCACTGGGAGATGGACCATATATATTGTCTGCTTCCTTTCTGGGTAATGGGTAGCTTAGCTAGACTTTTCTTTATAAAGGAACCTCAACCCAAAAACTGTTTGTTCATGTATGAACTTGAAACATACGTGCCGACTTTTTGACAGTAGGGTGGGAGTTTCATGTAGGTCACGGCGCAGCGAGTCACATTGTGGCAACACCGCCCCCTGCTGTCGAATACATTGTGGAGCAAATGGTCAGATCACAATGATACCATTTAGTGAAAAACGCTTCATTGAGCCCACTTCAATGGGGATGTGGGAATTACCCGTCCAGGAGGCTGGTCTAGTTTCCTGTGAGTGTGAGAGAGTTCCTGGGAACACTGCACTCTCCCTGGCATCCTGGGGTGAAAGTAGGCCAATACGACCTGATGAAAGAAAAAGTTTTATCCTAACTGCAGCAAAGGTTTTGTGCATACAGGAAAATGGGATCCGGTCTCTAGGTCGACCACTATTGGTCGACAGTAACTAGGTCGACAGGGTCTCTAGGTTGACATGTTCTAGGCATACTTACCTACTTTTAATGTCTCCTCTCCGGGAGAAGTCCGGAGAGGAGACGCTGCAGAAGACTTCAGGGGGCGGGCTGTGACATCATCAAGCCCCGCCCCCCACATCCGGAAAACGCAGCGATTCGAGGGTCCGCGGGCGCGGCGAAAATTATGCAATTTGCATCATTTTAACCCCTTCCCCACTCCGCGGACCAGCGAACTCAGGAGAGTATGTCTCCATCCTGCCCGCATCACTAGGATGCAAGCAGGATGCGGGATACTTGCCTACTCTTCCGGGGGTGCGGGGGCCTACCCCAAAAAATGGGAGCCTCCCGCAGCTTCCGGGAAAGTAGGCAAGTATGGTTCTAGGTCGACAGGTCAAAAGGTCGACATGAGTTTTTCACAATGTTTTTCTCTTTATGACCTTTTTCATACAGGAAAATACAGCATGTAAATGTATGTTACTTAAATTTTGGTTGTTCCCCAAAAGTAAATCCCACCAACCCTCCTCAAATATATATATATTTTGTGTTAACAAATACATATTTTAGATTGCAGTTTAATAACAAATGTAATGGGTGGTATTCAATTCTTTTCACCCCCTTCCACACCCGTTCTGTTTCTGCTGATGGGTGTGGTATCATCATTTCAGCTCGCTACCCCCCAGGGTAGCGAGGCACCCTAACCCTTTATGCAACTAAATTTGATTACTGTGGGCGGGATATGCGCGATATCGGGGATCCCTTTAGAAAGGAGATTGGATGTGATATATCATTTGAATACCACACAAAATGTAATATATGTTTTTAGAGAAAAATTGCAGGGATGCCAAATTGTATGTAAGTATTAGCAGTGAAATGAAGTGAGTACCAATTGAAATAATACAGATGAAAAGGCCATTAAAAAAAAGACTGAGATTAGCAAATTAATCTTCATGTAATTTGTTTGATAACTTTTTCTCAATTTGAAACATATTTTCAAATAACTTTCACAACATTTTAAACACTTTAAAAAAACAAACATACATACATACAAACAAACAAACAAACAAACAAGCAAGCAAATAGGGGCCTAAAGGTGTGTACACACGGTGAGATTTTTTCTTAACGATTTTGACTATATACTGTAGTCAAAATCGTAAGGAAAGTTAGTGCAGATCGCAAGGTGAAAGTCACCTTGCGATCCCGATGCGATGGCGATGCGTGGTCCCGCGCTGTCGGCATCGCAAGCTTAGATAGACAATGCAGGCGAGTCAGTTTTGACTGTCTCGTAGAAAAGATAGTCAAAATTGACACTTAGCCAAAATCGTACAAAGCCAGTATCCCAAGCACAGTCATCTATGTTTGCGATACCGACCTAGGGGGTCATTCCCGGTTGATCGTAGCTACGATCATTCACACTGACATGCGGGGGGACGCCCAGCACAGGGCTAGTCCACCCCGCATGTCAGTGCCGGCTCCCCCGCAGAAGTGCAAAGGCATCGCACAGCGGCGATGCCTTTGCACTTCAAGAGTAGATCCCAACCAGCGCAGCTTTAGCGTGCTGGCCGGGAGCTACTTGTCCCCCCAACGGTCCGGCCACGCCTGCGTTGGCCAGACCGCTCCCCCTAAATGGCGGCTTAATGCCGCCGTCCAGCCCCCTCCCGCCCATCGACCGCCTCTCTAGGCAATGACGGCTGGCATGCGCCGGCGCCGCAGTTCCGACCCGATCGCTGCGCTGCGACAAACTGCAGCAAGCGATCGGGTCGGAATGACCCCCCTAGACCCTATCACATAGTGAGAATCGAGGTCTAGCCTGAATCTCACCATGTGTACACATCTTAATTCAGATCTAATCACAGCAGCAAATGTATTAGCTAATGCAAGGGAGGGGGGTGAGGCAGATGTAACATCTGCAGAGAGAGTTAGATTTGGGTGGGGTGTATTCAAACTGAAATCTAAATTGCAGTGTAAAAATAAAGCAGCCAGTATTTACCCTGCACAGAAACAAAATAACCCACCCAAATCTAACTCTCTCTGCACATGTTACATCTGCCCCACCTGCAATGCACATAGTTTTGCCCAATTTCTAACAAACTTGCTGCTGCGATCAACTCAGAATTACCCCCATGGTTTTGCCCATTAGCTAACAAATGTGCTGCTGCAATCAGATCTCAATTACCCCCTATACTGTATCCTGATACTAAGGATTACTCCTCTCCAGTTATAGTCAGCCAGGGCCATATGCATACCTCCCAACTTTAAAGGAGCAGGAAGAGGGACCCCTGCGCGCGCGACCCGAAAAGGGGGCGTGCCTTGCCATGGAAGGGGCGTGGCCTCGGCAGAGTGGGCTCGGCCGAGCGCCACAGACCCGTTTTCTGCATTTTGGGGTCGTGCCCAGCGCTCCCCGAGCAGCTGGGTAGCCCCCTGCTCCCCTCCCAGCATTGAATACGCGCACGGCATCTATTCAGTGATCACCGGCTGCTTTGCAGAGCAGAGCAGCGGGTGATCAAAGCCTCCCCCAAGTACCCACCCCCACCCGCGGGACACTGCGACCCGCGGGAGGGACAGCGGGACAGTGTCCAAATAGCGGGACTGTCCCGCCGAAATCGGGACAGTTGGGAGGTATGCATATGGAGGGGTGTGTGCAGGGCCGCAGGGATGGGGGTGGGGTGTGTGGTTACTGCACACATCCATTTCCAACTTGCAGGGTGCCTGGTGCCTTGCCGACCACATAAATCCTTTAATGTCCCATCTTCTAATAGCTAGTACCAGCAGGATAGCATGCTATATATATATATATATATATATATATATAAATATACAATAAAAAAAATATTTATTTACAAAAACAAATCCTGTGCACATGCGGAGCAACACCATATTATGCCCCTAGCACTATATTAAGTCCCCACAGTAATGCCCCTGACACCATATTATGCCCCACACAGTAATGCCCCTGACAACATATTATGCCCCCACATTAATGCCCTTGTCACCATAATATGCCCACACAATAATTATGTAGTACCTGCTCGTTGTCAGGGGGTTCTGCTAGTTGTCACTGGGTACCTCCCCACCTGGCTGCTGCCGCCTGTTCGTACCTGCCTGCTTCCTTGCAATAGTTAGAACTGTTGAAAACGTCCCCCCCAAAATGGTCACCGCCTCAGAGGAGATTAAGGGGTACATTTACTAAGCAGTGATAAGAGTGGAGAAGTGAGCCAGTGGAGAAATTTCCCCATCAACCAATCAGCAGCTCTGTATCATTTTATAGTACGCAAATTATAGATGTTACTTCAGTGCTGATTGGTTGATGGGGAAATGTCTCCACTGGCTCACTTCTCCGCTCTTATCACTGCTTAGTAAATGTACCCCTAAATATATTAGAGCCTCCTTTAGTATCTTTAATAACTGTCTCCTCTGAGGCGGTGGCCATTTTGAGAGGGACATTTTCATAAGGGAGCTGTGGGCGGGCGGCGGCGGCGGACGACGGGGACCAACAACGGCGGGCAGGGACAGAGAGGCCGGGATGGGACAGCTGTTGCCACAACACCCCCCTCTGATGGCAGGCCTGGGAATGAGATATGCAGCATGAATATACAGCTGGAAAATCATTAAATCCTGCAGGCCTGGTTTAGAAGTGCATGCAAATCCCATCATGGCTGTGATCCCGTACACAGTGGTTCTGCAAAAATGTGCAAATGCACAGCCCCTGGCATTTGAACATCGGAAGCACCATCGATCTCCTGAACGACGCCGGTGTATAGTTTTTACATTTGATGATTTCCTGTTGGTTTGTAGCCATGTGCTGCCTGATTATAGCTTTGGTCAAGACTGAGAACAGACATTTTAAGAGATATTTGCAAACAAATAGCCCATAGGCTACTATAAGGTAACAACATCTGCAGATGGCATTATCATAGCAGGGCCAAGGAGAACTTGCTAAACCACACTTCCCAACATTCTGGTCGTTGAAAGCGGGACTCCTTGCGTGACGAAGCTGCGCGGCGCCAAAAAGGGGGCGTGACCTAATGAAATGGGTCGTGGCTTCGTGTGGATGACACGACCGCGAGCCACACCTCCAATTTTCATCACAGTCCCTCTAGCTTACTGGAACAGACACTGTACGCATGCGCACAGCGTCTATACACCGCTGCTCTGCTCTCAACTGAGCAGAGCAGCGAGTGATCAGGAGCTTCCCAACTGCCCCCCCCCCCACCCCCGCCACCGCGGGACACTGCGGCCCGCGGGAGGGACAGAGCCAAAAAAGAACTGGACTGTCCCACAAAAATCGGGACAGTTGGGAGGTATGGTTAAACTAGTAGCACATACTGTAGGTTACTATAAGGTAACGCCATCTGGAAATAATGCCATTATCCTATTGTTGCTTTGCATTCTAGAGTTTGGTAAATCGGACTGCTTGGCAGCCCCATAGTAGCAGCCGGTACCTGCATGGTACATTTGTGGGATACTTAATATTTGCATTATCCTCCAAAATCGGCTGTTTTGAAGGAACATCCCACAAATATTATTGGATAAATAGACCCCTGAATGTGAGGCTTTTTACCAAGCCAAGGTTTGCCTGTGCTTCACAGCAGGACCCCACACCAAACGTGGAGGAACGCCCCCCCTCCTCCCCCCTCGGTAGTCGTACTACATTCTTCCTGAATGAGCATGGCCTGTCCCCTTTGGCTTCGAACTCTCTAGAACCATGGCCCCTGAGTAATCTCGGCGGCCATGATTGTGATGAAGATTGCACCAGTGAGACCTTTTCCCCACCACTGGGAGAACTGCAGACTCTCTGAGGAGTCTGGGCGAACTGAAAGCAATTTGTGAGCCCAGGGATTGTGAGGAGTCAGCACCATTATCAGCCTCAGCTACATAACTTGTACTCATTTAAGGTAGGTTGAAAAATGTACATGTCACAGTTAATTAGTCTGTAGTATGTACATTCACAATCAGGGGCGCCACAACCTTTTTGGTTGGGGTGGAGGCAAGATATAATTTCTTTTTGGCGCCCCTATATCGATGAATGTCACCCTCTCAGGGGCACCTGGATTTACCCGCCCCACCAACTTCCCGATGACAGGGATATCTATAATCTATCTACATATGCGGCCGCTGTCAGCTTACCCGCACGAGCGGCCTCATTTGCGACTAGCTGCGCCCACATTCTACCCATTCACGTTCATGGATTCATAAAATGTTTGAAGCTCCCTTGTCCTTTTCTTGAAGTTGTTTGGTTGATAATTTATAGTGGGAAGACATGCCTCAGAATATTGTACTGCGCCCAGGGCTAAGGGGGGTTATTCAGAGTTGTTATCAAACCAAAAAAGCACACTAACGGGCAACACCATGTGCACTGCAGGTGGGGCAGATGTAACGTGCAGAGAGAGTTAGATTTGGGCGGGGTGTGTTCAAACTGAAATCTACATTGCAGTGTAAAAATAAAGCAGCCAGTATTTACCCTGCACAGAAACAATATAACCCACCCAAATCTAACTCTCTCTGCACATGTTACATCTGCCCCACCTGCACTGCAACACGGTTTTGGGTTTTGCCCAATTGCTAACTTTTTTGGTTGGCTAACTCTGAATAACCCCCTAAGTGTTGATTTTAGTCTGGAAGAATCCTTCTCACAATAATAACTTGTTCCAGAAGCAGATAACAGAACGTTCTTCATTGCTGAGAAGTTAACGCTTGTGGCCGCTCACCCCACGTAGTTGCTGTAATACTAGGAACGTATTTTCATCCTTTGAAATTTCATTTCTCATACCTGCAAACTTCTCGACCCGAACATGACAGCTCGGAAAATCAATTCATTCCAATTCCAGAGATTCTGTTTGGAGAAACTTAAAATAGATAAGTTCCAGACTACTTTCTGTTGCTTTCTCAGGGTTCAAGATACAGAGAAACATTGGGCCGCGAATGTGGAGATCTTGAACTTGCTGTTCAAGGTATCGCAGAGTACTTATGATCTCACCTGTGAAAATCCCAAATCTCTTTGTAAAAGATGCCCAATTTTCATACAACTTTAGCACGGTTTTGGGGACATTTATCAAAGATTGGGGAGAGATAAAGTGGAGAGTGAAAATGTACCAACCAATCAGCACCTGTCATTTTTCAGGCACAGCCTGTAAAATGACAGCTAGGAACTGATTGGTTATTACTTTATCTCTCTCCACTGTGTGCCTGATTCAGATGTCAATGGAGGAGCCATCGCTGCTTTACATGGAAGCAGCAACGAAAGCACTAATATGGAAAGCAGAAGTTGTCACACCTCCTGCATGTATTCCCCCCTCCCTGCATTCATGTCATACTCACCAACTGGAATCGGTGGGAGACGCAGAATTTTTTGGGTAGTCCCCTGTGCTCCCGGGAAGAGTGGCTACTCCTCCCACATCCCGCCTACTTCCTAGTGAGGTGGGCAGGATGGATAGAATAATACTTTGATTCATGGTCAAAGAGGGGGGTGGGGCTTAGTGCCAGGATTCCATGCTAATTGCATCATTTTGACACTGCCCCTATTCATGTCCATGTGATTCTATGCATTTTGCAGCAAGGGGCTGGGCCTAATGAGGCAAATAGTCCACCTGCATCAGATTTATAAAGAGGCAAGTATGATTCACTTCAGTTCACCACAGCAGCACCCAGACACACACTCTCCCCCCTGCATTTACTGACAACCCAGACACACAACACACACTCTCCCCCTTGCATTCACTGACAACCCAGACACACAACACACACTCTCCCCTCTGCATTCACTGACATCCCAGACACACATCACACACTCTCCCCCCTGCATTCACTGACAACCCAGACACACAACACACACTCTCCCCCCTGCATTCACTGACAACCCAGACACACCCCACACAGTCTCCCCCCTGCATTCACTGACAACCCAGACACACACTCTCCTCCCTGACAACCCAGACACACACCACACACTCTCCCCCCTGCATTCACTGACAACCCAGACTCACACCACACACTCTCCCCCCTGCATTCACTGACAACCCAGACTCACACCACACACTCTCCCCCCTGCATTCACTGACAACCCAGACACACACACACACACACACACACCACACCACACACTCTCCCCCCTGCATTCACTGACAACCCAGACACACACTCTCCTCCCTGACAACCCAGACACACACCACACACTCTCCCCCCTGCATTCACTGACAACCCAGACACACACCACACACTCTCCCCCCTGCATTCACTGGCAACCCAGACTCACACCACACACTCTCCCCCCTGCATTCACTGACAACCCAGACACACACACACACACCACACCACACACTCTCCCCCCTGCATTCACTGACAACCCAGACACACACCACACACTCTCCCCCTTGCATTCACTGACAACCCAGACACACACCACACACTCTCCCCCCCTGCATTCACTGACAACCCAGACACACCCCACACACTCTCCCCCCTGCATTCACTGACAACCCAGACACACCCCACACACTCTCCCCCCTGCATTCACTGACAACCCAGACACACACCACACACTCTCCCCCCCTGCATTCACTGACTACCCAGACACAAACCACACACTCTCCCTCTGCGTTCACTGACTACCCAGACACACACTCTTCCCCCTGCATTCACTGTCAACCCAGACACACACCGCACACTCTCCCCCCTTCATTCACTGACAACCCAGACACACCCCACACACTCTCCCCCCTGCATTCACTGACAACCCAGACTCACACCACACACTCTCCCCCCTGCATTCACTGACAACCCAGACTCACACCACACACTCTCCCCCCTACATTCACTGACAACCCAGACTCACACCACACACTCTCCCCCCTGCATTCACTGACAACCCAGACACACCCCACACATTCTCCCCCCTGCATTCACTGACAACCCAGACACACAACACACACTCTCCCTCTGCGTTCACTGACTACCCAGACACACACTCTTCCCCTTGCATTCACTGTCAACCCAGACACACACCGCACACTCTCCCCCCTTCATTCACTGACAACCCAGACACACACCACACACTCTCCCCCCTGCATTTACTGACAACCCAGACACACAACACACACTCTCCCCCCTGCATTCACTGACAACCCAGACACACACCACACACTCTCCCCCCTGCATTCTCTGACAACCAAGACACACACCACACACTCTCCCCCCTGCATTCACTGACTACCCAGACACACACTCTTCCCCCTGCATTCACTGACAACCCAGACACACACCACACACTCTTCCCCCTGCATTCACTGACAACCCAACCCAGACACACACCACACACTCTCCCCCTTGCATTCACTGACAACACAGACACACATCACACACTCTCCCCCCTACATTCACTGACAACCCAGACACACACCACACACTCTCCCCCCTGCATTTACTGACAACCCAGACACACACCACACACTCTCCTCCCTGCATTCACTGACAACCCAGACACACACCACACACTCTTCCCCCTGCATTCACTGACATCCCAGACACACACCACTCACTCTCCCCCCTGCATTTACTGACAACCCAGACACACACCACACACTCTCCCCCCTGCATTCACTGACAACCCAGACACATACCACACACTCTCCCCCCCTGCATTCACTGACAATACAGACACACACCACACACTCTCCCCCCTGCATTCAGTGACAACCCAGACACACACCACACACTCTTCCCCCTGCATTCACTGACAACCCAGACACACACCACACACTCTCCCCACCTGCATTCACTGACAACCCAGACACACACCACACACTCTCCCCCCTGCATTCAGTGACAACCCAGACACACACCACACACTCTTCCCCCTGCATTCACTGACAACCCAGACACACACCACACACTCTCCCCACCTGCATTCACTGACAACCCAGACACACACCACACACTTTCCCCCCTGCATTCACTGACAACACAGACACACACCACACACTCTCCCCCTGCATTCACTGACAACCCAGACACACACCACACACTCTCCCTCCTGAATTCACTGACAACCCAGACACACACTCTTCCCCCTGCATTCACTGACAACACAGACACACACCACACACTCTCCCTCCTGCATTCACTGACAACACAGACACACACCACACACTCTCCCCTCTGCATTCACTGACAAACCAGACACACACCACACCACACACACTCCCCCCCCCCCCCCCTGCTTTCACTGACAATCCAGACACACACCACACACTCCCCCCCCTGCATTCACTGACAACAGCCCAGACACACACCACACACTCTCCCCCCTGCATTCACTGACAACCCAGACACACACCACACACTCTCCCCCCTGCATTCACTGACAATCCAGACACACACCACACACTCTCCCCCCTGCATTCACTGACAACAGCCCAGACACACACCACACACTCTCCCCCCTGCATTCACTGACAACCCAGACACACACCACACACTCTCCCCCTTGCATTCACTGACAACACAGACACACATCACACACTCTCCCCCCTACATTCACTGACAACCCAGACACACACCACACACTCTCCCCCCTGCATTTACTGACAACCCAGACACACACCACACACTCTCCTCCCTGCATTCACTGACAACCCAGACACACACCACACACTCTTCCCCCTGCATTCACTGACATCCCAGACACACACCACACACTCTCCCCCCTGCATTTACTGACAACCCAGACACACACCACACACTCTCCCCCCTGCATTCACTGACAATACAGACACACACCACACACTCTCCCCCCTGCATTCAGTGACAACCCAGACACACACCACACACTCTTCTCCCTGCATTCACTGACAACCCAGACACACACCACACACTCTCCCCACCTGCATTCACTGACAACCCAGACACACACCACACACTTTCCCCCCTGCATTCACTGACAACACAGACACACACCACACACTCTCCCCCTGCATTCACTGACAACCCAGACACACACCACACACTCTCCCTCCTGAATTCACTGACAACCCAGACACACACTCTTCCCCCTGCATTCACTGACAACCCAGACACACACCACACACTCTCCCCCCTGCATTCACTGACAACACAGACACACACCACACACTCTCCCTCCTGCATTCACTGACAACACAGACACACACCACACACTCTCCCCTCTGCATTCACTGACAAACCAGACACACACCACACCACACACACTCCCCCCCCCCCTGCATTCACTGACAATCCAGACACACACCACACACTCTCCCCCCTGCATTCACTGACAACAGCCCAGACACACACCACACACTCTCCCCCCTGCATTCACTGACAACCCAGACACACACCACACACTCTCCCCCCTGCATTCACTGACAACAGCCCAGACACATTCCTCCCAACTGTCCCGATTTTCGCAGGGCAGTCCCACCCACGGGCCGCAGTGTCCCGCAATGGGAGGACAGTTGGGAGGCTCCTATCACTTGCTTCTCTGCTGAGCAGAGCAGTGGTGAATAGACGCTGTGCGCATGTGCACAGCGTCTACTCAATGCAGACAGAGCGCTGGGCATGCCCCCACAGTGATGGAACAAGGGGGCGTAGCTCGCGATCGTGGTGCTGCCGCAAGGTCATGCCCCTTTACACACAGGCCATCCCTTTTCAGATGCGAGCGCACAAGAGTCCCGCTCTACAGTTTTAAAATGTTGGCAGGTATGCAGGCACACCCACACACCTTCACCCCTGCATTCACTGGTAACACCCCAGCAGCACCTTGACACACATTCCCCCTCTCCACCATTCACTATTACCGCCCTAGCAGCACCCAGACACACACACTCTCCCCGCTGCATTTACTGACAACACCCTGACTTACCATAGTGCTCCAATATATGGGTCTGGGACTCCAGGTCGACAACAATAAGGTCGACACACCTTAGGTCGACGCCAATTGGTCGACACACCTTAGGTCGGCATGGACAAAAGGTCGACGTGGACAAAAGGTCGACAGGAACAAGGTCGACGTGGAAAAAGGTGCCATTTTACAGCGTCACTTTACTGCACCGTGGTCACATTGCCGCATATGGGGGACCCGGCGCCCAGTAGCGCTCACCGGAGCAGCGGACACCGGCTCCCTGGACAGGTGAGTATGTTTTTTTTTTTTTTTACACTGTGATCAGCTTCTGTGTCCATAGGACACACAGAGCTGATCTCTGGGGCCTGGTCCTGCTCAGCTTTCTCTGCCAGGGACAGAGAAAGCTGGGCAAAGGGTGCACATCACAGTGCTGCCCTGTGAACTCGCCAGCCTGAGCTGGCGAGATTATCACAGGGCACACTGCGGTATTTTTTCACATTTTTTTTTTTTAGTAAATATGGCCACATCGCCTTTCACATTATAAGTATGGGGAATGCGATGTGGCTTATTAAAAAAAAATGAATGAAAGGGTTTGGAGCAGTTTTTCATGAAAACTGCTCCAAATGCCCTTTAATACATTCAGGTGATAATAAAATAATGTGAAAAGGGTGTGACAACAGAAAACACCCTTTTTCACAATATTTTAGTAAAAATAATGTTAATAAATAGGCCCCTTAGTCAGTGGATCTAAGGGGGTCATTCCAACCCGATCGATCGCTGCAGTTTGTCGCAGCGCAGCGATCGGGTCGGAACTGCGCATGCTCAGGCGCATGGCAGCCATCGTTGCCTAGTGATCGCCTCTGAGGCAGAGGCGGTCGCTGAGCGGGAGGGGGCTGGACGGCGGCGTTAAGCCGCTGTTTAGGGGGAGCGGTCCGACCAACGCAGGCGTGGCCGGACCGTCACGCAGCCGCTGCGGGCCGGGGAGTGACGAGTAGCTCCCGGCCAGCACGCTAAAGCTGTGCGATGCCTTTGCACTTCTGCAGGGGGGTAGCTGGCACTGACATGGGGGTTGACTAGCCCTGTGCTGGGCGTCCCCCCGCATGTCAGTGTGAATGATCGTAGCTGTGATAAATTTAGCACAGCTACGATCAACTCGGAATAACCCCCTAAGTTTTCATTTTCGTCTACTAAATGAACACCGCTCATTTCAGACATTTGAAGAAATTTTTGAGCACAAATGTTCTTGATGGACGATATGGTGAAATGCCAGAATTGGTCTTCCTAACATTCAACAAAACCAACATTTTCCCTGTCATTGGGGGTCATTCCGAGTTGATCGCTAGCTGCCGTTGTTCGCAGCATAGCGATCAGGCTAAAAATCGGCATTTCTGCGCATACGTACGGGCCGCAGTACGCACGCGCAAAGTACCTTCACACAAAACTATGCAGTTTTACACAAGGTCGAGCGACGCTTTTCAGTCGCTCTGCTGATCGTTGAGTGATTGACAGGAAGTGGGTGTTTCTGGGTGGTAACTGAGCGTTTTCCGGGAGTGTGCTAAAAAACGCAGGCGTGTCAGGTAAAAACGCAGGCGTGCCTGGGGAAATGGGGGAGTGGCTGCCTGAACGCAGGGCGTGTTTGTGACGTCAAAGCAGGAACTAAACAGACTGAAGTGATCGCAAGGTAGGAGTAGGTTTGGAGCTACTCAGAAACGGCATGAACATTTTTTCGAGCAGTTCTGCTAACCCTTCGGTCGCACTTCTGTTAAGCTAAGATACACTCCCAGAGGGCGGCGGTTTAGCGTTTGCACTGCTGCTAAAAGCAGCTAGCGAGCGATCAACTCGGAATGAGGGCCATTATTACCGTTGCCCCATCAGTACATACATATTTTTATTTTATTTTTTGCAGTCTTACTTTTCAGCAATTTCCACGGTGACATGAGAACATCTAACCTTTTTGTTTTTCCGTACGTTGAAGCAACGGTTCAAACTTCTTCACCAGCAGATTTGTGTTTCTGAGAATAAAACTGTACAACTGCTGTTAAAAGGCCTACGCTATTCATGTCTGGGCTCTCGTCCAAAGTGAGACGAAAAACTTCACATTTGTCCTAGATCAGTATTCAACTGTTCATCTGTATCTTCACCAGTCAGGTCACATATACGGTGCTGAACAGCTCATGCTGAAAGCGGTATAACCCGAATTTGAGCGTTTGTAATTTTCGCTTGAAAAGTTTTGAAAAAGATCTTCACTACCTCGTAAAAAGGTGTCTTACAAAAAAATCGCCATCGGTAAGAGGCTTTCCTGTTCTTGCCATACACATACAGATGTGGACATGCTGGGCGTTACCGCGATGCATTCGTGGGAGCAATCAGGCTGGACCTATCTGTAGCAGCTGTGTAGCTAACTTTCAGAGGAATTTCACTATGTCTTATAAATGTAAGTACATTACTGGTTTTTCATAAGATGCAACACCCTGACTTAAATATCCATTTGTCTCTTCAACACCCGATTGTGTGCCTAATTCAGATCTGATGGCTGTGCTGCAAATTACACTGTCCTGCTATCAGGTAGTCGCCGCCCAGGGGGAGTGAAAATTCTCCCTGTGCAAGTGTGCGATTGCATGTGTATGCTGTGCAAAAATTCCCCTCAGTCAGCGGACAACTGCAAAACCATCTAATCTCTTTCCCATTCTGAACAGTGTGTGCAGTCTGTGTGTAGCTCAATATTTACTACTGCAGTGCGATACAAGCAGGCTGATCGGGGCCGGAGCTGACGTCACACATCCACCCTAAAAATGCTTCGGAACGCCTGCTGTTTTCCTGACACTCCCACAAAATGGCCATTGTCCACCCACAAACTTCCACCTCCTGTCAGCCACCATACGTACGCCGCGCGGTCAAAATTTTCGCACCATCCCGTAGTTGTTTGGTGATGGGCGTGCGCATTGCGGTGCATACGCAGGAGTTCGATAATCGCCCACTGCACGAAAACGCACAGCATCGATTAGGTCTGAATCAGGCCCTGTGATTGAACTTTCATGCTTCGTGTGGTAATGTTTTTGAACACTGGATGCGTGTTTCAGCAATAGACTCACAACACAAAGGGCAGATGATGGACTCACTTTGTTGCACAAGAACATACTTGTATCGCCATGCTTGCTGAAAGGGGCTTGAGGTTTTTTTAAACATTTTTTTGTGAATGGTGCAAGATATAAAAAAGGTGCAGACAAGAAACATTAATATAATTAGATGCGTAGCGAACAGATTTGGGCTGTTATATTCTTATTTGACCAATCTCCATAGAGTATTACAGCAATGAACTGCTTTGAGGGTCTAATCTTTGAGGGCTCAGAAGTCCTGCAGATTTATATTACTTGTTTCCATCAGTATAAGCCGGCACATGTCGGCAGCTGGTGTCCGCTCACTGTAATTCAAACTGACTTTGGAGGCAATTACAAAGGGCCTGGGCCATAACAGCTTCTGCAAGTGGTTTGTGGGGGACCAGTTACCAAAAAATTGTTGCAAACAAAATACAATATAAAAAGTTTTTTTTGTTTGGCATTCACTTTTATTTACAGCGTGTCGCCTCCTCAGGGATCTCGCTGGAGTGTCTGGTTCACTATATCTGAGGGGCTTCCTGGAAAATGATCCCAGTAGGATAATTGTGGATGCAGGCGGTCCAGGGATTTTAAAGAAAATAGACAGGGAGGTCATTTGATGGTAGCTGATAATTGAAAATTTTAGGGAAATTATATTTGAGGAGGTATACACCTGTATGTACCATCTATCCCCCTCCATCCCCACCCACACTCATCGAGCAGCCACGTAGCAACGCGGACATGCAACATGACGAACTGCCTGAGCGGCGGAGCTTGCAACGAGAGACATTGCAGAGTGCCCAAGTTGTCCTGAGCAGCGTGTGCCACCACGTGTTGTCGACCCCCCGCCCTATACTGTAAGATCTCACAAGCAGGGCCCTCCACCCTCCTAGTTCTCACTTTCCTTGTCACACTCACAGTCAGCGACTGTGATCCCTTCTGGTCATTCTCCCAGGCACAGGGTCATTGAGAGCTACTACTATTATTCGCCAAGTATAACATACTGTATCAGCACCTTACAAATATAAATGTAGCCCCCTTACACCCACTATGAACAAAAGCCACATACAAACAACTGCCATCCTCCATTCAACAAGACTGAAATGCCAAATATAAGAATCCCAGAGAGTGTCATTCATAGTCTTCAGGTCCACTATTAATCGCCACGTATAGCATACTGTATCAGCACCTTACAAATATAAATGTAGCCCCCTTACACCCACTATAAACAAAAGCCACATACAAACAACTGCCATCCTCCATTCAACAAGACTGAAATACCAAATATAAGAATCCCAGACAGTGTCATTCATAGTCTTCAGGTCCATTAGACCTTTTCCTAAGTAGTTTCAAAGCAGAAATCCCTCCAGCTGTAAATAAGCCCCAATATCTGCTACATTTGCTGGAATGGTGGTTCTGAAACCTCCGCTGAGCCAACCAAACAGAGCTCACTTTCATAGATGGAACAAACGCTAATGAATGGAAATGAGCATTTAATTTACTGCAATACCAGACTTAAATTATTTCATTCATTTTGATAATTTTATAGTGAAATGGTTAAATATAGAAATAAAAAGCTTTTCCTTTCACTCCCGAAACCCCATAAACACAGCTGCCTAATCCGAGAGCGCTTGCCTGCCCAATCCTGCGTTGGCTGGGAAATAACCAACTGCCCAAGTTGCTATGTTAATTGCAGGCTCATTTGCATTTAAATTACGGTTATTCTCTAATTACTGCTTCAGAGTGTGTTGCTGGATATGCGAGGGCGCTTCCTTTTCATTCTGTTATTAACCCAAATTCACAGCTACAAAGCCTGCAAAAGAAGCCGCTAGCCCTGGCTGCAGGGGAAGGGGGCACCGTTCAGGAGTGAGGTGAAGAGTGGCAGTGTGTGGGTGTCTGTGTACTGGAAGTGCACAGAGTACTGGAGAGAACACTGCATTCCATGTCTTTGGATTATGCGTAGCAGACTGCCCCTGATGTCGCAGTGCTTCGCAGTAGATCCTATTTGTGCAGTATCTACAGCTGATGATTCAATCTGGAGGTGCAGGGCCCTGTGGTCAGGGCAGCCATGGGGTGGGGGGGCCTGTGGGGACTGGTGTTCCGGGCCCTTACAGAGACGTGGGCCCACTCCTGGGTCCCACCACCAGTACCTGGAAAGTGAACAAGGATGTGAAACAACAGTGGGCCGATGCACAGGGAGGACTTCCTATAATAAGTCTTCCCTGCGCATCAGCTCTCTGAACCATTCCTGTAGGTCTGCAGTGCTCCACCTATATGTAATATCACAATGGGGGGGATGGGGCTGTCTTTTTTGTCCCGGGCCCTACAATTTCTGATGGCAGCCCTGCCTGCGATGACTGGTCAAGGGCTCACAGCACTAATTGTTCTTCTGCAGTGGACAGGAACATCATGGATATATTTCCATTAGTCACGTGTTGTCACGGCCCGGCATAGGAAGGTGCGGGATGGTAGGGGGGGTGGGGTGGGGGGGTGGCAGGACTGACCCGTCAGGGCATTCTGCCCCGAGGAAGAGTTTACCAGAACTCGAAACGCGTTGGAAGCCATTTGATCCATCTACCTGCATCCACATTTGGATGGTCCAGCTGCCGGTGTTTAGCCTGGAGGGAGTAAGGAGGAATTCCGGAGACTCCAATCTTTTGCTCTTTCTATTGCTCCATGCTGGGAGCTTGACACGGTATGGTTCCAATCATATACACATAAAGTGAAGGACCATACTTTTAATTGGATGGAAGAAAAATCCTTTTTATATGTTTTCTATCTTCTTGTTATATGAAATAAATTTGAACAAAAATTTTAAGAAAAATACTACACTATATGTCATCTTTTTTCCCTCTGTTTGCATGGACATATACCTATAAGGAATTTCAAGGTCTGAAGAATCTTGGAGGAAAGCAAGATTAAAGTTACTCCAGAGAAACCATCTGGGACACTTGCATAGGCTGGGAGCTGTGTCCTTGGCTCCGGGTTCCGGCGCCACCATCTTGGTTGTGGGCAAAAAGCCTGTCTTGCCCATACTTCTCTTATTTAAGTGATTCTTGCTGCCAATAGTATTGGGGCGGCTGGTATAAGACAGGAAGGCCTGGAGGAGGGAATTCGCCAGTGCAACGTCTCTCGCAAGTTATTGTGATTCTAGTTCTCTGTGCTCTTCTGCAGTATCTCTAGTACCGGGCTCCTGTTAGCTGCAGACAACCCACGAACCCTGTTACAGCTCCGAATCGCTCAACACAGACAGCCGTCACAGTTCCAACTACCAACCTGGCTACCTGCTCCCAGACGCCACAGTAACCTACCCACCGGGAACTTTCCACCAGCCCTGGGTTAGGGTATCCGGTGCCTCCCAGCTTCCTGTCGGCCTATAGTTTCTTGATTTCAAGTATTGGCTGTTGCAAACCTGTTAGCTTTACCCTATGTTATCAAAGCAATAAACCCATGCGCAAGACCTTCATCCGTCCCGCTCGTCTGTTATTTAAAGACCCAAGTGCCCACGAGCCTCTTGTACCAAATCCGGATCCTCAGGATTCCTCAGACGTGACACGTGTTCCTCACCTGGACCAGTCTGATCCGTACTGCCTTCACATACCCAGCATGCATTGCATTTTGCATGACGTTATTCTTATTTTGGTGGGACAAAAAAGGTTTTATGTTATTCCCCGTAGTTCTGATATTCCGAAGGATTAATGAGCCTAAATTCTAGAAGGATCAGAATTCTAACTAACACTAGACACTTTTGAGGGAGTTTCACGCAAACTTTTACTCCACCTGACCAGAGGGAGGCCAATTAGAATTTTTGTTCCGCACACTCTACTAAAAATAAAAAGTAGTACAGGATTGGATAAAGTAACACCAATCATCTTCTGCCTTTAATTCAAACTTCCCCAGGCAGTGGAACACAGTTACTCCTCTAATCATCGCTTCTAACAAGTGGAATTTGGCGTTTTTGTGGCCAGTAATAGATCACATTTTTTTAATGCGTGCAAGAATCCTGTGACTTAATTGTGATAGAAAAGTGGCCGGTGGGTACTCAAAGGCATAGTAATGTGATGTTTCTAGGGCTGCACCACAGCACCGCATCCCAGTTCTTTGAGGATGAGCTCCAGGTACAGCTTAGATTGGGAGTGTCAGTCTGGGACTGGGAGAGGGCACTGGCTGCGGGAAGACCTGTAACTTCTGCACAACCTCTTATTATCAATTCTGTCATTGGCTAGGGGTGTTTATCACCATCTGCATCCACAATGGTTCATTCAGTTGACCACTGGGGCCATTCACTCCTGTCAGGCTTTCAGAAGTTTGGCCTGGGGTGATTGGGCAGAGTTTCTGCAGAGGGACTTTCTAGGAGTTAGGGAACTTATTATAACTCCCTATATCTCATTTTCTCTGACGTCCTAGTGGATGCTGGGACTCCGTCAGGACCAAGGGGGATAGCGGCTCCGCAGGAGACAGGGCACAAAAGTAAAAGCTTTAGGATCAGGTGGTGTGCACTGGCTCCTCCCCCTATGACCCTCCTCCAAGCCTCAGTTAGGTTTTTGTGCCCGGCCGAGAAGGGTGCAATCTAGGTGGCTCTCATAAAGAGCTGCTTAGAGTAAAAGTTTTGATAGTTTTCTTATTTTCAGTGAGTCCTGCTGGCAACAGGCTCACTGCAACGAGGGACTTAGGGGAGAAGAAGTGAACTCACCTGCGTGCAGGATGGATTTGCTTCTTAGGCTACTGGACACTAGCTCCAGAGGGACGATCACAGGTACAGCCTGGATGGGTCACCGGAGCCGCGCCGCCGACCCCCTTGCAGATGCCGAAGTAAGAAGAGGTCCAGAAACTGGCGGCTGAAGGCTTTTCAGTCTTCATGAGGTAGCGCACAGCACTGCAGCTGTGCGCCATTGCTCTCAGCACACTTCACACCAGCGGTCACTGAAGGTGCAGGGCGCTGGGGGGGGCGCCCTGGGCAGCAATGTTAATACCTTTTCTGGCTAAAAAGAATACATCACATATAGTCCCTGAGGCTATATGGATGTATTTCACCCCTGCCAGGTCTCAGAAAAAACGGGAGAAGAGCCCGCCGGAATAGGGGGCGGGGCCTATCTCCTCAGCACACAGCGCCATTTTCCCTCACAGAACTGCTGGTGGGAAGGCTCCCAGGCTCTCCCCTGCACTGCACTACAGAAACAGGGTTAAAACAGAGAGGGGGGGCACTTATTTGGCGATATGATTATATATTAAGATGCTATAAGGGAAAACACTTATATAAAGGTTGTCCCTGTATAATTATAGCGTTTTGGTGTGTGCTGGCAAACTCTCCCTCTGTCTCCCCAAAGGGCTAGTGGGGTCCTGTCCTCTATCAGAGCATTCCCTGTGTGTGCTGTGTGTCGGTACGTGTGTGTCGACATGTATGAGGACGATGTTGGTGAGGAGGCGGAGCAATTGCCTGTAATGGTGATGTCACTCTCTAGGGAGTCGACACCGGAATGGATGGCTTATTTAAGGAATTACGTGATAATGTCAACACGCTTCAAGGTCGGTTGATGACATGAGATGGCCGGCAAACAAATTAGTACCTGTCCAGGCGTCTCAAACACCGTCAGGGGCTTTAAAACGCCCATTTACCTCAGTCAGTCGACATAGACACAGACACGGACACTGACTCCAGTGTCGACGGTGAAGAAACAAACGTATTTTCCTTTAGGGCCACACGTTACATGTTAAGGGCAATGAAGGAGGTGTTACATATTTCTGATACTACAAGTACCACAAAAAAGGGTATTATGTGGGTGTGAAAAAACTACATGTAGTTTTTCCTGAATCAGATAAATTAAATGAAGTGTGTGATGATGCGTGGGTTTCCCCCGATAGAAAATTATTGGCGGTATACCCTTTCCCGCCAGAAGTTAGGGCGCGTTGGGAAACACCCCTTAGGGTGGATAAGGCGCTCACACGCTTATCAAAACAAGTGGCGTTACCGTCTCCAGATACGGCCGCCCTCAAGGAGCCAGCTGATAGGAGGCTGGAAAATATCCTAAAAAGTATATACACACATACTGGTGTTATACTGCGACCAGCTATCGCCTCAGCCTGGATGTGCAGCGCTGGGGTGGCTTGGTCGGATTCCCTGACTGAAAATATTGATACCCTTGACAGGGACAGTATTTTATTGACTATAGAGCACAGAGAGATATTTGCACTCTGGCATCAAGAGTAAGTGCGATGTCCATATCTGCCAGAAGATGTTTATGGACACGACAGTGGTCAGGTGATGCAGATTCCAAACGGCACATGGAAGTATTGCCGTATAAAGGGGAGGAGTTATTTGGGGTCGGTCCATCGGACCTGGTGGCCACGGCAACAGCTGGAAAATCCACCTTTTTTACCCTAAGTCACATCTCAGCAGAAAAAGACACCGTCTTTTCAGCCTCAGTCCTTTCGTCCCCATAAGGGCAAGCGGGCAAAAGGCCAGTCATATCTGCCCAGGGATAGAGGAAAGGGAAGAAGACTGCAGCAGGCAGCCCATTCCCAGGAACAGAAGCCTTCCACCGCTTCTGCCAAATCCTCAGCATGACGCTGGGGCCGTACAGGACCCCTGGATCCTACAAGTAGTATCCCAGGGGTACAGATTGGAAATTCGAGACGTCTCCCCCTCGCAGGTTCCTGAAGTCTGCTTTACCAACGTCTCCCTCCGACAGGGAGCCAATATTGGAAACAATTCACAAGCTGTATTCCCAGCAGGTGATAATCAAAGTACTCCTCCTACAACAAGGAAAGGGGTATTATTCCACATTATATTGTGGTACTGAAGCCAGACGGCTCGGTGAGACCTATTCTAAATCTGAAATATTTGAACACTTACATACAAAGGTTCAAATCAAGATGGAGTCACTCAGAGCAGTGATAGCGAACCAGGAAGAAGGGGACTATATGGTGTCCCGGGACATCAGGGATGCTTCCTCCATGTCCCAATTTGCCCTTCTCACCTCAGGTTCGTGGTACAGAACTGTCACTATCAGTTTCAGACGATGCCGGTTGGATTGTCCACGGCACCCCGGGTCTTTACCAAGGTAATGGCCGAAATGATGATTCTTCTTCAAAGAAAATGGACGATATCCTGATAAGGGCAAGGTCCAGAGAACAGTTGGAGGTCGGAGTAGCACTATCTCAAGTAGTTCTACGACAGCATGGGTGGATTCTAAATATTCCAAAACCGCAGCTGTTTCCGACGACAATTTGCTGTTCCTAGGGATGATTCTGGACACAGTCCAGAAAAGGGTGTTTCTCCCGGAGAAGAAAGCAAGGGAGTTATCCGAGCTAGTCAGGAACCTCCTAAAACCAGGAAAAGTGTCAGTGCATCATTGCACAAGGGTCCTGGGAAAAATGGTGGCTTCTTACGAAGCGATTCCATTCGGCAGATTTCACGCAAGAACTTTTCAGTGGGATCTGCTGGAAAAATGGTCCGGATCGCATCTTCGGATGCATCAGCGGATAACCCTGTCTCCAAGGACAAGGGTGATTCTTCTGCGGTGGCTGCAGAGTGCTCATCTACTAAAGGGCCGCAGATTCGGCATTCAGGACTGGGTCCTGGTGACCACGGATGCCAGCCGGAGAGGCTGGGGAGCAGTCACACAGGGAAAAAATTTCCAGGGAGTGTGATCAAGTCTGGAGACTTCTCTCCACATAAAACAATGCTCTAAGCTTAGCAAGACCTCTGCTTCAAGGTCAGCCGGTATTGATCCAGTGGGACAACATCCCGGCAATCGCCCACGTAAACAGACAGGGCGGCACAAGAAGCAGGAGGGAAATGGCAGAAACTGCAAAGATTCTTCGCTGGGCGGAAAATCAGGGGATAGCACTGTCAGCAGTGTTCATTCCGGGAGTGGACAACTGGGAAGCAGACTTCCTCAGCAGGCACGACCTCCACCCGGGAGAGTGGGGACTTCATCGGGAAGTCTTCCACATGATTGTGAAACCGTTGGGAAAGACCAAAGGTGGACATGATGGCGTCCCGCCTGAACAAAAAACTGGACAGGTATTGCGCCAGGTCAAGAGACCCTCAGGCAATAGCTGTGGACGTTCTGGTAACACAGTGGGTGTACCAGTCGGTGTATGTGTTCCCTCCTCTGCTTCTCATACCCAAGGTACTGAGAATTATAAGACGTAGAGGAGTAAGAACTATACTCGTGGCTCCGGATTGGCCAAGAAGGACTTGGTACCCGGAACTTCAAGAATTGCTCACAGAGGACTCATGGCCTCTGCCGCTAAGAAGGGACTTGCTTCAGCAAGTACCATGTCTGTTCCAAGACTTACCGCGGCTGCGTTTGACGGCATGGCGGTGGAACGCCGGATCCTAAGGGAAAAAGGCATTCCGGAAGAGGTCATTCCTACCCTGGTCAAAGCCAGGAAGGAGGTGACCGCACAACATTATCACCACATGTGGCGAAAATATGTTGCGTGGTGTGAGGCCAGGAAGGCCCCACGAAGAAATTTCAACTCGGTCGATTCCTGCATTTCCTGCAAACAGGAGTGTCTATGGGCCTCAAATTGGGGTCCATTAAGGTTCAAATTTCGGCCCTGTCAATTTTCTTCCAGAAAGAATTGGCTTCACTTCCTGAAGTCCAGAAGTTTGTCAAGGGAGTACTGCATATACAACCCCCTTTTGTGCCTCCAGTGGCACTGTGGGATCTCAACGTAGTTCTGGGATTCCTCAAATCACATTTTAAACCGCTCAAATCTGTGGATTTGAAATATCTCACATGAAAAGTGACCATGCGGTTGGCCCTGGCCTCGGCCAGGCAAGTGTCAGAATTGGTGGCTTTGTCTCACAAAAGCCCATATCTGATTGTCCATTCGGACAGGGCAGAGCTGCGGACTCGTCCCCAGTTTCTCCCTAAGGTGGTGTCAGCGTTTCACCTGAACCAGTTTATTGTGGTACCTGCGGCTATTAGGGACTTGGAGGACTCCAAGTTGCTAGATGTTGTCAGGGCCCTGAAAATATAGGTTTCCAGGACGGCTGGAGTCAGGAAAACTGACTTGCTGTTATCCTGTATGCACCCAACAAACTGGGTGCTCTTGCTTCTAAGCAGACGATTGCTAGTTGGATGTGACGGAGTCCCAGCATCCACTAGGACGTCAGAGAAAATAAGAATTTACTTACCGATAATTCTATTTCTCGTAGTCCGTAGTGGATGCTGGGCGCCCATCCCAAGTGCGGATTGTCTGCAATACTTGTACATAGTTATTGTTACAAAAATCGGGTTATTATTGTTGTGAGCCATCTTTTCAGAGGCTCCGCTGTTATCATGCTGTTAACTGGGTTCAGATCACAGGTTGTACAGTGTGATTGGTGTGGCTGGTATGAGTCTTACCCGGGATTCAAAATCCTTCCTTATTGTGTACGCTCGTCCGGGCACAGTATCCTAACTGAGGCTTGGAGGAGGGTCATAGGGGGAGGAGCCAGTGCACACCACCTGATCCTAAAGCTTTTACTTTTGTGCCCTGTCTCCTGCGGAGCCGCTATCCCCCTTGGTCCTGACGGAGTCCCAGCATCCACTACGGACTACGAGAAATAGAATTATCGGTAAGTAAATTCTTATTTTCACCACCGTCAAATATATGTTATTATTACAGTGCATGTGGGTGTGTTCACCCCAACCAAGGCTGCTTATCAGAGGTAGTCACCCCCAACCAAGGCTGCTTATCAGAGTTGGTCACCCCCAACCAAGGTTGTTGTCAGAGGTTATCAGCCCCAACCAAGGTTGCTTATCTGAGGTGAACACCCCCAACCAAGCTGTTTGTCAGAGGTGGTCACCCCCAACCAAGGCTGCTTATCCAAGTTGATCATCCCCAACCAAGGCTGCTTGTCAGAAGTGGTCACCCCAAACCAGGGCTACTAATCAGAGTTGGTCACCCCCATCCAAGGCTGCTTATCAGATACAGTAGCCCCCAACCCAGACTGATTGTCAGAGGTCACCCCCAACCAAGGCTGCTTATATGAGGTGGTCACCCCCAACCAAGGCAGCTTGTCAGAGGTGGTCACCCCCAACCAAGGCTGCTTGTCAGAAGTGGTCACCCCCAACCAGGGCTGCTTATCAGAGTTGGTCACCCCCAACCAAGAAAGCTTGTCAGAGGTGGTCACTCCCAACCAATGCTGCTTGTCAGAGGTCACCCTGAACCAAGGCTGGTTATACGAGGTCGTCACCCCCAACCAAGGCAGCTTGTCAGAGGTGGTCACCCCTAACCAAGGTTGCTTATCAGAGGTGGTCACCCCCAACCAGGGCTGCTTATCAGAGGTGGTCACCCCTAACCGAGATTGCTTATCAGAGATGGACTCCCCTAACCAAGGTTGCTTATCAGAGGTGCTCACCCCCAATCAAGGCTGCTTATAAGAGGTGGTCACCCCCAACCAAGGCTGCTTATCAGAGGTGGTCACCCCCAACCAAGGCTGCTTATCAGAGGTGGTCACCCCTAACCAAAATTGCTTATCAGAGGTGGCCACCCCCAACCAAGACTGCTTATCAGCGGTGGTCACCCCTAACCAAGGTTGCTTATCAGAGGTGGTCAATCTTAATTTGAAAAGTTGTCAACAAATAATGCTATATATAATATTGTTATCATGTGGTTTTCATTACCATTAATGGTGGCATAAAATGCCCAGCTATTCCACCTACCCCTTCAGACAATAGGTCCACCTTGTTTTTGGGCTTCGTGCTAATGGGTTGGGCTTCTGTTGGAATTCACAGTTGCTTTTGCATCTTAGAGTTGGCAAAGCAATGGAGGAGAGATAGATACTTCACCTACTCTTTACTGTCAGTAAATTTACTGACATTGCCATCACGTGATCCCTCTTTGGAGGGATCACATGATGTGCTTGTGATGAGGAGGTGACCAGGGTCATTGAGTGAGAGGTCAGCAACGTAAGGGGTGGCTGCATTTTACACTGAAGCATTTTTAATCTGTTCTTGAATTTGCATTCACTTGACAAGAACTGGAGGCGGCTTTGAAGTGAGATCTCATTAAACACATCATACAGTAAGTGCTACATTTAATCTCAGCTGCTGCAGTCCTATGATGTAGAAGGACACGGGCAGAGTACAAAACGCAGGAGGAGATATTGATGGAAAATGAATATTCAGATCATGGGTAATCAGAGTTTAGGAATTGACGGCTAGAGGCTGCTGTCCTACCCATGTGATAACTGTGCTGCTATCCTGAAGCGTGGATATCTCAATACACTGTCACATGGGCAGCTAAGCAATACCCCCGTACCCTGGCAGGTGACACTGGTCCAGAGCAGTAAAGGTTCATTCTCTGTAGACATACACATGCATGAACCGGCCAGCTCGCTCTCACGGCCACTAATAGTGGCGGAAAGAAGTTTTTCTTTTTCTTTTTTTAATATTTTTTTTTTTTAACATTGGCCCTCATTCCGAGTTGTTCGCTCGCTAGCTGCTTTTAGCAGCATTGCACACGCTAAGCCGCCGCCTACTGGGAGTGAATCTTAGCTTAGCAGAATTGCGAATAGAATAGCGATTAGAAATTTCTTTGCAGTTTCCGAGTAGCTCGGGACTTACTCTGCCACTGCGATCAGTTCAGTCAGTTTCATTCCTGGTTTGACGTCACAAACACACCCAGCGTTTGCCCAGACACTCCCCCGTTTCTCCAGCCACTCCCGCGTTTTTTCCAGAAACGCCAGCGTTTTTTCACACACACCCATAAAACGGTCAGTTTCCGCCCAGAAACACCCACTTCCTGTAAATCACACTACGATCAGCAGAACGAAGAAAAATCTTCGTTAAGCCGTGAGTAAAATACCAAACTTTTGTGCTAATTTACTTGGCGCAGATGCACTGCGAACATCGCGCATGCGCAGTTTGCGACTTATCGCACCGATGCGAAGAAAAAGAACGAGCGAACAACTCGGAATGAGGGCCCTTGATCATAAAAATCTGCTTTATCCAGAATTTAAACATTTTTAAATATTTTTGATGATGTTTGTCCTTTTTTTGTCACGATACTTGTTCTACAGACTTCCACATCCAAAGTGTTTATCCAAAGGGTAAAATAAACACCTTGAACATTGATTATTTAATTCTTTAATCAACATTGAAGCAGTGTGAGTCTCAGAAGCCCGGTGAAGAGGTGATGTTCTGAGGCTCAGAGAATTTAGTTCTCCTACTATGGGCCTACAGTAATTCATGTTTGTACGTAAATGTAATTGGGATGTTCTAGGCTTTGGAGCTGCTAATGTCAGCCAGTGACGCTGCCGCCAGAAATGAAAAGAAATACCCACTGCAGCCATCGCAAACTCTTTCACAATTGCGTACATATTGGCAGCTTATATGCAAAAACGAGGAATATCGAGGTTAAGGGTTGGCCTATGGCTACGCAGACTGGACACAGCAGCAGCAGCGATGCAGGCGCCATGTTTTTGCAAACTTACTTAAATCGGATTTTGCGACCTACTCAGAGATAGGCATAAACACCATATAGCAAAGAGTATGTGCCCAGAAAGTGTAGATAAGTCATACTTACATAATCTTCCAGACCATCTGGAAGACTCCCGAATCTCGGACTCTGGAAAGAGCAGGCAAGCCTCCTGAAATCCATCGCTGCCGCCTGCTGACCGAGTGAAGTGAGCAATCCTGGATGGCTTGATGGTGCAATTCGTCCTGAACTGCACTATTGTAGCACCGTCCCCTGCTATTGTATCGCCTGCCTGCTGCCCCCTACCCTGGACCGTCCCACAGACCACTGCCCAGGAGTCGGCAAGTATGCAACAAGTAACTAGCTTGGCGTCTTTCAAATCCAAAATGAACAAGGCATACTTTAAACAATTTATTAGTGTGGGAAGTCTGCAGCTAGAGCGGCCTCGTCCGGACGCCGAAGGAGCGCAAGGAGCAAAAGAAGGATTTCTAAAGGGGAAAAGTTTCCAAATGTTTGATTTTTAGATCATTTGTCACCAGCTGATGAAGGATGCATAATTAGCATGTAACGAGCTGTAGTCTATCCCAAACAAAGGGGGTGATTCAGATCTGATCGCATGGCAATGCGCACGCGCGTCAGACATCAACAATGGGCATCGCCGGTCAGCGACGGGATGGTTCGAAAAATCCAATCGCAGGGGTGTTCGCAAGGTGATTGACAGGAAGAGGCCGTTTGTGGTTGGCAACTGAGCGTTTACTGAGAGTGTCCGGAAAAACGCAGGCGTGTCCAAGCGTTTTTAGGGAGGGAGTCTGCGTCAGCTCCGGTTAACTGGAAACCCCCCTCGAGTTTGTCTATGCCTGGGGCCCCACAATACTTAATCTAACCCTGAAAATGCATTTATGGTATGCCCCATGTGGTAACTACTACCTTTCTGGAAAAAAGACGTGCATGCACACTCAACAAAAGAAGTTGTGACCGAAAAAAAGCCGCAATTTGCGTTCACATACAACTCTGAATGAGTTCTATTGTGTACAGGACATAGCAGCCTATTGATACAGCTGGTGAAAGACAGATACACGGGTGAGCCTGCATACTACCACACAACACAAGGTATACTCATGTAACTCATTATCCACCAACATTATTCACATCCATACTCCGAATAATGAGGCCAGGAACCGAGCGCTGATTATCTGACTGGAACAGACTGCTGAAAACACGAGAAATAAACAAAAAAATATCTGAAAATCTCAAGCAATGTAAGAAATCCAAATTAAAATGCAATAACAATTGTCCATTAACCCGCCAGGCACAAGCTCACATGAATTCAAATAGAAATAGTTTGTATGATTGCCCATAAAATGTGGATATTTACCTGTGCAGCCGGAGGGCATACAATGCTGGCTGGCGTCTGGTGCAAAGATTAATACGATGTAAATACTGGCTGATTGACAAGGTAACTCAGTATGAGACTCCTTACTGGACGGGAGCAGACAGCTTGTATCTAGTACAGGGAAAAACACACTGAGAATATACTTCTATACAAAGTGCAGTTTCATTCACATCATCTCTAATCAATCACGTTATAATAGGCTGCTGATGAGGTGTTTCTTGGTGGATGTGAGAATGTAAATGAAAATTGATTTCCACCGGCCAGGTTGCATCTAGGGCTGTATACGAGCACATTGCAAGAACACTTAGGAAATCACTGCTGTCTTTTCTGATATACTGCACAGTGCTTATGTGATTGCTGATTCTATACATAGAGGGGTATTCGATTGAAGTCGGATAGACGGCAGTTTCCGTCTTTTTTAGGTCGGAACTCGGAAGAGGTTCCAACCTATTCAATGCTGGCTCTGTTTTCCGACAAGTCGGGAATTCCAACTTGTTGGAAAACACGTGGATTGGCGTATTAGCCGCAGATCCATGTGATTTGTTGGATTCCGCGGCCAGATCCGACTGGTTTTGGCCCTGGTTCCGACAATGTCAATTCGACTTTAAAAAAAATCAGATTGGCATTGTCGTGTACAACCAAATCCTGTCGGATTTAGACACTCGTTGAATACTCAGATGTCTGATCCTTTCCGTCGGAAAGGATCCGACATCTATTAAATACACCTCATTAGGTCCATGTCTCCCTTCAGTATTTAAGAGTTTCTTTCATTTGGAAATATGTGTGTACGGGCTTGATTATGTAGCAGAGTTTCTGTACACACCAGCGGGTGCTCTGAGACAACAAACAGTCCGGTTAATTAACCAGTGGAGGGATTACTGTAGATAAAGTAGGTACAGCCGTACTCACTGTTATACACACTGGTAAATGAAGCGAAGATTGAGCTGGTGAGTTTATGAAGGTAGCAGTGCACTATCACTGGAAAGCGTTTGGAAGGCGAATACTCGCAGGTCTCGGCAGCTTAGTGGAAGACTACTGTCTATAACACAGTGACACGATCATACATACCCACTTTTAAAGTCTCCTCTCCGAGAAAAGCCCGGAGAGGAGATGCTGCAGGCCACATTAGGTGGACCGGGCTGTCACATTACTAGGCCCCACGCCTGTCCTGGCAAAATGCTGCGATTCACGGGTCTACAGTGAGGGATGGGGCTAAATTATACTATTTGTGTCATTGAGCCTTGCCCCCTCTAGACGGAGCCCATGAAGAAGTGGGCGGGATGCGTGAGATCCGACCACTCTTCTGTGGGCACAGGGGACTACCGGAAAAGTCTATAATGGATTGATGTCCACCAGTCTGTGGATTTTAACGGCGGAACTAATCTACGTCAGGGAATCGGAGACTCGCCCGCTCGATGTACAGAATGGCCACACATAAGTTGTGGGAAGCAACATTACATGGAAACCGCACCTGTCGTAATAAGAGACCTCTCTGAGGTAACGTCTGCTGCTTGAACAACGTTGACTTTGGGTGATGGCTCCTGCTGAACTGGTCGTGGAATATGCAGCTGATCGCCTGTAACATTCCATTATGCCAAGCAGACTTTCCCTCTGGTTCCATGTAGCCTGACACCCACAGTCAGCTTTAGTGATTGCTAACACTGACCTAGTCAATGCTAGAAGACCCCACCATCTCCTATGCTAGCAGAAGGCCATGCCATGGGTGTACTTGTATATTATAAATAAACTACTGTACACAGTTTCTCAGTGAAAAGAATGGAGAGGGCTAGTGGAACCAATCAGCGTCTGCGTCTCATTTTATACAAGTACTTGATAAATGCTACCTCATAGCTGAGTGGTTGCCATGGCCAACCTCTCCACTTCTCCACTCTTTTCACTGTTTGTTATATTGGGCCATGGTAGCGAATGCCACTATGGGCTGCATACATGTGTTTGTTTTTTTATGCAGAGAGAGATGCAAAGGATCTGTGTGTGCAGATAGACACGCATATGCATTAAAGAAGCTGTGTCCAGTCTTGTAAGTTGAGTAATTGCATAAGCAATCACTTTACATGTCCTGTTTTTTATGATTGTTATCCCTGATGATGTCGATTAGACGAAACGCGTAGGATCTGTCAGCCATGAGTTGGCAAACCAGTCTGTGAGGATTCTCCCTTCTTGAGCTCAAACCTTGTTAAGGTGAGGGGTTTATTGTCTTAGGACCCCGGATAATAAGTGCCATTGAAATTCTCCAACTAGCAACCTATTTGGATTTGTTTTGGAAGAATTTGCATGGATACTGGATCATCACTGATTGTCCTTTGGAGGGTTCCATATCTATACAAACTTATAAGGATAATTCTTCTATATCCGAATTCTGCACTTTTAGTTGACCTATGAGGTCTGCTTCTGTATGAATTTGCTGATTCCATCATTCATATGAATTTCACGTACATTGGAGTTTTATGAAATCTGAGTAGTTGACTCACGAGGCTGGATTGATGCTGCCACAATATGTTTTAGTGGTGTTGGAATTCTTCTTTTGAGTACCCCTGATTGACTGTCTGGGTTCATTCTATTTTGTTGACATTACTTACCAAAGATCAGAGACGCACCCCTGATGAAGTCTTGACATATGACGAAACGCGTTGGTTTACCGTTCTATTTTTTTCTGATGTTATCTCCGAATACTTAATAAGGAAGAATAAGGACACAGCAGAAAACTTACCTTCACTCTTCTGCAACTTATTGATTGATTAACATAGGATAAACACATCTTGTTGTCTACGTAATGTGATGGACATTAATTGTGCTTTTGTACTTTTTTAATATACTTTTATGAAGGAACAGTTAATTTTTATGCTTTAAAGCTTGTTCACCTTAAACTGTGAAACTTTCCAAGGTACTTTTAAGTATTAGGGGTTGATATAATCCCTGGGCGCCAATTCCTCTAATTGTCACTTCATATATATATATATATATATATATAGAGTACATGAAATATAGGCCCTCATTCCGAGTTGTTCGCTCGGTATTTTTCATCGCATCGCAGTGAAAATCCGCTTAGTACGCATGCGCAATGTTCGCACTGCGACTGCGCCAAGTAACTTTACTATGATGAAAGTATTTTTACTCACGGCTTTTTCTTCGCTCCGGCGATCGTAATGTGATTGACAGGAAATGGGTGTTACTGGGCGGAAACACGGCGTTTCAGGGGCGTGTGGATGAAAACGCTACCGTTTCCGGAAAAAACGCAGGAGTGGCCGGAGAAACGGTGGGAGTGCCTGGGCGAACGCTGGGTGTGTTTGTGACGTCAACCAGGAACGACAAGCACTGAAATGATCGCACAGGCAGAGTAAGTCTGGAGCTACTCTGAAACTGCTAACTCGTTTGTAATCGCAATATTGCGCGTACGTCGGTCGCAATTTTAAGAAGCTAAGATTCACTCCCAGTAGGCGGCGGCTTAGCGTGTGTAACTCTGCTACATTCGCCTTGCGAGCGAACAACTCGGAATGAGGGCCATAGTATATAGTATTAGCGACACTCACGGACTTGTAAAAATAAGCTCAGGTCGACACACCTGTCTTCTTTCAACGTTTTGGTTTATTTCAACCTTTGTCATTCCTGACGAGGTTTGAAATAAAACGAAACGTTGAAAGAAGCTATATTGCTTCTGCTGTGGAGGGCGAGGTGGAATTTATTGTGCGGGAGTGCTGAGCATCTGCTTTGTATATAATAGAATTTATCCAAACTACTCGATACTCCCCTAGATCAAATGGTACAGCGTGTATCATATATATATATATATATATATATATATATATGTATATATTGAACTTTTAAATTTAGACCTTAGGTCCCCCCTGTCTTAAGTACCCCGGGCCCCCCAATGCCTTAATCCAGCTCTGACTAAGGTGGCTATTCAGATGAACGGAGATGTTCTGTCTTTTAGGCGTCTTGTAGGAGTTGCAGTGCCATTTCTAGGGCTGGACGAGCGAGGGCGCACGGCAACTGTATGTTACAGTATGTTGGACAAGTCGGAATTGCTGACTTGTCGGAAAAAAAGCAACCTCATTGAATAGGTCGGAACAGTTTCCGGCCTAAAAAAGACGGAAACTGCCGTCTTGTCGCCAGTTCCCGACTGCTATTGACTACACCCCTATGTCGGTGAAAAGTAGACTTTTCCTGCAAGGCCTCACCTATTGCAGCAAAGCCACACACATAACAACAACACCCCACTTTTTATTTGTATATGGTGGGGGGGCGCATTTTTTTAGTGTTCGCACTGGTAGCCAAATTGTCTAGATACAGCCCTGGAGTGTCGCTGGCATGCCACAGGATTAGTAGTAAAGCAACGCATGGCTTCCGTATATTGACCACTAGTACCAGGACTGACTGCGGGAACTTCAGATGGTGTTGGTGCACAGAGCCCTACTGCCTTCTAGGGCAATTGCTGTCACACATGTGCACTAACACTTTCTATCTACCCCCAGTATAAATGGATCTGCCACCACAATATAAGGCTAGTCCCATACTGAACGTGCGTGGGGCCACTGTGTATTGTCATGAATAAAGCCCTTAGGGAGGTCTAAAGACACATTGAAAACACCATGAATTGCCGCATCCACAATTCTATGGCTTCAGCTGTGATTAATGAAACTCTGGCTCTTTCATCTGTTTATCCTTGTCTGAACGTATTTAGCAATATCACAAACACTGGCTGCAAAATGATGAAATGCAGCCTGTGATTTGGATAGAAAACAATACACTGATTAAAGGCACACTCTGTAAGAATGGTTGATTAAAAAGCTGGAGGAGAGGAATGTATTCATAGGTTATATGGTAGGCAGGAATAAACAAGATGTGTCAATATATATTATATAAGAAGAGAATGGCGGACCACAGGTGCTATGAAAGCATCTTTATATACAAATAAACCTAGATCTCAGAGCTTGCCACTGTGAGGAAAAAGCTTCATTATCTAGATGAGGAAATTGTGAAAGCAGGTATGCGTTGTTATTATTATACATGTATGTGGGATAGGACGGACGTCAACTTGGTAAAAGTTTGTTTATATTTTGCAATGTGTAGAATTTTGATAAAGTAAAAAGATTAATATAGACTGCCCCATTAGGGAGATCTGTGCCTCTGAGGAAGCTGTAGCACTATTAACGAAACGCGTCAGTTCTATGCCTTATACCCTTTGGGAATGGTCATACCGGCTAGTAATGCTATTTGTGTGACTTGAACATTTGGACTATTATGTACAACCCTGAGATTTTTAGACCTAATTTCAGGATGGAAATCTGTATTGACACCTACAACTTTTTTGGCTGATCTGTGAACTTTTATTGATCCTTGCTGTCCAATTGGTCACATTAACAGACTGTTTACAGTAAGACTGGTCTTCTTCGAACTTAATTTTGTGGCATACAGTATGCAACTAATCAGGGCCGGCTCCAGGCCTACTAGCACCCTGAGCGAGAAAATGTAAAAGCGCCCCCCCCCCCATGCGCGCGCCGAAGGCGCGCGCGCTCCCGGAAAAGTGGGTGTGGCCTCTGGAAAAGTGGGCGTGGCCTCATAACTTCATATCATCAAACTATAAACATATTTTCACACAATTAGCAGCCTTACACATAGCCACGGTAGTGTTCCTTACACACAATGTCTCCAGTATAGTGCCAGCTACACATGACATGCCCCGCAGCAGTGCCAGCTACACATGACATGCCCCGCAGCAGTGCTAGCTACACATGACATGCCCCGCAGCAGTGCCAGCTACACATGACATGCCCCGCAGCAGTGCCAGCTACACATGATAGTGTTCACTTTTTAGGGCATGGTGCTGATCACAGGGAGGGCACATTTTTAAGTTAGGAGGGCAAAATGATGTACATACTGCTTGTTGTTCCCATACCTATATGTCAAAGAATGGACAGTGCGCGCCGAAGGCGCGCACCAAAAATTAAGGGGAGTTACTTCGTGGGGAAGGTACGTGGCCACATAATAGTGGCAATTTGCATTACACCACACAGTAGTGCAGCTAATACACACTGCACCAGGTAGAACCTCCTATACACTTTGCGCCAGGCACAGCACTGAGACACATTGCCTAGCCACAGACGCCTAGCGGGAACACTACATGACACGCCCCCCAGCAGTGCCAGCTACACGTGACATGCCCCCCAGCAGTGCCAGCTACACGCGACAAGTCCCCCAGCAGTGCCAGCTACACGCGACAAGCCCCCCAGCAGTGCCAGCTACACGCGACAAGCCCCCCAGCAGTGCCAGCTACACGCGACAAGCCCCCCAGCAGTGCCAGCTACACGCGACATGCCCCCCAGCAGTGCCAGCTACACGCGACATGCCCCCCAGCAGTGCCAGCTACACGCGACATGCCCCCCAGCAGTGCCAGCTACACGCGACATGCTCCCCAGCAGTGCCAGCTACACGCGACATGCCCCCCCCAGCAGTGCCAGCTACATAAATGGCCACAGAGTGCCAGATACATAAGTGCCCACACAGTGCCAGATATAAAAATGCCCACACAGTGCCAGATATGTCCCCACAGTGCCATATATAAAATTGCCCCCACAGGGCCAGATACATAAATGCCCCCAGTGCCAGATACATAAATGCCCACACATTGCCAGATGCATAAATGCCCCCAGTGCCAGATGCATTATTGCCCCCCACAGTGTCAGATACATTAATGCCCCCAGTGCCAGATATGCCCCCACAGTGCCAGATATGCCCCCACAGTGCCAGATATGCCCCCACAGTGCCAGATATGCCCCCACAGTGCCAGATATGCCCCAGTGCCAGATATGCCCCCACAGTGCCAGATAAATAAATGCCCCCCACAGTGCCAGATAAATAAGTGCCCCCACAGTGCAGATATACCCCCACAGTGCCAGATACATAAATACCCCCACAGTGCCAGATACAGAAATGCCCCCACAGTGCCAGATACATACATGCCCCCACAGTGCCAGATACATACATGCCCCCACAGTGCCAGATACATACATGCCCCCACAGTGCAGATACATAAATGCCCCCACAGCGCAGATATGCCCCCACAGTGCCAGAAATGCCCCCACAGTGCCAGATACATTAATGCCCCCTCACAGTGCACAGATAAATGCCCCCCCCCCCCCCCCGCAGTGCCAGATAAATGAATGCCCCCCACAGTGCCAGATAAATGCCCCCACAGTGCCAGAAACATAAATGCCCCCACAGTGCAAGATTCATAAATGCCCCCACAGTGCAGATATGACCCCACAGCGACAGATATGCCCCCACACTGTGCCAGTGCCCCCACAGTGCAGATATGCCCCCACACAGTGCCAGTGCCCCCACAGTGCAGATATGCCCCCACACAGTGCCAATGCCCCCACATAGTGCCAGTGCCCCCACAGTGCAAGATTCATAAATGCCCCCACAGTGCAGATATGACCCCACAGCGACAGATATGCCCCCACACTGTGCCAGTGCCCCCACAGTGCAGATATGCCCCCACACAGTGCCATTGCCCCCACAGTGCAGATATGCCCCCACACAGTGCCAATGCCCCCACATAGTGCCAGTGCCCCCACACAGTGCCAGTGCCCCCACACAGTGCCCGGCCCCGACGATCCCAACATACCTGCGGCGACGCTGGGAGGGGACGTGCTGCTGTTGAGCCTGAGGGCCACCGACTGTTCCCGGCCGCTTGGTGCGCGCTGCGCGGCGTCTGACGTCAGACGCCGGCGCCGCGCCGCGCAGCGCAGCGCACAGTTTTGAAAGGCCGGGGACGGCGGGGAGAGCTGCCTGCAGTGTACAGGGCCGGCTCCAGGTAAGACTATGGCGGCGCCAGCGCGCGGCGCCCATTAAGGGTGGCGCCCCGCGCGGCCGCTCTAGTCGAACGTGCCTAGAGCCGGCCCTGCAACTAATATATGGTGGCTTACAGTATGACTGTGGTACTTGGTTTACTACATTTGAGCAGTTATAATCATTACGCAGTTAACTTTTGTACTATATCGTACTTTGAAGTCTATGTAATTATTTCCAGTTGATTTTAACTTAGCGAGGGTATAATAATAACCTGATTTGTGTGCAAAGGTTCACGCAATGCATATTTTACTAATACCCACTTTTATCTTCCAATACCCATTTTTTTTATTTTGTTCATTGCTACAAGCTCCAACACACACACACACACACTGACACTGGGGTCACCACAAGAGACAATTTTCAAATTTTGGGCATGCTGGGACAAGTAGAAACAAAAACATCTCAACACATACCCTCGTTCTCCTATTTATTGCTCACCTATGTTCAGGGGTTCTCTTTACAGCTTGATATATATCCCCCATAAGGAGAATAACCTAATTCCGTGATTCAGAGGTGCACACAATTGCATGTACAGGGTGAGTGCAAAAATATGCTACTGTGTCAGACTTCTACTCGGGGTCACCCACCCTGGGAGTGTCACATACTTAATTAACCAGAAACATCAGTCGCACATCAACACGTCATCGACCGACTGAGCAAGTTTGTGACTCTGAGACTGAAGGGTTTATGTAATAGCCTGTGAGCTGCGTAATTCTGGCAAGTCTGCCCATATTTTTAAGGCGCCAATCATTTAAAAGGCAGAACCGGGTTGGTTTTGCAGGCTGTTACATGAGCCCCGGAGTCTCTCACGTAAGACGCCTGGCGTTCTCCTGCTGTGAATTAATTTGCAGTGGCTGACTTAGGCACGTGCAGAACATGGTCTTGCCAAGTCTGCGTTTTTCTCCCCTTCACCCCATTACGTGTTTAGTATTTAATACCAGTGCTTGAGATGCTGGTGGTCACATGACCGAAATGAGCATTCCGTACAATGAAGATCACGACTGTCGATGGGGTAAGTATTTCTACCCTCCCCTACCCTAACCTTCTAGGGGTGGCGCTATGGCTAACCCTCCAGGGTTTTGGGTATGGCTAATGCTCTGGAGGTGTTGGCTACGGCTAAACCTCGGGGGGGTGACGGTTATGGCTAACCACCCCCCTAGTGCCTAACCCTAACCCCCCCAGTGCCTAACATTAACCCTCCCCCTGGGCCCTAACCCCCACCCTGATACTCACCTTTGGGATGTCAGCTGTTGGTGTTCTGGCGCCGGTCTCCTGAGTGTTGTTGGGATTCCGGCATCGGTCACATGACCTCCTGCAACCCGGCCGCCGGAATGCTGAATGCATCCCCCCATTACCTGCCCAAGACGCTGACTACAGTACCACTCACCTTGTGGATAAATTCTCTGTGAATGCTCTTTCTCAAGACCACCGCGTGCGCAGAATGGCTTTGGCGCATTCGCAGTATCGAAACATCTGCGTCCGACATCAACACTGCGTTAGAATCAGGCCCTGCATTACTGCGCTATTATTCACCCACTCACATAGCAATGATGGGGCACAGCACCCTCTCCATAAATCACGTCTGAGAGCGTATTCATAAATCATGTGCCTAAAAAAAATAATAATTGTTTCTCGACGGGCGCTTTAAATTTCAGTTATTTGGGGAGAATTCAATCCGCACTTTTTACCTCATGAATTCAGCATTTATTCCGGGTTGTGACAATACCGTGTGATATAAAACAAAACAACAAAATCCTCACAGTAATCTCTATAAAGCAGCATCATTAGAACAAAACAAAAAAAAGGTGATTTGCTGTAATATATTGCTTTATCACCTAATCCTGGCGCACTCCTTTCATCAGACAGACAGTCAGTGATTTATGGAGGAGGAGGAAGAGGATGGAAGGGTATAATAAGATTGTACAGTATGATTATGATAATGCGGACACAACCTACATGGGTTTCGGAGCAGCAGCCATTGAACTGTAACTACACAGAGGATTTCCGATGCTGAACAGTTGTCTTAAATTGCTGATAAAGCCATGGGTGTTCTCTAATCTCTTATTTGTTAATAGTGTCTTTAAGGGGGAGATCATCTTTGTTCTTCAGTTACCATGACAGAAAGGGATATATTATTTCCAGTAATTGTTTTTCTTTCACCCCCGATGACCACATAGAAAGCCGGGATAATGTGGTAGATAATTGTACAATACAAAACCCACTTCATTTGTTTTCCAAGCTAGTTACCAAGTCAGAAAGAAAAGTCAATATTTCTTCCCAAAAGAGCTCGGCGCGGATCGTTGCGATGCTGTATACGCGGCAAAGGTCATCTTCTGTCACCGCAGAGCAGCCTGTTCCACATTGTTTCAGTTATTTACCTGTATGAATCCAACTCGGGCTGTTAGTGTGTATTGGCCTGATTCAGAGGTAGATGGACCCAAAGCCCACGGCTTGTGGACATCTCCGATCGGTTATAGATCTGCGCATACGCAGGACCAGCACTGCACAGGTGCAGATCAGTGTGTGAAATGACGGGCGCAGGGCCCCCTAAGCCGCAAGACGACCATTTTACAAGAATGGGGGGGGGGGGGGCATGTCGGGACCATTTTGTATGTGTGGTGAGGCAGATTTCCTGGCCCCTGCTGAGAGATTACACTGGCCATCCTGAGTAACCTGAGGGTCCTCGTAGAGTGATCTGATGCTGTCTTCGGAAGCAGCAGCGGATCAGAGAAGCTGCCAGGAGGAATCTATTTATACAAGATGCCTCCTACAGCATCCTGAGTCTTGCATCTATCAATCAGGGTGCTTGGCATATCTCTAGGATCATCTCTCATGTTGGTGGTGTATGGGTGCCGCCATCTTGTTTCCTGTCAGCAGCCAGAAGCTGCTATATTATCAGCTGACCCAAGGAGCCTTTCATTCTGTGCACTTCAGTCTGCATGTACCAATATCCATTCTACATAGTGCACTTCAGTCTGCAAGTACCAGTATCCGTTCTACGTAGTGCACTTCAGTCTGCAAGAATCAGTATCCATTCTACGTAGTGCACTTCAGTCTGCAAGTACCGGTATCCATTCTACGTAGTGCACTTCAGTCTGCAAGAACCAGTATCCATTCTACGTAGTGCACTTCAGTCTGCAAGTATCAGTATCCATTCTACGTAGTGCACTTTAGTCTGCAAGTATCAGCATCCATTCTACATAGTGCACTTCAGTCTGCAAGAACCAGTATCCATTCTACGTAGTTCACTTCAGTCTGCAAGTACCAGCATCCATTCTACATAGCGCACTTCAGTCTGCAAGTACCAGCATCCATTCTACGTAGTGCACTTCAGTCTGCATGTACCAATATCCATTCTACATAGTGCACTTCAGTCTGCAAGTACCAGTATCCGTTCTACATAGTGCACTTCAGTCTGCAAGAACCAGTATCCATTCTACGTAGTGCACTTCAGTCTGCAAGTACCAGTATCCATTCTACGTAGTGCACTTCAGTCTGCAAGAACCAGTATCCATTCTACGTAGTGCACTTCAGTCTGCAAGTATCAGTATCCATTCTACGTAGTGCACTTCAGTCTGCAAGTATCAGCATCCATTCTACATAGTGCACTTCAGTCTGCAAGAACCAGTATCCATTCTACGTAGTTCACTTCAGTCTGCAAGTACCAGCATCCATTCTATATAGCGCACTTCAGTCTGCAAGTACCAGCATCCATTCTACGTAGTGCACTTCAGTCTGCAAGTACCAGTATCCATTCTACGTAGTGCACTTCAATCTGCAAGTACCAGTATTCATTCTACATAGTTCAATCTGCAAGTACCAGTATTCATTCTACATAGTGCACTTCAGTCTGCAAGAACCAGTATCCATTCTACGTAGTACACTTCAGTCTGCAAGTATCAGCATCCATTCTACATAGTGCACTTCAGTCTGCAAGTACCAGTATCCATTCTACGTAGTTCACTTCAGTCTGCAAGTACCAGCATCCATTCTACATAGCGCACTTCAGTCTGCAAGTACCAGCATCCATTCTACGTAGTTCACTTCAGTCTGCAAGTATCAGCATCCATTCTACATAGCGCACTTCAGTCTGCAAGTACCAGTATCCATTCTACGTAGTGCACTTCAGTCTGTAAGTACCAGTATCCATTCTACGTAGCATGCTTCAGTCTGCAAGTACCAGCATCCATTTTACATAGTGCACTTCAGTCTGCATGTACCAATATCCATTCTACATAGTGCACTTCAGTCTGCAAGTACCAGTATCCGTTCTACGTAGTGCACTTCAGTCTGCAAGTACCAGCATCCATTCTACGTAGTTCACTTCAGTCTGCAAGTATCAGCATCCATTCTACATAGTGCACTTCAGTCTGCAAGTACCAGCATCCATTCTACGTAGTGCACTTCAGTCTGTAAGTACCAGTATCCTTTCTACGTAGCATGCTTCAGTCTGCAAGTATATATATATATATATATATATATTGGTAGATGCTCAATTAGCTTAGTGATATCATTCAGGTGCTCGAAAGGGAGGAGTATTGCTAAGCAAGAAAAAAAGGCATTTATTTCCCCCAGCACCCTGAATGATAACCGTAACCAGATATAAATTCCACATAATAATAGAATTCAGAGATCTTCGTTACACATATTTGCGCAAATGTGTGAATAAGCCCCAAAGCCGCATCAAGGCGTCTCTGTATATTTGGGGTCCCTAGCGCTATATCTAGGTGCAGGGTGTGGCACCCCAAAACACCAGCATAAGCCAGAAAGCCCAGCGTAGCATACCAGTTAAAAAAAAACTATAGTGTTAATAAATTAGTATTTAGGAAGCCGAAGCTATAGAGAAAGTGATACAAAAATGAAATGCAATTAAAATAGAGAAATAGTGTAAAAAAATTAATAAGTGAAAAGTGTTAATAGAATGTAAAGGTATGCCACACTAAGGCCATCCAGCTCAACCAGTCCAGAGGCACCACACCTCACACCTCCATTACCCCAATCTGGGTCTAAAGGTGTGTACACTAGAGATGTGCACCGGAAATTTTTCGGGTTTTGTGTTTTGGTTTAGGGTTCGGTTCCGTGGCCGTGTTTTGGGTTCGAACGCGTTTTGGCAAAACCTCACCGAATTTTTTTTGTCGGATTCGGGTGTTTTTTTTAAAAAAACCCTAAAAAACAGTTTAAATCATAGAATTTGGGGGTCATTTTGATCCCAAAGTATTATTAACCTCAATAACCATAATTTCCACTCATTTTCAGTCTATTCTGAACACCTCACACCTCACAATATTATTTTTAGTCCTAAAATTTGCACCGAGGTCGCTGGATGACTAAGCTCAGCGACCCAAGTGGCCGACACAAACACCTGGCCCATCTAGGAGTGGCACTGCAGTGTCACGCAGGATGGCCCTTCCAAAAAACACTCCCCAAACAGCACATGACGCAAACAAAAATGGAAGAAAAAAGAGGTGCAAGATGGAATTGTCCTTGGGCCCTCCCACCCACCCTTATGTTGTATAAACAGGACATGCACACTTTAACCAACCCATCATTTCAGTGACAGGGTCTGCCACACGACTGTGACTGAAATGACGGGTTGGTTTGGACCCCCACCAAAAAAGAAGCAATTAATCTCTCCTTGCACAAACTGGCTCTACAGAGGCAAGATGTCCACCTCATCATCATCCTCCGATTCATCACCGTGTACATCCCCCTCCTCACAGATTATCAATTCGTCCCCACTGGAATCCACCATCACAGCTCCCTGTGTACTTTGTGGAGGCAATTGCTGCTGGTGAATGTCTCCATGGAGGAATTGATTATAATTCATTTTAATGAACATCATCTTCTCCACATTTTCTGGAAGTAACCTCGTACGCCGATTGCTGACAAGGTGAGCGGCGGCACTAAACACTCTTTCGGAGTACACACTTGTGGGAGGGCAACTTAGGTAGAATAAAGCCAGTTTGTGCAAGGGCCTCCAAATTGCCTCTTTTTCCTGCCAGTATACGTACGGACTGTCTGACGTGCCTACTTGGATGCGGTCACTCATATAATCCTCCACCATTCTTTCAAAGGAGAGAGAATCATATGCAGTGCCAGTAGACGACATGTCCGTAATCGTTGGCAGGTCCTTCAGTCCGGACCAGATGTCAGCATCAGCAGTCGCTCCAGACTGCCCTGCATCACCGCCAGCGGGTGGGCTCGGAATTCTGAGCCTTTTCCTCGCACCCCCAGTTGCGGGAGAATGTGAAGGAGGAGATGTTGACAGGTCGCATTCCACTTGACTTGATAATTTTCTCACCAGCAGTTCTTTGAACCCCTGCAGACTTGTGTCTGCCGGAAAGAGAGATCCAAGGTAGGTTTCAAATCTAGGATCGAGCACGGTGGCCAAAATGTAGTGCTCTGATTTCAACAGATTGACCACCCGTGAATCCTTGTTAAGCGAATTAAGGGCTCCATCCACAAGTCCCACATGCCTAGCGGAATCGCTCAGTGTTAGCTCCTCCTTCAATGTCTCCAGCTTCTTCTGCAAAAGCCTGATGAGGGGAATGACCTGACTCAGGCTGGCAGTGTCTGAACTGACTTCACGTGTTGCAAGTTCAAAAGGTTGCAGAACCTTGCACAACGTTGAAATCATTCTCCACTGCGCTTGAGACAGGTGCATTCCACCTCCTATATCGTGGTCAGTTGTATAGGCTTGAATGGCCTTTTGTTGCTCCTCCAACCTCTGAAGCATATAGAGGGTTGAATTCCACCTCGTTACCACTTCTTGCTTCAGATGATGGCAGGGCAGGTTCAGGCGTTTTTGGTGTTGCTCCAGTCTTCTGTACTTGGTGCCTGTACGCCGAAAGTGTCCCGCAATTCTTCTGGCCACCGACAGCATCTCTTGCACGCCCCTGTCGTTTTTTAAAAAATTCTGCACCACCAAATTCAAGGTATGTGCAAAACATGGGACGTGCTGGAATTTGCCCAGATTTAATGCACACACAATATTGCTGGCGTTGTCCGATGCCACAAATCCACAGGAGAGTCCAATTGGGGTAAGCCATTCCGCGATGATCTTCCTCAGTTGCTGTAAGAGGTTGTCAGCTGTGTGCGTATTCTGGAAACCGGTGATACCACGCGTAGCCTGCCTAGGAAAGAGTTGGCGTTTGCGAGATGCTGCTACTGGTGCCGCCGCTGCTGTTCTTGCGGCGGGAGTCCATACATCTACCCAGTGGGCTGTCACAGTCATATAGTCCTGAGTCTGCCCTGCTCCACTTGTCCACATGTCCGTGGTTAAGTGGACATTGGGTACAACTGCATTTTTTAGGACACTGGTGAGTCTTTTTCTGAGGTCTGTGTACATTTTCGGTATCGCCTGCCTAGAGAAATGGAACCTAGATGGTATTTGGTACCGGGGACACAGTACCTCAAACAAGTCTATAGTTGGCTCTGCAGTAATGATGGATACCGGAACCACGTTTCTCACCGCCCAGGATGCCAAGGCCTCAGTTATCCGCTTTGCAGCAGGATGACTGCTGTGATATTTCATCTTCCTCGCAAAGAACTGTTGGACAGTCAATTGCTTGGTGGAAGTAGTAAAAGTCGTCTTACAACTTCCCCTCTGGGATGACCATCGACTCCCAGCAGCAACAACAGCAGCGCCAGCAGCAGTAGGCGTTACACGCAAGGATGCATCGGAGGAATCCCAGGCAGGAGAGGACTCGTCAGAATTGCCAGTGACATGGCCTGCAGGACTATTGGCATTCCTGGGGAAGGAGGAAATTGACACTGAGGGAGTTGGTGGGGTGGTTTGCGTGAGCTTGGTTACAAGAGGAAGGGATTTACTGGTCAGTGGACTGCTTCCGCTGTCGCCCAAAGTTTTTGAACTTGTCACTGACTTATGATGAATGCGCTGCAGGTGACGTATAAGGGAGGATGTTCTGAGGTGGTTAACGTCCTTACCCCTACTTATTACAGCTTGACAAAGGCAACACACGGCTTGACACCTGTTGTCCGCATTTCTGTTGAAATACTTCCACACCGAAGAGCTGATTTTTTTGGTATTTTCACCAGGCATGTCAATGGCCATATTCCTCCCACGGACAACCGGTGTCTCCCCAGGTGCCTGACTTAAACAAACCACCTCACCATCAGAATCCTCCTTGTCAATTTCCTCCCCAGCGCCAGCAACACCCATATCCTCCTCATCCTGGTGTACTTCAACACTGACATCTTCAATCTGACTATCAGGAACTGGACTGCGGGTGCTCCTTCCAGCACTTGCAGGGGGCGTGCAAATGGTGGTAGGCGCATGCTCTTCACGTCCAGTGTTGGGAAGGTCAGGCATCGCAACCGACACAATTGGACTCTCCTTGTGGATTTGTGATTTCGAAGAACGCACAGTTCTTTGCTGTGCTTTTGCCAGCTTAAGTCTTTTCATTTTTCTAGCGAGAGGCTGAGTGCTTCCATCCTCATGTGAAGCTGAACCACTAGCCATGAACATAGGCCAGGGCCTCAGCCGTTCCTTGCCACTCCGTGTGGTAAATGGCATATTGGCAAGTTTACGCTTCTCCTCCGACGATTTTATTTTAGATTTTTGAGTCCTTTTTTTACTGATATTTTGTGTTTTGGATTTTACATGCTCTGTACTATGACATTGGGCATCGGCCTTGGCAGACGACGTTGATGGAATTTCATCGTCTCGGCCATGACTAGTGGCAGCAGCTTCAGCACGAGGTGGAAGTGGGTCTTGATCTTTCCCTATTTTTGGAACCTCAACATTTTTGTTCTCCATATTTTAATAGGCACAACTAAAAGGCACCTCAGGTAAACAATGGAGATGGATGGATACTAGTATACTTATGGATGACGAGTGACTGACGACACAGAGGTAGCTACTGCCGTGGACTACCGTACTGCGTCTGCTAGTATAGAGATGATAATGATATAAAAAATATATATATATCACTACTGCAGGTATATATAATATAATGACGGACCTGCTGGACACTGTCAGCAGACTCCTAAACTACTAGTATGAAGAAGATAGAAAAAAAAAACCCACCACAGGTGGGTATACAATTATGGACGAGCACTGACGACACAGAGGTAGCTACAGCCGTGGACTACCGTACTGCGTCTGCTAGTATAGAGATGATAATGATATAAAAAATATATATATATCACTACTGCAGGTATATATAATATAATGACGGACCTGCTGGACACTGTCAGCAGACTCCTAAACTACTAGTATGAAGAAGATAGAAAAAAAACCCCCACCACAGGTAGGTATACAATTATGGATGAGCACTGATGACACAGAGGTAGCTACAGCCGTGGACTACCGTATTTCGTCTGCTAGTATAGAGATGATAATGATATAAAAAATATATATATATCACTACTGCAGGTATATATAATATAATGACGGACCTGCTGGACACTGTCAGCAGACTCCTAAACTACTAGTATGAAGAAGATAGAAAAAAAAAACCACCACAGGTAGGTATACAATTATGGAACAGCACTGACGACACAGAGGTAGCTACAGCCGTGGACTACCGTACTGCGTCTGCTAGTATAGAGATGATAATGATATAAAAAAAATATATATATCACTACTGCAGGTATATATAATATAATGACGGACCTGCTGGACACTGTCAGCAGACTCCTAAACTACTAGTATGAAGAAGATAGAAAAAAAAAACCCACCACAGGTAGGTATACAATTATGGACGAGCACTGACGACACAGAGGTAGCTACAGCCGTGGACTACCGTACTGCATCTGCTAGTATAGAGATGATAATGATATAAAAATTATATATATATCACTACTGCAGGTATATATAATATAATGACGGACCTGCTGGACACTGTCAGCAGACTCCTAAACTACTAGTATGAAGAAGATAGAAAAAAAAACCCCACCACAGGTAGGTATACAATTATGGACGAGCACTGACGACACAGAGGTAGCCACAGCCGTGGACTACCGTACTGCGTCTGCTAATATAGAGATGATAAAGATGATAGAGATGAACAAAAAAAATATAACACTACTGCAGGTAAATATTTATATAATATAATGAATGACGGACCTGCTGGACACTGTCAGCAGAATGCGTTTATAGAATAAAAAAAAAAACACCACAGGAGTGTTTAACTTTTTCAGGCAGACAATATACTGGTGGTCACTGGTCAGTCACACTGGCAGCAAAAGTGTGCACTGTACTCCTGCTATAACTGCACCCCAGTCTCCCCCACAATTCAGCTGTGTGAGCAGTGAGCACTCAGCACAGTCAGATATACATAGATGATATTATCATGCAGCACACTGAGGCTGAGCACAGATATGGTATGTGACTGTGTATCGTTTTTTTTTCAGGCAGAGAACGGATTATATTAAATAATAAATAAAACTGGTGGTGGTCACTAGTAACTATCAGCAAAACTCTGCACTCTGAGTACTCCTAATGCTCCCCAAAATTACTAAGTTAGTAGTAAATCAACTCAAGTGTCTCTATCTATTCTAACGGAGAGGACGCCAGCCACGTCCTCTCCCTATCAATCTCAATGCACGTGTGAAAATGGCTCCTTATATAGAATCCGAGTCTCGCGATAGAATCCGAGCCTCGCGAGAATCCGACAGCGGGATGATGACGTTCGGGCGCGCTCGGGTTAACCGAGCAAGGCGGGAAGATCCGAGTCTGCCTCGGACCCGTGTAAAAAGGCTGAAGTTCGGGGGGGTTCGGATTCCGAGGAACCGAACCCGCTCATCTCTAGTGTACACACGGTGAGATCCTTGCTATGTCCTATTTTTTCTTGAGATTTCCCTTGAACTCCCCGGAGGCCAGATAGGACAGATTTTGACTAACTTTTCTTGAGATCTGTGTTTGTGTGCTTAAGATTTTGGCTTATGTGAGATTTTGGCTTATGTGAGATTTCGGCTTATGTGAGATTTTGACTATCTCATTATAATAGTGGGATGGCATTACAGGGTTGGGGGGAGTGTCTTTTTCGACTGTCAGCCATTTTTAAAACAGTGCATTTCTGCTCTGTGGCTGATTTTTGTTTAAATTTTTTTCCAGTTAACCTATGGATTCTACATGGACAAGAGGACCGAGGGGCTGCGTGGGACACTAGGTAAGTATGTGCGAGTGTGTTGGTGTGTGTGTCAATAAACTTTTACCTTCACGGTGTGTGTGTTTTGTCTTTCTTGGGGTATTTCTTTTGTTGTGGAACTATAGGTACCAGCAGGCCTTTTAATTCTCTGCATGCTGGTACTTGTGGTTCTCCAAGTACCAGCATGTGGGGAGGCTTGCTGGGACTTGTAGTTCCACAGCAAAAGACAATATTCTTTTTTGACACAATTTTGACTATCAGCCCGGCACCCACCGCCCAGGGGTGCTGGGGACAGCCTCGGGCTTCACCTCTGGCCCTTGGGTGCCTGGAGGTGGGGGGGGGGGCCTTTATTTAAGGGGTCCCCAACCCTCCAGGGAACCCCGGCCAGGGGTGACTAGTTGGAGTGTGTGATGCTGCGGCCGCAGGGACCTGTATAAAAGTGTCCCCCGGCTGCGGCATCACCTCCCTGGCTAGTGGAGCCCGGTGCTGGTTTCAAAAATATGGGGGACCCCTACTCTTTTTGTCCCCCGTATTTTTGGAACCAGGACCGGACCAAGAGCCCGCTGCTGGTTGCTTAAATATGGGGGACCCCTACTCCATTTTCCCCTCATATTTTTGAAACCAGGACCGGCTCAAAGAGCCCGAGGCTGGTTATTTTTTTGGGGGGGACCTGCACATTTTTATTTTTAACACTTAACATTTTTACACAGAAGCATGCACGGATCTTACTGGTCTGTGTATGCTTCTGAGTAAGGGGGTCATTCTGACCTGATTGCTTGCTGCAGTTCATCTCAGTGATCAGGTCAGAAGTTCGCAGAATGGCTGACAGCTGTCGTGGCCTTGAGATCACCTCTGCCTGATTGACAGGCTGAGGCGGGAGGGGGCGGCACGGCGGCGTTTGGCTGCCGTTTTGTGGGCGCGGTCCGGCCAACGCAGGCATGGCCAGACTGTGCGGGGGGGGCAGGCCGCAGCAGCGTGGCGTCACACGGAGCCGCTGTGACCCGGCCAACGACGAGTAGCTCCCGCCTAGCACGCAAAAGTTGTGCTGGCTGGGAGTTACTACTGAAGTGCAAAAGCATTGCAGCTGTATGATGCTTTCGCACTTATGTGGGCCTGACATGCGGGGCAGACTAGCCCTGTGCTGGGCGTCCCCCTGCATGTCAGTGTGCCTGATCGTAGACCTGCAAAATTATGCAGGGCTACGATCAGGTCTGAATTAGCCTCTAATAAAACATGACCCCAAATAAACATAAAAATATGTGGTTTTCGGTAGAGATGAGCGGGTTCGGTTCCTCGGAATCCGAACCCGCCCGAACTTCAGCCTTTTTTGCACGGGTCCGAGCAGACTCGGATCCTCCCGCCTTGCTCGGTTAACCCGAGCGCACCCGAACGTCATCATCCCGCTGTCGGATTCTCGCGAGACTCGGATTCTATATAAGGAGCCGCGCGTCGCCGCCATTTTCACACGTGCATTGAGATTGATAGGGAGAGGACGTGGCTGGCGTCCTCTCCGTTTAGAATAGATTAGAGAGACACTTGATTTACTAATTTTGGGGAGCATTATGAGTACTCAGTACAGTGCAGAGTTTTGCTGATAGTGACCACCAGTTTTATTTATAATCCATTCTCTGCCTGAAAAAAAACGATACACAGTCACATACCATATCTGTGCTCAGCCTCAGTGTGCTGCATGATATATCATCTATGTATATCTGACTGTGCTGAGTGCTCACTGCTCACACAGCTGAATTGTGGGGGAGACTGGGGTGCAGTTATAGCAGGAGTACAGTGCACACTTTTGCTGCCAGTGACCACCAGTATATTGTCTGCCTGAAAAAGTTAAACACTCCTGTGGTGTTTTTTTTATTTTATTCTATAGTATAAACGCATTCTCCTGACAGTGTCCAGCAGGTCCGTCATTCATTATATTATATAAATATTTACCTACAGTAGTGTTATATATTTTTTTTTTCCATCTCTATCATCTCTATATTAGCAGACGCAGTACGGTAGTCCACGGCTGTGGCTATCTCTGTGTCGTCAGTGCTCGTCCATAATTGTATACCTACCTACCTGTGGTGGGGTTTTTTTTTCTATCTTCTTCATACTAGTAGTTTAGGAGTCTGCTGACAGTGTCCACCAGGTCCGTCATTATAATCCTACAGTAGTAATATATTTAGTATATTATCTATACTAGCAGATGCAGTACGGTAGTCCACGGCTGTGGCTATCTCTGTGTCGTCAGTGCTCGTCCATAATTGTATACCTACCTACCTGTGGTGGGTTTTTTTTTTCTATCTTCTTCATACTAGTAGTTTAGGAGTCTGCTGACAGTGTCCACCAGGTCCGTCATTATAATCCTACAGTAGTAATATATTTAGTATATTATCTATACTAGCAGACGCAGTACGGTAGTCCACGGCTGTGGCTATCTCTGTGTCGTCAGTGCTCGTCCATAATTGTATACCTACCTGTGGTGGGGTTTTTTTTTTCTATCTTCTTCATACTAGTAGTTTAGGAGTCTGCTGACAGTGTCCACCAGGTCCATCATTATATTATATACCTACAGTAGTAATATATTTAGTATATTATCTATACTAGCAGACGCAGTACGGTAGGCCACGGCTGTACCTACCTCTGTGTCGTCACTCGTCCATAATTGTATACCTACCTACCTGTGGTGGTTTTTTTTTTCTATCTTCTTCATACTAGTAGTTTAGCAGTCTGCTGACAGTGTCCACCAGGTCCGTCATTATATTATATATACCTACAGTAGTTATATATATATATTTTTTATATCATTAATTATCATCTCTATACTAGCAGACGCAGTACGGTAGTCCACGGCTGTAGCTACCTCTGTGTCGTCAGTCACTCGTCATCCATAAGTATACTAGTATCCATCCATCTCCATTGTTTACCTGAGGTGCCTTTTAGTTGTGCCTATTAAAATATGGAGAACAAAAATGTTGAGGTTCAAAAAATAGGGAAAGATCAAGATCCACTTCCACCTCGTGCTGAAGCTGCTGCCACTAGTCATGGCCGAGACGATGAAATTCCATCAACGTCGTCTGCCAAGGCCGATGCCCAATGTCATAGTACAGAGCATGTAAAATCCAAAACACAAAAGATCAGTAAAAAAAAGGACTCAAAAATCTAAATTAAAATCGTCAGAGGAGAAGCGTAAACTTGCCAATATGCCATTTACCACACGGAGTGGCAAGGAACGGCTGAGGCCCTGGCCTATGTTCATGGCTAGTGGTTCAGCTTCACATGAGGATGGAAGCACTCAGCCTCTCGCTAGAAAAATGAAAAGACTTAAGCTGGCAAAAGCACAGCAAAGAACTGTGCGTTCTTCGAAATCACAAATCCACAAGGAGAGTCCAATTGTGTCGGTTGCGATGCCTGACCTTCCCAACACTGGACGTGAAGAGCATGCGCCTTCCACCATTTGCACGCCCCCTGCAAGTGCTGGAAGGAGCACCCGCAGTCCAGTTCCTGATAGTCAGATTGAAGATGTCAGTGTTGAAGTACACCAGGATGAGGAGGATATGGGTGTTGCTGGCGCTGGGGAGGAAATTGACAAGGAGGATTCTGATGGTGAGGTGGTTTGTTTAAGTCAGGCACCCGGGGAGACACCTGTTGTCCGTGGGAGGAATATGGCCATTGACATGCCTGGTGAAAATACCAAAAAAAATCAGCTCTTCGGTGTGGAAGTATTTCAACAGAAATGCGGACAACAGGTGTCAAGCCGTGTGTTGCCTTTGTCAAGCTGTAATAAGTAGGGGTAAGGACGTTAACCACCTCGGAACATCCTCCCTTATACGTCACCTGCAGCGCATTCATCATAAGTCAGTGACAAGTTCAAAAACTTTGGGCGACAGCGGAAGCAGTCCACTGACCAGTAAATCCCTTCCTCTTGTAACCAAGCTCACGCAAACCACCCCACCAACTCCCTCAGTGTCAATTTCCTCCTTCCCCAGGAATGCCAATAGTCCTGCAGGCCATGTCACTGGCAATTCTGACGAGTCCTCTCCTGCCTGGGATTCCTCCGATGCATCCTTGAGTGTAACGCCTACTGCTGCTGGCGCTGCTGTTGTTGCTGCTGGGAGTCGATGGTCATCCCAGAGGGGAAGTCGTAAGACCACTTTTACTACTTCCACCAAGCAATTGACTGTCCAACAGTCCTTTGCGAGGAAGATGAAATATCACAGCAGTCATCCTGCTGCAAAGCGGATAACTGAGGCCTTGGCATCCTGGGCGGTGAGAAACGTGGTTCCGGTATCCATCATTACTTCAGAGCCAACTATAGACTTGATTGAGGTACTGTGTCCCCGGTACCAAATACCATCTAGGTTCCATTTCTCTAGGCAGGCGATACCGAAAATGTACACAGACCTCAGAAAAATACTCACCAGTGTCCTAAAAAATGCAGTTGTACCCAATGTCCACTTAACCACGGACATGTGGACAAGTGGAGCAGGGCAGACTCAGGACTATATGACTGTGACAGCCCACTGGGTAGATGTATTGACTCCCGCCGCAAGAACAGCAGCGGCGGCACCAGTAGCAGCATCTCGCAAACGCCAACTCTTTCCTAGGCAGGCTACGCTTTGTATCACCGCTTTCCAGAATACGCACACAGCTGAAAACCTCTTACGGCAACTGAGGAAGATCATCGCAGAATGGCTTACCCCAATTGGACTCTCCTGTGGATTTGTGGCATCGGACAACGCCAGCAATATTGTGCGTGCATTATATCTGGGCAAATTCCAGCACGTCCCATGTTTTGCACATACCTTGAATTTGGTGGTGCAGAATTATTTAAAAAACGAGAGGGGCGTGCAAGAGATGCTGTCGGTGGCCAGAAGAATTGCGGGACACTTTCGGCGTACAGGCACCACGTACAGAAGACTGGAGCAACACCAAAAACGCCTGAACCTGCCCTGCCATCATCTGAAGCAAGAAGTGGTAACGAGGTGGAATTCAACCCTCTATATGCTTCAGAGGATGGAGGAGCAGCAAAAGGCCATTCAAGCCTATACATCTGGCCACGATATAGGCAAAGGAGGTGGAATGCACCTGTCTCAAGCGCAGTGGAGAATGATTTCAACGTTGTGCAAGGTTCTGCAACCTTTTGAACTTGCCACACGTGAAGTCAGTTCAGACACTGCCAGCCTGAGTCAGGTCATTCCCCTCATCAGGCTTTTGCAGAAGAAGCTGGAGACATTGAAGGAGGAGCTAAGACATAGCGATTCCGCTAGGCATGTGGGACTTGTGGATGGAGCCCTTCATTTGCTTAACCAGGATTCACGGGTGGTCAATCTGTTGAAATCAGAGCACTACATTTTGGCCAACCTACGTTTGATCTCTCTTTCCGGCAGACACAAGTCTGCAGGGGTTCAAAGACCTGCTGGTGGGAAAATTATCAAGTCAAGTGGAACTTGATCGGTCAACAGCTCCTCCTTCACATTCTCCCGCAATTGGGGGTGCGAGGAAAAGGCTCAGAATTTCCGAGCCCACCCGCTGGCGGTGATGCAGGGCAGTCTGGAGCGACTGCTGATGCTGACATCTGGTCCGGACTGAAGGACCTGCCAACGATTACGGACATGTCGTCTACTGGCACTGCATATGATTCTCTCTCCATTGAAAGAATGGTGGAGGATTATATGAGTGACCGCATCCAAGTAGGCACGTCAGACAGTCCGTACGTATACTGGCAGGAAAAAGAGGCAATTTGGAGGCCCTTGCAGAAACTGGCTTTATTCTACCTAAGTTGCCCTCCCACAAGTGTGTACTCCGAAAGAGTGTTTAGTGCCGCCGCTCACCTTGTCAGCAATCGGCGTACGAGGTTACTTCCAGAAAATGTGGAGAAGATGATGTTCATTAAAATGAATTATAATCAATTCCTCCGTGGAGACATTGACCAGCAGCAATTGCCTCCACAAAGTACACAGGGAGCTGAGATGGTGGATTCCAGTGGGGACGAATTGATAATCTGTGAGGAGAGGGATGTACACGGTGATGAATCGGAGGATGATGATGAGGTGGACATCTTGCCTCTGTAGAGCCAGTTTGTGCAAGGAGAGATTAATTGCTTCTTTTTTGGTGGGGGTCCAAACCAACCCGTCATTTCAGTCACAGTCGTGTGGCAGACCCTGTCACTGTAATGATGGGTTGGTTAAAGTGTGCATGTCCTGTTTATACAACATAAGGGTGGGTGGGAGGGCCCAAGGACAATTCCATCTTGCACCTCTTTTTTCTTTAATTTTTCTTTGCGTCATGTGCTGTTTGGGGAGTGTTTTTTGGAAGGGCCATCCTGCGTGACACTGCAGTGACACTCCTAGATGGGCCAGGTGTTTGTGTCGGCCACTAGGGTCGCTTAGCTTGCTCACACAGCTACCTCATTGCGCCTCTTTTTTTTCTTCTTTGCGTCATGTGCTGTTTGGGGAGTATTTTTTGGAAGGGCCATCCTGCGTGACACTGCAGTGCCACTCCTAGATGGGCCAGGTATTTGTGTCGGCCACTAGGGTCGCTGAGCTTAGTCACACAGCTACCTCATTGCGCCTCTTTTTTTTCTTCTTTGCGTCATGTGCTGTTTGGGGAGTGTTTTTTGGAAGGGCCATCCTGCGTGACACTGCAGTGCCACTCCTAGATGGGCCAGGTGTTTGTGTCGGCCACTAGGGTCGCTTAGCTTACTCACACAGCTACCTCATTGCGCCACTTTTTTTTCTTCTTTGCGTCATGTGCTGTTTGGGGAGTATTTTTTGGAAGGGCCATCCTGCGTGACACTGCAGTGACACTCCTAGATGGGCCAGGTGTTTGTGTCGGCCACTTGGGTCGCTTAGCTTAGCCATCCAGCGACCTCGGTGCAAATTTTAGGACTAAAAATAATATTGTGAGGTGTGAGGTGTTCAGAATAGACTGAAAATGAGTGGAAATTATGGTTATTGAGGTTAATAATACTTTGGGATCAAAATGACCCCCAAATTCTATGATTTAAGCTGTTTTTTAGGGTTTTTTGAAAAAAACACCCGAATCCAAAACACACCCGAATCCGACAAAAAAATTTCGGTGAGGTTTTGCCAAAACGCGTTCGAACCCAAAACACGGCCGCGGAACCGAACCCAAAACCAAAACACAAAACCCGAAAAATTTCCGGTGCACATCTCTAGTTTTCGGCAGTATCCCCCCACCTCAGCAACACTCAACTCCCATCCACCCCCCCCCCCCAAAAAAAAAACACACCACCCCCCCACCTAAAAATGCTATAGGGCGTTTTTACTACCTGCCGATAACACAATATAAGCCCCTTTACATTTTTTAAAAAATACACCACACAGTTTGTTTTTTCCAAAACTTTATAAAAATATTAAATGCCAATGCCAACTCTGGCCAGGATTCATAAGCTGTACCATGAGAACGAGTGCCTTTGGACAGGGACTATGCCAACAGAACAGGAAACGGGCATATCCGAGTACAGTAGAGGTAAACAGTGCAATTTTGCCTTGGGTGAAGAACATCATCAAATTTTCCAAACAGTCTTGAAGGAACACAAGAAGTGCAGTCTTCACAACGATCCGTAGTCCGGGACAGTGAGGTCACAAAACCGACGCTGCAGTACTAATGACCTCAATACAGTTCACTTTGAGCAAGAGCGTAGGATAAGGTCACCAGCAGATTTTTCAAACAAAACTAAAAAACCGGGTCCAAAAAACTAATTATAAATGAAAAAAGCGTGGGTCGCCCAGCACAGAGGACTGTGTACTCTGCATGTCAGAGTACATGCCACTGGACGAGGTGCTAGATTGGGGGGAGGGGCTGGGCTGTGTGGCTCCCGACGGAAAAAAATACGGTTGCTGAGGGGGGTTTACCGGCGCATGCTCCATGGGGGGGTTGTTTGGGAAGGGGGGACGGGCCAAATTTGGGTGATACCAAGGGTCAGTTGGCACTATCTCACATGCCGACACCAGTGTTTGGCGCCTGCCGCGTGAGACAGCCTCATTGACTAACCGTTGGAGGATGAATTTTTGTTCATCCGTCATCAGGCGCATTTCCGATGCAATAAAATTGCCAAATTGTTGTTCGGCATCCGGGGGCCTATGCAAAACCTCCTCAGCGCGTTGAAAAAACTGCTGGGAGCCAGAGGGGGTGCTATAGGGTGCAGAAGTGGTCCTCCTTGCCGTGCGCCTCGGTCTTCCTGGGCGCGCCTGTGGGGGTGACATTGGCTCCGCTACCGGCTCCTCCACTTCTGCCCCTTGGCCTGTGGTAGGCTCCACCTCCAGCTCCAGGGTAGCATCCTGCAATATAAGAAAAACAAAAATTAGGTCTATGTCAAAATTGGTGGGTGGCATATGAAACAAATGTGTGTGTACTTACCAGATCCAGACTCTCCTGGGCCTCCTCTTCGACAAGAACTGGAGACTCTGGATCTAGAGCGTCCCGTGACCTTACCCGCGCCTCTTGCTCTATAATGAACTGAATTTGGTCATAGTACCAGAGCGTCGGTTTATAGACCTCAGCAGTCCCGGCTCCGGATCGCTGTGAATCTTGCACCTTCTTGCGTTCCTTCACGAACACTGTTCGGAAATTTGAAAAATTTTTCTTCACCCAATTCACATCAACATCAGAGTTTTTGCCTCTACTGTACTCAATAAGCTGCTGATATGCCGATTCCGCTTGATTCTGTTAGCATAGTCCGGGCTTCTGACACGCCACAGGCACTCGTTCTGATGGTACAGATCAATGAATCCTGACCAGAATTGGCGGTACTCCTCAGCTGACATTGCTGGTTGAAAATAAAATAACACAATTAGCCGACAAAATACAACCGTCACATACAAAAAGCCTAAAAATACTATTTATATATATATATATATATATATATATATATATCTATATCTATCTATCTATCTATCTATCTATCTATCTATCTATCTATCTATCTATATATATCTATATCTATCTCTATATATATCTATCTCTATATATATATCTATCTCTATATATATCTATCTACCCCAAAAATGCATCCCTTAATGTGTCGCCAGCATCCCCCCGGCAAGGGGGCGTGTCCTCATTATTTAAATGTGCTGGCCTCATTTTAATGGACGTGCCTCATCTGAAAAGACTACCTCAAACCCCAGTATTTGACCGTGTACCAACAGATCACGCCCACCATAGGGAAATAAAAATTCAACCATCTTAAGCCCCACACAGTAATGCCCCCTACACCATATTATGCCACACTCCGCAATGCCCTTGATACATTAAATCCCCACATTATGGCAGGCAAGATTACACATTATGGCAGGCACGTGTCCCCATTTTATACATCAGGGCAGAATGCCCATTTTATACATTACTGCAGGCAATTGTCCCCATTTTATGCATCACGGCAGGCAAGAGTCCACTTTTTACCAGTGGCGTGCGGTGAGGTCAGTGGCTAGTGAGGCACTACAGCCTTAATGTTCACCGAATCCTGCCAATGACCCCTACCGCTGCCGAGCCAATGCCCACTACTGCCTATGAGCCGATGTGCGCCCACCATCAACTCACCCAGCCCTCCGCCACTAATTTGCATCTCCAGGCCTGCCTGCTCATCATACTAGTAATATATTGTACACTTTTATAGAAAAAATAATAATTACTGATTGGGAAGGGAGTGGGAGGAGGACATGAATGCAATGTTGTTGTCCAGGGCTTCCATTAACTTAATGGAGAAGGGTCTGAATGTGTTAAAAAAGTTTTAAAAAAAAATGTGTGGAGTCCCCCCTCCTAAGTATAACCAGCCTCGGGCTCTTTGAGCCAGTCCTGGTTGTTTAAATACTGGGAAAAAATTGGACAGAGGTTCCCCGTATTTCGACAACCAGCACCGGGCTCTTAGTCCGGTCCTGGTTCCAAAAATATGGGGGACAAAAGATGTAGGGGTCCCCCGTATTTTTAAATCCAGCACCGGGCTCCACTAGCCAGGGACATAATGCCACAGCCGGGGGACACATTTATGGAGGTCCCTGCGGCCGTGGCATTACCCCCCCAACTAGTCACCCCTGGCCGGGGTTCCCTGGAGGAGTGGGGACCCCTTAAATCAAGGGGTCGCCCCCTTCTCCAGGCACCCAAGGACCAGGGGTGAAGCCCGAGGCTGTCCCCCCCATCCGTGGGTGGTGGATGGGAGGCTGATAGTCATGTGTGTAAAGAAGAGAATATTGTCTTTTGTTGTGGAACTACTTGGCCCAGCAAGAATGAAAACAGGATAATAGTGTAATTTCCTGGCGCAACTAATTATCAGCCCAATCTCAATCCTCAATCCGTCCAAACAACAGATTAAACAGTAATATACAAAAAGGCAATGAGGTGATAGATCAAAGGCGATAAATGAATGAATAAAATAAAATAAAATTAAATACGTCACATATTGGGTGTCCTTTCTTGATTGATCACTTTTTGAGATGTCTCATAAATTCAGATGATGGACATGAAAAAAGAAAATAATATACATATATGGGTGGTAACGTTTAAGAAATAAATAAATAGTCCATAGGTGTCCAGAAAAAGAGAGCCTAATGTGCCGAGATATTTTGATAGTAGATGAGGACAGTTTTCTCGCCACCATTCAATTCTACTGGTAAGACGTACCGAAACTCACTTATGATAGAGTAAGAACAGGTGTATAAAGGTATCTTTCGGAGATCTATCCCACGTGATGTAGGGTAATATTAGAGAAATAGATAACGTACCCCACTTACTTTGTAAGGGGGATTGATCCCACGTATAAAGGTTTCTTTTATGCCAGGACCAGAGAAAGAATCCAAGATACTTCAAAAACGGTTTATTTTCAAAAAAATATCCATTAAAACAACAATGGGGTACTTTTCTTGGTTCTTTTCCACTCTCAGGTTAATAAAGGCATGTAGGTCTGATGTATTAAGACAAGGCAACTGATGTAATCCGGTTTTACACCAGTGCTAGCATGCACAGTATAACACAAAAAGGGACTATCCCCTAAAAAGTAACAACAAAATCTAATCTAAAAACATGTTGCAAAAATGTTATCAGGCAGTGAGTTTACTCTATCTCATTTTTGCAACATGTTTTTAGATTAGATTTTGTTGTTACTTTTTAGGGGATAGTCCCTTTTTGTGTTATACTGTGCATGCTAGCACTGGTGTAAAACCGGATTACATCAGTTGCCTTGTCTTAATACATCAGACCTACATGCCTTTATTAACCTGAGAGTGGAAAAGAACCAAGAAAAGTACCCCATTGTTGTTTTAATGGATATTTTTTTGAAAATAAACCGTTTTTGAAGTATCTTGGATTCTTTCTCTGGTCCTGGCATAAAAGAAACCTTTATACGTGGGATCAATCCCCCTTACAAAGTAAGTGGGGTACGTTATCTATTTCTCTAATATTACCCTACATCACGTGGGATAGATCTCCGAAAGATACCTTTATACACCTGTTCTTACTCTATCATAAGTGAGTTTCGGTACGTCTTACCAGTAGAATTGAATGGTGGCGAGAAAACTGTCCTCATCTACTATCAAAATATCTCGGCACATTAGGCTCTCTTTTTCTGGACACCTATGGACTATTTATTTATTTCTTAAACGTTACCACCCATATATGTATATTATTTTCTTTTTTCATGTCCATCATCTGAATTTATGAGACATCTCAAAAAGTGATCAATCAAGAAAGGACACCCAATATGTGACGTATTTAATTTTATTTTATTTTATTCATTCATTTATCGCCTTTGATCTATCACCTCATTGCCTTTTTGTATATTACTTGGCCCAGCAAGCCTCCCCCGCTTGCTGGTACTTGGAGAACCTCAAGTACCAGCATGCAGGGAAATAACGGGGTCGCTGGTACCTGTAGTTCTACAACAAAAAAATACCCAAATAAAAACACAACTCGCACACCGTGACAGTAAAAATTTATTAAAACACACTTGCACACTCACACATACTTACCTACATCCCACGCCGGTCACGTCCACTTGTCCAGTAGAATCCAATAGGGGTACCTGTAAAAATGAGAGAGAGATTACTTACCTACATCCCACGCCGATCACGTCCACTTGTCCAGTAGAATCCAATAGGGTAGGGGTACCTGTAAAAATGAAAATTAAACTTAACACATCCACAGGGGAGAGAGAGAGAGAGAGAGACTAACCTGCTGCTGCTGGGGAGAGCCGCATACACTGCAGGCCCATGCTGCTGCTCCTGTCAGTGGGAGGACAGAGCCGGCGGAGGAGGGGGGAGAGCCGCATGTGGGAGAGCCCCCCAGTGCCAGATACATTGCCCCACAGTGCCAGATACAAATTGCCCCACAGTCCCAGATACATTGCTCCCCTAGTGTCACATACATTGCCCCCCAGTGCCATATACGGTGCCCCCCAGTGCCATATACAGTGCCCCACAGTCCCAGATACATTGCTCCCCTAGTGTCACATACATTGCCCCCCAGTGCCATATACAGTGCCCCCCAGTGCCATATACAGTGCCCCACAGTGCCAGATAAATTGCCCCACAGTGCCAGATACGGTGCCCCCCCTAGTGTCAGATACATTGCCCCCCAGTGGCATATACGGTGCCCCCCAGTGCCATATACAGTGCCCCACAGTGCCAGATAAATTGCCCCACAGTGCCAGATACGGTGCCCCCCCTAGTGTCAGATACATTGCCCCCCAGTGGCATATACGGTGCCCCCCAGTGCCATATACAGTGCCCCACAGTGCCAGATACGGTGCCCCCCCTAGTGCCAGATACATTGCCCCACAGTGCCATATACGGTGCCCCCCAGTGCCAGATACGGTGCCCCACAGTGCCAGATACGGTGCCCCACAGTGCCAGATATGCCCCCCCCAGTGCCAGGTTACATTGCCCCACAGTGCCAGATATGCCCCCCCAGTGCCAGTATACATTGCCCCACAGTGCCAGATATGCCCCCCCCCCCCCCCAGTGCCAGGTTACATTGCCCCACAGTGCCAGATATGCCCCCCCAGTGCCAGTATACATTGCCTCACAGTGCCAGATATGCCCCCCCAGTGCCAGTATACATTGCCCCACAGTGCCAGATATGCCCCCCCCCCCAGTGCCAGGTTACATTGCCCCACAGTGCCAGATATGCCCCCCCCAGTGCCAGTATACATTGCCCCACGGTGCCATATATGCCCCCCCAGTGCCAGTATACATTGCCCCATGGTGCCAGATATATCCCCCTACGGTGCCAGATATTTCCCCCCACGGTGCCAGATATTTCCCTCCACGGTTCCAGATATGTCCCCCTACGGTGCCCCCCAGTGCAGATACGGTGCCCCCCAACCCCGCTGCTGATATACTTACGTTTCCTTCGATTGTCTTCTCCTCCACGTGCTGCCGCTGCTGCTGCTTCTTCCTCCGCGCGTTGAAAATGGACCCGGCGGGGAGGGGCTGGATGACGCTGATCGGCATCGCAAGCTCATATCGCAAGGTACTAGAAACACTTGCGATATGAACTAGATAGGACACCGATCTAGCAAGGATTGACTTGCCAGCACGGTCTATCTTTTCTTGCGATGCCGACCTGGCGGGGACGCGCATTGGGATAGGATCGGGATCGCGAGGTGACTTTCACCTTGCGATCTGCACTATCTTTTCTTCCGATTCTGACTATATAGTCAGAATCGGAAGAAAAAATCGTACCGTGTGTGAGATCCTTGCTATGTTCGATTTTTACTTGCGATTTCCCTTGAACTCCCCGGAGCCCAGATAGGACAGATTTTGACTAACTTTTCTTGAGATATGGACTATGGGGGAAATTTACTAAGCTCCCGATTTTGACCGAGATGCCGTTTTTTCATCAAAGTGTCATCTCGGTAATTTACTAAACACTAATCACGGCAGAGATGAGGGCATTCGTAATTTTTTGCAAGTCCAAGTAAAAAATTACGAATGAATACACCATCGGTCAAAACGCGGCTGTTTAAGTATGAATCTCGGTCATTTACTAAGAAGTGCAAAGCAAAAAAAAAACAAACACTGCCGTGAAAAATTACAACTCGTAAAAAAGTGCTAAAAAAAACCAGACCTTATTTTTTTTCCCGTGATTAGATAGGCATGCACGGATCCATGAGATCCGTGCATGTATATCAGTGGGAAGGGGTGGGAAAGTGCTTATTTTTTCAAAAAAAATTGCGTGGGGTCCCCCCTCCTAAGCATAACCAGCCTCGGGCTCTTTGAGCCGATCCTGGTTGCAAAAATATGGGGAAAAAAATGACAGGGGTTCCCCCATATTTAAGCAACCAGCATCGGGCTCTGCGCCTGGTCCTGGTCCCAAAAATACGGGGGACAAAAAGAGTAGGGGTCCCCCGTATTTTTAAAACCAGCACCGGGCTCCACTAGCTGGACAGATAATGCCACAGCCGGGGGTCACTTTTATATAGTGCCCTGCGGCCGTGGCATAAAAAATCCAACTAGTCACTCCTGGCCGGGGTACCCTGGGGGAGTGGGGACCCCTTCAATCAAGGGGTCCCCCCCCCCAGCCACCCAAGGGCCAGGGGTGAAGCCCGAGGCTGTCCCCCCCCATCCAATGGGCTGCGGATGGGGGGGCTGATAGCCTTTGTTGTAAAAGAAAAGATATTGTTTTTAGTAGCAGTACTACAAGTCCCAGCAAGCCTCCCCCGCATGCTGGTACTTGGAGAACCACAAGTACCAGCATGCGGCGGAAAAACTGGCCCGCTGGTACCTGTAGTACTATTACTAAAAAAATACCCAAAAAAAGACAAGACACACACACCGTGAAAGTATAATTTTATTACATACATACACACATACATACATACTTACCTTAAGTTCCCACGCAGGTCGGTCCTCTTCTCCAGTAGAATCCAAGGGGTACCTGTTGAAGAAATTATACTCACGAGATCCAGGGGTCCAGGCTCCTCGGGAAATCCAGGGGTAATCCACGTACTTGAAAAAAATAACAAAACGGTGTCCCGACCACGAACTGAAAGGGGACCCATGTTTGCACATGGGTCACCTTTCCACGAATGCCAGAAACCCACTTTGACTTCTGTCTAAGTGGGTTTCTTCAGCCAATCAGGGAGCGCCACGTTGTAGCACTCTCCTGATCAGCTGTGTGCTCCTGTCCTCACTGACAGGCAGCACACGGCAGTGTTACAATGTAGCGCCTATGCGCTACATTGTAACCAATGATGGGAACTTTCTGCCCTGCGGTTGACCTAAAGTGACGTCACCGCTGAGCAGAAAGTTCCCAGCATTGGTTACAATGTAGCGCATAGGCGCTACATTGTAACACTGCCATGTGCTGCCTGTCAGTGAGGACAGGAGCACACAGCTGATCAGGAGAGTGCTACAACGTGGCGCTCCCTGATTGGCTGAAGAAACCCACTTAGACAGAAGTCAAAGTGGGTTTCTGGCATTCGTGGAAAGGTGACCCATGTGCAAACATGGGTCCCCTTTCAGTTCGTGGTCGGGACACCGTTTTGTTATTTTTTTCAAGTACGTGGATTACCCCTGGATTTCCCGAGGAGCCTGGACCCCTGGATCTCGTGAGTATAATTTCTTCAACAGGTACCCCTTGGATTCTACTGGAGAAGAGGACCGACCTGCGTGGGAACTTAAGGTAAGTATGTATGTATGTGTGTATGTATGTAATAAAATTATACTTTCACGGTGTGTGTGTCTTGTCTTTTTTTGGGTATTTTTTTAGTAATAGTACTACAGGTACCAGCGGGCCCGTTTTTCCGCCGCATGCTGGAACTTGTGGTTCTCCAAGTACCAGCATGCGGGGGAGGCTTGCTGGGACTTGTAGTACTGCTACTAAAAACAATATCTTTTCTTTTACAACAAAGGCTATCAGCCCCCCCATCCGCAGCCCATTGGATGGGGGGGGACAGCCTCGGGCTTCACCCCTGGCCCTTGGGTGGCTGGGGGGGGGACCCCTTGATTGAAGGGGTCCCCACTCCCCCAGGGTACCCCGGCCAGGGGTGACTAGTTGGATTTTTGATGCCACGGCCGCAGGGCACTATATAAAAGTGACCCCCGGCTGTGGCATTATCTGTCCAGCTAGTGGAGCCCGGTGCTGGTTTTAAAAATACGGGGGACCCCTACTCTTTTTGTCCCCCGTATTTTTGGGACCAGGACCAGGCGCAGAGCCCGATGCTGGTTGCTTAAATATGGGGGAACCCCTGTCATTTTTTTCCCCATATTTTTGCAACCAGGATCGGCTCAAAGAGCCCGAGGCTGGTTATGCTTAGGAGGGGGGACCCCACGCATTTTTTTTTATTATTTTACAGTGTTTAATTAAAAAAAAAAAAACCCAGCACGGATCACACAGATCCGGCCGAGATTGATTGTAAAAAAAGTCGGCAGTGTTTTGCTAATCACTGCCGTAAAAATATAAAAAAAACCACGAATGACATCGACATCGGAACAAAAGAAAAACCCGAATACGACAGCTTAGTAAATTAGTCGTAATCAATTCAAAAAGTTGCAGTTTTACACTTTCGATGTCATTCGTGATTGAACTTTGACCTGAAACGGGAAAATACGAATCTTAGTAAATTTACCCCTATGTGTGCTTACGATTTTGGCTTATGTGAGATTTTGGCTTATGTGAGATGTCATTGACATGTGAGATGAACTAGATAGTACACCGATCTAGCAAGGATTGACTTGCCTGCACAGTCTATCTTTTCTTGCGATGCCGACCTGGGGGGCCGCGCATCGGGATCGCAAGGTGACTTTCACCTTGCGATTTGCACTAACTTTTCTTGCGATTTTGACTATGTAGAGATGTGCACCGGAAATTTTTCGGGTTTTGTGTTTTGGTTTTGGGTTCGGTTCCGCGGCCGTGTTTTGGGTTCGAACGCGTTTTGGCAAAACCTCACCGAATTTTTTTTGTCGGATTCGGGTGTGTTTTGGATTCGGGTGTTTTTTTCAAAATACCCTAAAAAACAGCTTAAATCATAGAATTTGGAGGTCATTTTGATCCCAAAGTATTATTAACCTCAATAACCATAATTTCCACTCATTTTCAGTCTATTCTGAACACCTCACACCTCACAATATTATTTTTAGTCCTAAAATTTGCACCGAGGTCGCTGGATGACTAAGCTCAGCGACCCAAGTGGCCGACACAAACACCTGGCCCATCTAGGAGTGGCACTGCAGTGTCACGCAGGATGGCCCTTCCAAAAAACACTCCCCAAACAGCACATGACGCAAAGAAAAAAAGAGGCGCAATGAGGTAGCTGTGTGACTAAGCTCAGCGACCCAAGTGGCCGACACAAACACCTGGCCCATCTAGGAGTGGCACTGCAGTGTCAGGCAGGATGGACCTTCCAAAAAACACTCCCCAAACAGCACATGACGCAAAGAAAAAAAGAGGCGCAATGAGGTAGCTGTGTGAGTAAGCTCAGCGACCCTAGTGGCCGACACAAACACCTGGCCCATCTAGGAGTGGCACTGCAGTGTCACGCAGGCTGGCCCTTCCAAAAAACACTCCCCAAACAGCACATGACGCAAAGAAAAATGAAAGAAAAAAGAGGTGCAAGATGGAATTGTCCTTGGGCCCTCCCACCCACCCTTATGTTGTATAAACAGGACATGCACACTTTAACCAACCCATCATTTCAGTGACAGGGTCTGCCACACGACTGTGACTGAAATGACGGATTGGTTTGGACCCCCACCAAAAAAGAAGCAATTAATCTCTCCTTGCACAAACTGGCTCTACAGAGGCAAGATGTCCACCTCATCATCATCCTCCGATTCATCACCGTGTACATCCCCCTCCTCACAGATTATCAATTCGTCCCCACTGGAATCCACCATCACAGCTCCCTGTGTACTTTGTGGAGGCAATTGCTGCTGGTGAATGTCTCCATGGAGGAATTGATTATAATTCATTTTAATGAACATCATCTTCTCCACATTTTCTGGAAGTAACCTCGTACGCCGATTGCTGACAAGGTGAGCGGCGGCACTAAACACTCTTTCGGAGTACACACTTGTGGGAGGGCAACTTAGGTAGAATAAAGCCAGTTTGTGCAAGGGCCTCCAAATTGCCTCTTTTTCCTGCCAGTATACGTACGGACTGTCTGACGTGCCTACTTGGATGCGGTCACTCATATAATCCTCCACCATTCTTTCAATGGGGAGAGAATCATATGCAGTGACAGTAGACGACATGTCCGTAATCGTTGGCAGGTCCTTCAGTCCGGACCAGATGTCAGCATCAGCAGTCGCTCCAGACTGCCCTGCATCACCGCCAGCGGGTGGGCTCGGAATTCTGAGCCTTTTCCTCGCACCCCCAGTTGCGGGAGAATGTGAAGGAGGAGATGTTGACAGGTCGCGTTCCGCTTGACTTGACAATTTTCTCACCAGCAGTTCTTTGAACCCCTGCAGACTTGTGTCTGCCGGAAAGAGAGATCCAAGGTAGGTTTTAAATCTAGGATCGAGCACGGTGGCCAAAATGTAGTGCTCTGATTTCAACAGATTGACCACCCGTGAATCCTTGTTAAGCGAATTAAGGGCTCCATCCACAAGTCCCACATGCCTAGCGGAATCGCTCTGTGTAAGCTCCTCCTTCAATGTCTCCAGCTTCTTCTGCAAAAGCCTGATGAGGGGAATGACCTGACTCAGGCTGGCAGTGTCTGAACTGACTTCACGTGTGGCAAGTTCAAAAGGTTGCAGAACCTTGCACAACGTTGAAATCATTCTCCACTGCGCTTGAGACAGGTGCATTCCACCTCCTATATCGTGCTCAGTTGTATAGGCTTGAATGGCCTTTTGCTGCTCCTCCAACCTCTGAAGCATATAGAGGGTTGAATTCCACCTCGTTACCACTTCTTGCTTCAGATGATGGCAGGGCAGGTTCAGGCGTTTTTGGTGGTGCTCCAGTCTTCTGTACGTGGTGCCTGTACGCCGAAAGTGTCCCGCAATTCTTCTGGCCACCAACAGCATCTCTTGCACGCCCCTCTCGTTTTTTAAATAATTCTGCACCACCAAATTCAAGGTATGTGCAAAACATGGGACGTGCTGGAATTTGCCCATATTTAATGCACACACAATATTGCTGGCGTTGTCCGATGCCACAAATCCACAGGAGAGTCCAATTGGGGTAAGCCATTCTGCGATGATCTTCCTCAGTTGCCGTAAGAGGTTTTTAGCTGTGTGCGTATTCTGGAAAGCGGTGATACAAAGCGTAGCCTGCCTAGGAAAGAGTTGGCGTTTGCGAGATGCTGCTACTGGTGCCGCCGCTGCTGTTCTTGCGGCGGGAGTCCATACATCTACCCAGTGGGCTGTCACAGTCATATAGTCCTCAGTCTGCCCTGCTCCACTTGTCCACATGTCCGTGGTTAAGTGGACATTGGGTACAACTGCATTTTTTAGGACACTGGTGAGTCTTTTTCTGAGGTCTGTGTACATTTTCGGTATCGCCTGCCTAGAGAAATGGAACCTAGATGGTATTTGGTACCGGGGACACAGTACCTCAAACAAGTCTATAGTTGGCTTTGCAGTAATGATGGATACCGGAACCACGTTTCTCACCGCCCAGGATGCCAAGGCCTCAGTTATCCGCTTTGCAGCAGGATGACTGCTGTGATATTTCATCTTCCTCGCAAAGGACTGTTGGACAGTCAATTGCTTGGTGGAAGTAGTAAAAGTGGTCTTACGACTTCCCCTCTAGGATGACCATCGACTCCCAGCAGCAACAACAGCAGCGCCAGCAGCAGTAGGCGTTACACGCAAGGATGCATCGGAGGAATCCCAGGCAGGAGAAGACTCGTCAGAATTGCCAGTGACATGGCCTGCAGGACTATTGGCATTCCTTGGGAAGGAGGAAATTGACACTGAGGGAGTTGGTGGGGTGGTTTGCGTGAGCTTGGTTACAAGAGGAAGGGATTTACTGGTCAGTGGACTGCTTCCGCTGTCGCCCAAAGTTTTTGAACTTGTCACTGACTTATGATGAATGCGCTGCAGGTGACGTATAAGGGAGGATGTTCCGAGGTGGTTAACGTCCTTACCCCTACTTATTACAGCTTGACAAAGGCAACACACGGCTTGACAAATGTTGTCCGCATTTCTGTTGAAATACTTCCACACCGAAGAGCTGATTTTTTTGGTATTTTCACCAGGCATGTCAATGGCCATATTCCTCCCACGGACAACAGGTGTCTCCCCGGGTGCCTGACTTAAACAAACCACCTCACCATCAGAATCCTCCTGGTCAATTCCCTCCCCAGCGCCAGCAACACCCATATCCTCCTCATCCTGGTGTACTTCAACACTGACATCTTCAATCTGACTATCAGGAACTGGACTGCGGGTGCTCCTTTCAGCACTTGCAGGGGGCGTGCAAATGGTGGAAGGCGCATGCTCTTCACGTCCAGTGTTGGGAAGGTCAGGCATCGCAACCGACACAATTGGACTCTCCTTGTGGATTTGTGATTTCGAAGAACGCACAGTTCTTTGCTGTGCTTTTGCCAGCTTAAGTCTTTTCATTTTTCTAGCGAGAGGCTGAGTGCTTCCATCCTCATGTTAAGCTGAACCACTAGCCATGAACATAGGCCAGGGCCTCAGCCGTTCCTTGCCACTCCGTGTGGTAAATGGCATATTGGCAAGTTTACGCTTCTCCTCCGACGATTTTATTTTAGATTTTTGAGTCCTTTTTTTACTGATATTTGGTGTTTTGGATTTTACATGCTCTGTACTATGACATTGGGCATCGGCCTTGGCAGACGACGTTGATGGCATTTCATCGTCTCGGCCATGACTAGTGGCAGCAGCTTCAGCACGAGGTGGAAGTCGATCTTGATCTTTCCCTATTTTTGGAACCTCAACATTTTTGTTCTCCATATTTTAATAGGCACAACTAAAAGGCACCTCAGGTAAACAGTGGAGATGGATGGATACTAGTATACTTATGGATGACGAGTGACTGCCGACACAGAGGTAGCTACAGCCGTGGACTACCGTACTGCGTCTGCTAGTATAGACTGGATGATAATGATATAAAAAATATATATATATCACTACTGCAGGACAGGTATATATTATATAATGACGGACCTGCTGGACACTGTCAGCAGCAGACTCCTAAACTACTAGTATGAAGAAGATAGAAAAAAAAAAAACCACCACAGGTAGGTATACAATTATGGACGAGCACTGCCGACACAGATGTAGCTACAGCCGTGGACTACCGTACTGCGTCTGCTAGTATAGACTGGATGATAATGATATAAAAAATATATATATATCACTACTGCAGGACAGGTATATATTATATAATGACGGACCTGCTGGACACTGTCAGCAGCAGACTCCTAAACTACTAGTATAAAGAAGATAGAGAAAAAAAAACCCACCACAGGTAGGTATACAATTATGGACGAGCACTGCCGACACAGAGGTAGCTACAGCCGTGGACTACCGTACTGCGTCTGCTAGTATAGACTGGATGATACTGATATAAAAAATATATATATATCACTACTGCAGGACAGGTATATATTATATAATGACGGACCTGCTGGACACTGTCAGCAGCAGACTCCTAAACTACTAGTATGAAGAAGATAGAAAAAAAAAACCCACCACAGGTAGGTATACAATTATGGACGAGCACTGCCGACACAGAGGTAGCTACAGCCGTGGACTACCGTACTGCGTCTGCTAGTATAGACTGGATGATAATGATATAAAAAATATATATATATATCACTACTGCAGGTATATATTATAATATAATGAATGACGGACCTGCTGGACAGCAGAATGCGTTTATAGAATAAAAAAAAAAAACACCACACGAGTGTTTAACTTTTTCAGGCAGACAATATACTGGTGGTCACTGGTCAGTCACACTGGCTGCAAAAGTGTGCACTGTTATGTACTCCTGCTATAACTGCTCCCCAATCTCCCCCACAATTAAGCTGTGTGAGCAGTGAGCACTCAGCATAGTCAGATATACATAGATGATATTATCATGCAGCACACTGAGGCTGAGCACAGATATGGTATGTGACTGTGTATTGTTTTTTTTTCAGGCAGAGAACGGATTTTAAATAATAAATAAAACTGGTGGTCACTAGTATAACTATCAGCAAAACTCTGCACTCTCTGAGTACTCCTAATGCTCCCCAAAATTACTAAAATTAAATTACTAGTAAATCAAGTGTCTCACTCTCTATCTAAACGGAGAGGACGCCAGCCACGTCCTCTCCCTATCAATCTCAATGCACGTGTGAAAATGGCGGCGACGCGCGGCTCCTTATATAGAATCCGAGTCTCGCGATAGAATACGAGCCTCGCGAGAATCCGACAGCGGGATGATGACGTTCGGGCGCGCTCGGGTTAGCCGAGCAAGGCGGGAAGATCCGAGTCTGCCTCGGACCCGTGTAAAAAGTCTGAAGTTCGGGGGGGTTCGGATTCCGAGGAACCGAACCCGCTCATCTCTACTATATAGTCAAAATCTCAAGAAAAAATCTCACCGTGTGTACACACCTTAAGATTAACCAGCAAGGAGCCACATGATAATGGCTCCTTACTACAATATGTCTAAGCTAAGAGCTACCTACCTTGGAGCAACCCCATAATGCTCCATGTGGCATGTCAGGGCCTGCACCTCCTCCTAATGCAGGAACCTCTCTGCCTCTCACAACAAACATATATATTGGTAGATGCTCAATTAGCTTAGTGATATCATTCAGGTGCTCGAAAGGGAGGGGTATTGCTAAGCAAGAAAAAAAGGCATTTGTTTCCCCCAGCACCCTGAATGATAACCGTAACCAGATATAAATTCCACATAATAATAGAATTCAGAGATCTTCATTACACATATTTGTGCAAATGTGTGGTTAAGCCCCAAAGCCGCATCAAGGCGTCTCTGTATATTTGGGGTCCCTAGAGCTATATCTAGGTGCAGGGTGTGGCACCCCAAAACACCAGCATAAGCCAGAAAGCCCAGCGTAGCATACCAGTGAAAAAACTATAGTGTTAATAAATTAGTATTTAGGAAGCCGAAGCTATAGAGAGGGTGATACAAACATGAAATGTAATTAAAATAGAGAAATAGTGTTAAAAAATTAATAAGTGAAAAGTGTTAATAGAATGTAAAGGTATGCCACACTAAGGCCATCCAGCTCAGCCAGTCCAGAGGCACCACACCTCACAGTCTGCAAGTACCAGCATCCATTCTACATAGTGCACTTCAGTCTGTATGTACCAATATCCATTCTACATAGTGCACTTCAGTCTGCAAGTACCAGTATCCGTTCTACGTAGTGCACTTCAGTCTGCAAGTACCAGCACCCATTCTACGTAGTTCACTTCAGTCTGCAAGTATCAGCATCCATTCTACATAGCGCACTTCAGTCTGCAAGTATCAGCATCCATTCTACATAGTGCACTTCAGTCTGCAAGAACCAGTATCCATTCTACGTAGTTCACTTCAGTCTGCAAGTACCAGCATCCATTCTACATAGCGCACTTCAATCTGCAAGTACCAGCATCCATTCTACGTAGTGCACTTCAGTCTGCAAGTACCAGTATCCATTCTACGTAGTGCACTTCAATCTGCAAGTACCAGTATCCATTCTACATAGTGCACTTCAGTCTGCAAGAACCAGTATCCATTCTACGTAGTTCACTTCAGTCTGCAAGTACCAGCATCCATTCTACATAGCGCACTTCAGTCTGCAAGTACCAGCATCCATTCTACGTAGTTCACTTCAGTCTGCAAGTATCAGCATCCATTCTACATAGCACACTTCAGTCTGCAAGTACCAGTATCCATTCTACGTAGTGCACTTCAGTCTGTAAGTACCAGTATCCATTCTACGTAGCATGCTTCAGTCTGCAAGTACCAGCATCCATTCTACATAGTGCACTTCAGTCTGCATGTACCAATATCCATTCTACATAGTGCACTTCAGTCTGCAAGTACCAGTATCCGTTCTACGTAGTGCACTTCAGTCTGCAAGTACCAGCATCCATTCTACGTAGTTCACTTCAGTCTGCAAGTATCAGCATCCATTCTACATAGCACACTTCAGTCTGCAAGTACCAGTATCCATTCTACGTAGTGCACTTCAGCCTGTAAGTACCAGTATCCATTCTACGTAGCATGCTTCAGTCTGCAAGTACCAGCATCCATTCTACATAGTGCACTTCAGTCTGCATGTACCAATATCCATTCTACATAGTGCACTTCAGTCTGCAAGTACCAGTATCCGTTCTACGTAGTGCACTTCAGTCTGCAAGTACCAGCATCCATTCTACGTAGTTCACTTCAGTCTGCAAGAACCAGTATCCGTTCTACGTAGTGCACTTCAGTCTGTAAGTACCAGTATCCTTTCTACGTAGCATGCTTCAGTCTGCAAGTACCAGCATTTATTCTACATAGTGCACTTCAGTCTGCATGTACCAATATCCATTCTACATAGTGCACTTCAGTCTACAAGTACCAGTATCCGTTCTACGTAGTGCACTTTAGTCTGCAAGTACCAGTATCCATTCTACGTAGATCACTTCAGTCTGCAAGTATCAGCATCCATTCTACATAGCGCACTTCAGTCTGCAAGTATCAGCATCCATTCTACATAGCGCACTTCAGTCTGCAAGTATCAGCATCCATTCTACATAGCGCACTTCAGTCTGCAAGTATCAGCATCCATTCTACGTAGTTCACTTCAGTCTGCAAGTATCAGCATCCATTCTACATAGCGAACTTCAGTCTGCAAGTACCAGCATCCATTCTACATAGCGAACTTCAGTCTGCAAGTATACCAGTATCCATTCTACATAGGGCACTTCAGTCTGCATGTACCAATATCCATTCTACATAGTGCACTTCAGTCTGCAAGTACCAGTATCCGTTCTACGTAGTGCACTTCAGACTACAAGTACCAGTATCCATTCCAGTGGCGGATCCAGGGGGGATGCACTCGGGCCCGTGCCCCCCCTGTCATTTGTGGCCCCATCCGTCCCCCCCTCGCTTGTGTCACTGAGACACGCTGCCGCTCAGTCTGGCGGCAGCGTGTCTCAGCTGTCAGGAGGAGAGCGCGGCTATCTGCCGGCGTGTTGCGGACTTCAAACCAGCCGCCGGTTCGTGAGCCAATCAGAGCTCGCGGACCGGCAGCCAATCAGGAGCCGCCGGTCCGCGAGCTCTGATTGGCTCACGAACTGGCGGCTAGTTTGAAGTCCTACACGCCGCCAGACATAGCTGCGCTCTCCTCCTGACACCCTCAGAGCCAGCCAGGCAGAGAAGCAGCAGCAGCAGCGGTAAGCAGCTGCAGAACTGCTGTGGGGGCATTTGTATACCTGCTGTGGGGGCATTTGTATACCTGCTGTGGGGGCATTTGTATACCTGGCACTGTGAGGGCAATTGTATACCTGGCACTGTGGGGTCAATTGTTTACCTGGCACTGTGAGGACAATTGTTTACCTGGCACTGTGGGGGCATTTGTATACCTGACACTGTGGGGGCATTTTTGGATCTGGCACTGTAGGGGCATTTTTGGATCTGGCACTGTAGGGGGATTTTTGGATCTGGCACTGTGGGGGCATTTGTGGATCTGACACTGTGGGGGCATTTGTGGATCTGGCACTGTGGAGGCAATTGTGGATCTGGCACTGTGGGGGCAATTGTGGATTTGGCACTGCACTATTGGCGGCATATGTCTGTGTATCACGTCTCATTTTAATTGGCCACACTCACTATATGACTGCGGGCATTACTACAGGCAACATTACTACTGGGGGCAATAGGGGCATTGCATAAGGGGCACTACTACTATGGGGTCTATATAAGGGGCACTACCAGTACAGTGGACATTGCATAATGAGCGCTACAACTGTGGGCATTGTATAAGAAGCGCCACCTCACATGCACCGAAGCCGCACGCAAATGTACTTCCCCTTCCATGGTGCCCCCCCTATCATTTTCTTCTGGATCCGCCCCTGATCCATTCTACGTAGTGCACTTCGATCCGCAAGTACCAGTATCCATTCTACATAGTGCACTTCAGTCTGCAAGAACCAGTATCCATTCTATGTAGCACACTTCAGTCTGCAAGTATCAGCATCCATTCTACATAGCACACTTCAGTCTGCAAGTACCAGTATCCATTCTACGTAGTGCACTTCAGTCTGCAAGTACCAGTATCCATTCGACGTAGCATGCTTCAGTCTGCAAGTACCAGCATCCATTTTACATAGTGCACTTCAGTCTGCATGTACCAATATCCATTCTACATAGGGCACTTCAGTCTGCAAGTACCAGTATCCATTCTACATAGTGCACTTCAGTCTACAAGTACCAGTATCCATTCTACGTAGTGCACTTCAATCCGCAAGTACCAGTATCCATTCTACATAGTGCACTTCAGTCTGCAAGAACCAGTATCCATTCTACGTAGTGCACTTCAGTCTGCAAGCACAAGCATCCATTCAACGTAGTGCACTTCAGTCTGCAAGTATCAGCATCCATTCTACATAGTGCACTTCAGTCTGCAAGTATCAGCATCCACTCTAAGTAGCGCACTTCAGTCTGCAAGTACCAGTATCCATTCTACGTAGCGCACTTCAGTCTGCAAGTACCAGCATCCATTCTACATAGTGCACTTCAGTCTGCAAGTATCAGCATCCATTCTACGTAACGCACTTCAGTCTGCAAGTACCAGTATCCATTCTACGTAGCGCACTTCAGTCTACAAATACCAGTATCCATTCTACGTAGCGCACTTCAGTCGGCAAGTACCAGCATCCATTCTACATAGTGTACTTCAGTCTGCAAGTATCAGCATCCATTCTACATAGTGCACTTCAGTCTGCAAGTATCAGCATCCATTCTACATAGCGCACTTCAGTCTGCAAGTACCAGTATCCATTCTACGCAGTGCACTTCAGTCTGCAAGTACCAGCATCCATTCTACATAGTGTACTTCAGTCTCCAAGTATCAGCATCCATTCTACGTAGTGCACTTCAGTCTGCAAGTACCAGCATCCATTCTACATAGTGTACTTCAGTCTGCAAGTATCAGCATCCATTCTACATAGTGCACTTCAGTCTGCAAGTATCAGCATCCATTCTACATAGCGCACTTCAGTCTGCAAGTACCAGTATCCATTCTACGCAGTGCACTTCAGTCTGCAAGTACCAGCATCCATTCTACATAGTGTACTTCAGTCTCCAAGTATCAGCATCCATTCTACGTAGTGCACTTCAGTCTGCAAGTACCAGCATCCATTCTACATAGTGCACTTCATTCAGAAAGTCCTGTTGCCATTCTGTTCTGTGCACTCATCTAGTAAGCATAGTGTGGTACATTCCACTCCTCAATACTCTATTACAGTAGAGAGTGGAGCGCTCTATAGTATCCACCAATGGCCCTCATTCCGAGTTGTTCGCTCGGTAATTTTCTTCGCATCGCAGCGATTTTCCGCTAATTGCGCATGCGCAATGTTCGCACTGCGACTGCGCCAAGTAAATTTGCTAAGAAGTTTGGAAATTTACTCACGGAATTACGAGGTTTTTTCTTCGTTCTGGTGATCGTTGTGTGATTGACAGGAAGTGGGTGTTTCTGGGCAGAAACTGGCCGTTTTATGGGTGTGTGTGAAAAAACGCTACCGTTTCTGGGAAAAACGCGGGAGAGGCTGGAGAAACGGAGGAGTGTCTGGGCGAACGCTGGGTGTGTTTGTGACGTCAAACCAGGAACGAAACTGACTGAACTGATCGCAGTGGCAGAGTAAGTGTCGAGCTACTCAGAAACTGCAAAGAAATTTCTATTCGCAATTTAGAGAATCTTTTGTTCGCAATTTTGCTAAGCTAAGATACACTCCCAGTAGACGGCGGCTTAGCGTGTGCAATGCTGCTAAAAGCAGCTTGCGAGCGAACAACTCGGAATGAGGGCCTATGTCTCCACCCACTGTGCACTGTTCTCATCCATCCAGGACTGTGTGCGGGCCCTCTAGCACTTCCTTACTATTCGCCAAAGTATCCAGTATCTGCTGTCTTCTGACTGCTATTGACAGCCTTCCGATCATCAAGCACAGTGCTCCCTTGTATGGCTTATTGCCTGCAGCCGTCAGTCCCATACCAGACTATACAGACTATACAGTGCTCAGTCACTTCATACATTAGGATGCGTCCCTCCCATTCCTGATCCCAGTTCACAAAACCCCAGAGACCTGACATATGTATGCAGTAAGCTCTGGAAATAGTAACTTTCTGGAGCCTCTGCCCGAGAAGCAAAGCGACGCCTATAGAAGCGTGGTCTTCAGTATACCGGCGCCGGAATCCCGACAGCCGGCATACCGACACTTATTCTCCCTCATGGGGGTCCACGACCCCCCTGGAGGGAGAATAAAATAGCGTGATAGCGCGCCACCATGCCCGCAGCGTTGCGAGCGCAGCGAGCCCGCAAGGTGCTCATTTGTGCCCGCCACACTGTCGGTATGCCGGCGGTCGGGCTCCCGGCGCCGATATGCTGGACGCCGGGAGCCCGACCGCCGGCATACCATACTACACCCCTATAGAAGCCTAGGGGCTTCTTCACGCGATGCAACCCCAAACAGGGATCCGAACCCTGTGGCTTACACACGCGCAAAACATAGTTGCCTACCCTCCCTCATTCTGCAGGAGACTCCCTGAAATAGCAGCAAATTCCCTCACTCCCTGAAAAGTCCATCAATCTCCCTGATTACACCTTACCCCCATTATGCAGCTGTTACATTCTTGGGGGAAAAAGAAATCAGAGATACATACATTCAAATGGGATCATTAGTGCCATTTCCCTGCATTGGTTATAAGGCTCAATGACCCTCATTCTGAGTTGTTCGCTCGCAAGCTGCTTTTAGCAGCAGTACACAGGCTAGGCCGCCGCCCTCTGGGAGTGTATCTTAGCTTAGCAGAAGTGCGAACGAAAGGATCGCAGAGCGGCTACAAAATAATTTTGTGCAGTTTCAGAGTAGCTCCAGACCTACTCAGCGCTTGCGATCACTACAGACTATTTAGTTCCTGTTTTGCCGTCACGAACACGCCCTGCGTTCGGCCAGCCACGCCTGCATTTCCCCAACCACGCCTGCGTTTGTATCTGGCACGCCTGCGTTTTTCCTGGTACGCCTGTGTTTTTTCTCTCACTCCCTGAAAATGGTCAGTTGACACCCAGAAACACCCACGTCCTGTCAATCACTCTGCGGTCAGCAGTGTGACTGAAATGCTTCGCTAGACCTTGTGTGAAACTACTTCGGCTGTTGTGAAAGTACGTTGCGCATGCGCATTGCTCCGCTTATGCATGCGCAGAAGTGCAGTTTTTTTGCCTGATCGCTGAGCTGCGAACGAAAGCAGCTAGCGATCAACTCGGAATGACCACCAATATGTCAAAGTCAGAAAAATGTCTCTATACACATTGCCATATTTGCACCGCACGCTGGTCCGCGCTGCGCATGCGTACGCTCTCCCGTGAAGGCGCATACCCGCAATAGCGTGCACCCACGGGCGCACGGTATGCGTATTTACGGTAGAGTTTATGTAGTCGTAGCGTGCGACTCATTCGTTACACATTTTCATAATTAATGTAGTTTATAGATCATGATCCCTTTAATGGTTTCTGAAAGTTTAGTTAACATAGAACGTCCCTGAACGGAGGAATCCCTCTTTGTATGGTACGAAGGGTCTAACAGGAATCATATAGCAGTGTTTGGTACCCATCGGAAGAGTATTTAATTAACAATATTCCGGTGTTGGTTTGGAGCGTATTAATCGCTCGTGCGGATAGTTATGGACATAAGAAGTTTATGTCCATTTCTATTATTTACTCATACTCAGGTATGCGGCGGGAAACCCAGTTTCCCACCCACCTGAGCTGTTGGAAATCGTCACAGCCCACCTGTATGAATCAACCTATGACCTTTTGTTATGATGCGAAGCCGAATTCCTGTGTCCAATGGACGACAAGATTGTAGGGACCATTGGATTGCATTGTGTGTGGGGCATAAATAGGCAGGCCGACCACATCCAGCTCTCACTCTTCAACGGTTCTCATTGCTGAAAATCGGGTGCTGGATGTCCAGGCGCATGCGATCGTTTCCCCTTGTGCGTAAGTTTTCTCTCCGTAATCATTGTCTTACTGTGAGCCAATTTCTCTCATCTCTTTCCATTTCTCTCTCTCTCTCCTTTCTCTTTTCTCTCACATCTCCCCTAGACTAGTATTGTATTGTATTAGATAGTATTGTATTTTGGTTAGGAAGTCTCTGTTATATTGTAGTGTATCATTTGTACTGTTATTCTTTTTACGAGTATATTAGATATAATACAGTTAATAGGCTTTGGACCCTAAACCAGTATCTGTGTATTTTCTATAGTTTTAAGTGTTCACTTGAGCGTCGGTGACGCTCAAGCAGCTTTGTAGTTAGTTAGGTTACACAAAGTTGCACAATCACCCTGTATTCACATTAAGGTATTCTGTGTATTTCATTGATAAAAGTTTTATACATAAAGGTATAGCGTTGTGAGCGTCTGCGCCGCTGGTGATCTCCTCGTGGTCTCGAGCGTACGCTACGCCATAGCGAATCATTACTCTAGACATAGCCAACAACGTGCTGTCCTGTGATCACTGGGCCGTGAGCGAACGTGACGCTTGAGCGTCTCGCCTACGGCTGAGCGATCGCTACGCAACTGGCGTACCCTTCCGGAACTTCTTAAGTAAACAGCGTACAGTGTTCTTAGACTTCATTAAGGGTTGTTTATACGACAAAAGAATTTAGCATTGTCAATTGGGGACTCGTCCTGTCCTTCTCATATCTGCACTAGGTAGATCAGCAGACATTATCCTCCAGCAAAGGGTGGGAGGTTGTCTCGCAGTGCTGACGGGATAAGCGTCTGCTTCACTTAGATAAAGAGTGCTGAAGGAATCCGGGAACCGGAAGTAAGAACAAAACGCTTGTGTCTTTTAAAACTGTTTATTTTTCTTCTGTCTTGCGTATACACGCACGCATACATATATATCTACATTTCTTTTTCAATTTCGTATATCACTATTCCTGTTTGCCAATTTTTATAGTTGATAGAAAGTGCAAAAAGAGATTTGCTGTTATTTCATAGTAGAGGTAATAGTTAAAGTATAGACCAACACACGGCTTGTCTAGAAGATAAGGCAGCCAGTGTGGTGTGCGGTAGATGATCAGGGATCATCTACATTGATAAAAGTAGAAATTGTGTTACGGTGGATCTTTGTTTTGCGTACACGTGTCTCTAACAAAGACTAGCGTACGCAATCCAAAGGCAGACGCACGCAGCGTACATTACGCAACGTAGCGTCCGGTTACGCCCACGTAGCTCAAAGTCACGAAAAGTCGAATTAGCGCAAAGCGATAATTAACGCACAGCGGTAGATAACGCGACGCGGTAAATAACGCAAATCTATTTTTGAAAAAAAAAAAAAAATCTGAAATTTAGTTTAACAGATCCTGCTCCTAATTGGTAACACAGCTGGGCTGAAGAAAATTTCTGCGCAGAAATAGATATAGAAACAAAGTGTACATGTGTTGAGTGAGTGTGTTTTTATCACATAAGTTTATATAACTTAGAGGTTGAACCAAAAGGAAAGTCGGGTACTCGTCAAGGAACATACGTGTAAGTGACATATACGGTGGCTAGGGAGGCATCCCTGGTTAAATAATATTTGAGCATTAGAGTATAGCGGACCATAAGATAACAGACCAGGAGGTCATAAGGTAACAGACCAGGAGGTCATAAGGCAACAGACCAGGAGGTCATAAGGTAACAGGTAAAATAGACAAAGAGGTCCGCTATAAAGGTACAAGAGGCACAACGCCTGGGGTGTTGGTGCAGAACCCATATAGGCCATACAAGCTCATGCTGAAGGAATTCGCAGCCGAAATTTTCGATTCCATTGATCTTTCAGTACATGACAAGTAGTGCTTATGTACTGAACGATTGTACCGCACGTAATTGTGTGCAGTAGTTAGTAATCTGACCTAATACCATTAGAGTAAAGTGGTCACAAACGCTATTTGTACATTCTGACGTGATTTGTGTAATTTTTTATTTTTGGAAGGGAAGTTCGCTGGTCACTCAGGAACTATCTAACAACCCCACCTTTACTGGAAAGAGTAAGTGTCCTGCGGGTAACCCTCATATGTTCCAGTAAACCGAAGGTTCCATAGGGGCCCTGTATCGAGTACGCCAGCACCATATCGGTGTGATCAGGTCGTATTGGTCGAGGTGGGCGAGTGAGTGGGGTACTCGGTAAACCGCCACCGCCGGCCTATTGTGAATAATTTGGTTTGCTGTAAGGGTTCGCTGAAGACCGTGATATAAAGATCACAGGAGTAGTAAGCAACACCTGCAGATTATGGGGGCCAATTGTTCAGGTAGGGGGCGATCAACCTCGGTTCGGGTTGATTCAGAGAACCGACCAGTAGGGTCGGCAAGGTACATCATGTGTGAAAAATACGGAAGTCACACAGAGGTTTTATGTGATGAATGGGAGAGAATGACTGTACAAGACAGGGACAAATTCCCAAGAATAGGTAGCTTCAGCACAGAAGTGTTACAAAATTTAAGGAGGAGGATATGTCTCATAAAATCAACAAAGAGACGAATTCAACATCATGATTATTTACAGTTATGGCACCAGGAAGGTGAGATACAGAGAGGTTTGGCTCTGGCGGCGGGGGCTGGTCCTAACAGAAAATTGATTGCAACAGCCCCGCCACCACCATATATAGCAGGAGAGAAGTTGATTGCGGAGAGAAACGCACTGGGTTGTAAAACACAAACACTTAGTAACCCTGTAAATGTTAATGATGTTAACCAAGTAACTCATGCAATTATTAACCCGTGCAAGTTGTACCCTGTTTTGAACCTTCCCCAGGAGTGTGATCAAGAAGACGATTCGGCAACAATTTCAGCTCTCTCTCTCGCAGCCACTATAGCAGAGACCACAGTAGGCACAGCAACACCTACGAGATTAGCGAAGGCCCCTAGCGGAGGGATAGGTGAGGTCGTGTCAACGGGTAAGTACGGCACCATGCATTACACTGAAACAATTTCACCACAAGCTGTAGAATCTACACAGAATGAAGTTGTTAGAGTTAATCCAGTTAAGGTGATAGTAGTTCCCAATGGGAAAACGGATGCATCAGGAGCCACACCCGTTAGGAACATTGCCATGTATTGCCCGTTTACTAGAATGGAATTGAGGACTATCGTGTCTGAATTCCCAGACCCCAGAAAAGATTTGGTGGCAAGCCAAAAATACATCAGGGATCTAGGAAACACTTTAGAGCCCAATAATAAGGATTGGCAGATAGTGCTAAGAGCTTGCTTACCTTCCAATGTCGACTCAGTTCAATTCTTGGCTGATTGTGGACTAGACAAAGATATACCACTTACCGATGTATACGACAAGGATAATGTAAAAAGGATAAATTTGCAGCTAAAAGAGTATTTCCCAGCCGTTGCTAAATGGAATAAAATATTTTCCATTAAGCAAAAGGAGTCCGAAACGGCAACAGAATATTTTCACCGGGCACTATTAGAAATGGCAAAATACACTGGTATAGAAGACATTAGGACCAACCCAAACCATCAAGAAGTAGCAGTATCTGTACTGATGGATGGTTTAAAGGAAACATTAAAGGCTAGGGTACAGACTACGCAACCATGTTGGCGAGGTCTGTCAGTGTCCACCTTGAGAGAGGCTGCTATTGATCACGACAGAAACATCACCAGGCACAGAGAGTCGCAAAGTGATAAGTTAATGTCAGTAAGTATACAGGCGCTGACCACAAAGCAGCCTGCGTATGTACCATCGAATCCTGTAAGTAAGTCAACTGTAATAACTTGTTATTCCTGTAACAGACCGGGACACTATGCACGAGAATGTAGAGTAAGAAATGTACCAAAATCATACCAACCCCCTAGACAACGACACAACACAAGACATTGGGATCAGGATCCACAGAGGCGGAGTTATGAGCCACATACAGGGGAAACAAAAAGATACCCCCCGAACAGAGATTGGCATGCCTCTGGTAGTTCCCAGCTAACCCCCTCACAAGTAGTCGCTGCCAGCGGGATTCAGGGAGGTCAGCATACCCACTAGGGGTGTGGCCATACCTGTAATCTGCAGCCAGTAAAATTGATTGCCAGTCTTGGAAGTGAACCAGAGATCGCAATCAATGTAGCTGGTAAAACTTTAAACTTTCTTGTAGACACAGGGGCGGCCAAGTCAGTGATAAATTCGACAGTGGGCATGAGAACCACTGGTAGGACAATTCCAGCCATGGGAGTAACAGGAGTAGTCCAGCACTACCCTGTTAGCAAACCAGCCGAGATTACAATAGGGCCTTTGCATACCAAGCATTCCTTTTTGCTGGCTGCATCTGCACCAACTAATCTCCTGGGTAGAGACTTACTATGTAAAATGGGTTGCGTCATTTATTGTACTCCTGAAGGTGTATTCTTGGACATTCCTGAGAATCACGCTCAGGAGGTACGAGACATGTTAGACTCCCCATCAAAATTAATGTCACATTCCATTATGACAAATAGGAATCCATCCCAAGTAGAAGAGATGACATCTCAGATACCAGAGTCACTTTGGACAAAAGATGGACAGGACACTGGATTAATGGCAAACGTAGCTCCAGTAGTTGTACAAGTAAAAGATGGTAGGATAGCTCCAAAAATCCCACAGTATCCTCTGAAGCCAGAGGTGGAGTTAGGAGTTTTCCCAGTAATAGAGCGCTTGCTGCAACAGGGCATTCTGGTAAGAACGTCCAGCACAGCAAATAGTCCCATCTTCCCTGTTAAAAAGAGTGGGGGGAGGGGTTACAGGTTAGTGCAGGATTTAAGGGGGATTAACAAAATAGTTGAGAGTCAGTTCCCCGTAGTGCCTAATCCAGCTGTCATCCTAATGCAAATTCCTCCCACTGCCAAATTTTTCACTGTTATTGACCTCTGCTCCACTTTCTTTTCGGTACCTCTGCATCCTGACAGCCAATATTTGTTTGCATTCACATACAGAGGAGTCCAATACACGTGGACTCGGTTACCCCAAGGTTTCATAGATAGTCCAAGTATATTTTCTCAGGCTTTGCATGATTGTTTACAGTCTTTCCAAACAGAGAGTGGATCAGTATTGATACAGTATGTGGATGATTTACTACTGTGTTCTGATTCATTGGAAGCATCCCTGAAGGATACGAAACAGCTCCTGTTTCATCTTTCAGACACAGGTCACAAGGTTTCCAAAGACAAGTTGCAATTATGCCAAACTAAGGTAAAATATTTGGGACACTGTCTAACACAAGGACTGAGACACCTGACCGCTGATAGAATCCAAGCCATTAGAGACATGACACTGCCACAAACCCAGCAACAGATCAGGACGTTTTTAGGAATGTGTGGGTATTGCCGTAATTGGATCCCAGGGTTTTCCATATTGGCGTTACCTCTGCAGGAAATGGTCTCCTCAAACAAACCTGATAGGATCTCGCATACTGACGAATCCGAAAACAGCATTTGAGAGACTCAAACAGTGCCTAACGCAGGCGCCAGCACTAGGTATGCCAGACTATGGGAAACCCTTTGAACTATACGGAACAGAAAGTGCTGGTTGCGCAGCAGGTGTACTAACCCAAAAACACGGTGATGCCAGCAGGCCAGTTGCATACTACAGCGCTCAGCTAGATACGGTAGCGCGGTCCCTCCCCACATGCTTGCGAAGCGTTGCTGCGATAGCATTGCTAGTGACAAAAAGCGAAGATGTCGTGCTAGGCCACAACCTCACAATCCATACACCACATGCGGTATCTGCCTTATTGAATTCTGCCCAAACCAGACACGTCTCATCAGCAAGGTTTACAAGATGGGAATTGGCACTAATGGCCCCAGTAAACATCACCATAAGGAGATGCAGCGCATTAAATCCTGCAACATTTCTCCCAGGTGTGCCTGGTCAGACACAAAGGGTGGAAGGTGAGAGTGATGGGGAAGGAGGATTTAATACAAAGGAAGATACACATGATTGTATGGAATATTTGACCCAAAATTTTACCGCAAGGCCTGACATCAGTGACAATCCACTGGAAGATGCAGAACTCACGTTCTACACTGACGGTAGTTGTCATAGACAGTCAGACTCGGGAGACTTGTGTACTGGATACGCAGTCGTAGATGACCAAGACACCATAGAAGCGGAACCGCTAGGTCCACCTCACTCAGCCCAGGTTGCTGAACTGGTCGCCCTAACCAGAGCATGCGAATTGGCTAAGGGTAAGTCAGCCAATATCTACACCGATTCTAGATACGCCTTCGGGGTAGTACATGATTTCGGAGCCCTATGGCGCCTCAGAAATTTCATGACGGCAGCTGGTACACCGATAGCGCATGCAGCTTATATAAAAAGGCTTCTAACAGCGATACAGGAACCCGACAGAGTGGCTGTTATCAAATGTAAAGCACACACATATAGTCAAGACCCAGTATCCCTTGGTAACAGCCGAGCAGACGAAGCCGCAAAGCTTGCAGCTGCTACCCCCAGACAGACAGACACCACACAACTGATGGTATTTAATACCATCAACACACAGAAGTTGTGTGAGATGCAGAATTTGTGTTCCACACAGGAAAGAGCAGTCTGGAAGGCAAAGGGATATGGCCAGGAGTCCTCAGGGCTCTGGACGGATGGACATGGTAAACCAGTGGCCCCCAGAGCATATCTTCCATGTCTGGCTGAAGCAGCTCACGGGCTGACTCATCTAGGCAAGGAGGGGATGTGCAAATTGGTAAGAGCATACTGGTGCGCCCCAGGATTCTCCTCTCATGCGAGTAAAAGAGCAATGTCATGCCTTACCTGTCTGAGAAAGAATATTGGAAAGGCAATACCTACAGAACCATCCCATATCCCACCTGCCGGCGGCCCTTTTCAGGTAATACAAATTGACTTCATTCAATTACCCCCATGTCGAAATTTGAAATATGTACTTGTTTGTATAGATGTTTTCTCGAATTGGGTCGAAGCTTTTCCAGCAGCCACAAATACCGCTATGTTTACAGCTAAGAAAATTGTGCAGGAATTTGTATGTAGATATGGTATCCCTAGAATCATTGAAAGTGATAGGGGTACCCATTTTACCGGTGATGTCTTTCAAGGAATGTGTAAGTTGATGGGAATTGATAGCAAGCTGCACACTCCGTACCGTCCACAGGCGAGTGCGAAGGTCGAAAGAGTGAACAGCACTATTAAAAATAAATTGAGTAAAGTAATGGCAGAGACAGGATTGACGTGGCCAGAAGCTTTACCCATTGTTTTGTATAGCATCAGAACCACTCCCAGGTCCCCTCTTAATCTGTCCCCTTTTGAAATCTTGTTTGGTCGACAACCGCATGTCATGATTAACCCTCAGGATGATTTGAAATGTAACAATGAAGTAACTGTAAAATACTTGATTAACATAAGTAAGCAGTTGAGGAATCAAAATGATAATCTGAAGTTGGTGATTCCTGATTTACCAGGTAGTAATTGTCATGACATTGAACCTGGGGATTATGTAATGATACGAAATTTTCTACGCTCAGGTTGTCTTATTGATAGATGGGAAGGACCATACCAGGTCTTATTGACTAGCACCACAGCATTGAAGGTTGCTGAGAGAGAGACTTGGGTCCATTCATCCCACTGCAAGAAGGTTGCTGATCCAGAGAAGTCCCGTGATAAGGAACAGACGGTAGAGGTTGTATCACTGGAGTGTCTGTTCCAGGAGGACTGAGGCGACACCTGAGCCTTGAAGACCGAAAGCAGTTGTCGACTCCCCTCTCCCTTTTATTGTTTTTCTCCACTTCCCATCCCCTCCTCCTTAAAATTTCTTTTTCCCCCTTCTCATTCTTCTCTATTTTCTCCTCAAAGATGGACTTGCCCCAAGAGACTGTGATCCGGATTTTGATGTTAACCATGATGTTGACCAGAGCAGTCTGTTCCGGCGAGAGTACCATAGAGGTCGAGAGAGGTTCTGGAATGGGTTCCGATTATGATGATGGAGGCGTAGTTTTCCAAGATCAACCAAACCAACAAGCAAAGGCGAGTATCAGAAAACGATCCGATAGAAGAAATTGTGATGGATTGTTAGCTGAAGAAAACTGTATCTGTAGGCTTTGTGACAATTTGATTGAAGATGGATGCATAAAGAAATGCCAATCCAGTTTTAATATCCATATGGACTGGCATCCATTGAGTGACTATCACTCCTTAGTGGGTAATGTATTAAACCAAACGGATTGTTGGGTATGCTCTCAAGTACCTCAGGGTCATAGCAAATCAGGGCTAGTACCATTTCCTTTAACGTTAGGGGAGGTACTTGAGCTAAGTGGTGGGAGACCGGTGGACCGGAGGTTTAACATCTCCAGCCCTCCTAGTTTGAAGCTCCACCAATACCATGTGGATAGGTCCCTCTTATGTTTTAATATCTCCAATCCCCGTAAGCCGGGAAATTGGGAAGTGTCATGGAGCAACCTTACCATGACCTTTTCGCATAGAGCAGATAGAATGCCTACAGATACAGAGCTTGTACGCCACATAGCCAGTAGAGGAAAATCTTTCCGGTATCGATATACCTTAGGAAATAGGATTACTAGAGTTGGAGAGGTATCACCAGGATACTGTGCACATATCGTACAAACTGATACGTGCATTAAGCAGATGGAAGAATTAGGGTCAGGAGAGTTCACCTGGAAGGTGTGTAACATGGTAATGTCCTTCTCCGTCCCATATGTTCTCCCCGATGATGCATATTTCATATGCGGGAGAAAGGCGTACAAGTGGCTTGCCCCAAACTCTGAAGGATTGTGTTATATTGGAAAAGTATTGCCTGAAGTGATGACTGTAACACATGACAAAATGAAGGACATACACCGTGGTGCCCAAGCTCCTTATACTCACACTCATTACGAGCACCGAGTTAAAAGACAACTGTCAGAAAGGTTAGAGCATCCGGCCTCTAATCTTATCCATGAATCCACCGGGATTCAGGTTCTGGTAGCGTTAGATTTCACTCGCACCGCTCGAGGAGTGATGAATTATAGATACATTTCCGCACTCGCCAATTTGTTAGATAATATCACTGAAATGTATGATGACACGTTTAGATACACTGGAAGAGAACTCCAAGCTTATAAAACAGAACTGGTACAGCATAGAATGGTTCTTAATTATCTTACAGCAGTAACAGGCGGATATTGTGTTACATTGGCAACACAGTACGGCATAAAGTGTTGCACGTATATCACAAATAGCACCGAGGATCCGGTAGAGGTCATAGACCAAAAGATGGACGACATTCTCCAATTGAAGTGGGAATTTCGTCGAAAACACAATCTCACCCTTGCTGCTGTAGGTAATGAGCTGACTGGTTGGGTGTCATGGTTGAACCCGCGAAATTGGTTCTCCGGTTTAGGAGACTGGGCTCAAGGAGTCATAATGGATGTTGGAAAGTTTCTACTATGTATCTTGGGTGTTGTTATATCCATTGGATTGATATTTAGATGCGGGCAGGCTTTAATGAGGTGCAAACAAAGTACAAAAGTGATGAGCTTGAGGAGTGAGGAAACCGTAATTAACCTGGATTTGATTTATGACCCAATGATAGAAACCAGGATGTGATGAAAATGCGATTATACGGTCCGTTTCTTTCACCTGTTTTTCTGCTTTTCTCCAAGATAACAAGACCCCCTTGGACGAGGAAGTTGACGAGACGCTATACAGACAACGGATGGACCAAAGAAAGAGTTTTGACCACTTGAGAAATGGACACTTGATGAACTTTGCCATGGATCCCCAGTTTCCCTAGTATTTTTAAACTCACGCTAGCCCAACATTTTTTGTAAATCTGATGGCACTGACAAAGCTTGTTGCTCATGCCTAAGGAGCAAAACAGCGCAAAGAAGACGACTTTCAACTGATACCGAACAAAACTTCGACGACAGATGTACATTTACCTGACATAGAATATCATTGCATTTTCCATAAGTGTTCTTCATCTTCATCTCTACAACCCTCAGGTAATAACACACATAGTCGATAGGGAATACAGGCACAGATATCAGCAACCACATACCTCCCCCATTCATGTATCATCAACTAAAATGTGCATCCCCATTTTGTTACAACCACAGCCGAAATGAGCTCGGTAGAGTTTGACAGCCCATCCACAGACCCTTAGTACGGGATAAGAAGGAATTCAAATGTATACTTCGCAATACCTCGAAGCTTGATTTACCACACGTACGGCACGATGATACATGACCCTCCAAACATGGACTCATACACACATGCTTCTGCTTTCTCACTAGGTCATACCCTCTTCACACCTACTCCCCTCTTCTTCCTTACCCCACCATGGAAATCAATTAACCCCTGACTTACATTTTTCTCCTTTTGAAATGTTTTAGAAGGTGGCAGTTATTATTGACTGCCAAAGGGTGGACTGTCAAAGTCAGAAAAATGTCTCTATACACATTGCCATATTTGCACCGCACGCTGGTCCGCGCTGCGCATGCGTACGCTCTCCCGTGAAGGCGCATACCCGCAATAGCGTGCACCCGCGGGCGCACGGTATGCGTATTTACGGTAGAGTTTATGTAGTCGTAGCGTGCGACTCATTCGTTACACATTTTCATAATTAATGTAGTTTATAGATCATGATCCCTTTAATGGTTTCTGAAAGTTTAGTTAACATAGAACGTCCCTGAACGGAGGAATCCCTCTTTGTATGGTACGAAGGGTCTAACAGGAATCATATAGCAGTGTTTGGTACCCATCGGAAGAGTATTTAATTAACAATATTCCGGTGTTGGTTTGGAGCGTATTAATCGCTCGTGCGGATAGTTATGGACATAAGAAGTTTATGTCCATTTCTATTATTTACTCATACTCAGGTATGCGGCGGGAAACCCAGTTTCCCACCCACCTGAGCTGTTGGAAATCGTCACAGCCCACCTGTATGAATCAACCTATGACCTTTTGTTATGATGCGAAGCCGAATTCCTGTGTCCAATGGACGACAAGATTGTAGGGACCATTGGATTGCATTGTGTGTGGGGCATAAATAGGCAGGCCGACCACATCCAGCTCTCACTCTTCAACGGTTCTCATTGCTGAAAATCGGGTGCTGGATGTCCAGGCGCATGCGATCGTTTCCCCTTGTGCGTAAGTTTTCTCTCCGTAATCATTGTCTTACTGTGAGCCAATTTCTCTCATCTCTTTCCATTTCTCTCTCTCTCTCCTTTCTCTTTTCTCTCACATCTCCCCTAGACTAGTATTGTATTGTATTAGATAGTATTGTATTTTGGTTAGGAAGTCTCTGTTATATTGTAGTGTATCATTTGTACTGTTATTCTTTTTACGAGTATATTAGATATAATACAGTTAATAGGCTTTGGACCCTAAACCAGTATCTGTGTATTTTCTATAGTTTTAAGTGTTCACTTGAGCGTCGGTGACGCTCAAGCAGCTTTGTAGTTAGTTAGGTTACACAAAGTTGCACAATCACCCTGTATTCACATTAAGGTATTCTGTGTATTTCATTGATAAAAGTTTTATACATAAAGGTATAGCGTTGTGAGCGTCTGCGCCGCTGGTGATCTCCTCGTGGTCTCGAGCGTACGCTACGCCATAGCGAATCATTACTCTAGACATAGCCAACAACGTGCTGTCCTGTGATCACTGGGCCGTGAGCGAACGTGACGCTTGAGCGTCTCGCCTACGGCTGAGCGATCGCTACGCAACTGGCGTACCCTTCCGGTACTTCTTAAGTAAACAGCGTACAGTGTTCTTAGACTTCATTAAGGGTTGTTTATACGACAAAAGAATTTAGCATTGTCAATTGGGGACTCGTCCTGTCCTTCTCATATCTGCACTAGGTAGATCAGCAGACATTATCCTCCAGCAAAGGGTGGGAGGTTGTCTCGCAGTGCTGACGGGATAAGCGTCTGCTTCACTTAGATAAAGAGTGCTGAAGGAATCCGGGAACCGGAAGTAAGAACAAAACGCTTGTGTCTTTTAAAACTGTTTATTTTTCTTCTGTCTTGCGTATACACGCACGCATACATATATATCTACATTTCTTTTTCAATTTCGTATATCACTATTCCTGTTTGCCAATTTTTATAGTTGATAGAAAGTGCAAAAAGAGATTTGCTGTTATTTCATAGTAGAGGTAATAGTTAAAGTATAGACCAACACACGGCTTGTCTAGAAGATAAGGCAGCCAGTGTGGTGTGCGGTAGATGATCAGGGATCATCTACATTGATAAAAGTAGAAATTGTGTTACGGTGGATCTTTGTTTTGCGTACACGTGTCTCTAACAAAGACTAGCGTACGCAATCCAAAGGCAGACGCACGCAGCGTACATTACGCAACGTAGCGTCCGGTTACGCCCACGTAGCTCAAAGTCACGAAAAGTCGAATTAGCGCAAAGCGATAATTAACGCACAGCGGTAGATAACGCGACGCGGTAAATAACGCAAATCTATTTTTGAAAAAAAAAAAAAAATCTGAAATTTAGTTTAACAGATCCTGCTCCTAATTGGTAACACAGCTGGGCTGAAGAAAATTTCTGCGCAGAAATAGATATAGAAACAAAGTGTACATGTGTTGAGTGAGTGTGTTTTTATCACATAAGTTTATATAACTTAGAGGTTGAACCAAAAGGAAAGTCGGGTACTCGTCAAGGAACATACGTGTAAGTGACATATACGGTGGCTAGGGAGGCATCCCTGGTTAAATAATATTTGAGCATTAGAGTATAGCGGACCATAAGATAACAGACCAGGAGGTCATAAGGTAACAGACCAGGAGGTCATAAGGCAACAGACCAGGAGGTCATAAGGTAACAGGTAAAATAGACAAAGAGGTCCGCTATAAAGGTACAAGAGGCACAACGCCTGGGGTGTTGGTGCAGAACCCATATAGGCCATACAAGCTCATGCTGAAGGAATTCGCAGCCGAAATTTTCGATTCCATTGATCTTTCAGTACATGACAAGTAGTGCTTATGTACTGAACGATTGTACCGCACGTAATTGTGTGCAGTAGTTAGTAATCTGACCTAATACCATTAGAGTAAAGTGGTCACAAACGCTATTTGTACATTCTGACGTGATTTGTGTAATTTTTTATTTTTGGAAGGGAAGTTCGCTGGTCACTCAGGAACTATCTAACAACCCCACCTTTACTGGAAAGAGTAAGTGTCCTGCGGGTAACCCTCATATGTTCCAGTAAACCGAAGGTTCCATAGGGGCCCTGTATCGAGTACGCCAGCACCATATCGGTGTGATCAGGTCGTATTGGTCGAGGTGGGCGAGTGAGTGGGGTACTCGGTAAACCGCCACCGCCGGCCTATTGTGAATAATTTGGTTTGCTGTAAGGGTTCGCTGAAGACCGTGATATAAAGATCACAGGAGTAGTAAGCAACACCTGCAGATTATGGGGGCCAATTGTTCAGGTAGGGGGCGATCAACCTCGGTTCGGGTTGATTCAGAGAACCGACCAGTAGGGTCGGCAAGGTACATCATGTGTGAAAAATACGGAAGTCACACAGAGGTTTTATGTGATGAATGGGAGAGAATGACTGTACAAGACAGGGACAAATTCCCAAGAATAGGTAGCTTCAGCACAGAAGTGTTACAAAATTTAAGGAGGAGGATATGTCTCATAAAATCAACAAAGAGACGAATTCAACATCATGATTATTTACAGTTATGGCACCAGGAAGGTGAGATACAGAGAGGTTTGGCTCTGGCGGCGGGGGCTGGTCCTAACAGAAAATTGATTGCAACAGCCCCGCCACCACCATATATAGCAGGAGAGAAGTTGATTGCGGAGAGAAACGCACTGGGTTGTAAAACACAAACACTTAGTAACCCTGTAAATGTTAATGATGTTAACCAAGTAACTCATGCAATTATTAACCCGTGCAAGTTGTACCCTGTTTTGAACCTTCCCCAGGAGTGTGATCAAGAAGACGATTCGGCAACAATTTCAGCTCTCTCTCTCGCAGCCACTATAGCAGAGACCACAGTAGGCACAGCAACACCTACGAGATTAGCGAAGGCCCCTAGCGGAGGGATAGGTGAGGTCGTGTCAACGGGTAAGTACGGCACCATGCATTACACTGAAACAATTTCACCACAAGCTGTAGAATCTACACAGAATGAAGTTGTTAGAGTTAATCCAGTTAAGGTGATAGTAGTTCCCAATGGGAAAACGGATGCATCAGGAGCCACACCCGTTAGGAACATTGCCATGTATTGCCCGTTTACTAGAATGGAATTGAGGACTATCGTGTCTGAATTCCCAGACCCCAGAAAAGATTTGGTGGCAAGCCAAAAATACATCAGGGATCTAGGAAACACTGTAGAGCCCAATAATAAGGATTGGCAGATAGTGCTAAGAGCTTGCTTACCTTCCAATGTCGACTCAGTTCAATTCTTGGCTGATTGTGGACTAGACAAAGATATACCACTTACCGATGTATACGACAAGGATAATGTAAAAAGGATAAATTTGCAGCTAAAAGAGTATTTCCCAGCCGTTGCTAAATGGAATAAAATATTTTCCATTAAGCAAAAGGAGTCCGAAACGGCAACAGAATATTTTCACCGGGCACTATTAGAAATGGCAAAATACACTGGTATAGAAGACATTAGGACCAACCCAAACCATCAAGAAGTAGCAGTATCTGTACTGATGGATGGTTTAAAGGAAACATTAAAGGCTAGGGTACAGACTACGCAACCATGTTGGCGAGGTCTGTCAGTGTCCACCTTGAGAGAGGCTGCTATTGATCACGACAGAAACATCACCAGGCACAGAGAGTCGCAAAGTGATAAGTTAATGTCAGTAAGTATACAGGCGCTGACCACAAAGCAGCCTGCGTATGTACCATCGAATCCTGTAAGTAAGTCAACTGTAATAACTTGTTATTCCTGTAACAGACCGGGACACTATGCACGAGAATGTAGAGTAAGAAATGTACCAAAATCATACCAACCCCCTAGACAACGACACAACACAAGACATTGGGATCAGGATCCACAGAGGCGGAGTTATGAGCCACATACAGGGGAAACAAAAAGATACCCCCCGAACAGATTGGCATGCCTCTGGTAGTTCCCAGCTAACCCCCTCACAAGTAGTCGCTGCCAGCGGGATTCAGGGAGGTCAGCATACCCACTAGGGGTGTGGCCATACCTGTAATCTGCAGCCAGTAAAATTGATTGCCAGTCTTGGAAGTGAACCAGAGATCGCAATCAATGTAGCTGGTAAAACTTTAAACTTTCTTGTAGACACAGGGGCGGCCAAGTCAGTGATAAATTCGACAGTGGGCATGAGAACCACTGGTAGGACAATTCCAGCCATGGGAGTAACAGGAGTAGTCCAGCACTACCCTGTTAGCAAACCAGCCGAGATTACAATAGGGCCTTTGCATACCAAGCATTCCTTTTTGCTGGCTGCATCTGCACCAACTAATCTCCTGGGTAGAGACTTACTATGTAAAATGGGTTGCGTCATTTATTGTACTCCTGAAGGTGTATTCTTGGACATTCCTGAGAATCACGCTCAGGAGGTACGAGACATGTTAGACTCCCCATCAAAATTAATGTCACATTCCATTATGACAAATAGGAATCCATCCCAAGTAGAAGAGATGACATCTCAGATACCAGAGTCACTTTGGACAAAAGATGGACAGGACACTGGATTAATGGCAAACGTAGCTCCAGTAGTTGTACAAGTAAAAGATGGTAGGATAGCTCCAAAAATCCCACAGTATCCTCTGAAGCCAGAGGTGGAGTTAGGAGTTTTCCCAGTAATAGAGCGCTTGCTGCAACAGGGCATTCTGGTAAGAACGTCCAGCACAGCAAATAGTCCCATCTTCCCTGTTAAAAAGAGTGGGGGGAGGGGTTACAGGTTAGTGCAGGATTTAAGGGGGATTAACAAAATAGTTGAGAGTCAGTTCCCCGTAGTGCCTAATCCAGCTGTCATCCTAATGCAAATTCCTCCCACTGCCAAATTTTTCACTGTTATTGACCTCTGCTCCGCTTTCTTTTCGGTACCTCTGCATCCTGACAGCCAATATTTGTTTGCATTCACATACAGAGGAGTCCAATACACGTGGACTCGGTTACCCCAAGGTTTCATAGATAGTCCAAGTATATTTTCTCAGGCTTTGCATGATTGTTTACAGTCTTTCCAAACAGAGAGTGGATCAGTATTGATACAGTATGTGGATGATTTACTACTGTGTTCTGATTCATTGGAAGCATCCCTGAAGGATACGAAACAGCTCCTGTTTCATCTTTCAGACACAGGTCACAAGGTTTCCAAAGACAAGTTGCAATTATGCCAAACTAAGGTAAAATATTTGGGACACTGTCTAACACAAGGACTGAGACACCTGACCGCTGATAGAATCCAAGCCATTAGAGACATGACACTGCCACAAACCCAGCAACAGATCAGGACGTTTTTAGGAATGTGTGGGTATTGCCGTAATTGGATCCCAGGGTTTTCCATATTGGCGTTACCTCTGCAGGAAATGGTCTCCTCAAACAAACCTGATAGGATCTCGCATACTGACGAATCCGAAACAGCATTTGAGAGACTCAAACAGTGCCTAACGCAGGCGCCAGCACTAGGTATGCCAGACTATGGGAAACCCTTTGAACTATACGGTGGAAGGTGAGAGTGATGGGGAAGGAGGATTTAATACAAAGGAAGATACACATGATTGTATGGAATATTTGACCCAAAATTTTACCGCAAGGCCTGACATCAGTGACAATCCACTGGAAGATGCAGAACTCACGTTCTACACTGACGGTAGTTGTCATAGACAGTCAGACTCGGGAGACTTGTGTACTGGATACGCAGTCGTAGATGACCAAGACACCATAGAAGCGGAACCGCTAGGTCCACCTCACTCAGCCCAGGTTGCTGAACTGGTCGCCCTAACCAGAGCATGCGAATTGGCTAAGGGTAAGTCAGCCAATATCTACACCGATTCTAGATACGCCTTCGGGGTAGTACATGATTTCGGAGCCCTATGGCGCCTCAGAAATTTCATGACGGCAGCTGGTACACCGATAGCGCATGCAGCTTATATAAAAAGGCTTCTAACAGTGATACAGGAACCCGACAGAGTGGCTGTTATCAAATGTAAAGCACACACATATAGTCAAGACCCAGTATCCCTTGGTAACAGCCGAGCAGACGAAGCCGCAAAGCTTGCAGCTGCTACCCCCAGACAGACAGACACCACACAACTGATGGTATTTAATACCATCAACACACAGAAGTTGTGTGAGATGCAGAATTTGTGTTCCACACAGGAAAGAGCAGTCTGGAAGGCAAAGGGATATGGCCAGGAGTCCTCAGGGCTCTGGACGGATGGACATGGTAAACCAGTGGCCCCCAGAGCATATCTTCCATGTCTGGCTGAAGCAGCTCACGGGCTGACTCATCTAGGCAAGGAGGGGATGTGCAAATTGGTAAGAGCATACTGGTGCGCCCCAGGATTCTCCTCTCATGCGAGTAAAAGAGCAATGTCATGCCTTACCTGTCTGAGAAAGAATATTGGAAAGGCAATACCTACAGAACCATCCCATATCCCACCTGCCGGCGGCCCTTTTCAGGTAATACAAATTGACTTCATTCAATTACCCCCATGTCGAAATTTGAAATATGTACTTGTTTGTATAGATGTTTTCTCGAATTGGGTCGAAGCTTTTCCAGCAGCCACAAATACCGCTATGTTTACAGCTAAGAAAATTGTGCAGGAATTTGTATGTAGATATGGTATCCCTAGAATCATTGAAAGTGATAGGGGTACCCATTTTACCGGTGATGTCTTTCAAGGAATGTGTAAGTTGATGGGAATTGATAGCAAGCTGCACACTCCGTACCGTCCACAGGCGAGTGCGAAGGTCGAAAGAGTGAACAGCACTATTAAAAATAAATTGAGTAAAGTAATGGCAGAGACAGGATTGACGTGGCCAGAAGCTTTACCCATTGTTTTGTATAGCATCAGAACCACTCCCAGGTCCCCTCTTAATCTGTCCCCTTTTGAAATCTTGTTTGGTCGACAACCGCATGTCATGATTAACCCTCAGGATGATTTGAAATGTAACAATGAAGTAACTGTAAAATACTTGATTAACATGAGTAAGCAGTTGAGGAATCAAAATGATAATCTGAAGTTGGTGATTCCTGATTTACCAGGTAGTAATTGTCATGACATTGAACCTGGGGATTATGTAATGATACGAAATTTTCTACGCTCAGGTTGTCTTATTGATAGATGGGAAGGACCATACCAGGTCTTATTGACTAGCACCACAGCATTGAAGGTTGCTGAGAGAGAGACTTGGGTCCATTCATCCCACTGCAAGAAGGTTGCTGATCCAGAGAAGTCCCGTGATAAGGAACAGACGGTAGAGGTTGTATCACTGGAGTGTCTGTTCCAGGAGGACTGAGGCGACACCTGAGCCTTGAAGACCGAAAGCAGTTGTCGACTCCCCTCTCCCTTTTATTGTTTTTCTCCACTTCCCATCCCCTCCTCCTTAAAATTTCTTTTTCCCCCTTCTCATTCTTCTCTATTTTCTCCTCAAAGATGGACTTGCCCCAAGAGACTGTGATCCGGATTTTGATGTTAACCATGATGTTGACCAGAGCAGTCTGTTCCGGCGAGAGTACCATAGAGGTCGAGAGAGGTTCTGGAATGGGTTCCGATTATGATGATGGAGGCGTAGTTTTCCAAGATCAACCAAACCAACAAGCAAAGGCGAGTATCAGAAAACGATCCGATAGAAGAAATTGTGATGGATTGTTAGCTGAAGAAAACTGTATCTGTAGGCTTTGTGACAATTTGATTGAAGATGGATGCATAAAGAAATGCCAATCCAGTTTTAATATCCATATGGACTGGCATCCATTGAGTGACTATCACTCCTTAGTGGGTAATGTATTAAACCAAACGGATTGTTGGGTATGCTCTCAAGTACCTCAGGGTCATAGCAAATCAGGGCTAGTACCATTTCCTTTAACGTTAGGGGAGGTACTTGAGCTAAGTGGTGGGAGACCGGTGGACCGGAGGTTTAACATCTCCAGCCCTCCTAGTTTGAAGCTCCACCAATACCATGTGGATAGGTCCCTCTTATGTTTTAATATCTCCAATCCCCGTAAGCCGGGAAATTGGGAAGTGTCATGGAGCAACCTTACCATGACCTTTTCGCATAGAGCAGATAGAATGCCTACAGATACAGAGCTTGTACGCCACATAGCCAGTAGAGGAAAATCTTTCCGGTATCGATATACCTTAGGAAATAGGATTACTAGAGTTGGAGAGGTATCACCAGGATACTGTGCACATATCGTACAAACTGATACGTGCATTAAGCAGATGGAAGAATTAGGGTCAGGAGAGTTCACCTGGAAGGTGTGTAACATGGTAATGTCCTTCTCCGTCCCATATGTTCTCCCCGATGATGCATATTTCATATGCGGGAGAAAGGCGTACAAGTGGCTTGCCCCAAACTCTGAAGGATTGTGTTATATTGGAAAAGTATTGCCTGAAGTGATGACTGTAACACATGACAAAATGAAGGACATACACCGTGGTGCCCAAGCTCCTTATACTCACACTCATTACGAGCACCGAGTTAAAAGACAACTGTCAGAAAGGTTAGAGCATCCGGCCTCTAATCTTATCCATGAATCCACCGGGATTCAGGTTCTGGTAGCGTTAGATTTCACTCGCACCGCTCGAGGAGTGATGAATTATAGATACATTTCCGCACTCGCCAATTTGTTAGATAATATCACTGAAATGTATGATGACACGTTTAGATACACTGGAAGAGAACTCCAAGCTTATAAAACAGAACTGGTACAGCATAGAATGGTTCTTAATTATCTTACAGCAGTAACAGGCGGATATTGTGTTACATTGGCAACACAGTACGGCATAAAGTGTTGCACGTATATCACAAATAGCACCGAGGATCCGGTAGAGGTCATAGACCAAAAGATGGACGACATTCTCCAATTGAAGTGGGAATTTCGTCGAAAACACAATCTCACCCTTGCTGCTGTAGGTAATGAGCTGACTGGTTGGGTGTCATGGTTGAACCCGCGAAATTGGTTCTCCGGTTTAGGAGACTGGGCTCAAGGAGTCATAATGGATGTTGGAAAGTTTCTACTATGTATCTTGGGTGTTGTTATATCCATTGGATTGATATTTAGATGCGGGCAGGCTTTAATGAGGTGCAAACAAAGTACAAAAGTGATGAGCTTGAGGAGTGAGGAAACCGTAATTAACCTGGATTTGATTTATGACCCAATGATAGAAACCAGGATGTGATGAAAATGCGATTATACGGTCCGTTTCTTTCACCTGTTTTTCTGCTTTTCTCCAAGATAACAAGACCCCCTTGGACGAGGAAGTTGACGAGACGCTATACAGACAACGGATGGACCAAAGAAAGAGTTTTGACCACTTGAGAAATGGACACTTGATGAACTTTGCCATGGATCCCCAGTTTCCCTAGTATTTTTAAACTCACGCTAGCCCAACATTTTTTGTAAATCTGATGGCACTGACAAAGCTTGTTGCTCATGCCTAAGGAGCAAAACAGCGCAAAGAAGACGACTTTCAACTGATACCGAACAAAACTTCGACGACAGATGTACATTTACCTGACATAGAATATCATTGCATTTTCCATAAGTGTTCTTCATCTTCATCTCTACAACCCTCAGGTAATAACACACATAGTCGATAGGGAATACAGGCACAGATATCAGCAACCACATACCTCCCCCATTCATGTATCATCAACTAAAATGTGCATCCCCATTTTGTTACAACCACAGCCGAAATGAGCTCGGTAGAGTTTGACAGCCCATCCACAGACCCTTAGTACGGGATAAGAAGGAATTCAAATGTATACTTCGCAATACCTCGAAGCTTGATTTACCACACGTACGGCACGATGATACATGACCCTCCAAACATGGACTCATACACACATGCTTCTGCTTTCTCACTAGGTCATACCCTCTTCACACCTACTCCCCTCTTCTTCCTTACCCCACCATGGAAATCAATTAACCCCTGACTTACATTTTTCTCCTTTTGAAATGTTTTAGAAGGTGGCAGTTATTATTGACTGCCAAAGGGTGGACTGTCAAAGTCAGAAAAATGTCTCTATACACATTGCCATATTTGCACCGCACGCTGGTCCGCGCTGCGCATGCGTACGCTCTCCCGTGAAGGCGCATACCCGCAATAGCGTGCACCCGCGGGCGCACGGTATGCGTATTTACGGTAGAGTTTATGTAGTCGTAGCGTGCGACTCATTCGTTACACATTTTCATAATTAATGTAGTTTATAGATCATGATCCCTTTAATGGTTTCTGAAAGTTTAGTTAACATAGAACGTCCCTGAACGGAGGAATCCCTCTTTGTATGGTACGAAGGGTCTAACAGGAATCATATAGCAGTGTTTGGTACCCATCGGAAGAGTATTTAATTAACAATATTCCGGTGTTGGTTTGGAGCGTATTAATCGCTCGTGCGGATAGTTATGGACATAAGAAGTTTATGTCCATTTCTATTATTTACTCATACTCAGGTATGCGGCGGGAAACCCAGTTTCCCACCCACCTGAGCTGTTGGAAATCGTCACAGCCCACCTGTATGAATCAACCTATGACCTTTTGTTATGATGCGAAGCCGAATTCCTGTGTCCAATGGACGACAAGATTGTAGGGACCATTGGATTGCATTGTGTGTGGGGCATAAATAGGCAGGCCGACCACATCCAGCTCTCACTCTTCAACGGTTCTCATTGCTGAAAATCGGGTGCTGGATGTCCAGGCGCATGCGATCGTTTCCCCTTGTGCGTAAGTTTTCTCTCCGTAATCATTGTCTTACTGTGAGCCAATTTCTCTCATCTCTTTCCATTTCTCTCTCTCTCTCCTTTCTCTTTTCTCTCACATCTCCCCTAGACTAGTATTGTATTGTATTAGATAGTATTGTATTTTGGTTAGGAAGTCTCTGTTATATTGTAGTGTATCATTTGTACTGTTATTCTTTTTACGAGTATATTAGATATAATACAGTTAATAGGCTTTGGACCCTAAACCAGTATCTGTGTATTTTCTATAGTTTTAAGTGTTCACTTGAGCGTCGGTGACGCTCAAGCAGCTTTGTAGTTAGTTAGGTTACACAAAGTTGCACAATCACCCTGTATTCACATTAAGGTATTCTGTGTATTTCATTGATAAAAGTTTTATACATAAAGGTATAGCGTTGTGAGCGTCTGCGCCGCTGGTGATCTCCTCGTGGTCTCGAGCGTACGCTACGCCATAGCGAATCATTACTCTAGACATAGCCAACAACGTGCTGTCCTGTGATCACTGGGCCGTGAGCGAACGTGACGCTTGAGCGTCTCGCCTACGGCTGAGCGATCGCTACGCAACTGGCGTACCCTTCCGGTACTTCTTAAGTAAACAGCGTACAGTGTTCTTAGACTTCATTAAGGGTTGTTTATACGACAAAAGAATTTAGCATTGTCAATTGGGGACTCGTCCTGTCCTTCTCATATCTGCACTAGGTAGATCAGCAGACATTATCCTCCAGCAAAGGGTGGGAGGTTGTCTCGCAGTGCTGACGGGATAAGCGTCTGCTTCACTTAGATAAAGAGTGCTGAAGGAATCCGGGAACCGGAAGTAAGAACAAAACGCTTGTGTCTTTTAAAACTGTTTATTTTTCTTCTGTCTTGCGTATACACGCACGCATACATATATATCTACATTTCTTTTTCAATTTCGTATATCACTATTCCTGTTTGCCAATTTTTATAGTTGATAGAAAGTGCAAAAAGAGATTTGCTGTTATTTCATAGTAGAGGTAATAGTTAAAGTATAGACCAACACACGGCTTGTCTAGAAGATAAGGCAGCCAGTGTGGTGTGCGGTAGATGATCAGGGATCATCTACATTGATAAAAGTAGAAATTGTGTTACGGTGGATCTTTGTTTTGCGTACACGTGTCTCTAACAAAGACTAGCGTACGCAATCCAAAGGCAGACGCACGCAGCGTACATTACGCAACGTAGCGTCCGGTTACGCCCACGTAGCTCAAAGTCACGAAAAGTCGAATTAGCGCAAAGCGATAATTAACGCACAGCGGTAGATAACGCGACGCGGTAAATAACGCAAATCTATTTTTGAAAAAAAAAAAAAAAATCTGAAATTTAGTTTAACAGATCCTGCTCCTAATTGGTAACACAGCTGGGCTGAAGAAAATTTCTGCGCAGAAATAGATATAGAAACAAAGTGTACATGTGTTGAGTGAGTGTGTTTTTATCACATAAGTTTATATAACTTAGAGGTTGAACCAAAAGGAAAGTCGGGTACTCGTCAAGGAACATACGTGTAAGTGACATATACGGTGGCTAGGGAGGCATCCCTGGTTAAATAATATTTGAGCATTAGAGTATAGCGGACCATAAGATAACAGACCAGGAGGTCATAAGGTAACAGACCAGGAGGTCATAAGGCAACAGACCAGGAGGTCATAAGGTAACAGGTAAAATAGACAAAGAGGTCCGCTATAAAGGTACAAGAGGCACAACGCCTGGGGTGTTGGTGCAGAACCCATATAGGCCATACAAGCTCATGCTGAAGGAATTCGCAGCCGAAATTTTCGATTCCATTGATCTTTCAGTACATGACAAGTAGTGCTTATGTACTGAACGATTGTACCGCACGTAATTGTGTGCAGTAGTTAGTAATCTGACCTAATACCATTAGAGTAAAGTGGTCACAAACGCTATTTGTACATTCTGACGTGATTTGTGTAATTTTTTATTTTTGGAAGGGAAGTTCGCTGGTCACTCAGGAACTATCTAACAACCCCACCTTTACTGGAAAGAGTAAGTGTCCTGCGGGTAACCCTCATATGTTCCAGTAAACCGAAGGTTCCATAGGGGCCCTGTATCGAGTACGCCAGCACCATATCGGTGTGATCAGGTCGTATTGGTCGAGGTGGGCGAGTGAGTGGGGTACTCGGTAAACCGCCACCGCCGGCCTATTGTGAATAATTTGGTTTGCTGTAAGGGTTCGCTGAAGACCGTGATATAAAGATCACAGGAGTAGTAAGCAACACCTGCAGATTATGGGGGCCAATTGTTCAGGTAGGGGGCGATCAACCTCGGTTCGGGTTGATTCAGAGAACCGACCAGTAGGGTCGGCAAGGTACATCATGTGTGAAAAATACGGAAGTCACACAGAGGTTTTATGTGATGAATGGGAGAGAATGACTGTACAAGACAGGGACAAATTCCCAAGAATAGGTAGCTTCAGCACAGAAGTGTTACAAAATTTAAGGAGGAGGATATGTCTCATAAAATCAACAAAGAGACGAATTCAACATCATGATTATTTACAGTTATGGCACCAGGAAGGTGAGATACAGAGAGGTTTGGCTCTGGCGGCGGGGGCTGGTCCTAACAGAAAATTGATTGCAACAGCCCCGCCACCACCATATATAGCAGGAGAGAAGTTGATTGCGGAGAGAAACGCACTGGGTTGTAAAACACAAACACTTAGTAACCCTGTAAATGTTAATGATGTTAACCAAGTAACTCATGCAATTATTAACCCGTGCAAGTTGTACCCTGTTTTGAACCTTCCCCAGGAGTGTGATCAAGAAGACGATTCGGCAACAATTTCAGCTCTCTCTCTCGCAGCCACTATAGCAGAGACCACAGTAGGCACAGCAACACCTACGAGATTAGCGAAGGCCCCTAGCGGAGGGATAGGTGAGGTCGTGTCAACGGGTAAGTACGGCACCATGCATTACACTGAAACAATTTCACCACAAGCTGTAGAATCTACACAGAATGAAGTTGTTAGAGTTAATCCAGTTAAGGTGATAGTAGTTCCCAATGGGAAAACGGATGCATCAGGAGCCACACCCGTTAGGAACATTGCCATGTATTGCCCGTTTACTAGAATGGAATTGAGGACTATCGTGTCTGAATTCCCAGACCCCAGAAAAGATTTGGTGGCAAGCCAAAAATACATCAGGGATCTAGGAAACACTGTAGAGCCCAATAATAAGGATTGGCAGATAGTGCTAAGAGCTTGCTTACCTTCCAATGTCGACTCAGTTCAATTCTTGGCTGATTGTGGACTAGACAAAGATATACCACTTACCGATGTATACGACAAGGATAATGTAAAAAGGATAAATTTGCAGCTAAAAGAGTATTTCCCAGCCGTTGCTAAATGGAATAAAATATTTTCCATTAAGCAAAAGGAGTCCGAAACGGCAACAGAATATTTTCACCGGGCACTATTAGAAATGGCAAAATACACTGGTATAGAAGACATTAGGACCAACCCAAACCATCAAGAAGTAGCAGTATCTGTACTGATGGATGGTTTAAAGGAAACATTAAAGGCTAGGGTACAGACTACGCAACCATGTTGGCGAGGTCTGTCAGTGTCCACCTTGAGAGAGGCTGCTATTGATCACGACAGAAACATCACCAGGCACAGAGAGTCGCAAAGTGATAAGTTAATGTCAGTAAGTATACAGGCGCTGACCACAAAGCAGCCTGCGTATGTACCATCGAATCCTGTAAGTAAGTCAACTGTAATAACTTGTTATTCCTGTAACAGACCGGGACACTATGCACGAGAATGTAGAGTAAGAAATGTACCAAAATCATACCAACCCCCTAGACAACGACACAACACAAGACATTGGGATCAGGATCCACAGAGGCGGAGTTATGAGCCACATACAGGGGAAACAAAAAGATACCCCCCGAACAGAGATTGGCATGCCTCTGGTAGTTCCCAGCTAACCCCCTCACAAGTAGTCGCTGCCAGCGGGATTCAGGGAGGTCAGCATACCCACTAGGGGTGTGGCCATACCTGTAATCTGCAGCCAGTAAAATTGATTGCCAGTCTTGGAAGTGAACCAGAGATCGCAATCAATGTAGCTGGTAAAACTTTAAACTTTCTTGTAGACACAGGGGCGGCCAAGTCAGTGATAAATTCGACAGTGGGCATGAGAACCACTGGTAGGACAATTCCAGCCATGGGAGTAACAGGAGTAGTCCAGCACTACCCTGTTAGCAAACCAGCCGAGATTACAATAGGGCCTTTGCATACCAAGCATTCCTTTTTGCTGGCTGCATCTGCACCAACTAATCTCCTGGGTAGAGACTTACTATGTAAAATGGGTTGCGTCATTTATTGTACTCCTGAAGGTGTATTCTTGGACATTCCTGAGAATCACGCTCAGGAGGTACGAGACATGTTAGACTCCCCATCAAAATTAATGTCACATTCCATTATGACAAATAGGAATCCATCCCAAGTAGAAGAGATGACATCTCAGATACCAGAGTCACTTTGGACAAAAGATGGACAGGACACTGGATTAATGGCAAACGTAGCTCCAGTAGTTGTACAAGTAAAAGATGGTAGGATAGCTCCAAAAATCCCACAGTATCCTCTGAAGCCAGAGGTGGAGTTAGGAGTTTTCCCAGTAATAGAGCGCTTGCTGCAACAGGGCATTCTGGTAAGAACGTCCAGCACAGCAAATAGTCCCATCTTCCCTGTTAAAAAGAGTGGGGGGAGGGGTTACAGGTTAGTGCAGGATTTAAGGGGGATTAACAAAATAGTTGAGAGTCAGTTCCCCGTAGTGCCTAATCCAGCTGTCATCCTAATGCAAATTCCTCCCACTGCCAAATTTTTCACTGTTATTGACCTCTGCTCCGCTTTCTTTTCGGTACCTCTGCATCCTGACAGCCAATATTTGTTTGCATTCACATACAGAGGAGTCCAATACACGTGGACTCGGTTACCCCAAGGTTTCATAGATAGTCCAAGTATATTTTCTCAGGCTTTGCATGATTGTTTACAGTCTTTCCAAACAGAGAGTGGATCAGTATTGATACAGTATGTGGATGATTTACTACTGTGTTCTGATTCATTGGAAGCATCCCTGAAGGATACGAAACAGCTCCTGTTTCATCTTTCAGACACAGGTCACAAGGTTTCCAAAGACAAGTTGCAATTATGCCAAACTAAGGTAAAATATTTGGGACACTGTCTAACACAAGGACTGAGACACCTGACCGCTGATAGAATCCAAGCCATTAGAGACATGACACTGCCACAAACCCAGCAACAGATCAGGACGTTTTTAGGAATGTGTGGGTATTGCCGTAATTGGATCCCAGGGTTTTCCATATTGGCGTTACCTCTGCAGGAAATGGTCTCCTCAAACAAACCTGATAGGATCTCGCATACTGACGAATCCGAAACAGCATTTGAGAGACTCAAACAGTGCCTAACGCAGGCGCCAGCACTAGGTATGCCAGACTATGGGAAACCCTTTGAACTATACGGAACAGAAAGTGCTGGTTGCGCAGCAGGTGTACTAACCCAAAAACACGGTGATGCCAGCAGGCCAGTTGCATACTACAGCGCTCAGCTAGATACGGTAGCGCGGTCCCTCCCCACATGCTTGCGAAGCGTTGCTGCGATAGCATTGCTAGTGACAAAAAGCGAAGATGTCGTGCTAGGCCACAACCTCACAATCCATACACCACATGCGGTATCTGCCTTATTGAATTCTGCCCAAACCAGACACGTCTCATCAGCAAGGTTTACAAGATGGGAATTGGCACTAATGGCCCCAGTAAACATCACCATAAGGAGATGCAGCGCATTAAATCCTGCAACATTTCTCCCAGGTGTGCCTGGTCAGACACAAAGGGTGGAAGGTGAGAGTGATGGGGAAGGAGGATTTAATACAAAGGAAGATACACATGATTGTATGGAATATTTGACCCAAAATTTTACCGCAAGGCCTGACATCAGTGACAATCCACTGGAAGATGCAGAACTCACGTTCTACACTGACGGTAGTTGTCATAGACAGTCAGACTCGGGAGACTTGTGTACTGGATACGCAGTCGTAGATGACCAAGACACCATAGAAGCGGAACCGCTAGGTCCACCTCACTCAGCCCAGGTTGCTGAACTGGTCGCCCTAACCAGAGCATGCGAATTGGCTAAGGGTAAGTCAGCCAATATCTACACCGATTCTAGATACGCCTTCGGGGTAGTACATGATTTCGGAGCCCTATGGCGCCTCAGAAATTTCATGACGGCAGCTGGTACACCGATAGCGCATGCAGCTTATATAAAAAGGCTTCTAACAGCGATACAGGAACCCGACAGAGTGGCTGTTATCAAATGTAAAGCACACACATATAGTCAAGACCCAGTATCCCTTGGTAACAGCCGAGCAGACGAAGCCGCAAAGCTTGCAGCTGCTACCCCCAGACAGACAGACACCACACAACTGATGGTATTTAATACCATCAACACACAGAAGTTGTGTGAGATGCAGAATTTGTGTTCCACACAGGAAAGAGCAGTCTGGAAGGCAAAGGGATATGGCCAGGAGTCCTCAGGGCTCTGGACGGATGGACATGGTAAACCAGTGGCCCCCAGAGCATATCTTCCATGTCTGGCTGAAGCAGCTCACGGGCTGACTCATCTAGGCAAGGAGGGGATGTGCAAATTGGTAAGAGCATACTGGTGCGCCCCAGGATTCTCCTCTCATGCGAGTAAAAGAGCAATGTCATGCCTTACCTGTCTGAGAAAGAATATTGGAAAGGCAATACCTACAGAACCATCCCATATCCCACCTGCCGGCGGCCCTTTTCAGGTAATACAAATTGACTTCATTCAATTACCCCCATGTCGAAATTTGAAATATGTACTTGTTTGTATAGATGTTTTCTCGAATTGGGTCGAAGCTTTTCCAGCAGCCACAAATACCGCTATGTTTACAGCTAAGAAAATTGTGCAGGAATTTGTATGTAGATATGGTATCCCTAGAATCATTGAAAGTGATAGGGGTACCCATTTTACCGGTGATGTCTTTCAAGGAATGTGTAAGTTGATGGGAATTGATAGCAAGCTGCACACTCCGTACCGTCCACAGGCGAGTGCGAAGGTCGAAAGAGTGAACAGCACTATTAAAAATAAATTGAGTAAAGTAATGGCAGAGACAGGATTGACGTGGCCAGAAGCTTTACCCATTGTTTTGTATAGCATCAGAACCACTCCCAGGTCCCCTCTTAATCTGTCCCCTTTTGAAATCTTGTTTGGTCGACAACCGCATGTCATGATTAACCCTCAGGATGATTTGAAATGTAACAATGAAGTAACTGTAAAATACTTGATTAACATGAGTAAGCAGTTGAGGAATCAAAATGATAATCTGAAGTTGGTGATTCCTGATTTACCAGGTAGTAATTGTCATGACATTGAACCTGGGGATTATGTAATGATACGAAATTTTCTACGCTCAGGTTGTCTTATTGATAGATGGGAAGGACCATACCAGGTCTTATTGACTAGCACCACAGCATTGAAGGTTGCTGAGAGAGAGACTTGGGTCCATTCATCCCACTGCAAGAAGGTTGCTGATCCAGAGAAGTCCCGTGATAAGGAACAGACGGTAGAGGTTGTATCACTGGAGTGTCTGTTCCAGGAGGACTGAGGCGACACCTGAGCCTTGAAGACCGAAAGCAGTTGTCGACTCCCCTCTCCCTTTTATTGTTTTTCTCCACTTCCCATCCCCTCCTCCTTAAAATTTCTTTTTTCCCCTTCTCATTCTTCTCTATTTTCTCCTCAAAGATGGACTTGCCCCAAGAGACTGTGATCCGGATTTTGATGTTAACCATGATGTTGACCAGAGCAGTCTGTTCCGGCGAGAGTACCATAGAGGTCGAGAGAGGTTCTGGAATGGGTTCCGATTATGATGATGGAGGCGTAGTTTTCCAAGATCAACCAAACCAACAAGCAAAGGCGAGTATCAGAAAACGATCCGATAGAAGAAATTGTGATGGATTGTTAGCTGAAGAAAACTGTATCTGTAGGCTTTGTGACAATTTGATTGAAGATGGATGCATAAAGAAATGCCAATCCAGTTTTAATATCCATATGGACCGGCATCCATTGAGTGACTATCACTCCTTAGTGGGTAATGTATTAAACCAAACGGATTGTTGGGTATGCTCTCAAGTACCTCAGGGTCATAGCAAATCAGGGCTAGTACCATTTCCTTTAACGTTAGGGGAGGTACTTGAGCTAAGTGGTGGGAGACCGGTGGACCGGAGGTTTAACATCTCCAGCCCTCCTAGTTTGAAGCTCCACCAATACCATGTGGATAGGTCCCTCTTATGTTTTAATATCTCCAATCCCCGTAAGCCGGGAAATTGGGAAGTGTCATGGAGCAACCTTACCATGACCTTTTCGCATAGAGCAGATAGAATGCCTACAGATACAGAGCTTGTACGCCACATAGCCAGTAGAGGAAAATCTTTCCGGTATCGATATACCTTAGGAAATAGGATTACTAGAGTTGGAGAGGTATCACCAGGATACTGTGCACGTATCGTACAAACTGATACGTGCATTAAGCAGATGGAAGAATTAGGGTCAGGAGAGTTCACCTGGAAGGTGTGTAACATGGTAATGTCCTTCTCCGTCCCATATGTTCTCCCCGATGATGCATATTTCATATGCGGGAGAAAGGCGTACAAGTGGCTTGCCCCAAACTCTGAAGGATTGTGTTATATTGGAAAAGTATTGCCTGCGCTCTCCCGTGAAGGCGCATACCCGCAATAGCGTGCACCCGCGGGCGCACGGTATGCGTATTTACGGTAGAGTTTATGTAGTCGTAGCGTGCGACTCATTCGTTACACATTTTCATAATTAATGTAGTTTATAGATCATGATCCCTTTAATGGTTTCTGAAAGTTTAGTTAACATAGAACGTCCCTGAACGGAGGAATCCCTCTTTGTATGGTACGAAGGGTCTAACAGGAATCATATAGCAGTGTTTGGTACCCATCGGAAGAGTATTTAATTAACAATATTCCGGTGTTGGTTTGGAGCGTATTAATCGCTCGTGCGGATAGTTATGGACATAAGAAGTTTATGTCCATTTCTATTATTTACTCATACTCAGGTATGCGGCGGGAAACCCAGTTTCCCACCCACCTGAGCTGTTGGAAATCGTCACAGCCCACCTGTATGAATCAACCTATGACCTTTTGTTATGATGCGAAGCCGAATTCCTGTGTCCAATGGACGACAAGATTGTAGGGACCATTGGATTGCATTGTGTGTGGGGCATAAATAGGCAGGCCGACCACATCCAGCTCTCACTCTTCAACGGTTCTCATTGCTGAAAATCGGGTGCTGGATGTCCAGGCGCATGCGATCGTTTCCCCTTGTGCGTAAGTTTTCTCTCCGTAATCATTGTCTTACTGTGAGCCAATTTCTCTCATCTCATTCCATTTCTCTCTCTCTCTCCTTTCTCTTTTCTCTCACATCTCCCCTAGACTAGTATTGTATTGTATTAGATAGTATTGTATTTTGGTTAGGAAGTCTCTGTTATATTGTAGTGTATCATTTGTACTGTTATTCTTTTTACGAGTATATTAGATATAATACAGTTAATAGGCTTTGGACCCTAAACCAGTATCTGTGTATTTTCTATAGTTTTAAGTGTTCACTTGAGCGTCGGTGACGCTCAAGCAGCTTTGTAGTTAGTTAGGTTACACAAAGTTGCACAATCACCCTGTATTCACATTAAGGTATTCTGTGTATTTCATTGATAAAAGTTTTATACATAAAGGTATAGCGTTGTGAGCGTCTGCGCCGCTGGTGATCTCCTCGTGGTCTCGAGCGTACGCTACGCCATAGCGAATCATTACTCTAGACATAGCCAACAACGTGCTGTCCTGTGATCACTGGGCCGTGAGCGAACGTGACGCTTGAGCGTCTCGCCTACGGCTGAGCGATCGCTACGCAACTGGCGTACCCTTCCGGTACTTCTTAAGTAAACAGCGTACAGTGTTCTTAGACTTCATTAAGGGTTGTTTATACGACAAAAGAATTTAGCATTGTCAAATACACGAACAAATCCTGCAAAATATCAGTATCTTTTCTTCAACAAGTAGATCTTAAGGCCCATATAGACGGGCCGATGCGGGAGAGATGTGTGCTGAGCGAACCGCTTAGCACACATCTCTCCTGCCGCTCAGCACAGCGCGATCTGTGCTGAGCGTGCAGGGGGAGACGGGGGGGGGGGGGGGGGCGCTCATTTCACCCAGCGGGTGAAGTGAGCGACCCGTTAGATTGGCCTGCAGGCCAATCTAGCAGCAGCGATAGCGATATGCGGGGCTGTGCATCGCTATCGCTGTGAGGGCTACACACGGAGCGATAATGCTCAAATTCTAAGCAATCTAGTCAGATTGCTTAGAATATCGCTCCGTGAGTACCCCCCTTTACTAAATTTGGGGCTCGTTTACATTTGGATGTAAGTCATTTTCATGACACGCCTCTCAGATGTAGCGGTACTCGCCTGCACTGATAGGTGTTACTTTCACAATCTCCCTGAAATGCTTTTTCAAAAGTAGGCAAGTATGGCGCAAAAACACGGAAGTCAGTATTTCATCAGCACAGCTCTATATAGGAGCAGCTGTCCAGAAGGTAAGTATTCATGCATACTAGTGATGTGCACGGTAAATTTTTCGGGTTTTGTGTTTTGGCTTTGGATTCGGTTCCGCGGCCGTGTTTTGGATTCGGACGCGTTTTGGCAAAACCTCCCTGAAATTTTTTTGTCGGATTCGGGTGTTTTTTTTTTACAAAAAAAACACTCAAAAACAGCTTAAATCATAGAATTTGGGGGGTCATTTTGATCCCATAGTATTATTAACCTCAATAACCATAATTTCCACTCATTTCCAGTCTATTCTGAACACCTCACACCTCACAATATTATTTTTAGTCCTAAAATTTGCACCGAGGTCGCTGTATGACTAAGCTAAGCGACCCAAGTGGCCGACACAAACACCTGGCCCATCTAGGAGTGGCACTGCAGTGTCAGACAGGATAGCACTTCAAAAAAATAGTCCCCAAACAGCACATGATGCAAAGTAAAAAAGAGGTGCACCAAGGTCGCTGGATGGCTAAGCTAAGCGACCCAAGTGGCCGACACAAACACCTGGCCCATCTAGGAGTGGCACTGCAGTGTCAGACAGGATAGCACTTCAAAAAATAGTCCCCAAAAAGCACATGATGCAAAGTAAAAAAGAGGTGCACCAAGGTCGCTGGATGGCTAAGCTAAGCGACCCAAGTGGCCGACACAAACACCTGGCCCATCTAGGAGTGGCACTGCAGTGTCAGACAGGATGGCAGATTTAAAAAATAGTCCCCAAACAGCACATGATGCAAAGAAAAAAAGAGGTGTACCAAGGTCGCTGGATGGCTAAGCTAAGCGACCCAAGTGGCCGACACAAACACCTGGCCCATCTAGGAGTGGCACTGCAGTGTCAGACAGGATGGCAGATTTAAAAAATAGTCCCCAAACAGCACATGATGCAAAAAAAAAAAGTGGTGCACCAAGGTCGCTGGATGGCTAAGCTAAGCGACCCAAGTGGCCGACACAAACACCTGGCCCATCTAGGAGCGGTACTGCAGTGTCAGACAGGATGGCAGATTTAAAAAATAGTCCCCAAACAGCACATGATGCAAAGAAAAAAAGAGGTGCACCAAGGTCGCTGGATGGCTAAGCTAAGCGACCCAAGTGGCCGACACAAACACCTGGCCCATCTAGGAGTGGCACTGCAGTGTCAGACAGGATGGCACTTAAAAAAATAGTCTCCAAACAGCACATGCAGCACACATATGGATAGTATACTTGACGACACAAAGGTAGATCAATGGACTACTGTACCGTACGGCTATGTATATACTGGTGGTCAGCAAATTTCTGCACTGTCCTCCTACTATATACTGCGCACAACTAAAATGCAGCACAGGTATGGACGGATAGTATACTTGATGACACAGAGGTAGAGCAATGGACTTCTGTACAGTACTGCTATATATACACTGGTGGTCAGCAAAATTCTGCACTGTCCTCCTACTACATACTGCGCACAACTAAAATGCAGCACAGGTATGGATGGATAGTATACTTGACGACACAGAGGTAGAGCAATGGACTACTGTACCGTACTGCTATATGTATACTGGTGGTCAGCAACATTCTGCACTGTCCTACTATATACTGCGCACAACTAAAATGCAGCACAGGTATGGATGGATAGTATACTTAACGACACAGAGGTAGAGCAATGGACTACTGTACCGTACTGCTATATATATACTGGTGGTCAGCAACATTCTGCACTGTCCTACTATATACTGCGCACAACTAAAATGCAGCACAGGTATGGATGCATAGTATACTTGATGACACAGAGGTAGAGCAATGGACTACTGTACCGTACTGCTTATATATACTGGTGGTCAGCAAAATTCTGCACTGTCCTCCTACTATATACTGCGCACAACTACAATGCAGCACAGGTATGGATGGATAGTATACTTGACGACACAGAGGTAGAGCAATGGACTACTGTACCGTACTGCTATATATATATACTGGTGGTCAGCAAAATTCTGCACTGTCCTCCTACCATATACTACAATGCAGCACAGATATGGAGTGTTTTTCAGGCAGAGAACGTAGATATTTTCAGCACACTGAGCACAGATATTTGCAGCTTACTGAGCACAGATATTTGCAGCACACTGAGCACAGATATTTGCAGCACACTGAGCACAGATATTTGCAGCACACTGAACACAGAAACTGAGAGAACGCAGCCACGTCCTCTTGCTATCATCTCCAATGCACGAGGGAAAATGGCGGCAAAGCGCGGCTCCTTATATAGAATACGAATCTCGCGAGAATCCGACAGCGGGATGATGACGTTCGGGCGCGCTTGGGTTAACCGAGCAAGGCTGCCTCGGAACCGTGTAAAATGGGTGAAGTTCGGGGGGGTTCGGATCCCGAGGAACCGAACCCGCTCATCTCTAATGTATACCCTTATTATTAAACGCCGGTATGCATGCGATAGGGGGCGGTATGTACAGTATCTCATAGTATATGCTATGTACTTGATACATCCCAGCCTAATTCACTTTATGAAGTTTAAAATGTGTGACCTTTACCCCATACTTATAGGAAAGGTAATAACAGCGCTCAAAATAAATCTAAAACAGGTGTTTAAATAAGAAAATGTTCATGTTTTTAATAAACACACTATAAACACATTAAAAGATAATGCTCAGATACAACAGTAAATAGAGAGCCTCATTGCCAGGCTCTGAATCTCAATTGATTATTCGTGAAGGCGCACGTGACATAGTTGACGTCCTTGTGACCGGTCACACTATTGGCAGAGTATTTTTGAAATATGCAGATGTATCCAATCTATTTGGTATATATTTACCGATTTCCTTGTGGATTATCTGGGTATCCCACCTAGCGAGGGTCCAAATGCTGTTTCCGATCCTGCGCAAAATGATTGGTGGTTCTCCCTTTATTAATGTCCACGGTGTTGTGCTGGAAATATCCAAAGATGGTGCAATTGCAAATAACGTCCTGTGAGGTGGCCTTATGATGTCTGGGTCAGAGGCTGGCTCCTTTACGAATTTCGCTGGCATTTGGCAGCTTTATCAAAGGTTTTTAATCACTAAATGGCAGTACCACTGGACAATAACGGAAGTGTCAGACAGGATGGCACTTTAAAAAAATAGTCCCCAAACAGCACATGAAGCAAAGAACAAAAAGAGGTGCAAGATGACTTGTCCTTGGGCCCTCCCATCCTTATGTTGTATAAACATGACATGCACACTTTAACAAACCAATCATTTCAGCTACAGGGTCTGCCACACGACTGTGGCTGAAATGACTGGTTGGTTTGGGCCCCCACCAAAAAAGAAGCAATCATTCTCTCCTTGCACAAACTGGCTCTACAGAGGCAAGATGTCAACCTCATCCTCTTCCTCCGATTCCTCACCTCTTTCACTGTGTACATACCCCTCCTCACAGAGTATTAATTCGTCCCCACTGGAATCCACTATCACAGGTCCCTGTGTATTTTCCGGAGACATTGGCTGGTCAAGGTCTTCCTGGAGGAATTTATAATTCATTTTGATGAACATCATCTTCTCCACATTTTGTGGAAGTAACCTCGTACGCCGATTGCTGACAAGGTTACCGGCTGCATTAAACACTCTTTTGGAGTACACACTGGAGGGGGGGGGGGGGGGGCAACTTAGGTAAAATAAAGCCAGTTTGTGCAAGGGCCTCCAAATTGCCTCTTTTTCCTGCCAGTATACATACGCACTATCTGACATGCCTACTTGGATGCTGTCACTGATATAATCCTCCACCATTCTTTCAATGGTGACAGAATCATAAGCAGTGACAGTAGACATTTCAGTAATCGTTGGCAGGTCCTTCAGTCCGGACCAGATGTCAGCTTTCACTCCTCAGAGTTTGACAACCCTTGAATCCTGGCAAAGCGAATAAAGGGCTCCATCCACAAGTCCCACATACTTAGCAGAATCGCTCCATCTTAGCTCCTCCTTTAATTTCTCCAGCTGCTTCTGCAAAAGCCTGATGAGGGGAATGACCTGACTCAAGCTGGCAGTGTCTGAACTGACTTCACGTGTGACAAGTTCAAAGGGTTTGAGAACCTTGTACAATACGGAAATCATTCTCCACAGCGCTTGAGTCAGGTGCATTCCCCCTCCTTTGCCTATATCTTAGGTGGATGTAAATGCTTTAATGGCCTTTTGCTGCTCCTCTATCCTCTGAAGCATATACAGTGTTGAATTCCACCTTGTTACCACATCTTGCTTCAGTTGATGGCAGGGCAGGTTCAGGAGTGTTTGCTAGTGCTCCAGTGTTCGGCACGCAGTGGCAGAATGTCGCAATTTTTCGGGCCACAGACAGCATCTCCTGTACACCCCTGTCATTTTTCAAAAAATTCTGCACCACCAAATTAATTGTATGTGCAAAACATGGGACATGCTGGAATTTGCCCAGTTATAATGCATGCACAATTTTGGTGGCATTGTCCGATATCACAAATCCCCAGGAGAGTCTAAGTGGGGTAAGCCAATGCGCGATGATGTCCCTCAGTTTCCGTAAGAGGTTGTCAGCGGTGTGCCTCTTACGGAAAGTGGTGATACACAGCGTAGCCTGCCTAGAAACGAGTTTGGATTTGCAAAATGCTGCTACTGGTGCCGCTGCTGCTGTTGTTGCTGCGGGAGGCAATACATCTACCCAGTGGGCTGTCACAGTCATATAGTCCTTAGTCTGCCCTGTTCTGCTAGTCCACATGTCTGTGGTTAAGTGGACACTGGATACAACCACATTTTTTAGGACACTGGTGACACTTTTTCTGACGTCTCTGTACGTTCTCGGTATCGCCTGCCTAGTGAAGTGGAACCTAGGTGGAATTTGGTACCGGGGACACAATACCTCCATCAATTGTCTAAATCCCACTGCACTAATGGCGGATACTGGACGCACATCTAACACCAACATAAGTGTCAAGGCCTCAGTTATCCGTTTTGCAACAGGATGACTGCTGTGATATTTCATCTTCCTCACAAAGGTCTGTTGGACAGTCAATTGCTTACTGGAAGTAATACAAGTGGTCTTCTGACTTCCCCTCTGGGATGACGATTGACTCCCAGCAGCAACAACAGCACTGGCAGCAACAGCAGGCGTACCACTCAAGGATCCTACAGAGGAATCCCGTTTAGGAGAGGACTCGTCAGTCTTGCCAGGGACATGGCCTGCAGGACTACTGACATTCATGGTTGAGGAGGAAGTTGACGTTGAGGGAGTTGGTGGTGTGGCTTGCAGGAGCTTGGGTACAAGAGGAAGAAGGGATTTAGGTGTCAGTGGACTGCGTACGCTCTTACCCAAAGTTTCACAACTTGACACTGACTTATGATGAATGCGCTGCAGGTGACGTATAAGGGAGGATGTTCCTAGGTGGTTAACATCCTTACCCCTACTTATTACAGATTGACAGAGGTAACACACGGCTTGACACATGGGGGTAAATTTACTAAGCTCCCGATTTTGACCGAGATGCCGTTTTTTCATCAAAGTGTCATCTCGGTAATTTACTAAGCACTAATCACGGCAGTGATGAGGGCATTCGTAATTTTTTGCAAGTTCAGGTAAAAAATTACGAATGAATACACCATCGGTCAAAACGCGGCTGTTTAAGTATGAATCTCGGTCATTTACTAAGAAGTGCAAAGCAAAAAAAGAACAAACACTGCCGTGAAAAATTACAACTCGTAAAAAAGTGCTAAAAAAAAACAGACCTGCTTTTTTTATTCGTGATTGGATAGGCATGCACGGATCCATGAGATCCGTGCATGTATATCAGTGGGAAGGGGTGGGAAAGTGATTATTTTTAAAAAAAAAATTGCGTGGGGTCCCCCCTCCTAAGCATAACCAGCCTCGGGCTCTTTGAGCCGATCCTGGTTGCAGAAATATGGGGGGGAAAATGACAGGGGTTCCCCCATATTTAAGCAACCAGCATCGGGCTCTGCGCCTGGTCCTGGTCCAAAAAATACGGGGGACAAAAAGAGTAGGGGTCCCCCGTATTTTTAAAACCAGCACCGGGCTCCACTAGCTGGACAGATAATGCCACAGCCGGGGGTCACTCTTATATAGTGCCCTGCGGCCGTGGCATCAAAAATCCAACTAGTCACCCCTGGCCGGGGTACCCTGGGGGAGTGGGGACCCCTTCAATCAAGGGGTCCCCCCCAGCCACCCAAGGGCCAGGGGTGAAGCCCGAGGCTGTCCCCCCCCATCCAATGGGCTGCGGATGGGGAGGCTGATAGCCTTTGTTGTAAAAGAAAAGATATTGTTTTTAGTAGCAGTACTACAAGGCCCAGCAAGCCTCCCCCGCATGCTGGTACTTGGAGAACCACAAGTACCAGCATGCGACGGAAAAACGGGCCCGCTGGTACCTGTAGTACTACTACTAAAAAAATACCCAAAAAAAGACAAGACACACACACCGTGAAAGTATAATTTTATTACATACATACACACATACATACATACTTACCTTAAGTTCCCACGCAGGTCGGTCCTCTTCTCCAGTAGAATCCAAGGGGTACCTGTTGAAGAAATTATACTCACGAGATCCAGGGGTCCAGGCTCCTCGGGAAATCCAGGGGTAATCCACGTACTTGACAAAAAAAAACAAAACGGTGTCCCGACCACGAACTGAAAGGGGACCCATGTTTGCACATGGGTCACCTTTCCACGAATGCCAGAAAGCCACTTTGACTTCTGTCTAAGTGGGTTTCTTCAGCCAATCAGGGAGTGCCACGTTGTAGCACTCTCCTGATCAGCTGTGTGCTCCTGTCCTCACTGACAGGCGGCACACGACAGTGTTACAATGTAGCGCCTATGCGCTACATTGTAACCAATGATGGGAACTTTCAGCTCAGCGGTGACGTCACTTTAGGTCAACCGCAGGGCAGAAAGTTCCCATCATTGGTTACAATGTAGCGCATAGGCGCTACATTGTAACACTGCCGTGTGCCGCCTGTCAGTGAGGACAGGAGCACACAGCTGATCAGGAGAGTGCTACAACGTGGCACTCCCTGATTGGCTGAAGAAACCCACTTAGACAGAAGTCAAAGTGGCTTTCTGGCATTCGTGGAAAGGTGACCCATGTGCAAACATGGGTCCCCTTTCAGTTCGTGGTCGGGACACCGTTTTGTTTTTTTTGTCAAGTACGTGGATTACCCCTGGATTTCCCGAGGAGCCTGGACCCCTGGATCTCGTGAGTATAATTTCTTCAACAGGTACCCCTTGGATTCTACTGGAGAAGAGGACCGACCTGCGTGGGAACTTAAGGTAAGTATGTATGTATGTATGTGTGTATGTATGTAATAAAATTATACTTTCACGGTGTGTGTGTCTTGTCTTTTTTTGGGTATTTTTTTAGTAGTAGTACTACAGGTACCAGCGGGCCCGTTTTTCCGTCGCATGCTGGTACTTGTGGTTCTCCAAGTACCAGCATGCGGGGGAGGCTTGCTGGGCCTTGTAGTACTGCTACTAAAAACAATATCTTTTCTTTTACAACAAAGGCTATCAGCCT